>NC_139901.1:10403740-11026240 GCF_905171665.1 Trachurus trachurus
TTCTCCTCGGGTTACAGCAGAGCAGAGTGACGGAGAGACTCGTGTTTAGGCTGAAATACTTCATGTAAGTGATTGCTGACGGAAAATAGGACTATTTAGGACTTATATTAACAAAAACATTCCACTGATATCTGCTTTAATTTTGAAGTTTCTTACCTTACTGTATTGATAGATGATGAGCCGACTTCACGCTATCACGCCAAATCTGACCAATCTGACAAATCTGAAAAAAAAGAGAGAGAGAGAGAGAGAGCGAAGCCCGAGGCACAGCCTGATCTGACTGAGTGTTTTTTGACCGAATGCGATTCGTATTGACGCGTCCGGTTGGGCTGGTTGGGCCGGTCCGGCCCGTTGAGAACTAAAATCTAAGCCCATGGAGGTCCATGCAGACTTGGGAGCCCAAAAGTACAGCCAGGCAGCTCAGTCCAGAGAGCAGAAGAGAGAGATGAGTTTCCATAGGCTACACAGTTTCATGTAGACTGGTTAGTACAGTAAACAGCTGGTAATGTTCTATACAACTAATAACATTTGCTATTGTGGCAAGGTGAAGAGGGCCCGGGTGGGGATTGAACCCACACCTCCCGGGTAAGAGTCATGCGCGCTTGCCAGTCACCCAAAGGGACATCCCTTTGGCCAAGTAGCCAGGGCGCATCATCAATTGGAGGCATAGTGACAGGAACCTCAACTGTCACACTATATAGTAATAGCAACAAGACAGATTATCAAAAATTGTTGTAGGTAGTTGTAGGTAGACATGTAGCTACATTTCCCCCTGGTCACTTACAGTACTGTGACATGTTTTTCAGACTGAGCTGTGAGACTACAACTTTCACAGCAAGCCCTTAGATTAACACCTGTCTCCGACATGGAGGAAGTTAATATCAGCCAGGTCAACAGACTGACAGTGATTGAATCAAAATTACACATCCATTGTAGATTGGCAGTGCATTAGCTTGCAAATGAGGCTTTCTAAATTTCTTTTTTTTGACATGAAAATGTGGCGGTGAGTGGCAGCAATTCTGCCCTGACACCGTCTCAATATTCTTCCTCCTCTAGTGGTTTTCTAATGGTGCTACTTAAATAAGCCCTTGTGCTGCTTTATCATACTGAGTGTTGCAGCACTGTCTGACAAGAAAGGGCATTTTCTATTGAAGTTACTGAACTCAGCCATCACTGCTGATAGAGTTCATTCATGGGGAGAAGTACAGTACGTGTGCTCAAAGCATACAAACCAGGCTTCACTTTTTTCCAACTGTCTGACGTAGAGGCCGCGTGTCATTAAAATGTGGCAATGCAATTCGAGGGCCCACCTGAATGCTCCGTTTGAATCACAGGGCAAGAGCTGTCCACTCTATCCAGTGTAAATCTATGTGGGCGGTCTGAATCGCAGACAGGATGTCATCACTTTGTTTGGAGGAAACAACATTCTGACACCTTGCAGAAGAGTGGCGGCATGCTGTTGGACTCTGGAGGGACATTTTCCTGGCAAACAGGGATACTGTCAAAATGCATGCACGCCCACACACAGATAAACAAGATGGCAGACAACTTGAGCAAGCAGACAAGGCTCCGGGACAAAACACATCTATTCACACACACTCACACACACTTACACACACACACAACAGATTTAAGTAGGCAAGATTGCAGGGTCCAGGCAGCACTTTCACACCTCTCTGTCTTCCTCATCTCTCATTTGTTCCTCTCTCACGATGACAGGGCCCAGTGGGAGAGCTGTGTGAAGGGACAGGAGAGGAAGGATGCTGTTAATGTGTGTGTGTCCACTGGTCTGTGAAATGCATGTGTGTTAACTCAGAAGCAGAGGAAGCAAATCAAGACATTTTATTTTACAATGATGAGATTTTATTTGTTCTTATCTAAGATTAATCATTTTGTCCAGCCACTTGAATTGGATTATTAGACTCCATTCTTCTAAGATGGTGAATCTAAAGTTTCAGCTACAAAAACAGTAAGTTACTCAATCCCATCTGCAACATCTCATAAGAGTTAACTAGGAAACTTTGCTTATTCAAGAATCAGACTAATCTAAAAACAACAACAACAAAAACAGGTGAGAAAAACATGGCACACATAGGTCTTTCTATCTTTTGCAGTTACATTGTTTAAAGAGTCCTATTTTTGCGTTTTACCTGCCAAATGTGGTTTCTTGTTGGGAGTGACTGTTGCATGAGAAGAGGTTTGAACAAGACACCAACTGGTTTGGTTTAAAGCAGAAGTGAGTGATATATTTGTGTTAATATAAGTCTTAAATAGTTATATCTTCCGACAGCAATCACTTACATAGAGTGTTTGGACTGAATCACGGGTCTCTCAGTCCCTCTGCTCTGCTCTGAGCCGAAGAGAAAACATTTATCGTATCCTACAGTTTTTATCCAATGAGGAGAGAGAACGGCATGCAGGGCTGTGTGTGCAGCCAAGGAACGCCGTGAATGTGGTGACGTAGCGACGAGGACTGTTATGGTGCGTTCAAGGAAACTCGTATTTTTCCGACCGTGAAGTGGTACCAGTTCGATCTGGTACGAGTTCACCGGTCGGAAGTTACGAGTGGCCGTTAAAGTGACTTTCACCGGTAAAACAGGTCGGAAAAACACGAGTGGGTTGCCTGAAACGCTACAAAGTCGTAAGTTGTGACTTGAAGCTGTAATTTACGATTTCAAAAGCCTGCCTGGAACGCAGCATTAGCGAAAACGACCGGACCACTCACTTCTGCTTTAACTTGACGTTACATTATTGGCAGAACATTACATTATATGGGATGGGGATCAACCCTAGGCTACATGGAGTTGCTATGGGAAAGTGATGCAACAGGTCGGCTAGCTGATTAGCATGCTAACTTCAGAACAAGACATGACTAAAGAATTAATTAACTTTTCTGGATTGTGTTGTCAAATTTGCGTCATGTTTGTCTATTTCTGTTGATGTAAGTTGCATTGAGGACGGTGCAGCTAATGAATTGATGACTGAGTGCAAGTCTAAACCAGCTACGAGACTAATGTTTTAGCTTTTAGAGTCCATCTAATCAGGTATTGGAACATTATGTGATAATTGTCATAGCAACTTAACTTATTCATCCTTAACAGATTGCTGTGGAAAGAGAGCACCATTTCCTTTAGGTCATAAAGAGGTTTAGGTTTGCCTTTAAGGAAATTCTGACTTGCAGAAAAAGTTCAAAAAGTAAAGTCAGCCTTATTTTAAAACAGAAGAGCTTGAATGGAAATCTTGTTTCATTTCAAGGTATTAATTAATTTGAAGAGACAATCTAGTTTCAAGCAGCTTTATCTTAAATGTTTTAATGTTCACTTCTTATATCAAGTTTTTCTGTAGTTTTACTTCAAAGTCAGACTTCTACAGGCCTGATTTTTACGCAGTTTCCAGAGATCTTAACGAGTCATTTCTCTCTCTCTCTCTCTCTCTCTCTCTCTCTCTCTCTCTCTCTCTCTCTCTCTCTCTCTCTCTCTCTCTAAAACTTTGTGTGTGCAATCAGGGGGTGTGTTCATGAATCTAAGTGCATTTAAATATTTGCACTGTGTGTTTGCATCTGCATGTGCCTTTGAGTGGGTATCAGGGGTTTAGCGTTTAACACCTGTGCACCACCATCACCTCACTGCCTCTCAGCTGCTCTTTACCTCCGCAAGACGCCACTTTCTTCAACAGGCTGAAAATGGAGTTGACTCCAACTGAGTTCCCACGAGAGTACACACCACGGGTGTGCATTTCAGCACTCCACATGAATAAAAGCGTCATTTTGTATTGAGGGAAATGCTTTTTCTATGCCCCACCCCACTCCCCAGCGTCTGTCTCTCACCCCTCTTTGGCACTCCGGAGATCTTGGCAGTTCACCACGGGGGGACGTTTCTTTAAAGTAAAGACGTTGACCTTTACAAATAGAGGTGGACCACTGCCAAGGCTGCTGCTCACTATCTGTGTATCACCATACTGGAAAGATGCATTTATGGCTCAGACAGCTTGGGAGGCAGATTAAATGGGTTCTTATGCTTGTTTTGTTTTTTCATCGTCTTCTATTTTCCAGCACTTTTTTTCTGGAGTGTGGTGGAAACGGGCAAAAGAAAGTTTGATGACACACAGGCTCAAACTTTTCATAACATCAACAGCTGATGATGAAAAGCACTTGAGTAGCGCTTGAAATTTATAAAAAGGCTTTCAACAGAGTGTGAAGCTGAATAGCTTTGGTAAATATCTGCCTGATACCAAAGATGCTGCTGAGTGGGAGGGCAGCATTGTCAAGGTTTCCAAAGCAAGTAATTATATAAACAACCTTAACCTTTTCCTCCACAAACTGAAACTTCCTCAACAAGTCTATTAGACAAACATCTGAGACAGAATGGAAAGAAGATGAAGTGAGTCTCATCTTAACCCCAACCTTAGAAATAAAGGGGACAAAACTTGTAAAGGCAACAGAGACGCTGATGTTTTGGCTGATTTGGATGGAGCTGAAGGTGAGAAGGGAGAGATGAGTGGTGCATGAGTTAGAGATCACACTTGGTCATATTTTAACACACAGCTATGAAACACATTGATATCATTTAGTCTGACTCACATTACCAAGGATACCTTTATCTTCAATAACCCTTTACTCAATACCGGAGTAATCACCAAATTGATAGTTGTGTGAACAGCCATTGGTACCTTCCAGAAATGTACTGCTTATATATGATTTGGCATACATTTACCCATGCTGTGTGTGTGTGTGTGTGTGTGTGTCAAAATACAATGGAATGACAAACAAAGTAGTCTTGCCCACCTGGAAGTGACCTATAACCCTAACCTTTCTACACACAAGTTACATTCAACACTGAACCAATAGAAAATGGAAAACAGATATGGAAAGAGATCCACTTAGGAAACAAGGACAGAGCAGGAGGGGAACCAGCTGGTTAAAAATAGTAATAATAAATTTGAAAGTATTTGTAACATCCAACCTTCAATTTATCATTGTCATCCTAACAGAAGCAGCTCAACTAAGCTGTGGTGATACACTTCAACATAACTGTCAACACCTATTGTGTAAGAACCATTTTTTCCATCCCCACAGGCTTGCATACTGTCCCTCTTCTTTTTCATATATTACTATTATGAAGAGTGGTTAGGTTACATGTGGTCAGGGCCAAATCTCTACAGAGGCAGTTGTACTATAAAATAGTAAATTTTCCAGTAAACATATAAATGTTAACTTTACCTCTAGATAAACTCGCTTGGCAGGAAAAAATATTAGATTTTTAACTATGAGATCAAAATGTATCTTCCAAGAGGCACATCATATCTTATGTTCAAAAAGCTACTGCGACATCAGAGACTTAAGTAAATTACTGAAGCGCTTGCCAACATTAAGACGTCCTCTTTGGGATAATCATGGACACTGGTCCTCACATCTCCAAATTCATCAAAGCATTTTTTTCAACTGAGTATTATTTTGTTAAATCAACCCTAATTAGAAATGCCAAATATCCCTCTAGGACAAATCTAAAGCTTTAATTTTGTGAAATGGCCTCATGGGGCCTCTGTAAAGAGCATGAATGTGCTTTGTAAGTTTTATGGCCTTACTCATCATCGTGACATTTTGATATTTCTGGTGTGGATGTGGAATATTTGGCCCAATAGTGTTGTCAAGTGGTCACCAGCAACATTAGGATTTATCCTCCATGGACCATTATGGCCATAATAGCTTTAATGGAAAACCAGCCATTTTTTTTCATGAAGCAAATACTCAGTCAAGGGGAAACTGTGAACTGACAGTGTGGTAGACTAAAGGTCATGTGGGTCACCGAAACATTAAGGAGTCATTCTCAAAGGAACATAAATAAACTGAGTGGTTTGATAAGGTCCCATGTAGTTGTCAAAGACCATTGTTATGGACCAGTCATGTGGAAATGTTGGATGAACTGAGTGACTGCCCAATCAGCTGACAGACACTGCCATCTTTCCTGTCACAGATGGAGGAAAATTACCTATTAAGGTACATTGAACGAATGGAAGTAATTTATTAAAAATGCATGTATTGTGTTTACTTTTTTTCCCCCACAAAGACCATCTGTTTATATTGTAACCCAGGTACTCAGGATGAAGAGACAACCTTTTCAACATTTAGGCTGTGGATATTTGTTCACCATAGGGTATTATTACCAAAGGGTGCTATTACTAAATATCTAATGTTAGCATTAGAAGCTGTCAAACCTACTAATCTACAGTAGAATAATCATATAGTTCATTGTCATTCAGCTACATTAATTTACAAAACTGTCTCCAGAGGTGGAAAACATCACTGTAAAGACATTGGTAGAAACAGGAATCTTCTTCTACCAAAGTTAACATACAGTATGGTCTTATTATAATTTTCTGCATCATAAGGACAATAATGTTTATAAGTGACTTTCACCTGCTCCTAGCAGGAAATTTCATTCGTTGGGAAGAAAAATGGGCCCTTTAAAGAAGTACTTGTTGCTACATGCCTTCTGGTAGCAGGAGACCCATTTGATTAACAAAATATTTTTTCTTACTTGCATTCTTAAATTGACAGAGAGACAAATTGAAAAAAAACAGAGCACACATAAGAGTACATCACCCAGGTGTCGTGCTGGTAACACACACTGGAGTTATTTTGCAGTTAATCTTAAGCGTCAGAGTTTCTGATACTTTCTGCTATCACAGAGACAAAATGTCTCCACAGACAGACAGATAAAAACAAAAAATGCTCAAAACCACCACTGTGGTGCTTCTGCTGCAGTAGTTCTCTCCAGGAGGACCACATTTTGCCATGAGCACACACACAGTGAAAACAACACCAGCCCTCCTGGAAAAATTGCCAAACAGTGTTTGAGGTAAATCTGATACAGTATATAATACAAATACTATAGGTTTCTCCCATAACTCTACTGAGATACTGTGCTGTATTTTTTTCAGTATGGTGATATCCAGACAGGAAGCAGAGGAGAGACACGCAGCTTACATCAAAGAGAAGCCCACTCCTCTTTGTTTGACCTCTCTCTTTATCTGCGTCAGTCTGAGATGTTTTTCAGTTTTTGTCTCTTCGTTGACGACACACTCATTTATTTCTTCCACACATTTCTCACTTTGATCTCCAAGCTCAACACTTGCACTGTTTTAAAACTAATCTGAATACTGAAATCCAAACCTGCAATTCCCTTTCCTCTGCCTGTTCCTCTATCCTTGTGAGGACATTGAGCTGCACGCACAAACCTATTCAGAGATCCAGGCTCTCTCTCTCTCTCTCAGGGGGAGGGAGGGAAAGAAGATGGTGGGCGCCTCTCCAGGGCGTCCTTTGGATTTGGTTGAACCACCTGGGCGTACAGCACTTCACAGGAGACACACACACACACACACACACACTTTCACAGACATACACAAAAGTGGGAGGAATAGGCCAGCTGGTGTGTGTGTGTGTGTGTGTGTGTGTGTGTGTGTGTGTGTGTGTGTGTGTGTGTGTGTGTGTGTGTGTGTGTGTGTGTGTGTGTGTGTGTGTGTGAGAGAGAGAGTTATGAGATATGCAGAGCTTCTCATGCCATTCCCAGTGGGTTTCCTATCACAACACATTACACACTTTCTACCTATCACCTCCTCCTAAATCTCTCTCTCTCTCTCTCTCTCTCACACACACACACACACACTCTGCAGTGCACAATGCTAAAACCAGTGCACTGCTGGATAGCTGAGTAACAGTCGGAGACAGAGAGTGTGGTGGGAGGTTTGGATGGTGTCCCAGTGTTTATTGGGGAAAAGGCCAGTGGTGGAGTGATGCCAAGAGTCCTTGGTGGACCCGCTCTGCCTCCCACATGACATCCTCTTGATGTCGTCCACACAGAATGAGAATGCTCAGTGGTTTTACTTTGGTACAGTGAAGACTAAATGTAAAAGTTTTGACCTGGAGCTCATCATTAAAGAGTGGGGTTATAATAGGAGTTGGAGGTTACATCTCATAATGTTTTTTATTTTGTCTCTGTCAAACAAAAGTGAGTTTTCTGTGAATAACTTTATGTCACTGAACCTGAAATAAACCAGCACACTGAGCTTAAAGGGATAGTTCAACATTTTTGAAAATTGGCCCATCGCCATGATCCCCCTAGTAATAGCAGTAGGTTCGTTACCTTTAATTGTTGGTCCAAGCTGCTTTTAGATCGGGGGAGAAGAATACCGAGCGGCGCAGCTACACTACGGAGGCTAATGGAATTTCTTGGTTTTGCTCATCAAACTCAGCAAATACACAACCAAAAAACTCAAAAACGCTGTGGTGGACAAGTTGTGACCTGCACATTCACCACGCTATGAGATAATAGCGGAAAGTTAAGAGAAGTGAAGCAAATACTCGGAACTACTTTCTTCAGTGAACCACTGGTCGGAGGGACACAGTGTGCGCACCTCAGCCAGTGCCGTAGTATACGGACGTATCTGCAGTAAACAGGCGCTTTTGAAATCACTCCGCCGAGCAGCCGTCTAGAGTGTAAAGTCCGACTTTGCCTCTAAAACAACTCCATCTCGCAACTTTCCGCTATTATCTCATAGCGTGGTGAATGTGCAGGTCACAACTTGTCCACCACAGCGTTTTTGAGTTTTTTGGTTGTGTATTTGCTGAGTTTGATGAACAAAACCAAGAAATTCCATTAGCCTCCGTAGTGTAGCTGCGCCGCTCGGTATTCTTCTCCCCCGATCTAAAAGCAGCTTGGACCAACAATTAAAGGTAACGAACCTACTGCTATTACTAGGGGGATCATGGCGATGGGCCAATTTTCAAAAATGTTGAACTATCCCTTTAAATATCATCTCGTATCTGCCTGAATAACACTGCAGATAGGTTGCATTGGTGTATAGTTACAGTTTGGGCAATAACCAAGAAGAAATGTCATTATAGAGATGCCACACACAATACGTTGGAGATGATTTGAAAAAAATGTCCACACCAAGTCGGTTACAAAAAGAGAGCATTGTGTCAGTTCATATTGTCATCACAAGGATGGTTAAGATCAGCCCCCCCGATCCATCCATATTCTCCAATTCACAAGACCATCCAATGCACACACATTCATTCATTGATGATTGATTGATTGATTTTCATGAAACACCCAACATTCAATAGCTGGGTTTACATGGAGCTAAATATTCCAATTAGAATTGGTTTAGATGTCCAAACTGAATGAAAAGGCTCCATATAAACAGCTCAATCAGAATAAACAAGACCAAACTGAATGTAATTTTATTCGGTTTCGGAGAGGTGGAATTAACCTTTTCTTAAACCGAAAGAAATGAAATTGTGTCATGTAAACGGTGAAATGGAATGTTGTCTGGTTACCTTCTTTCTGCGCATGCTCTGTGTCTACGTAAATGCATAGTGACGTTTCTTCACTTAATGCTTGAATGAAAGCATCAAAACAATGACAGTGACTGTGGTAATCAGACCTTAGATCTCCATTTTTGATCAGTCGCAGGATGTTTCAATTTCGGAGTTCTCAACCTGGACTCAACCCAACTCACTAGCATTAATTCTCGACCCGAACCAAAGAAAGAGAAAAAACGACCTAAGTCTATTGTAGATCATTTCGGCCCCGAACCAGCCTGTCCCGCTGGGTTGTTCGGGTCTGACACACCCGTAAAAAAAAGAACACTCAGTGCATGCCACATGGCTGTAAAATGTCTGTTCTGAATAAATGCAGTGGCACATGTAAACACCCGATTGGATTAGATCATATCACATGTGAACAGTTAACCTGAAAGACTCATTCGGAATCGATTCAGTCAGAAAGAGGAAAAAATGTCCATGTAAACCCACCTAATGTAAAGGCGTGGTCCTTGCTAGTGGAACAATATTTCTCAAGCTCTAGCTGTCACCAGTGTGGAGGCTTAAAGGGGACCTATTATGCTCCTTTTTGCACAAACTAAAATAGTTCCTGGGTGTCTTAAAGACATGTCTGTGACGTGCTTCGGTCAAAATACCCCAAAGATCAAACATCACAGCATTCTCAAAAACAGGGCTCTGCAAAACGGTCTGTTTCAGTGGCCCCTCCCTTTAAATGCAAATGAACCACTCCCTCAGCATTGCGTTACCATGACCATGTCTACTACTAGTACCTATACTGATTTGGCCAAAATGTAGTATGCAAACAAAAGCTAAATCTGCAGTAGGCAAATTGCCAGATCTCCAGTCTGCATCTGACCAGTCTACATTGTGTAATGAAATGTGCCCATGACCTACTGTAGTCTCACCCTAACCAAAGATGGTATAGAGTAGTCTTTGCCATGTAGGCTACTGTAACCATGTAACATGTAATATAAAAATGCAAAAATAAATATATAAAATAAATTAAAAAATATATGCAGACTGGTCAGTTCATTGTAAAACAGTTATTTATTGATGTAAATGTGGTGATTTGTGCACATAGACTACAGAGCTCCGCAGCACTGCGCCTCCTCTCCTCCTCCTTCTCACAGCTTCACTTTTCATTCAAACTAATTCAACTGCCTCCTAAAAAGAATAACCACACGGTGGTAAACGTCTAAAAAACCTGCGGGTATGTTTATTAACGATGGTTTTCTTCTCTACCGCGATGAGCACGGACGTCTGCCCAGCCAAGGAGGCCTGCAGACGGGCTCTGCCTGTGTGAGGAGCCGCTGCAGCTCCGGAGCTCCGTCGGTCCAGCGTTACGCCTAAATTCCACTGGATGCGGAACGGCTGCAGATCCGCTCCGGTACGGCGGCGGAGCCGTTACGTATTAATTATAATCACCGTGTGAGCGTCCACCGACTCCGGGTCCGCTGCGTCGTGGGTCCGGAGCGGCACCGGCATCCGGCAGCCCTCGCAAAAGATACGCAGAGCTTCTATTTTTGCCGGACGCCGGAGCACGGCGCATCAATCAGCACAGAGCAGGTCGTGTATGACAGGAAATCGTGGGCAAAATACAAAATCCAAAAAACACCCGGTTAATTTTCAAAATAAAATACACCGTGTTTACAGCGGAGCATATTTCCTGCTTTACACCTTGAAAACGTTGTAATGGGCAGCGACCAGCCTGAAGTCAGCAGCTCGGAGGTTTTCAGACATAATTTCACCCCGTTTACACCATGGACAAGGAAATAGTGATTGTAAAATCAAGTCAGGTCAGCACCAAGTTGTTTCTCTACTACTCCTCTGGATTAAATTAATTGTTTTTGATTTTGTGGTTCACTTTATGGAAACTACAACCCGCTTTATCGCGAGATCACGTGTTCCCGCTGTGCGGCGGAGCCGCAACAATCAACATCATGGACGGAACCGGTGTGAGTTGACGGAGTCGGAGTACGCAGCCGTTCGTAGCGGACCCGTTTCGGAATCGTTCCGCATCCAGTGGATGTCCGACGAACAACGTCGCCCCGGCGGTACGTCGCTTCTCACACAGGTACAGCTTCACTTACATGAAACGTCGGCGTAAACTTCTTAATAAAACTTAGTAAAGTGACGCTACAGCGCTAAAATATGCAGGGAAAAAGCAGGAAGTAGACCGCTCCGCTCTCCGCTGTGACCCCAGCCACAACAGAGCAGCATGGGAGGAGGCGGGGCCGGCTGGAGCAGAGACCTCGACATGACCATGTAGGGGAGTCCGGCACGCCATGACGTCGACGCGAGCTCATGTAAAAAAAAAGTCAGTGCAACCGAGTGTAACAGGTGTGCAGAGAAATCCAAGAGAAATCCCAATCATCTAGCAGGGTTTACCTCCAAATGCATTAACCTCAGGATATGACACTTCCACGGCCTCTAGAACCATTATCCAACATTTTAAACATATATAAAAGTCTGAAAAGCTGGAAAAGCATAATAGGTCCCCTTTAAGAAAACAAAATGCACAAAATAATTGTATCATTATGTGACAGAAGACTGGGACCATGTCTCAGTGAAATTAAATTAGTGTCACACAATCCCAACAATCTTTGAAATTTACTTTTTACAGTAAAATGTCTCATCAGTTGCTAACATCCTGCTTCATTAACAAACTTTGTGATGACCCCCTCCACTCTGGGCTGTGGACCTGTTGCTCGGCCATTGTGGCTGTGTAATCAGTGTAATCAGTAAAGCAGCAGCACCTGTGCTCATCAGCAGCCCTGACACACCTGGGCCCGGTGTCCCTGTGCTCCTGTTAAAAACCTTGTCAGAGCTCACTTCTGGTTTTCGCTCTCCTCCCCTGAGGAGCCTGTTTGGTTTTGGTTGGTGTTTGGTTCGTGACGCCTGGCTACACAGCTCTACTGGCGCGGCAACACTAATGGAGGCTTTTCCTAACCCATAAGGGAAAAAAAAAAACAAGAAGGGAGGGCAGACTGCAGTTCCTTTCTCTGCACAGTCTGTGTGTTATGACATTGGCCTGGGTGAAAGCAGAGTTATCAGCGGTTATCATAATGGTATCACACACACGCACACAGCTGTTTGAATATGAACCATATCTATATGAACATTTCCGTGTTTCCGTTCATACCTTACAGTGCGGACAAACCATGTGAAAAGTAGCGCACCTGGTGATAGTTTTCCAATGTAGCCATGCATTGGCTTCCTGTTAAGTTAAGGGTATGTTACATCTCATTTTACATTAAATATACTGTATTATTTCTACTTACTTACCTTTGCTACAATAATATCAAAATATAAAAGTGGTGATATTTGAGGCAAGCAAGGTAAATATAACAGGTTGGAACAGACAGCATCTTCCAGCTCTGGCCAAAATAACCTCCTCACCTACACTGTGTGTCCGCACAGAGAGAGATGTAGCCTAATAGTAACTATATGACAGCAGGCTGGTTCAGTTTGAGAGGGAGGGTGGGTGGGTGGTTAGGGGCACTACACCTGACACCCTCTGACAGGGCTATGAAGTACTGAAAAACAAGTATCAAAAAATAAACTATAAAAATACGTATGTGTGACCTGTCAGAGATGTCTTGCAGTTCCAACACTAACCAGAAAGGCCTCCGTTCCATCGGCATGGTGGTTCACAATCATCTATCACACCCTCTGTGGGTTGTGTGAGCCCTCCCAGCCACCATAGCTGTCATCCTAACATGATGGATTTTGATTAAATGCCTCCCACAAGATTAGGAAGAGGTAGTGTAGCTTTCCGGGGTCATACACTGTGGACGTCCATCTGAATTATCTGCTGGCGTCACTGTGCTTCATTCCCACTGGCATTAAAGTTATTTAAAAATTCAAATTTATGTTGATGAAGCCTGCAGCCACCCCCTGAAGTAGCCAGTAGTTAATATCAGGCGTTTCCCCAGACAGAGGAGAGCAGGGGTTTGGTGGATGTTGGGGGAAGAGTTGTCTAACCTGAGGGCAGGTTTGGGGGTGGGGGGGTTAACATGAGGATCCTGGTCTGACAGGGTGTCAATACAAAGCAATTTACGGGACCCCATGAAGAATCAACTCCTCCCCCTAGATAACAGGCAATTTCTCTGCTCTGCTGGTCACCGCAGCCTACCCAGGACCAGATGAGGGCAGAGAAAGTAAACACAGGCAGAGAGAGAGATTAGAAGAGAGAAATGAGGGGGCGTGTGATTAGGACTGTACAATACACAGCATCAGTACATGCCTACAGAGTTGCCACTTATACGCACATACTCATACGCAAGCCCAAACTTAAGCGCACACACGTACAGTACTGTGCCTGCGGAAGCACCACAAGGCTCACACATCTCCGTACAGACACTAAACCCAGCTTGCACATCCACAAGGAGTCCTTTCTCTAACACAGTTGGTGTGGATGCAGCTCAGGAGCAGCAGGATGTCAGAGCAGTGTTGGTCTGTGGATAAGAGGAAACTGAGAGGAAGCTAAACAGAGAAACAGAGCAGGGAGACTCGCACATGGTTTCTGAAAGTGAGTGAATAATTTATTAAAAGTAGAGAGGGACAAAAACAGCAGCATTTTTCCAAAAATGAAGGGGAAAAAATCATTATCTACTCACCCCCATGTCGACTAAGGGACTAAGTTTCAGAGTCCTCCGTGCCTTCTCTGAGTTACAGCGGGGCTCCGTGCAGCACTTCATGTCCGGTTGCGAATGGACCTCACTTTTCTTTGTCCAAAAAGACACACCAAAAAACATCCTTGCCAGCTTGTTTGTAGCGGAAGCTCCCAGTGTCTCAGTTCACTGCTTTGCCTGTGTCTGTGCAAATCTCGCGCAATTTGCATTGACACCCAGTTCACGGCTCCGCAAATCGCACAAGATTCTGGCAGAGCAAAACTTGGAGCTTCCGCAACAAACAAGCTTAAAACATAGACTTATTTAATTTTTTTCGGAATAATTTCTCATGTTGGGGCTTCAATACAAGAGGGACATTACAAATGACCGCTGTAACTCCGAGAAGGCACGGAGGACTCTAAAACTTCTCCCAGCCCTTAGTCGACATGAGGGTGAGTAGATAATGAGTGAAATTTGAATTTTGGGTGAACTATCCCTTTAACATTTTAGGGCTAAACTGAATAGCAATAAGGTTCCCCTTATTTCTATTTAAGGGAAATTCAAGGGTAAACAGTTATACAGTGCAAACAATACTGTTTCAAACTTTGAGCCAGGATAAACTGAGATAATGTGAAATGCAGGAATTCCACAGGACATAAGTCTGAATCAGAAATGTAGCAGGAAATTATTCTCATCTCACAATCAGTGGATTAAATGCTGCTAAAGGCTAATGTGCTGCAGAACAGACACTGTCAGGTAAAGGCCCCTGTAAAAGATTAGAAAAGGTTAGTTTGGTGGAGGCCAAAAGCAGGTTACATTACTTTCATTGTGTTGACTGCACTGGATTAACACCACCGGTAGCATATAAAAAGTGTCCTCATCAGGAGGAGGTTGTGGTGTATGGATACAGAAAAATGACAGAGTTCTAAGTTGTTGTTGTTGTCAAGTATTGGACTCAATAACTACTTGGTTAGCTTTAGGAAAAGATGCATTCCCTTAAACCTCAGTTTATAGATGATATAGTAATTAGAGAACATCAATGCCTGCTGCTGTAGGGCTGTTTATTTGAGGAAACGCTCCCATGGGTCATATCATCACAGACTGGGGAAAAAACACACAAAAAATAAAACCTCATATTTGGTGGTTGAGGTTGAAGGACTTGTTTTCCCTGGAGTCGTACAAGTCTAATATTTCCTGAACGCTAAATAATTTCCTCTGATGGTAGTTCACCTGATGTCAGGTGAGGCGGTCTGTCTCCCCATGCACAAAGCAGAATCCCTAAACAAAGGGTGCTCTGAGTTAGGAAGGTGAACTTGCTGAGTCTGCCCCTGAGCGTTGATCTCTGATCCAACATCAGCAATCACATCTGAATGTTCCATTCACATGTCTCTACACCTGTGGCCTATGGCCTATACCTTGTTGCATAGACTGGTTTAGAGCGGTACAGTGGTGAAGGAATGCAGTGCAGGAAAGTCAGCAGGTCTGTCAAAGATGACACAGTGCGGGTGTGCGTGGGAGAAGGAGAGGAGGAAGTGACCTGAACAGAGGGCGAGGCATGGAGGGAGGGAGAGAGAGAGAGACAGATTTAAAGAACACAGCACCTGAAGCAATGTCTCTTCAGACATTATCAAAGACTGCCTGAAATGGTGTCAGGCATATTAAATGAAAAGCAAAGGATTCTGGGAAGAATCATACATTCAGCAGCTGCAGAGGGTGAACATCTGAACTCTGTCTGAGGGGTGAAGGAGAGCTGGCAAAGCAGAGCCAGTCTGTCAGACAGTGAGTAATGGTGAACGACATCGCTAACCTCCCCCGATCCTTTTTAACATTTTATTGTTTCTTCTTCAGAGAGGTGCACATGCCCCGTGTTTGTCATTCCGACTCTTACAACCATATGTCTTTTTGACTTTCTGCTGCTTTCATGTTTTTCCCACACAGCATTCATCTCACCTGAAAAGTGACTTTTTTTCTGGGCGAAAAAATTCAAAGGGGAACTGGACTGTTTTTTTCTTCTTGCCTGTGACATGAGGTCTCTGTAATACGTGTGAATGAGCTGACAAGCCTCATGATCACTACCAATGACTGAATTAAAAATGCTGAAGTTTCATGCATTCTAAACTCAAAGGGGAAAATTCAGAGGGTTGGCCCAGTCATTAGGATACGTCCTCTGGGTTGAATCTTTATCAAATATTGTGGCCATCCATGTGACAGCTGTTGAGAAATCTCACTAAAATCAAAATATGCAAAGTCATGGTACTGCTGGTTGAAAGGTCAGAGGATGGTTTAAGTCAGTGGGATCCATCCTCTGAGAACCATGAATGTTTGTATCAAATGTCATGTCAATCCATCCACCAGTTGTCAAGTTATTTAAGTCTGGACCAAACCGACCGACTGACGAGCGACAGCAGCATCCCTGGAGCCAGGCTGCCACCTCGGATCAGAGTGACTAACCCCACCAAATGACTGCACAGAGGTGAGTGCTGTGGCACAGGCATTCTGCAGAAATGCAGCCCGATGGGACAATACGGCATAAATTTGCGGTGTTTTGGATTTTTTAAGCAAAGTGCTGTGCTGCCCTAAGGGCAACCTGTCCACTCGCCCCAAACTCAAACAGGGTGAAAAAGGGCTCAGATGCCGAGAATAGCATTGACGAGCCAACTCTCAAGACAAGGTAACGCTTGTTATCAGATGACAACTCTCCAGTTATTAACTTTAGAAAAGCATCACTACACTACAATTATAAAACACTGTTAATATTAAGTTCCTATGGCAGTCAGATGATTCCCTCCCTGTTAATTGCAAAGGTTTTCCTTAAAGTAACATTGCAGAGTTTTTCGGCCTTAAAATAATGTTTCCAGACTCATTGCAATGGTAGAAAAATGGTTAATAGGATGAATGGTGCTGCCGCTGCAGCCTGAGCCGGGTCGCATCGGCTGAAACTGCACTATGTAACTTCCCCTGCACGGGTACAAATCACCGGATCTCTTTATTGGCCCTCTTGCTCTAGCTATGAGTCACATGCAATCTCATGACAATATACAGCAGAGATCTCCATTTCTAACATTACAATTTTATCTCTGCACTGTTATTACTGTGGTCATGGTGTTTTCTGGTTGTTTGTTGTTTTGTTTTTTCCAGTTGCCTGAAGGTTGGCATGACTTGTCAAAGTGTGTGTATGCAAGAAGCAGCATGCCAGGGCTGGGAGGTGATTGATGGACAGTGACTCTTCTCAGATGTCCTTCAAATATATGGAACCGAGATGGTGCTGGAAGGATGGCTGCAAGGGGAAAGAGTCACATGCACCTCCTTTGCCAACCTGCCACCTGAGCACCTGTCTGCACCTGAGCTACTTCTGCCATGTCTACAGCTTTGGCAGTCCACCCCTTCTAACACTCAAATCATTTTAAACACATTTTCTTGGTTATGGAGTGTATTAGAATTTGTGTTTTGTTGAATTTGGTATAGGTTACATTGATATTTTGTTTCTAGACAGTTTTTGCTTTTATTTTGGCCTTTATCCACCCTGAAGCTGGAATGTACAATCACTTTGTAAATTAATTCAACACTTACATATTAATAATCCGTTTCAGTCGTTAATTGGGACTTGTGTTGTCCCGACCACCACTGGATGTGACATAACAGCTGTTCAATCACAATGGAAACATGTTGAAATGTTGAATAGCTAGTGGTGAGCCTCAAATAGGCTACATACAGTATTTACTCCATATCTCACCCGCACTCTGCTCCTACATCCTTTCATCCCTCTTTTTCCTTATTTCTGGTCTTGTTCCTGCCCACACAGTCTGTTTTGGAGCAGGTGATTCAGAGGCTGGATGAGATATCTATGTATGATGTTGACAGGCAGCAGAAGCTGAATGACAGAGGAAAACACAGATGTACATTATTCCCCAGACACACCCATACTTATTTGACTGTACGAGAGAGAGCTTTCAGTTGTCTGTGTTTGTTCTTTCTTTACTTTACTTCTGAAGTGGTTTTCATTGAGTTTCTTTTTGTTGTTGTTGTTTTTATCTCCATCTTTGCTACAAAGCGTATGTTCCCAGCTGTTTGAGCACTGAACACATTCATTAGCTTGAAGTTATCCTCTTAAATCTTTAATCTCAGCTCTAGACCCAGATCCTTTCCATAAACTAACACCTTTATACATCAAAAGATTTTCACATCTTTCAGGATATTTTATGGGTATGCAAGACTGTGCACGTAAGCATGCGCACACACACACACACACTGACAGAAAATAGGCAGGCGAGTTGGCTACAACTGTCAAAATGACTGAGCTATTTCTTCACTTCCCTTTTCTTTGATCTTTCCTCGACTGTCCGTTTACTTTCTGCAACTGTCTTATCTCTGGCTCTGCCTGTGTGAACCATGAATGTATGAAACAGAGCAGGAGCAGCCAGGTGAATGTGCTATGACTCAGTTACCATGGAAACACAGGTAGCAACTCTCAAGGTGATGCTGTACTTAGAATTCTGCCAGGGACACATAACCACACACACAGAGAGAGAGGCAAAATGTGTCTTTGCTGTTATTGTAGTGAAAACATGACCGACTACTGTTTGCCCCCACTGCTGTCTGACCTTTGACCTGTTGAAATTCACTCTTCAAAGGAAACGTTTTACAAATGAGCTCAGAAAACACACTCGTATTTCCCCAGCATGTTAAAGCAGGAAGTCGTGCTGCTTTAATGGCCCTTTAAGAACTACAACTTCTTAACTTTCCCAACTTATTTGTGCTTGCTGACATTTATAAACCTCCAGAGGTGTCCTAATTTGTCTGGAGCCTTTCAGAGATGGCAAGATGATAATGAACTTATTAAAAGATATGTGCATATATCTTTCAGGCATAAATTTGGTAATTTATGTGACTTTCCCAGTGTAGAATGCAAATGGAAGCACATAAAACATGAATGAACCAATATAAGTAAATATGAAGTTAAAATACTGATTGAAATGAATCATTTCCAATAGGCATCAACACATCAGTGGGTATTTCTGTTGAGTTTCTGTCACACACACTTTTCAATGGATTTAATGAAAAGTCGACGTACACAGAGCACAGCAGGACATTGTTTTAATAGGGTCTCACTGTCTGATCAGGGAAAGTCTGTACACTTAATACTGATGAGCATGTGTCACCATGGTTACTACATAGTTAAAATAAACACAGATTGTCTATAATGACAGTTCTGTCTGAACAGTACACAATGGCAGATGGGAATCCTGGTTAAAATGTATTAGATGATCTCACCACCATTGTGTTAGCTTCTTCTCATTGGCTGCGGTTGCATTGATTTCAAATTTGTGCTGATCACTTTTTCAATGTATCCAGTATCCAAAGTCCAGTTTCAGACAAACTGTCAGGCAAGATGTTCCCACCACCAAAGATTAAACCAAACCTGCACCCTTCTGACTATTTCAAAATTACTGTTCATTCTCCATGACTCTCCCCTTTGTTCCCTCTCTCCTTCACCTCTCCTTCCTGCCATTTATCTGTCTCTTCACCCTCCTTCTTTCCTCAGATCTCTCACAGTCACTATTTTCAGTCTAATCCAGTCTTGACGTATGGCTTGTTAATAAAGTGAGGTAAAGATATTGGATTAAGAACAGATTAAAGATGATTAATGCTGCATAATGAGGACTAATCTGGCACTCCTCTGTTCCTCTCTGTATGTAGCTGAACAGAGTCAGTGTGTATTACTGCAGAGCACAGAGACATGAACGCTGTGTGTATGTGTGAAACAATATTGTCAGGAATAACAGGGAAACATTGTTAATAGAGGTTATGCGCTTACGTCACATTGCACTGGGACACGCCCCTTTTGTTCGGACTGAGTGGCAAAACAAACCTCCCCAAGGATAGTGGTGGACACATAAACCGGGTAAAATATGTAGTATCGAAACAATTGAGGTCAGAAGGACTCGACAATGATCCGAACCAGCTCCCCAAAACCATTTGGTCCATGGACACTGATATGTTGCCAGAAATCACTCAATCATTTACAAAGTGATCATTATCAGCCATTAGATTTAAACAGAAACTAAAGCTAACCACTGGTGTCTGCCCTCCACCTTCAGTAGCCTATCCCCATGTCCTATACAGTCACATTGTTGCCAATTGTTTACAACGACGAACGAAAATCTCGCAGCAAATGTTGCGCATGTGCACAAACATCAACAGAGCCACTGGGACTACTACTACAACAAGGCTAAAAACAGAGATCAAGTGTGAGTTTTGGACTATTCAAAAGTGAGCACTATCTGCCGCCATTATATGAAAATCCATTGCCAGCCAGACACCCCCCGGAACTCCAAAAGTATTTTGGGTGAAGTATCTGTTTAAGATGTCAATGTAAATCTTACACTAAGTAAAGGATAAAATATATAAAGCTAAATTAGTTTGTTTCCGAAACTGACTATGTAAAAGAGCAGGTCATATATTTGACAAATATAATTGTTTTTTATTGATATACAGTAGGAAGAAAATAGACACAAATGAAGCGATAAAGCAAGACATACAGAAACTGGTGTGATGTCAGACATCAGTCTGGCATGTTGTTAAACAGACCTTTTTCCTAGCAAACATTTGGCAGTCATAGCAGCTGCTCAGACAAATAATCAAACATTCCTCCATCAACAAGTGATTGGCGATGGTGGTGAGGAAAAACTCCCTTTTGGGGGGTAGAAACCTTGAACAGAACCAGCCTCGGGGTGGGCGGCTCTCTGCCTCGACTGTTTTCATGGCTGCTGTAAAAACGGTCTGTCAGGAAAGTCAGTTCAGATGACATAGTTCGTAGAGGGCTTCCTGATGTTCTTCAACCAGTGTGGTTTCCTTAATCCCAGGAAGTGATGGGCTCTATTCAAAGGTTTGTGGCTTGTTATTGATCCCAAAATAATTGGACACAACACAATATTTTATTAATTATCATTTGAAAAGCACAAAATACAAAATTCAATGTGTTCTACATTGACTGATTTATAATGCATTTTTATGTTGTAGTGGTTTGAAGCAGTGGTATATATGGATATATTGCATGGCTTATTTAAAGGGTTCACGGTTTTACAAAACCCTGGATTCACCAGATACATTTTAAACTGATGCAGCCTGTGTTGAATTAGAAATAATCTGATAGTCCCTCTCTTTGGTAAAACTTTCATAGAGTAAACTTAATTTCTTGGCTGAGATCAGGTCCCATCACGACACGTCTACACTGAAGGTGTTTCAGATGCCCTTTTTTATTTTTGATTAATCCATCCAGGCCAGCCGCAGAAATTATATACATATTTGTAAATTACTGCATTGATTTAAGCTCTAACACCAGTTTCAAATAAACTCTCTCAGCCTTTACTGTAGCCTATTAGTGGCAAGCAGGGCTTTAGAAATGCAAGGTGAGGTAACAGGAATGCTGTTGAGATTTCTGGTCTACATGTCTTCAAGATGTTTGGAGGTCAAATATTGAAACGCAAAAATGTATATAATTGCATGAATATAAGAAAAATGTGTTTAATACTGATATATTTTTCAGTAATATATATCTATATATACCTATCTGATGGAAGGAAAAAAATGTAACCTTCTTAAAACATGCACAAATGATATGTTTTAAATAATACAAAACCCATTATGGGCAAAATCAACAGTCAACACCATGACTATGTATTTCTACCTTGACTCTGCAGTAAACCACTGACAGGCTCAGGAAAACAGATCCAAATATCCAGGGTTTCATTTGTCATAAAACTGAGGAACCAATCCCATCAACTTGCAAGAACAAGACTTGGAAAAAAAAACAACTTTATCAGTAAAGTGTGCATTAGCTCAATCAATAACACTGTGCCAGCCAGTAACAGGCTAACAATCAACATGTAAGGGATAACGCCTAACAAGGTGTCCAATTATCAAGAATTAATGGACGACGTGGAGGCGTGAACCGTCCGACGTAAAGTCCACAAAGTCCATTCATTCCTGATAATTGGACACCTCCAATAAGGGCATTATCCTGCTTAAACCATGGTCACTTTCTAAAGAGATTCATATTACCGGGTAAATCAGTTAATGTTTTTTACAGTTAAAATCATTGAGGTTTTCACAAGCCACAGCTGAGTGGACCATTTAATAGCCTATCTCTCCTCTGCAGGCAAAAAAAAGGAAACACGCTGTGAGCAAAGTGTAGAACCATAGCGACTCTGCCGCAGCATACAGTAATAGTTGATCAGTGAGGGGAAGTGAGATGATGGCTTAATGTTACATGACACAAAGTAGGGGAGACTGGGGACAGTTGCAACAAGGGACGGTTGCAACAAGCCTTATTTCTCCAATCAGAAACATGCTAGAGTGATGACACTCACACTGCACATTCACAGTTAGACCCTCAACCCACCAATAATAGAAAAGACATATTCAGCATCTGCTCCTGCTTGTACTGAGACAAAGTTGTTTTAAGGGTATGAAAGTAGCTTTTTTCATAAGCTGTATTTTTGTCATACTGTCCTGACCTTTTGTATGAATTAATCCAAACCTACCTAGTTTAAATCACTGTTTTGTTGACTATCAAATGACATGGTTAGCATGTGTCAGTGTCGTGTCTAGCTAGTGCATGATGTTTTGTCATGGCTGACAGGGTGGGGACGGTTGCAACAACTGCCATTTGAATATGGAAGCACTATGCAAATGAAAATGTATAAAATGAAACATTTTTATCTTAAAATAGGCACAATATATCTATTTTTTTTCCTCATGATGAACAGAACAGCCAATTATATTAAACCATGAGAGACTAAGATTTCAAAATAATTCTCCAGATAACTTCCTATAATGAAATATGCAATTTGTAGTTGTATCTTATTCTATGGGACAGACGTAGCCACATATATTTTCCTTTGAAAATTAGAGAAAAGTAAATTTATTTGATGTCATACAGTGAATAAATCATCCAAAAGTAGAGTATATGTTTATAAAAGTTTCTTGTATTGCAAATAGTTCCATTCTTCTTGTCTCACACTGAGCTATTGGGTTTTATTACCACTGTTAACCTCTGCACATTGACTCAAGGCCTATGTTCCACGCAAAACAAAACTCCAACTGTTCTCTGATAAATATTACTAAATAACTAAATAATATTATAGTATTATTGTAAGGCAATGCATATTTTAGGAATACTATGCTTATTGAGAGAAAAATCACATTTTTTAATATGTTGCAACCGTCCCTGATCCGTGTTGCAACTGTCCCCACGTTTGGGGTCAGTTGCAACGTCTGGATTCTTCCATTCAAATGAATATTGTGATTGATGTGTCATATGTAACCATCTTTAAATGGTATGACTAATTAGCTGACAAATGTATGTTTAATCTATAAAAGTTTGGTGAGCCTAGTCCAAATAGTCTCCGAGTAACTGAGAAAAATGTAAAAAGTGTTGCAACTGTCCCCAGTCTCCCCTATTATTTCAGAAGGCCAGTGCACTTCTTACCGCTTGTGTGTTACGGACTCCCGTGGTCCGAGGATGATGCGCTGAAGAAAACTTTTTTATGCTCTGAGTCTTGGTTGCCATGGTTACCAACTAATGGTTGAGCCAGCGCAATGATATTTAGAACTGTCATCATCAGACAATTTGATCGGAACATCTTTGTAGGTGTCCTATAACACTTTTTAACAGACACCCTGCAGCCAATCAGAATTGAGTATTCACCCAGACCATGGTATGAAATCAAATAACTATGCCAACTGTTCTGATACATCCTCTAGTTCTTGATTTTAGTCACAAAAATCTCCTCAGATGCTCCCGAGTCTGGGTCTGACCCTCTTCACAGCTACTCATACTGATGCACTCTGCTGTTTCACCTGTGAAATAATGTCAAATATGCTATCTAAATCTAAATCAAGAAGTCTGGAAATGTATAGAATTTTTAAATTGGAAATGCCTAGTGGCCCTGACACTGTTTCTTAATGTGTGTTTTGCTGTGCCCCCTCCTCGCTGGCTGAGTCATCTGCCTCTAGGTTCGGCTGCTGAAATATACATGAGATGTTGGTTTACTGAAATAAAGAAGATCTGTTAGAAAAGAGGCAGAGGAGCTGTTTAAACAAGAAGGTTTGTGTCTCTTAAATCCAGCGGGGGATTTAAGAGACAGACAATCCATTACCCACACGCACGCATGGCACGCACGCACACATACACACTCACACACAGACAATCTAAAGAGTAAAATAGCCAAATCTTAAGAGTCCCTGAATACACACATACTGCTATTGCACAATGTGCTGTTGAACTGCTTAAAGAACCCCTCCCAACACGCACACACACTCTATGCCCTTGAACAGTGCAAGCAGAGGGGGAAGGTCACAGACAATCATCCCAGGGTCCTCTGGGGCCTCCCAGCATCCGGGACGCCACCTTTGGGAGTCCCACTCTTTCACCACTGCTCCTTTATCCCCCCTCTTTTCTTTTCAAGTGTGTTTTCAAAGATGAGCAACCAAAAAGCTTCAACTCTGGCCCTTTTGTTATCTGGAAATTTAAGGTGACAAATGATGAACATGTGGGAT
This sequence comes from Trachurus trachurus, assembly GCF_905171665.1. Classification (NCBI taxonomy): domain Eukaryota; kingdom Metazoa; phylum Chordata; class Actinopteri; order Carangiformes; family Carangidae; genus Trachurus; species Trachurus trachurus. The sequence continues at coordinate 10,428,260 of NC_139901.1, forward strand.
TACAAAGCAATTTATCCTCATGTGGATGGTTTGTGGCATTAAGAAGAATCTCAATGCACACGACCAGTGCTTTTAATGAGAGATCTGACCAAGTGAAGAAATGAATGTTTGCATGATGTATGACGTGCAGGCTGTCGACTGTTTACAGTCCCACTGATGATCAATCCATGGGGCTGTGTTTGTCTAGAATGTTCTCACTGTGTTTTCATCTTGTGACACACACAAAAGTTAAGGCAGGTTAAACTCTTACTGAATTTCCCCATATTAGCACCTACATGTGAGGTAGTAGCCTTCTAAGTGGCTGTTATTCGTGTGTGACCTTGGGAGGCACTGCAGTGGGTACACAGAAGATTTGCAGCATTTGAAGCTCTCTCACATGTTTTTTCTTATTATTATTTTTCATGTTTGTAGCACCATGAATGTGCAAAGGTTTGGCCAGTTATCTAATTTGAAACGGGTTTAAATTTGGCTTTAGATGTGGTGGGACAGCAGATCACGATGCACATCTTTGCTGCGCACTCACACCTTTGACTGTACTGACCTCACTCCTCGATTCTGTATTTCAAAAAGATTTAATAAAGGCTGTTTTTGATTCATTTCAGACATTTAGCTAGCCAAAACGGTGACAAATATGAAATCATTCGTATCCAATCAGTTCTTCACAATAGAAGCTGTGGACTTTGGACCGTGCAGGTTACCAAAACTCGTCCTGGCTGAGATCAAGATGTGGTGATGAATATGGCGCTGCTTTGGAGGAAAAGTTTTTGAGAAACAGAAAAAGCTTCGCTCCGCTGATGAAACCCATTGAGGACGCTGTGTCGAAGGCTTTTATTAAAAGAAATGTGTCAGCACACTGTGGCCAGATTTTCTTTTTCTTTATAAAAGAAGCGACAGCACAGGCTTTAGCGTGACGATTTCAAATGATGGTTTTCATCAATGGAGAGCCACTTTTTGCTTTTTTCAAGGACTGTTCTATTTGCTGCCAGCGATTTCGAAAAAGGTACTTGTCTTTCTTCACATTGTATAATTGTGTTTTTGCTGCACCCCAGCATTTACTTGCCCTTTTCATTCCTCCACCTCTACCTTTTCTGCCCTTGCATCTTCAAACTTGTCTTTTATTTCCTCTCGTCCACCTTTGCTTCACACTCCCCCAGTCCCAATTCCCTATTTCCCTCCCAATCACAGACTCCCCAAGGATTTGAGGCCCTCTCTAGTCATCCTCCCCCCACGAGACACACACATAAAGAGGCTCCTCACACACACACACACACATATGAAAGCCCGTCCAGGTTTGTAGTTACGGACACACACAAACACCAATCTCTCTGCCTCATCCCTTTATCCCCCATCACCATTCCTTTCCCAGATGTGCCCCGTCCCATGAGAGAATCCCCTCCTATACCCCCCAAAATAATAAAATAAAATCCTGCTGCCTTACTCCCAGGCACCCTCCAGCCCCTTTTCTGAAGAGGGGAGGATGAGCTGATGAATGTGGTGGGGCAGATGTGGATGAGAGGAGAGCAATTATAATCTTCTCTGCTCTCCTTTTCTTTCCAGATCCAGAGGGAAAACGGGGAGACGGAGATTGTGTCTGGCATGAAAAAAAAAGTCTTATCTCAATCAGAAAAACCCATTTTGAAGCCTGGATAAAGACAAAAGAACCACTAGCTTTTATGGGACCCGTCACATGCAGAATCAAGGACATTCAGGACTACTGAGGACGGAACATGAAACACTGGCAAACCTTTAAAACACATTTTAGAAACTGACTGACTGCAGAGGTTTAAAAAAAAAATAGAAAAAGAAAAACCTGTTGAAAACCCAGTGAAAATTAGATGAATTTACCATCTGATCTGAATCAATACCATCATGTGGAGAGTGATCTCACACTGTGCTTTGTTCTATGCAACACTATGCATAATAGAGGGAACGCATTGATGTAACTTTTCCACATGAAACTGCTGCTCTCACTCCTGGTGAGTGGTCAAAATAAAGTCATTATGGCTGCTGAATGGTTGAAGCTGCAGTGAAAAAGAGGAAAACAAATGAATAAAACATAACTAACAAAAGAAAAAAAAGCATCTGAATCGACAACAACCCATACAGAGAAATAAAGGTTTTGGACATTGCATTTGAATATGAATATGTCGCTTGGAAACTGAGCCAAAGCCTCAAAGTGTTGGCTATAGATGTCTGGTCTTGCAGAATTTCTGCAGCCTTGTCAAAATCAAAGAGTCTTCTTCTACTGACAAATATTTTTGCACATCTGCTCTGGATACAGCATCATAGAAAGTATCAATTCATGTCTTCCTGATGCTAAAATCGCATGGGGATGATTGTTGTTATTGATCATTTATCTAACAGATGCATACAGGCCGGCATAATTCTTTACTGCAATTTAATGGGATTTGAAGTGACAAGTTAATCAATTTCATTATATTTCACCATTAACCTAGTAGCTAGCAGAGCAACACAATGAGTTGTTGCTAACGAATGATCAATTATGCATCATTACCTCATTTCTTCTTCTGTATTCACCTCAAGATCTGTTGTTAACATGAAGCCATAATTACTAAAATTCAGAAATTTTTGTTGTAAACCAACAAAGGTTTTGTTTACATACAGTCTTTCCGTGTGTGTGTGTGTGTGTGTGTGTGTGTGTGTGTGTGTGTGTGTGTGTGTGTGTGTGTGTGTGAGACATGAATGCATGTCATTCCTCTATTGTTTACATGAAATATGTTGGTTACGTTGGCTGGCAGTCTTCTTCTTCCCTGTCTTTGCTTGAGCTGCTTTTCTTGGCTTGTTAAAACCATCATTATGTGGAATAATATGAAACAATTGGTGGAAGTGAGTGTTGGTTTGCACAGAACAGACGTGCCCATTAAAAAATAAGGTTCCATTAGAGGTGAAAAACTCCACAGGGCGTCTTTAGGTTTAGCTACAGTGTAAGAGCCACTGGTCAAGACCCTACAGAGCACACTTGTGTTTAAATACTGACAAAAAGATACAAAAACCAAACCAAACAGTTAAAAAAAAAAGTATTTATTTCTTCAAGTATAAATCATTATAAATTACAATAACAAACTCCAAGCTATTGTGTGGCTGAACCTGATTACTTTTTTCTGTAAAGGGTTTTAACTGTAGGACATTTTCTCTAAATAGCACAGCTCACTCACCCCACTCAGTCTATATTTCCTTTGTTGTGTCACAGCCATGCAATTAGGCTGCATATCCTTGCATATAAATCTTGCTGTCTTATTAATGCTTGATATCCAGCCATTGGTGGCCTATTTTTGAGCCTCTGGCAAGAGTCTCGAGGCCAAATGTGACAAAGTGCAGACAGTCAGATGAGGCTTGTTTCTGGTGCCTCTGCAGCCTTACTTTGGTTGCGAGGTGAGTCCTCAGATTTGTCAAATGTTATAAAGCAGAATAAAGCAGCTGCACGAACAACCTTATCTTTGTTGGTTTTATTGGCATAGGATGAAAAAAATATATATATATATCTGATTAGTACTGGATCTCAAATGTCTTAGAGAGTTAATTCTCATATTAACTGATCAGTATTTCAGTTTGAGGTAAATGCTTCTTTCTTCATAGACACAGCATAAATAATAAGCAAACTACTACTCCAGAAATGTGCAAATCAAAGATGGTGACATCTTTTGGAACATTTTCAGTGCTATATGTGATGTGTGAGAGGACTGTGAGAGGTATAGATTCATCCCTTAGGCAACATTTGATTGTCCAGCAACTCAATAGTTCTTATAACAATCAGAATGACAATGTTATTGAATAAACAATAATGGCTCAATAGTCCAGGTCATGAGCCACTGCCTTTGGCTGAGGTGTTGTTTGGTCTGATGGCAGTGGGGGCAAAGAACCCTGTGAAACTCTTAGTCCTGGAACGCAGTGTGTTGCCTGCAGCTCTACAGTAGGTGCCTCTCTGTCCTGCCAGAATTGTGAAGAGGGTGGTTGTCCATGATGTCGTGTTTCTTGCACTATGTCTCTCCACAACACTCCTGAGTGTGTCCAGCTCACACCCAGTGTCTTTGACCAGCCTGCCAGTCTCACTGTGTCCATGTAACATGTATGTGTTTCAGAGAACATTAAGTACTATCTTAAATGGAACCCTTTCTTCAGAGATTACATGGTGGAGGGGGAGATAAGCACGTTCTCTGATGCAATGAATGTGTAGCAAGGAGGAGGGTGAAAGGAAGCAGGCGATGACATCACTGGTAGGGAGGAGGAAGGGAGGTTAGAAATCAGACCACCTGTGAGAGTCTGAGAGGCGGGAAAATCAAACAAAGGAGAGACTGAAAGGAGGAAGGAGGTCTGAACACAAGAAGTGAGAACATAAGGAAAGGAGGAAAAGAGTTTAAAGTAAAAGTGAAAAAAAGACTTTAGCTGAGGAAAGCTGAGGAATCTGTACGTGGACCCAGGACTCGGGAAAAGGAACTGAATCCCTGGAGCAGGCGGATTTGTCACTGCTCGGACTCAGGCATGGCTTTCTCTCCGGGTCGGAGGACAACCGTGTACCCCTGTATCAGCAGATAAGTCCCCTTTACCCCAAACTCTCCTGGCCTCTCCCTGTCTGACCTGAGAATTACTCCTGCTCTCTCTCTCCCTCTCCCTCCCCTACCTGACCCACACATACCCCATCTCCTACCTGCCCGGAACTGGATTCTCTTTTCCCCCTCCCTCCCCCACACACCTACATGCACATGTAGCCGATGTCATATCTGGCCCTCTGCTTTGTGTTTCTCACGGCCTGCCCTAGGTGGAGTTCGATCCCACGACCTCCCGCACCGGAGGCGACGATGCTAACCTCTTCGCCAAGAGGTTGACAACCACTTGGCGGGTTGGTTAGCACGTCTTTTATGGGTGGAGTGAGTGCACATCCGCTACACACACTCCTATGAACTGAACTGAACTGAACTGCATTCACTCCCACACTTCACTCCCTCACCTTCCCTGGAACGGACTGGCCCCCTGAAGACTCACATACAAACCCCTGTCCCTCCCCACATACACCCCTACACTCATACATACACACTCTTGGACTTCAGTTAAGCAGAGACTTTATTTAAGGAAACAGTCTGCATATTTACGTTTAATTTAAGTTCTGTGAATTGACTGTTTTACCTCCTGATTTATCCTGCTTGATCTGATTAATTTGATTAATTCGTTAAACTGTTTGATGATGATGATGATGTTGATGGCTGTCTGAGAGACAATAAGAATCTTTACTTTACCATCCTTAACCTCCTTGAGTTTGATGTGTTTGATTTTTGCTGACTATATGATGTGACTTATGTAGCAGGGAAGCGAGCTGCTGGGTTTCTCTCCCTTGGGAAGTAATCGTTTAACATAGAATTCATAATATAAACGTGACAGTCTGAACTTACTATTCTGCTGTCTGGCGCCCAACCTTTTATTCTACTTGGGGAGAGGCTTCTACGCTACAAATGAAGAAAGTAAATGTATAAAATCTCAAATGTCTTTTCCATTCAAACATCAAAGGGATAGTTCACCCTAGAATGATATTTCGCTCATTATCTACTCACCCTCATGTTGACTAAGGGCTGGAAGAATTATCAGAGTCCACCGTCCCTTCTCTTAGTTACAGGGGGTCTCGGCGTAGCAGTGAATTTCAATGCAACGGTTGCAAAGGGACACCAGAGCTCTTCGTAAAAAAACACACACAAAAAAACATCCAAATACCTCCATGATGCTCGTATGTAATGTCCGTCTTGTGCTGAAGCCCCAAATTGCGTAATTGTCCCGAAAAAATTAAATAAGTCTATATTTTAAGCTTGTTTGTAGCGGAAGCTTCTCGTCTTCTTCTTCTTCTCCTCCTCTTCCTGGTCCGTCCAAATATCGCGTGATTCGCAGTAACCGCACTGACGCCGGCGCAAATCACGCGATATTTGGACGGACCAGGAAGAGGAGAAGAAGAAGAAGACGAGAAGCTTCCGCTACAAACAAGCTTAAAATATAGACTTATTTAATTTTTTTCGGGACAATTACGCAATTTGGGGCTTCAGCACAAGACGGACATTACATACGAGCATCATGGAGGTATTTGGATGTTTTTTTGTGTGTGTTTTTTTACGAAGAGCTCCGGTGTCCCTTTGCAACCGTTGCATTGAAATGCACTGCTACGCCAAGACCCCCTGTAACTAAGAGAAGGGACGGTGGACTCTGATAATTCTTCCAGCCCTTAGTCAACATGAGGGTGAGTAGATAATGAGCGAAATATCATTCTAGGGTGAACTATCCCTTTAACTTAGTATACCACTTTATTACTTACTTACTTATTGAAAATAGCAAATATCCAAACATCTAAACTACTTGAAGTGGGATTTTCATGGAAACCGTTTTCTTTTCTTTTTTCTTCAAAAAAGAAAAAGCTAATTCAGCCTTTTCCTTGAGAATGCTTATCTGGCCCCATCCCATCATCTTCAGACTCTCCAATCAGTGCAATCAGTCAAGCCCAGTGCAATCACCGCGCCCAACAAACAGAGCTATTGGTTTAGATTGTCAGTGTCCTACAGAGATACTATATCTCCAAAAAACAACTTTTCAGCCACTGAGTACTGCTTGATTTTCATCCCACTGACAGAGGCAATTTTTCTCAAGGCAAGCAATGACATGTCAAACATATACTGCTTCCTGTTAGGAAGTTACTAAGTTTAGGTCCTTTTGGGGGTTCTGGTTGTTTGGTCCTGTCCACTTATATTAAAACTTCCAAATCAGTGCAGTCATGCCAGACTCCTTTTTATGGTGGCTGAGTGGACAGAGTACTTTCACACTGTGACCAATTAGTCTCCCAGGCCTAGTTATATAAGCACATGTGTCAGGAACGAGTCATAATAAAATGGTTGTAAATTAAAATTAACTGCAACTTTCTCTAGTCTAACTAGACCTAAACTTTATTGGGGCTTCAGTGACTTGAACTGTGAAGTTGTTCCACATCAACAGCTTTGGGTGATAATGAATATGTGGAAAGGGAGAAGGGGTGATCATTTACCTAAAGTCTTAGTTTGTGGTATTACTGCTGCTATTATTCCACAAAATGTTTAAATTCGTAACTCTGCAAATTGACTCCTGCCACAGATCTCTTTGCTATAGATAAATTAGCTCAACTAATTGTAGAGGTCAGGGTTAGGTTCGTAGGAAGGTAAAGCCTGCATCAAAATATTGATACAGTTACAGTAGCTCAGGCTGTGCTGTAGGCTGAATGATAGAGATTCTAAATAAAAGCAACAAATGTATCGCCTGACCAAGGTCAGGTATGAGGCTATAGGAATCTAAGAGAGGGCTAAGATTTATTAATAATATAGATAGGTGTAACCCACAAAAAACAATAATTATAAATCTTAATAAATGACAACAATATAATGTGATAAATAAGGAAGATTTATAAAGTAGGAGATATATCGAATTCCCTTAAATAAATATAAACACACACAAAAATAGGAAGAGAAAATGGAAAAAAGGTAATAAATGTATATTGTTTAATGGGTTAAATAAATAAATAAAGATTGCCCAAATAATAAAATCCTATATAAACCTAAGAAAAACATATTGTGTGGAGGGAGATGTCCAGAGGCGGGATAACAGAAAGTAGATCGTAGATAAGTCTTGTCTGTAGTTGTTTCAAATGAGCAGGTATTCTTTGGGGGAAGATTCCCTTGTTGAAATCCTGGATAGTTTAAATGTTTGTAGCCATTTAAAGAAGTTAAGTGGCTCTCCACTAAAGGAGGTTAAAAACAAGGGCTGTTTAAGAAAGCCATTGATCAATTAGCGTAGATAGAGTCTTAAACATGATCAAAAAGAAAAATTAAATTAAAAGAAAGTTCTAGAGAGAAATGTCCTGACGTTTCGCCTCGCCGGCTTCATCAGAGTGTTATCGGTAGGGGTAGGGTTAGGGGTTAACCTAACCTAACCTAACCCTGTTAAATTGCTAATGGTTACAAGCCAGATGCACAGATCAAATCCACTGGATATCATTTAGACATCTACTGTATGAAAGAGGTGTGAAAGAAATGCTTAATAGCATTATTTCATATTTCAGTAGTATTTCAGTTTAGTTTTAAGATCACTTTCATGGTTTTGGTGGTAGACCCACAGAGAAATTAGGCTAGCATAAGAATTTGAAATAGATAAAGGGCTAGAAGCAGGGAAAACAGCCAAGTTGAAAGACCATTTACCCATCTAAAAGCTATTTATTATCATGTATTTGTTTCAACACAAACAGAGATGTAACCAGATTAGCACAATAACCACAAATAACCTCTGCACAAAGTTTTGTTCCACGTCAAATATTAAGTAAAAACCTTCACCTGCTGGTAGTGCTAGATGAAAGATCAGGGGGTCACCAAATCAGTAGGATTCTTCCTCTGGGAATAATTTCTTTATTAAATTTCACAGCCATCCATCTTTGTTCAGGTTTTATTAAAAAACCAAAAATGTCGACCTTTTGATGGTAGTACAGGGGAAGTCAGGGGATCAATAAAGGCAGTAGGATTTAGCGTCTGGGGACCATGAATACCAACAAGTAATTGATGAGGTATTAGAGTCTGGACTGGCATGGAGGAAGACCTGCAAAGCTACTACGCTCACTAAATATTACACATAGAGGTTTTACAAGGTGTTGGACGGAGTTAGATTATACACAGTGTGTCATTGAGAGTGCAGTGATTTCCAGGAGTCATGTGGGAACTGTGGAGTTGCCAGGGGGTGGATATTATTAACATAACTGCTGAAAAAGATTAATCTTAAACACAGACATAAATGAGAGATTGTACAGAGTTACTGTACAGTCGCTAACAGAGCAGTAGGAACCCCAGATAAGACTTCTGAACTCTGACTCTATGTACTCATAATTCTTTTTTGTGCATGTTAATCCACTCATGACTGTGCAGTGTATAGTCTGACTCTGTTTTTACTAGAAAGAGTTTCACACAGCAGCACTAATGCAGAAGCGCCCAGCTCTGGAGGTGTAAAGGACACCCTGCCCTACACTACGTTGCATACCACGCTCTCTCTCCCCTCTGTCTCCCCTTCTCACTCTCTCATCCCCACAAAACAACCCCACCTCCCTCCCAGTGGGGGACTGGTGCCATGTGGTGATGAATAGTCAGATCTGAGGCAGGAGGACGCACAATGTAGGTCGAGCTCCAGGGGTTGTCGTCGCCTACTTGTGTGTGTGTGTGCGTGCATGTGTGCATAGAGGCACTTGGGGGGGAGGCTGTTGGGTACATGCTGCTCTCCAGTGTGAAGTGGTGTTTGGGAGGAGGGGGGGTGATGGAGAGTACATATACCTGCTAGATCATGATATATGGGGTGTCCGTACCCCCTTATACACCTGTTCCCATTGCATATTCTGCTCCTGACTTACACACAACAATACACACACATGCACACACACCACCCCTGCACCCCCACCCTGAGACAAGGTGTGGATAATCAACTCATTTGTTATGGTGCAGTTAGATTAGCGTATGAACATATGCATGATAATGAACCGCTCTGCACCAGTGCAACAACCTTGCTCTGCTGGATCACAAAGTCGAAACATGGACAGAACCACGCGCTAAAAAGAACAGTCAAGTGAACTTCAATGACTTTGGGGTCAGAGGAAACTGAGCTACGGTGGTGAGTGCAAAGTCAGGATATAAGGGAGGTCATACAGGCTGTCTTTACTTTTACTGATCTTAAAGGACAATTCCAGGCAAATTCAACCTGGGGCTATAGTTTCATAATATTTTCGGTCTAAAGGAATGAATCTGAAGATTTTCTTATTTGCTACTGTTATGCAGTAGTTCTGTCTGTCCCTGCAGTGCCACAGCAGTGTACAATGGGAGCGGATGGATCTTAGGCTGTTTAGACTGTTTTCATCCCACAAAACCACAATGTTTGTCACATACAGCATCAGATGGCTACTCAAACATACACCGAGGGGTTTGTTGACTTCGAGAAAGATGACATATTTGTAACGGAGCTGTAATACGAAGTTTGGACACCGGGTCGGAGGCACTGATCTTGATGGTTTTCAGCCAAGAGACGCTAGGTGGAAGGCAGAGAGCCTCCAGTCTCCCTGTAACAAGTCATTTAACCATCACAATCACTCTGAAGCTGTTTAATTAAGGTAGAAATCTTGCATAGTTCCTCTATAGATCACTTCTGCCATCTCTGGCAACATTTTTTCATCTCTCATGGTGCATTTTGCATAGCCTGGACAAAGAACTGATACTTTGAGTTGAGGCTCTGATATCGGCATTGGCTCATAATGTCCAAACTTGTACGGAAATTAATATAGAGACAACTGTTTTTTTCTCATGACACACAATATAATATAAATTACATTTCAGTTCAACATAAGCCCTAAATTGATTTCTCACCTCATCTACACATACTGTACATAATGTTTTATGTGTGAGAATAAATGATTAAAATTACAGTAAAATCAAATGACATAGATTCTGGTGGAAAATCTAATGGTGATGCTGTTTCTTTATTAAAACATAACTTTGACATTTCTGAAGAGCCACTGATACTGCATAGCTCCTACACTCCACTTTCATTCAACTCCATGCCACATGTTTTGCAAAATAAGTTTTTAAAAAGTACATGAAAGAACAGCTCATCTCAACCTATATACTCAGAATGCCGAGCTGTAGTAATCATGGGCTACACATTCAGTTAACTCTGCTCTTGTTGTTATCTTTGCTGAGGCAAAATGGAGAAAACTTGCAAGTAGCACTGAACAAATAATCATGACTGCGAGCCATCTGAGAGGTAATGAGAGTGAACGTTTGGGATTCAGCATCAAAGATGGAAAAATCACGTTAAAGCTGAGGCTGTTTGCTGCCTTGCGGTAACTTTCAGTTTGTCCCTCAAGTGAAGCATTTTCTACAATGTAGTTTTGGATTAGGCTACAGGGGCCGCATGTTGATTCATTTGAATGAATTAAGTGTTAGTTTGAACTGAAGATGTGAAGAGGGAGGAGGGCTAGCAAATGTGTTTGTCCCATTTTTAAACTTAACTTCAAACGATGTCTGTATAGTGTGACATCATGGTGCAATAGGTTTATCTGATTCCATGCTGCACCCATGCCATCATTGCTATAGAAGACGTGTGAGAGGTGTCAATCACAGTGGCAGTGCCACATGACAACAGAGAAACATAGATGAATTCTTCCAAACTCATTTAAACTGCAGCACTGTATAGTTTTAGGGTCATTCACTGAAGTCCGAACAAGATTCAGGATCCTGAATTGAATACCTTTTAAAAGCCATCTAGGAGCATGCTGTTGTGCTATAATGCAAAAATGTATATTAATGAAAAAAAAAAAGGTTTGCCGTAGTATGCTTATGCTTACATGTCTTCTGAATCAAATTGCAATTAACAGTATTTGCTGCTCATTTATTTATTTACACAGTAGGCTAGACATATCTTTTTGGCATGATTTTTTTATCTATTAAATAGCTTTTTTTCCTCCAACCCCCTTATACCATATAATTTATCCCCTATAAAAAATAATTTATCAGTCTTGACGAATGGACATCACACAAGAGAAAAGTGTTTGTCTCTTGTTTCCTGTCCTGTTTTATTTTGAAATTCCCAATGCCTTGTCTTCCTGTGCCCGCCCTCCTGTGATTACCTCATGTGTCTCACCTGTGTTTGATTGCCCCACCCTCCTCACATATTTTTACTTGGGCTGTCAAACATTGAAAAAAAATAACTTGATCACTTGCAATACACATCTGTTATTAATCGCAATTAAAATACTAAATATTATATAACTTGTATTTTCTTCTATTCTTTCTAATACAGTATTGAAGATGCAATTTCATACAATCCATTAGAATTTAAGGATGCAATTTGTTTGGGGAAAATAACACATAGGCTAATAGTATTTTTTTTCTACTGTTACGGATCTTCAGAGAACGCAGATGGGATGATGCTGCATTCAAGATGGAAATACAGGATGAACCCCATTAGCATTAAATCCTCGAATACAGGAAGTTGCCGTATTTCAACGGATGGGTGACAAACCCGGTGGCAACACAAAACCAGGCTCTATCTAAGTTATGTGATGTCATTAATCATGCGGTTGTTATTATTGTTTTTGTTTTTTTTACGTGTCGTGCACCTCCAAAAATTAATACACGTTGATAGACTGATATTGTTCTGTTCTATGAATAAATGATAAACTTGACTGGGAAAACATTTTGTTGAGAAAAAATGACACGACAAAAATCTAAATATTACATAGTTATGATGTCCCGAAAGCTATGTAGTATTCAGGCTATTCTTCATTGGGACAGTGTTGAATATTAGTAGTCAATACTGAACTAAAATAGCAATTTTACGTTCAACATACTTAAAGCAGAAGTAAGTGATATATTTGTGTTAATATAAGTCTTAAATAGTTATATCTTCCGACAGCAATCACTTAGAGTGTTTGGACTGAAACACGGTCAGTCCCTCTGCTCTGCTCTGAGCCGAGGAGAAAACATTTATCGTATCCTACAGTTTTTATCCAATGAGGAGAGAGAACGGCATGCAGGGCTGTGTGTGCAGCCAAGGGACGCCGTGAATGTGGCGACGTAGGGACGAGGACTGTTATGGTGCGTTCAAGGAAACTCGTAACTCCGACCTGTGAAGTTGTATCAGTTTGATCTGGTACGAGTTCACGGGTCGGAAGTTACGAGTGGCCGTTATAGTGACTTTCACAGGTAAAACAGGTCGGAAAAACATGAGTGGGTTGCCTGGAACGCTACAAAGTCGTAAGTTGTGACTTGAAGCTGTAATTTACGATTTCAAAAGCCTGCCTGGAACGCAGCATTAGCGAAAACGGCCGGATCACTCACTTCTGCTTTAAAGAAGTTTTGGGACACTCAATCTTGGGAGTGAGTTGAAGAGGAGGCAAACTAAGACACTGAGGAAGGGAAAAAGAAATATTTGCTTATCCTCGGGCGATGCTAGCTTAGCAAGCCTGCAACACGCACACATGACACAGCAGTACATCACTCTCAGCATGAAGCAGCCATGAGCACGTATCAGTTGCTGAGTGGAGTTGACAAAAGGAAACGCTCCTGCAGAGCAAAGCATCACTCCGAGGGAACGGCACACACATACAAAGCGGAGCCGGATCTTCCCGTGGCCCTGGATGTTCCACCACATTTGTACTTGGGAAGCTTTTGCTTTTGACACAAGTACCTTTTTTTTTCATCATTATTATTTCACTCAGACCAACAAATCTCCCACACACTTCTCTTTTTTCTTCCACTTTTCTTCAGTTTCATCTCTCCCCTCAAACCACCACTTTTTTTTTTTTTTTTTTTTTGGGGGGGGGGGGGTCCAGTACATTTTACAGCAGTTAGTCTTACTTTTGAGAACACCCCCTCTCCCTCTCCCTCTCCCTCCAGCCTCCCCAAGTCCTGTCTTCTCCTCCCTCTTCATCTCCTCTCTATCTCCCTCTTCTCAATGCAACACTGTATTGAAACAGTAGGGAGGCACACACCCCCCATGCCTTTTCATCTCCTCTCTCCTTCTCTCTCTCATCTGCCTCTCTTGTGTAACGACCTCAATCTGTCTCTCTCTGTTAGCTATCGTCTGCGACAATAATTCCGTAATACACTCAAGTGGGAAAACCTTGAAGTGGCGTCTTTCCCTCTGCTCTCTCAGTTCACTGACTTTTTGTTGTTGTTGCTGTTGTTATTGTTGTTGTTTTTGGTGAGGGTGGGCAGGGTGCTGTTTATCAGTAACAATACCGTTAAAGCAAAATTCAAAGTAAGCATCCAGTGCCACCACGGAAAGGAGTCAAACACATTATATGCTGAATACTTTAGCACCGATACATGCATGTGTGTTTGTGTGTGTCTGTGCATGTGTGCTGTGTCTGCACAAGCTCTTGCAATTCTCAGCAACTGTGTGTGTGTGTGTGTGTGTGTGTGTTCGCCTCAGTATCTGAGGCTTCGCCGGCCTCGCAGCAGAACAAAACGAAACAAAACAGAGCAGAGAAGATCTGCGCTATCATCCCCAGGCAGGCCGCCGCTCTCTGTCTGTGTGCTCCGTTACCTGTTGGTCCTCATATAATTACAGCAGCCACCCTCATCCATCACAGTATTGTTGCGGTGTTCGCCGGGCCCATTCTTTCTCTGGCTCAGCAGCGTTACATAAAGAAACAATAACAAAGTCTAAACAAGCAGCATCCACCAGAGGAGGGGTTTGGATAGGGGAGGAGGGGGCAATACAGAGAAAAGGACACAGTGCAGGAGGAGGAAACACACATACACACATAACCACACATACACAAGAAAACACAAAAGATTATTATAGTATAGTGCAAGTTGTTTCTTTTTCGTCCTGGTTGGAAGTATGTAATGACAACTGATACACAGCGAGCTGGAGTGTGAAATATTAGATACACCTGCTCTCTCTGCAATAGACAGTGCAGGCTGTGGTTTGATCCCACACACAATTCATTTTTAAATCAGTTTTACCTGTGAATGGTAGATACTCTGTGGCTGAGAAAACGGCTAGAAACTATAGATGGATATTTTTTTTTACTCCTGCAGACAGCTGAGGGAGGATCTGTGCAACACAGTGAGTCAGTGGGTTGAAAGCTCTGGATCTGATTACCAACACTGATGCTTTTTGAGGGACATCCTGTCTTTAGTTTAAGGTGCTGCTGTTTCATCTACAATTAAATTGACTGTTAAGTTTATGATCCACAATGATCTATAAAAGGTTTGATTTAATTTATGAGTTCTTCCTTTGTTTTGGATATGGTAGGGTTTTATTCAAGCAAAGATCAATATGTATTGCCAACCTCCTTCTATCACTGTTAATATGTTATCTGCTGAAAATTAGTCAGGTCTATCTCCACAGTGTATTCGGCAATGGGGTGGGGCAACTATTATAAGTAAATAAAATACACCTCACAGAGACCTAAACCATGTTTGAAAATGTATGGGGACTCACTTTTTGGAGCCTCAAGTGGCCATTTGAGGAACTGCGGTTTGTAGTGCATTTGTGTTGCCTTCTTTCTTCAGCTCTGGAGGTTGCCACTTGGTTGACTGTGTGATTGCACGACGGAGATCTTCATAAAAACATGCATTTTCAGCATGTAGGTCGCTAGCTTGGGGATTGTTGTTATTTTCCATAGCGAAGGGGATTATGGGAAGTAGAGAGGGAAGAGAATGCCACCTGAAACGGGCAGCCAGTGACAGGCTCTATACCCAAAGCCTACTTGCAGTGAGTCAGACTTGGACAAAATTAACGTAACAGCCAAGAAAACAAAACCCACGAACAATCCCACTTTGCATCATTTGGACAAACAGCTCGACAGCTCCCTGAATATGTGAAACATTATCCAGCAACACTGAGAGTATAAATCATCTCCAAAACTAAGAGAAACATTTCTTACACTCCATTTGTTATTCTCCACTCACTGTCTACAAAGACAAAAAGGGTAATACTCAGGACACACACAGGAGGTGCTGGGAGACTCCAATTCAAATATCTGCATATTGTAGTGTCATTTTGTGTCATCACGTGGTTCCTACTGTACATTAATTGAAAAAAAAAGAAAGAAATGTTTGTGCCCTGGGATCTACCCTAGTTTAGACTAGACATTAATAACATCTTTTTTTCCCCCCTTCCTTGTCAACACAGACGCTGTAATTAAAATCAGCCAGTGTGTTCTGAGGTGAGGGTGGCCGTGACAATGTGGATGAAAAATGGGACAGACGAGTGGGAGGAGGAGGGAAAGAGACAGAGACAAAAGGGGTAACTGAATAAAGACGCCTCCTTCTGACTTGTCATTCAAATGCTTTGTTTTGATAATTCATTGCTGTCAGTCTCAATCCAACTGTAGCCTAATCTACTTCTGAAATGAACCAGTTTAGTTCATGCTTTTTAGATGTTGTGTTCGAGTTACTGGATGAATCTGCATTCTTTAGTTCAGTTTACCAGCCACGCACGTCGGATTCTGCAGTATCCAGCAATATCATGCCTGTACGGCCTCAAACCATTTCCTTCTCTCAAATAAATTGTCCATCACTTGAAAAGGCAGGGTTGACTTAATCTAGTGCACTCACTTCTGAAAAGAAAAGTAATTATCATAAAGGCAATGGGAAAACTTCTGGCCCTGTTCTTTCCAGAGTTATTTTGCAGAAGAACAAAAGCATTCAGAACTTCACCTCTGAATGTGCCTTGGTCAGGCTGTCTTATCATTAACACAGTGAATGACGGTGTGTACCCACTTGAGTGTGCATGCGTTTAAAATGTCAGCAGGACTAATGCCTCGCACTATAATATCTTCACTCGGCTGCAGGCTAATAGACTGTCTTTCAGTTCGAAAGTAATGGAGTGACAGTGAATAACAATGTATATAAAGAGGGAGAGACCACACAGCAGGCTAAAATGTTTGAGGTAAGAAAAGTTCATGAAGTGAGCAAAAGAAGGAAGCGAATCAAGTCCTCTGAAGTGGATTCCATGGCAGCACAAATATCAGTGAGTTCACACCAAAATTACAGCTTCACTCACATGTACGGCGGCACATTAATTATCACCCGTTCTTCATGCGATAATTCCTCTCTCTTTACAGGTGTTCACTCGAGCACATATTTCACATCTGCTGAAATACCACACATAGAAAAATGTTATCAGATTTGGTATTCTGATGTCTCAACATTCTTAAAGAAAATGCCTCAACCCAGTTTGATTTGATTTTCTATGCTGTTGTTCTCCAGGTTGTATTTTCCTAAATCCTTACGAACTGTCCCTGACATCTCCCCTTGAATTCATGACATTTTCCATCAACAGTGGTTTAGGAAAGGACAAAGGATGCAACCTCTTGACTATCTGAGTCTCTGTTCATCGCACAGATCAAAAATTCTTTCTCTACTCTTGAAAGTGCAAGCTTTTGCTGCAGTAAGTCCTTAAAACTCAACTTCAAAGGGAAGTTCAAGTTCAAGTCACTGCCTTCTCAAACAGCCCACAGCACCAGTATGCTGATGTTTGGCAGCCAGAGCAACCTCAGTAGTTATGTATGTTGTCTATCCACAAAACACAAGCTGTGTTCAAGGTGTGCAGGCACCTATATAATGTCAATATTTCATTTGAGTGGAGTTTTGAATTGTAGGTCAAACTTTTCTAGCACCTCAAGGTTCAAACTTTACCTCTTACATTATAAAAAAAGTCCTCCTAACCATGTTTTAATCCTTTCAGACTGAGTGAGACTCATGCCGATAGAAAGGAACTCGATACATCCATAATACATCTCATTGGACTGAATATAGCGAGTCACTACAGGCAAAAACACAGTTTTTCTTGGTTATTTTTCCTCCTTAACATATTCTTTCAGAAAAGTTGAAAGAAATGGTAGAAAATCCACATTAAGGTGGTTATTTTACTTCATTTTGTAAAATAAGTAGTTTCTCGCTAGTCTGACGTACTGTGCTGTGCCTATTGTCTGACCCATGTCATGTCAGGTATCATTGTAAAGCTCTCTCTCTCCTGAACAATTATGTAAGCTCCAAAAATTATCATTCCGCAACCAATTGTAAAAGTACAATTTTTACATTAACAATCTATGGAATTTTACAGTACAAGTCCTTAAAGGCTGTTTTCTCAAAACAAGTTTTTCCTCAGACTCTGAGCCCCAAATCTCCACTTGCAGCACTTACAGACACCAAGCTTCCAGTTTTATTCCTGTCTATAGGGCTGGTGACAGTATTTTCTCATTCACAGAGTGATAAAAGGAGATATCCAAAATCCCATCTGTAAAAACTTCTGACTCTAATATGTCAACAAAATTAAACAAGAATTTTGAAAGGGGCTTCATCCATTGTTCAGATTTCAGTTCTGGAAATGCATGCAAATTAGCGTTTAATGGTGACATAGAATCTTACCCTATTCACCTGTAGTGTCCCCCCTTAAACTCAGGCCTGGGTTTGGTCACTGTATGGATATGAGGAGAGAGATCTCACCCATGTTGCTTAATCATTGGATAACAATCCTATCCTCATTCCAATTGGTGTAAATTTTAGCTAACAACAGACTGTGTCTCACTGTGTTAGAGTTTGCACAACAGTGATACAGTGATGACTGATATTATTTGGCAAGCTCATTTACTGCTCACTGTAGAGCAAACCTAGTTAATGTTAATAGTTGGAGTGAATGAGTGAAAACGCCAGTGATTTCAGAAACGGCCATAAAGTAGAGCTGAGGCTGATGGGAACGTCATTAGTTTTGTAGGCAGGGTGTCCCACAGCGTTTTATAGTCGAGGCGACCCATCTCGTCTCAAATTAAGTGCACCTCCATTAACGTCAGAGGAAAGTCTTAGACATTTATAAGGCTACTTAAGCGTCAGTGAAGTAAGGCAGTGGTGCTACATCACACAGCAAAGGTCAGGTATTTAATGAGAGAGGCAACTATCTAAACTGTCATCTAATAACTGTGCTGGTAACGAGGTGTGATGCATCAGGACCTGACCAACGCATTTCAACACGTAACTGACTGATAGCGTGCAATCAGGGCAGCATGCTGCAATATCAGTGAAACAGAAAGTCCATTAGACATAATGATGTGCCGATGTGTGAGAAAAAGCAGTTACACCAAGAAAAGGAAAATAAAAAATTGTGAGGAATTCCCGGCATGAATTCTGGCAATCGGGTAGAAATTGGCTGATTGAGTCGGTCAGTTGAAGATTTCCATCCCTTTACCCAAAAAGTTCTCCAGCTCTTTTTGCTGTTTGTTGTCCTGATGAATGATGAACTGCTGTCCAATGAGTTTTGATAGATTTGGTTGAATCTGAGCTCAGGAGATTCTCCTGTATGTTTCTGCATTCATCCTGTTGCTTCTGGTAACAGTCAAATCATTAATAGATACCAATGCACCAGTCCTGTTGGCAGGCCAAGCCATTATAGAACCAGCACTATGTTTGACAGATGAGGTGGCGGCTTTGGGTCTTGAGCTGTTCCTGTTTTTTCTCCATACTTTTCTCTTTCAATTATTTTGATAGAAGCGGAATTTTGTTGTTGTTGTTGTTTCATCACACCAGAGAGCTCTTTGCAATGGTTTCTTCTTTTGTATTTCTGTGAACTGTTACCTGGCCTTTTTTAGGTTTACATCTTGAGACTTTACTCATAAAGTTTTCTGATCACTAACAAGGGAACATGTCCGCCTACATCATCAAAAGTGTCTTTACTTTCTCTATCATGCAAATTCATGACCACTCATCTAGAATTTTCATGCTCCACAGTTAAATTAGTTTTTCTGTACACACCCACTTTTTTTAGAAAAATAAATTACTCAACTGATTTTGGTAAACCAATCCAAAACCATCTTCTGAATCTCGGACAGATGCAGAAAAGCATCTGTAAAAAAAAAACAAAAAAAACAAACAATTCACACTCCCATTCACACCTCTGGACAATTTAGAGTTGCCAGTTAACCAGCATACATGGAGAGAACACGGGAGAAGATGCAAACTCATGGGTTCTAACCGCTCTTGCTATGGGGCAAAAGTGCTAACCACTGCACCACCATGCTGCTCTAATGCCTAATCGCTATCTTTTTAAACTGATAGAGTTTTTGCTTTATTTGCCCACCCTCTACTGGGATTAGCTAATATAACATACATTTTACTGAGGTTGTAATCAGTTCACTGCAGTTCCAAAGTGGAACTGCACAGCCACGGCAACATCTTGAAACATCTTGTTTTATATTATTATAAACAAACATTACATGGGCATGTTAACGCTGTCAAAAACTTGATTTTCATCAGGGAGCCTCTTTGAATGTAACAATAAACAATCACTGCTGTTTGCTTTGTGATGTGAATCACTTCCTCTACAGTGGGACCCTGTTTGTGAGTCCTTGTTGAAACAATCGTGGACACAACAAACATTTGACATTTTCCATTTTTGCATCCGATGTGTTGAAAGCTCTTACAACATAGACATTCAACAGTGTTGATTTTCCAGAAGTAATTAACCTTTCTGTGGCAGCCATTTCACATACTGTATAGAAAAGGAGTCTGCCAATCACACACCAGTATGTGCGGTTTCTACCATCTCTCCTTACCTTTACGCAATCTAACAAGTAGTTAATCAACAACTCATTTGACGCAGAGAGTTCAAGCTAAATTGATGTGGTCAGAGTCGGCAAGCAGCTTGCACTTTATTTTTAAAAACACATCACTCATTCCCTTGAGAGGAGACAGGTATGTACACAACGTTTACTGATGGTACTCGGGTATGCTTAGGCTAACCCTTACATGCATCCTGAATATCAAATGTAATAACAAAACTGTCCAAGCTAGTGCTCATCCTGAGACAGAAATGGGTGTGTTGACAGTTTGATTGCACAACTTTTTTCTAGTCTTGGTCCTCACAATAGCCACACACCATCATTTCAATCTGCCTGGAATGAAAGCTGCTCTGAAGAGGTGAATACAGATAGGCCTTGACTTGATGTGATTATGGAAGTGACAACAGAGCAGGAAAAGAATTGTATATGATAAATGATAAGTGATAAACATCTTTGTAATTGCTCAGAGCCTTGTTTCGGATTGTGAAAATAGGTACTTGGCAATGACCTAGATGTCTTCACTATGCATCTAATTTTTCATTCTTTATGAGCTACAAGGGAAATAAAAGATTGTGTCATTACAGCTGTAAAAATGTATTTGCTTTATTCAATTTGACCTATACAAGTTCTACATTACCTGGAGCTGTGTAGCAGGCACTGCTGAGTCCTAACAGGACACAGTCATAATTTAATCAACCACATTAGGCCATTTTCAGACAGATTTATTTGATGTTGAGATCAGGCTGGTAAGAGTACAGCTGGCTCTCATCTATTTGCAGCCTAATATCATTGCGTGCTGAATTGGATTTCTGCAGCTCGTGATGTTCGTGATATCGCCCTCCGTCTCTCTGCTCTCTTTAGTCAAACAATGTTTCATAAAAGAGCTCATAGTAACAGCATCCACAGCTTTATCTTCCCGGTTGCTATATTAGTGGGTGAATCTTTTCATCTTTTCTTGCAGCCTATTTTAACTGAAATGTCTCATGATAATTGGCTGATTATAGCTATTTAAAGACTTGGAGGCAGTGTGTTGCAGCCGTGGTTATTTTGTTAAAAGCACGTGTATTAATTGGTTTTTGGAGTCACTCGTTTTTCCTCATTAGTCCTGTGGGTAAGCATGAAAGAACTCACTGGTACTCCTTCTTACAACGGATCACTTGTCAATGTATACCGCTTCTGTCACGTCTTTTCTCTTTGGTTTTTATGTTGGTGGACTTTGTAAAGGCATGTTACACATTCTTGATCATGAAAACAACATGGCTCCTCAGTTCAAACAAATGTGTACAGGGTTAAAACATCTTCAACAGACAGAGCAGCATTAGGTGGTGTGGTGAAGTAGCATGGGAGTTAACTGCAATTAGATCATCCAGGTTTTGAGTCATTTACACTCTTTACATGTGTTTGTTACAGAAGATCATTATAGTTACAACACTGTCATTCCAACACTAAAGGAAAGTCCCTTTTTGTTAAAGGTGCAAGCTGGCTCACTGCCATGGATGACCCATTTAAATACAATTGAGCTGCACCTACCACTTTGATATGTTAAAATACTGTCTTTGAAAGGGTGTATTTAGCAAACAGCATAGTTGGCTTTTGGTCGTGACCCAATCATTGAGTGAACATGAGTATGTCGATGTTTTCACAACACAAATAAGTTTTCAAACTCAAGTGAAAGTGAACACTTATAATGTATCATATCCCAAGTAAATGTGTAGGTTTTGCTATAACTATTGTCTTCTCTTATCTATAATGGACCCGAGTCTGTAATAAAGATGATCTATCTACTGTATCTAATGGGAAGGCACAATGTAAGTTCAGCATTAAACTTGCTGACAGCTGTCTCATTTGATGGAAAACAAGCCTCCTGTTTTGCTATAATTTCTGTCACTTCTTTTCCTCTAATGGTGCTAGCAGGCAAACCAGTTAGCCTCACTCTTACGTGAACAGGTGGCCCCGCTCAGAGGAAGTAGTATAACCTCTCTTCTTGTAAAAGCAATAATGGCTGAAGTGACAATCAATGGCACTCGATCTCGACAAGAACCAATGTTCAGCAGCGAGCATACAAATATCCCCTTAAAAAGGAGCAGCAGCTCTTCCAGGGAGTTTGGACTTTCAGTCAGATTTAAGCACAGGGTTTTTTTTTGGACATCATGTGAACAAAGAAAGGAGGCCAGGAGGAAGAGAACTGACACATCCAAACACAGTCTGTATGAAGAATCTGACAGATGTGGACATGACCACAATGTCAAGAATGTTGTGTTTATTATTACATTACCCCACCTCCCCCTCTTAAACCAATCACAGTTCTCTCTCTCTCTCATCCTCTGGAGTGTGAACCTAACCAGAGACTAATTACTGAGAGGAGCTGTGTTGCTGATGACATGCTGGTTTGATAAAATGTGTGTTTTTCTTTCATTGTTTTTAGAGTAGTGCTTAATAACTCACTTTCTGCTCTCAGACAAAAAACACAGCCTAGGTCAGTACATTATATTCAGTGTGCGTACGTGCACACACACACACACTACATGTTTACTGTACTGCACTCACAATAGCAGCCAGCTTTGTTCCATAATAAAAAGAAACTCTTTAATATTTCTCTCCACATGCACTATACATTAAAGCGGAGGAAAGCTGATGAGGGAATAGTTACAAGATTATTCCACAGTTGCAGTTTTACATTGGTTGTGTCTACCCCTCTCTTGTTCTGATGAACACAGTCGGGGGGCCCCTCTTTGACCACGCTGCTGTGCAGTCGGTGCAGTGATGAGGGGCCACGGATGCTCGCTGAACACAAAGCACAGAAGAAATAAAGCTGAAAATGGAACAAAGAGAGAGAGAGAGAGCAACAGCACCGGTCAATACCACAGGCTTAATTATAGCAGATGTAAAAAATATCTCTGGAATCGAATTTCATTAATCATCGAAGAAGTGCTTACACTCTCATTAATTTGAGGTGATACAGGTAAATATCCTTTTGCATTTGAAAGAGGGCCCTTTGTATCGATTCCCTGTCACTCCGCAGCCTATGGCTAGTGCCGTGCCATCATTTATAGACAAGGTGCTCAGCTTATCACACCCTGAGGCCACTATTACATTCAAGATTAGACTATGAATGATTAAAATGAACCAAGGTTGGGCTATTGACTGAAGTCAGGAAACTTAAAACACTCGTTCGCTTCAGATGCGTTTATAGATTTAGTTTTGTTTTGCCCCCATAGGCTACAAATTCGATAAACACTTGGGAAGGGTTGCAAAAAAAAAATTAAAAAGAAAATCCCACTCTGGATGAAATGCGTCTTTCAATGCATGATAAAAAAAAAAATTATAGAAAACAAAGCATGATGAAAATGGCAGCGGCGCTCGTTAACCAGCTCCAGAAAACACCTCGCCTGTGCTGAAATTGCTATCGCGAGCGGCTGCTGATAAAAGATTATTATAATTAAGGCAGTGTAAACCGGCCGCTTAGACGACAAATCATTTAAAGAAGACAAAGTGTGATGAGAAGACATTACATTGCATCAAAAACACCCAGAAAGGCATGTCATAGTGAGACAAGATTTGATAGAAGTCTTTAAAATTGCCAATCAGGGGAGCAATTTAGTTGGGAATCATTCAAGCGGAAATTGGTGTATGTGCTGACATGTCAGCTAACAGGTGCAGAATCGACATAATGTAAATACTCAGAATGACAAAAGTGTTGGTTGCCTTAAAAGAAGACATTCAATTTCTCTTCCTGACAGACTGTGGTATGAATGAGGATGTGAGCTCATTTCCTCCAGTCTGCAACTAAACTAAGTAAGTAAGACTATAACAACTTTTTTCTCTCTCTCTCTCCAACAGGTCAGCCAGTTCAAGACCAAGAGGGAAAGCAAGGAAGATGGATGGATAGAGGGGGAGAGAATCAGGGCAGGGAAGAAATCAGCAGTTCACACATACACAAACTCACATGCACAGCTATAGGCTACAGTGCACAATCACCCAGAAAAAGGAACACATGAGGGAGTATCGAGCTGTGTATAACAAGTTTAGCTGCCGGTGACCCTGGTTGGCTTGTTGGAGGTTTAGCTGAAAGGGTCAGGCTGGAGGAGAAACAGGAATGAGGGATAAGTTAGGCTACATCCATACTAAGATGTTTTTGTTTTTCCGTTTCCTTTTCACTTTTACCACATCTTTCTTTTCAACATTTTCAAACCCCTAAAACTGAGATTACACCCATGTTTGCTCCTTGATCGGTGGTGTTGGATGCAACATGGACAACAAATTGCAGCTCCTTTGCTCTC
Organism: Trachurus trachurus; assembly: GCF_905171665.1. Taxonomy (NCBI): domain Eukaryota; kingdom Metazoa; phylum Chordata; class Actinopteri; order Carangiformes; family Carangidae; genus Trachurus; species Trachurus trachurus. The sequence goes on from NC_139901.1 coordinate 10,452,653, forward strand.
TGACTTCTCTATTATGTTTGGCACAAACTGTGGGTTACACTGCTCAACGGTGTCTCCATGGTTTCTCATGGCATTGCTACCGTTTCATATCTGAAAGCTTCAAGGATACATGAAGGAATGCTTATAAAATGAACACAGATATGGACAGAAGGCTTCATCCATTATTAGCTGTGTTAATGTGGTCAGAGGTTAAGGAAGAAAAGAGGTTGAAGGAATCAAGTCTCATTAGCACAGCTACAAATATTTAACTTCCGTTTGTACCTAGGCTACCGGAGGATTGAAAAAGATTTATCAAACACATCCAACACATTTACACTAATGAACTAATCACAAACATGTAATGTAATGTGTTCAAATGTGCTCCATTTTCTGGCCAAGAGTTAATAGATAAAATATATTCAGGACGAACACAACTAGGGCAGCCACCAACAATTATTTTATTAATTGATCATTGATTGACTCATTTAATCATTTTCAGTAATCAATAATCATTCTGTGACTAAAATGACAGAGAATAGGTGAAACATTTCCAAAGTGAAAATGTCTCCAGATGTTTTGACAGTCAAACAATTGATCATCTAAACCTTAAGCTCCAGTGGAAACTGAGAAATTATTTTGTTTTACTTCATGAAATTAGGTAATTTGCCGCTTTTGCTGAAAAAACGCATTTACTAGTTACCAGAATAGATTAATTCCCTGTTAATGCCTTTCTGACAGCAGTAAACTAGTGCAAACTGCTGCTCCATGTTTTTAGTCTCCAGTGGTAAATTAATCTATGGCAGCACTAATGTGGCACTGCTGCATTGCTGACCATTTCTTATTTAAAACTGTGAATTAGCAAGTAACCTGCAACATTTTCAATGTAATCCTGTTAGCATGAGGACTTTAGCATCTAACTCAAAGCACTGCTGTGCCTCATGGAGGCTGAGGAGTCTTACACTGTGTCAACACAGGAGTCATAGCATGAGCAACATGTTAGCAGAGCAGCAGCTGGACTGGTTAATGTAGGAGCGTATCTCAGGCGTATCTGATATGTGGCTGAAACACTTTCTGTGTAGACATGATTGTAGTCTTGACAATGACAATGGACCTCTGGCTACATATTCAAGCTACTGTGATTTGTTTTACTGCATGGCTTTAGCTATAGTTGATAAGACTGTTACCAAACATCCATCCACATAGTTCACTCATATTTACCCCACCTTCTCATTGAGTTGCCAGCTCTGCGTCAATGCTGCAGTCAATGCTACTGCAATCCAACAAGAGGTTTTGTGTAATAAACAGTTGATTGAAAAGCTTTCAAGAACTTACCATGAATTTCCTGTGTTAGCAAGACATCTCTTTGCATCCTGTGCTGCAAACAATAAATCTTTGAATTAGTTTAAATGAGACTTTTATGCTCATTGCCATGCATGTACAGGATGGCCACCGGTGCACTCGTGTGCATATCAGAAGTACACCTGCTTGTGTGTATGTGCAGGCAGTGACAAGGAGACCAGGGAGGTTAAGAGGCGATGAGAGGACCACCGCCAGCAAGTGTCTGACTTAACAGAGATAAGAGGTAGGGTCAGCCAGAACACCTGCGCTCCGGCAGGGAGGGGAAATGGCTGTTCGGCAGTCCCTGACCCTGGATCAGAGTCCAGGAGCTGGGAAGAAATGAGACGTGACTAATGGAGACACTGCAGGCTGACCCCTGATCAGCCAAGAGCAGGGGGAGACGAGGGAACAGGAAGGATGGAGGGGGAGGAAAGAACGTGCGCTGAATGAGGTGAAGCAGATTGAGGCTTAGAAGTGGGGGTGAAAGGTGTGTGTGTGTGTGTGTTTGTGTACATAAGTGTGGTAAATGTTATGTGTGACTAGCGAGATAAAGCAAGAGCTGAGGTGATGTTTATTTGGAAGTGTGTTTCAGGAGAGTGGAGTGCAGGGATCTCATGTGTGTCAGAGCCCCTGCAGTGACAGCTTATATTCACTGACAGAAGAAAAGACAACACAAGAGGAGGCAATGCAGGAACAGAGTAAAGCAGGGCTAAGTGGGAGTAACATGCCAGCAAGGTACACTCTTGTAGTTTTAAATAGCCACATCACAAATCCCACTTCAATCACTGAGCCCTGGACGGTTCTGCAGTAAAAAATAAATAAATAAATAAAATAAAACACTTAAAGGTGACTGGATCAGTGTTTAATGAGTCAGATCTGAAAACCCCACATTTACTTTCAAAATAAACTCAGTTAAAAAGTTTGCTGATTAGTTGGCTCCCCCACTGCTCGGCCTCAGCTGAATATGTGGCTATTTTCCACACTAAAATGTAAAAGCTGGAAAGTGAGCAGAAGATTTTATAACTACAGATGTCCTGAGCTGCTCCTAAAGATCCATAACAGGTTCAATCCAGATATTATTTTATTTAAACTTACCATAGACAAAAATAAAACCAACTGAAATCTCTGTTCTGCTATTTTGTTCACCTCACCCTGCTGGTGTTGCAATGCTTCTGTCCTGACAGTGCATGCATCGCACTGGTGTGCAAATGGAAAATTAGTCTGAATGTGTAAAAAAAATATCCCGACACACAGGTGCAAGGGAATCTGGATACTAATGTCTACACACAGGATTCACTACTGTACAGTGGTCATGACATTAACTTACATTCAACATCTAGAAAACCTTGGAAGATAATGAATTGTGATGCAAAAGGAAGCTGAGATGAAAGTTTTAAATAATAATGTTCCACACAGTCACGCAGCAGGCTCACAACATCCACAAAGATTAATTTTAGACCTAAAATCTCCTGTTGCTGGGCTATAAACCAGAGAAAATACTATTATAATGGTAGTTATGAAATAAATCAACATTAAGATGAATTGAGATTAGCCTAATTAGTTTTCACAACCTGAAGCTACAAGCAGCAGAAGATATGAAATGGTGAATAATGTTGTTTTGACACATTGAAACATCTGGAACATACTAACTTTGGATTTTTCACAAACTACTTGACAGTGATGGCAGAGGTACTGGTTCACATTCACAGATTTCTGATAAAATTGTTGCTAATTTTACCATGTTTTTAAGACTGGATTTTGCTCATGAGAATAATGAGGGGAATAACTTAACTGGACATTATGCTGACTCTGGGTCTATGGGTGAAGTTTTAGATTTCTTCCTAGTCCTTTTTTATGTACTGTATATGTAAATATCTTACTCTCTGCCTATTAAATTTGTTGTTGGAGCAAATAAGAGCCAGCAGTGTCTGAAGTAATTTGTTTGTTGTTGATGTTGTTGTTGTTTTTTTTTAACTCAAACCATATTCTTCACCTTAACCTAATGAAACTGTGGCTACTCCTCATTATAGGCTATCCATGGCAACGATGGCTTGTCATGGTAGGGGAGGTCATACTGTAACAGAGGGTTGGGAAAAAAAAAAAAAAAAAAGCTAAAGGTGTGTTGAGGTTGGAGGCACACTACAGAGCATTTCTCTAGATTAGGTCCTGACAGCCCTGTCCACTGCAGTGGTGGTCACAGGACAGCAGCAGAGGAAGCGCTGACAGGCAACTTTAGCCTCTCAGTGCTAGCATCAGCACCAACACACCACAGTAGAAAATGAGCAAGAAAAAAATATGTATATATATTCTGCCTTCTTAATTAGGTTTGCAGTTATTTTGGAACAAAACTAGGTTTGTAAAAGTAAGGTCTATGCTTCCGGTGTTTCTGTGCAGCAATGAGGCAGCTAAACAGAAAATCCCAATAATCAGACCAATAAAATGAGATTAATCCATTAGCTTTCATTCCTTGCCAGATTGTTTAGTTGCTAGCTCTGTTATGCCTGTCTTTGTTCTTGTGACCTACTGCCCAACATCGGATGCATCGTAGCCTACGTCTGCACTGGATTTGTTTACTGAACCAGACTGCTTTCATGTTGCTAAATGTAAATGTCTGTGTTCTACATTGAGGACTGAAGATGTTAAAGGCAGCCAACAAGCTGTAATGCAGTATTTTGGGGCCAAAAGGACATGAACACAAAAGCACATAGTATGAGAAACAAGGGGGTTAATTTTATTAGGAGTTGGTGATACAGTGTGTTATGTTGTATAGGGTTGCCAACACTTCCTTAAAATACGGAATTGTCCGGTATTTAGAAACTAAAAGATGTGTCCCTTATTAAACTGATAAGGGACGCGTTTTGTTCCGTATTTTTGAAAATCCATGTTGGGTGATTTTTATTATGAAACGGTGCAGTTCTGACTGCCACTGCTGACTACGGTCTATGTTTCGATTGAGCTTTTCATTGACCAATGGGACACTGTTATGTGTCACTGTTGCCACTGTTGCTACGAGACTGCGGATCTCTTGACCAATAGAAAGCACCATCAGTGCTGCTACAGTATGATATGCCTGCAACACCACTTTCAGAGATGTGGCTGACGTGTGACGCTACCCAGACAAGTCCAGTGGCAAAAAAGAAAAAATGAATGGAAAAGAATGGGAAAAGGAACACAGATGGCAGGAAAACATGAGAGATAATTCATACAAAATCAACTGCACCGTCTCATAACAAAATTTATCCATTAGTCACTGGAGGAATCACTGTTCTCCAGAGGCTGATATGGCATATCAGTAATTATATTGATTTCATCAAACCCAAATCTGGTTGAAAGATAGGCTAGCAGTGACAGGGGAGCTAATCTGAGACCAAAGCTAGAAAAGCTGAACCACAGCATAGCTGTCAGGATAGTCCACTCATAAACTGTGATTATAGGCATCGGTGCCTATGCATTTACCCATGTATGTGCCTCGAAAATAACTCTGTCTCATAACGTTCCGTTATTATCTCATAGCGTGGTGAATGTGCAGGTCCCAACTTGTCCACGAGAGCAATTTGGAGTTGGTGGATTGTGTATTTGATGAGTTTTGAGGGAAAGCCCGGAAATACCATGAGCCCCTATAGCGATAGCAGCTTGCATCTCTGCCCGTTCGGTCTCAAAACAGCTTGCACCGACAATTAAAGATAACAAACCTACCCCTAAGACTATATGGTTTATGGCAATGCGAATTTGCCAAAATGTTGAAAAATATCCGTTTAACACAATGATGGCTGAGGCTCTTGTCAAAACAAACAAACCTTTTTTTTTCTTTTTCTTTTTTTTAAATTTAAACTAGTCAAACTCAAATCTGTAACTGCATTTTTGTTTGTTTGTTTGTTAGTAAGGGATTTAATTAGAATTTGTATGACATTTTTAAACGATCCTAAGCCTAAAATAAGAGACATAAAAGAGATGATTATAATGAATTAATTAATTCTTGGATGTGGAGATTTTCTCTTTGGTAACAAAAGTAATAATATTCTCTCATAAGAGATTTGAAAGAATAATGTTTACTTGTCTGTGTACCACCTGACACCATCAACAATGACCACTGAGGAGTAAAAAAAAAAAAAAAAAGTTGCCAAAAGTTTCTCCCGCTAAACTTCCAGTTGACAGCTACAGAGCTGGAACACACACTGACACAGTCTTACTGAAGCTCCTATGTTTCTTTCCAGCTAACCTCTGTCTGTTTTTTTTCTCTCTTTTTTTTCAATCTACCTTCCACACGCTCAACTCAACTGCCAAGACCTGCCTGGCTGCTCTCACTGACCCTATACCAGACATGTAATTACTAGATTTACATGGTGCAGCTAATTTCCATCTGCTTTTCACAGATTACACCTATAATTTAGGTTGGCATCTCAGACTATTGTTATGTGATGAATAGACTGTTTCTAATAATTACACAATTGATTTGAATGATACTGTTCAAATTGGTGTAGTGTATTTGCACACTAAAGATACAAACCTGAGAACTGAATAAAAAAAGGCAAAGAATGTGAAGGCAGCAGTCGCTTTGAGCTCTTTTCAAATGAATTTTTGAAGACAATCGCATCGTTGGAGAGCACGGCAAGCCTCCAGGAACACAGTAGGAGCTTTGGAGTTTGCCAAATATCAGCATGTTTCAGACTTTTCATTGGCAATAATAATAAAAAAAAGGAAGCTATAATAACATCAGAAACATTAGCCTTAATATCCCCACAGACACTTGGAGCTGTGTTACAGTTTAAGCAGAGCTGGTGTTCAAGTTCAGCTGCTGTTCTGGTGTGTTTGTGTCTGTGTGTGGGACAAATTTAGCTTCAAGGCATTTTGTCTTGTTATTTGGTTTGTGAACACTGATGTCTTTCATACTGTCAGTTTTTCAGCTGTTACAGCGCTGCAACACTTTCTGATTCTGTAAGATACTGAGAACTGCTGTTTTTGTTTGTGGCCATAAACACATGAGTTTCTTTTGTTTATCATAGGAACAGTACGGGGGAAAAAAGGGAAAATAAACGTTTCCTTAGTATATCCTTGTAATGTGTAAACCTGCAATTGCTGGAAAAGAGGTGAGTGTTCAAAATGTAGTTTAGAGCAATGGATGCAAATATCTGTGTGTATACTTTGCCATCTTGAGGGCTAGTGTTAGCTGCTGTCTTAATCGAATCTGTGATGTGACTTTGGCTATATACAGTATTGCTGCTGAACACACATAATATGAAAATGTCAACATGTACTTTAAATATTGTGATGTGATGCGTCTCATGCATTTCTTGCAGATAAGTTAATAGCTACCAATTGGGCAAACATATTGAAGGATACAAATGATTGTCTGTGATAATTACCCTTCAAAATCCAGGATCTATCACATATTAACAGGTCAAAAATCTCCCCCCTTTTAGTTTTTAAGTTGTTACCACCAGCTTAAGAAAGTATCAGAATAGTAGCACTATACACATAAATAAAACCGGGCTCAACAGGCAAGTGATCCTAAAAATTAAACAATAATGTCTGTCGTAATGTGTGTGCAACAGTGCATTGAGAGGCAAACAGTAAACACTGTCCTCATAACAAAACTAATTATCCTAGGACTGAATTAGACCTTTAATATGCTGCTGGACATTTGTTAACAGATTAATTGAGCAGACTGAGTTTGTCCTCGGTGTGTTGCCATGACCAGCACTGTGGATGACAATAACAAGCCAGTCTCAGGCTCTTGGGATTGGCTTTCAAATGTGGGCTAATCCATTTAATATGACTGATTACCTGTGTGCAGCTGCAATCAGTAATGCATTGTATCACTGCTTGGTAATGAAGTCTGATTTCTTTTTAGTTGTTTCCCAATTAGTTTGCCACAGAAATCTGCAGAGTGGGAGATAATTTATTTCCATTTGATGACTGTAATTTTAATAGTTCATCAATAAACCATTATGAACTCTTTTCCCCAGCATATTTAATTTGAGCCAATACCAATTGCAAAGACATATCAGATTACAGATGCTTCTCAATAAGGTGTTATTGAAAAAGTATCTCCATTCTGATTAAATTCAGACGTCCGTAATCCCATTACTTGTACAATGTTACTCTCTTAGTCAAAATGGTAGCGTAGCAGCTATTATTGAAAGGCTAAAGGCAGAAAGTCATGCTTTGAGGAGTTTCTCTTTAGATTCATTCACCCTCATTTTCTACTTTCTTTCATCCACTTTGGTGTCTTTCTGCCCTCGCTGTCTTCTCAGAATGAAATGCCATTCTGCATTAGGGAGTGAATTGGTGAGACTGATGGTTTTTGAGGGTTTTGGGAGATAGCTTAGTTGAGAGTGAAAGAATGTGTGACGGTGCGCGCGTGATTCTGTTTGTGTGCTTGTGTGCGTGCACATGTACGTCTGTGTGTGTGTGTGTGTGTGTGTGTGTGTGTGTGTGTGTGTTACTGTGAAGGTGAGAGGCGAAAAGGAGAGAAAGTGAGAGAGCCAGAGAGAGCTTGTCAGCCAACACAGGTCATGAAAAATGCATGGAGGTTGTGGTGTCAGTTTGCTGGAGCGAAAGCTGCAGAGAAAGAGCACAGACAAGGTTTTCTGAACTCTGCAACTCTCGCTGTCTGCACTCTCGCTCACCCAGCCAGCCTCTGCCTTTCATACACTACAGCTCACTTCATTAGTCCTGCTCGCCTCACAGCCGCCTCCACCTTCCATGTATTTCTACAGGTTTCACCGTTCTGTCGGCACTGATTGTAAACAGGCCCTTCACTCTTAAATATTAGATCTTGATGGTGTGCTCTACCTGAGTGATGACGCGGGATTCTTCGGTGAGGCAATACAACAACCTGATGCCCCTACTGGTTTGGTTATAGCCTGAATCTCTGGTCTTCTCATCAAAAGCAGCATCAAAGGACCTGTTTTACATTTTTTTAGTATATTGTGCGATCTCTGTCTCAAACATTTGATTTCTATGTTCCCATGTGTTAAAGAAAGCAGAGCAAATGCACCTAGACAATGTATAAAAGGAGAAGGCTTTAACCTTGAGCATAAAACACTGTTCATAGTGTTGACTAAAGTTACCGTGCTGAGGAAATCAGTCTGGGAGTACCACACTCAGTCAGTAATGATGTTATTGACTTTGGAGAATAGCAATGACAACAACGGTCCTTCTGATGATAATGATGTGCACTTCAGCATATGCACATCTTTAAGAGGTCACATATTTTGTCTCTTGAAAATGAATCAAATACTTATGGCAAATTCAGTGACACATCCACTGCTGAGGTTTGGGTTAGAGAGAGAGCGAGAGAGAATTTTGAGGTAAAGAATGGGTAAGACAGAGCAGCATCTGGTAGCAAATTGGGCTAATATTCACAAAGGTATTGTAGTCCATTCCTCATTACTGGTAATGAGGCCCTACGATTAGGGTTGAGGGTTGGGTTAAGGTGCAGATGCAAAACATAACCTGCTGACACAGAACGGGACACCTCTCACAAACCTTTTTGTGGCAGCTGGTCCAACATTTGTTTGGTAGGCTATACTACTAAGAATTGGACAAATCCTATCTGAAGTTGTAATTTGTGTCTCGAGAGACCAAAATAATACTGTTAAGCTGCTCATGTATATGATGATAATTTTGTGTGTATTCATCACAGCAACTCACAATTACACAATACAGTGATCTGACCATAGTGCAATGTGGACATTGTGTGAAAATGTGTAAAACCTTGGACTGGCTCTTGATACCCGACTCTATCCCAGAATGCCTTACCAGAACTCTGAGGTAACAAAGAAGCAGATTTCCCTGTTGATTATGGTGCTGATAACAATAAAAACAGAAAAGAAATATTAAATGAAAATGCTTTCTCCTCATTTGCCCTGTTACTCCAATCCATTAGACACCTAACCTTGTTTTGCTGCAAATTACACTCTTCTCACTCAGTCAACCAAGGTTATAGTCACCTCCTCTTCCCTGCCGCAAAGAAAAGAGCAGAACTAAAAGAAAAACAACAAGCTGTTTTTGTATCCTTCGAATCAGTATACATTACGATGGCTTTTACATACTTTGACACAGCCTAGCTTAATGGACTTTGTGTGTAAAACATCATCAGTGAATGGCGCTGCACAATGAATAATTAACTGCATTGCTGTTTAATGCGCTGCATGCTTTCATTTATTCAACCATTTTCACATACAGTAGCTCTGTGCATCCCGAAAGTCAGTGGTAAAATCACAGATTTTGCACAGAGAAATTACTGTAAGTATACTTGGCATCAACAGAGAACCATTAACCATCAAGCCACTTTGTATCCCAGCAGTGAATCTTATCTTTACTGCATGCCACCCTCACCTGACCTTTGGCAGTAGATAACAGTCCTGTTTGTTTTTGTCATATTTTCTTTTTATTTCAACTCATTTTTTTTTAGTTGAATAAAATTCCCAACATTATGGTCTTATGAAAAATATCTCAACCAAACCTTATGCTGAAAGGACCTATTTGTAAATGTTGTTATTGCTACACAGCTGGTTGCTAGAAGTCTAGAAGAATGATTTTGAGTCCAGTATCAAATTGCTTATGTCACTGCAAGAGCTGACACCAGCATTGCAGTACCAAACCATTGATAACTATTGACTCTGCTGTATCTTTTCTTTCATTTAAGTTAGCATGCTTACTAGCTAGCCACTTTAAATAAAGCAGTTGTTCCCAGCCCGTGAGTCAAGGGTGGGAAAAAACTCGAATGATGTTATTGGTTGATTATTTTAAGAAGATAATTAGCTATATTTGATTATGGCATATTTTATGCAAATATGGGCTGAACAAAGCTTCTCTTTTGAGGCTCCAAATGTAAGAACAAGTACACTGACTGACATGGACTGATTAAAGTTCTGGATTAAATTGTAAAGTGATATATTTGTAAACAAGCTGAAAATGGTCAAACAAGTCAGCACATTTTACCAGAGTGAGACAGATAAACCTTGTTTTTTGCTCTTTGAAAGTCTCGAATTAATCAGTGGGATTATCAACAACATCTACTTTATGCTCACTACACAGCTACTGTAACATTAGGACTAACTGCTGCTTGCTTATCCGCCTTGAAAAAACAAAAGCTGCCCACAGCAGTGGAAACAGAAATTGGTGTTTTACCTGTCTTTATTCAGCTGAAGTTAGCATGCTGACCAGCTTGCCCTTAAAGCAGAAGTGAGTGATCCGGTCGTTTTCGCTAATGCTGCGTTCCAGGCAGGCTTTTGAAATCGTAAATCACAGCTTCAAGTCACAACTTACGACTTTGTAGCGTTCCAGGCAACCCACTCGTGTTTTTCCGACCTGTTTTACCGGTGAAAGTCACTATAACGGCCACTCGTAACTTCCGACCGGTGAACTCGTACCAGATCGAACTGGTACCACTTCACGGTCGGAAAAATACGAGTTTCCTTGAACGCACCATAACAGTCCTCGTCGCTACGTCACCACATTCACGGCGTTCCTTGGCTGCACACACAGCCCTGCATGCCGTTCTCTCTCCTCATTGGATAAAAACTGTAGGATACGATAAATGTTTTCTCTTCGGCTCAGAGCAGAGCAGAGTGACTGACAGACCCGTGTTTCAGTCCAAACACTCTATGTAAGTGATTGCTGTCGGAAGATATAACTATTTAAGACTTATATTAACACAAATATATCACTCACTTCTGCTTTAACTCTTTCGACCATTGACAAGTAAACTCGTCACAGCGTGCCGAACGTTCAGGACCGTTGACGAGTTAACTCGTCAAAACCGGTTTTTGTTTTTTTTACAGATTATGATAATAGACACTCTCAGGTACCCTGTGTGTGAATATGGTAGTCCTCTGATATGTAAAAACTGTTTTAAACTACAATCAAAACATAATGGTTTTTATAAACTGTGTGATCTTGGTTTTGTCTGAGTAATCGGTCTCCTTGAATGCTGCTCTGGGGACAAAGTGTAGCATGCTGTACGGCTGTCGGCGACACCATGCTGACACGCGACTTTTTCCGGTGCTGTTACAAACGTTTCTGGTTTGGAGATTCGGATGTGAAAGCACGTCCCAAAGCACTCACCGGCGGCCAGTCACATAGTAGTGTCACGGTGAGACCCGCACCGCTTCACTCCACGCTGCCGCACCCCCCAAATGTGCCTACAAAAATACTTATCCCAAAATGATTTGGGAGACATGCCACACTGCAGAGTACCGGTAAAATGAGCAGATTGCCACTTGACACAAAAGTGCATTTTTCTCTGAAACTAAAGCGGGAGCTCCGTTTTTGGAGAAACCGAGCTCTCTTCTTCTCCTTCCTACTCACGAACGAAACGGCGGAAAAACTCACGGTTTTCGAGGAGCACGTTGGAAACTTTCCAATGGAAAGTCACTCTTCAACCATGTGAAAACCGTTTGTTTCTAGGTGATGTACAGAGTTCGCTTCGACATGAGAAAAAAGGTAAACAAATAGCCAAAAACATGCGGTCTGGAGCGGATGTGCTGAGCAATTAGTGTGGTCGCGAAAGAGTTAACAGAAAGATGCTTGTCCCAGCTTGCCCTTAACAGAAAGTTTTCACATGCCAACTTTTTGTATTGGGAATACAAAAATGGCCAAGGTTGTCTGCAAATGTATGTCTGCATTTGGCAACAGCAAAAACTTAATAAATAGATTTTAGTATTTAAACTCAAGTTTACCTTTTCACCATTTCTACTTGTCAAATATAAATACTGTACTGAAAGTTAGTTACAGTTGAATTTCATCTCATCAACATCTCGTCTTTGCCACTAGAAAAACAGTCATTGACAAATATATTTTAGTTAACAAAATCAACACTAGAGAGCAACACATGATGACATACAGCAGTGCTATATCTGTTTGATTGCCACACTCTTCTATTTGTATACTGTATACAGCCAGCATACAACATTCTGCTCCAGGCAAGACGAGAACCCTGCAATGAGTCAGTGCCTCTCCACATGCACTGCATATGCCACATGGAAAGCTTTGCTTTATACATATGCATATCTTCTGTGTTTGCTGTTCAAATAGCTTTATTTTTAGATATTACTTCAAACTGTAGTGTGGGTTTTTGCCTTTCTCATCTATATGCTCAGAAGACTAATGAACACATAACCAAGATGACTGTGGTTCATGCCCTACTTATGCAAAATCTTTTCTGTATGCTGGCACTATAATATAATGTATGAACCCCTGACTTGATTGTTTAATCCACGGTCAAAGAGATTTAAAAGATTCAAGGTGTTTTTTGACAAACATCCACCTCCTTAAGTGTCCTCAGACAGCAAGCTGTGTTAACAGACTTTTCGATCTACAACTTTAAGACATATTTGAATTAAGACTGCAATACTGTAAATATTATTTTGAAGCCTTGAAATTTAAGTTACTAAGTAGGGTATATGGTTTCAAGAAAGGCAGTATTTTCAGTATAATGTTCCTATAGGTTCTTTTTTGTGTAGATTAAAAATAAAAATAAAAAACATTACAAAAAAATTGCCACCTTTCCTCTCAGGATTTATTCAAATTGAATTGATGGTGAATTTGGAAATAACAGGCTGCAGTTAAGAGGGTTTACTTGATATTGAAAGACAATAACAGTAGTGTAAATTTAAGTGATTTCTGATCTTCCTGCCATACTCAAACCAGTATCCGATGATTTCCATATATCAGATATTATTTTGATGGTTAATTTGGGAATAACAGGCTGACGTTAATACAGTGTGTTTCTTATTTGAAAACAATTCAGTTGAATCAATTTGGCTGATTTGTGATCTTCCTGTCATACTCAACCTGGTATAAGATAATATACTATAAGAATTACTTTATTAATCCCAAAAGGGAAATGTATTTGTCTGGCAGCTCACCTACCATTTGCAGAAGAACTAAGAGCCTGATGGCTGTAGGTACAAATTATCTTTTATATCTCTTCGTCCTGCAGGTATCTGTTGGTGGTGTAACATAAAGTATGTTTCTTAACAACATACAAACAGCCAATCTAATTGCAAAGCACAACAACTCATCAGTAACTACAACTTTTGCTTTTTAGTACAGCTGAGGCTACGAGAGGGCAAATAAATAATCCCCAGACAGGTGTTTACTGAAAGTCAAACATAAAACGTATTGTTGTTGTACATTGTTGATTTCTGCTGAAAACTCATGTCGGAAAAGACAGGAAATATCACAAACTAGGTTTATCATCTTAGGCAGAACCATATAATTAAGCACATGAAGTGCAAGTGCTTCCAGTCTCAAACACCAGTAATTAGATCGTTCTGCTCGAACAAGCTGCCAGACAAGAGAAAGAGACACCCCCACAGCAACCCATAATGTTGCTATCTACTTAAAAAAAGAAAAAAATAACATAATTTCCTCATTTAAAATGATTTTCTGTTTGCACCTCATACAACTCTTTGGAGTGTCAAGCTCAATGAAACTGTTTGAACATCTGAACCTAAATTTCTGAAATGTGCAGAGGCTAGAGGTAAACTTAAGTACTGGACCTTTAAACACTCTGGATAATGTTCTTCATCACTACATGAACTGTGGCATAAATTTGTAATGATCCAATTCATGATGAGTATGAAACTTGGAGCTAAAGTCATTTTGAAATCTTTTCTGCTGTCAGTTGTGATTTCAGTCTTACTACAACTCTCCTCCACACCATCACATCCAGATCTCCGGGGCCCATTTCAGAAAGCAGGTTTAGTGAAAACTCTGAGTCTGTTAACCCTGAAATGAGAGAAACTCACTTACTACTGTAACTCAAACCAGGGAGAGGAGTAACTCCAGCCCATTTCAGAAAGAGAGGTAACTGAAGCTCTGAGTCAGTTACCACAGCAACTGACTGAGAGCCTAACTTCTTTCTCTCTGATATTTTTTTCATAGTAGGTAGGTTAGTCTATCAATAATAATCAATGTAGAGACTCGACCCACTTACCAGTTATTTCCACATGTGATCGATGCATAAGTCTACACGCAAATCCATGTTGCATAATGGAGACAAACTTGAACATCCAGTAAACACAGAGACTGCAGTGTAAAGACAATTAGATGTTGCTTTAGACAAAAATACTGGCAGGGTTAGGACAGCTGAAAAAAAAAAAAAAAAGTTTTCCCTATATGGGAGCTCTGATATCAGGCTGCGTGTAATGAAATTATACCACATCCAAACTTTATTTTTATATATCATCTTTGAAATATAACTTGCTGCCAAGTATTGTCTTGGTTAAGAGCTCACGTTCTTTTGCAGCTGCTAATTCTATATTTTGCATCAGCATTCACATGTCTCACTCCACCGGTGAGAAGTTGGAGGGGCAAGGCTTTTTTTCCCGCTTGTTGCCATGGTGAATTATGTTATATTTGCTCCATTGATGATCGCTTTTCATTTCCCCGTAACTCAGGGTCAAACTACAGTCACTCAGTTGATTAAACCAACTGTTATCACCTGTTCTGAAACTGAAAACTCTGAGTCGACACAGTTTCTTAACTCTGCTTTCTGAAGGACCCCCCCCCCCCCCCCCCCCCCCCTACACACACACACACACTACCAGTTTACACCTTGGGTGTTTCCTTCATATTGCCTCACACCCTTTTCAAACATGATGATATGACAATGGGATCACCAATGACAACCGAGACTTTTCCCCATGCATGGCATGACAATAAAGGCGTTTTTATTAACTCAGAATCAAGTTGAAATGTTATGTTGCAATGCGATGGTAAATGTAACACATTAATGAATAAAGCTTGGATATTAGGAAAAAAAAAAAGTAAGCACTTAGGCACCTCGTCTAAGTGTTTCTGTGAAGCGCCTTGAGCTGAATTAACATAAAAGGGCATTTATAGGTGACAGATCAGAATGTATGCAAAAACAACTGAGCCAGTTAGCTCATGGACAAGCTAATCAACAGCTGATTAGATATTTCTCTGTACTGTCAGCTCAGGATGGTAGTTAACATCCATCTGTTCGGATAAGCAAATTGCACGATTGCTAAAGAATACATGAATTATGACCACTCTGCTTACAGATAATATGGCAAGTTGCTTTCCTGACATGGATAACCTACCTGTACAGTGTTTATTTAAAGAGGAACTATGCAAGTCTGGTCGCTTTTCACTGTTTTGGTTGCTTTTTTTTTCTATTGAGCTCCCCCTACATTTTTGAAGTACATATTTTCACTGTTGTAAAAACTCACTGCTAACCCTCCTCCCTCCAACCCTGGCCATGTGCATTCGTTTTCAACAAAGCTGGCGAGAAGGCAATCTGTGGAGCGATGTCTACTGAGGTGGTTGACATTAACAAGAGATTACAGATTACAGGGTGTATTTGTGTTGTAGTGCCGTAAAGCAGTCCATGTTTCGTATACGAGACGAGATCTCGGACACTGGGTCGGAGGCACTGATCTTGCCAGGTTGGTTTTCAGCTAAGAGACCCTAGGTGGAAGGCAGAGAGCTTTCATTCTCCCCGTAAAAAGTCATTAACTATTAACTATCACAATTACTCCAAAGCTGTTTTATTAAGTGGAGGTGCAAATCTTACATGGTTCCTCTCTATAATGTATTTATCTATTTGCCTATACCATGGTATAGGAATAGATTTGCCTTTACCATGGTATAGGCAAATAGAGTGGATATAAGTTTAGGTTATAGTGTCTTGGTTGTCACTGTGCTCCACTCAGATATAAAACATTCGGAGACAAGAGCTTTTGCCCTTCAGAAGAGGGAATGCTTCTGTCAGGGGTAAACAAAGGCAAGGCCACATACATTCACTGTATTGACTAAGAGAAAGGCTGGCTAGAACTCTGCAATGATGTAACGTTATGGCAATTTGTGTGTATTTTTCAGAGAAGCAAGTAAAGGAAGAAAATAATAATTCACACTGAGATTTCAAGTGAGCAAAACCAGGCTCGATCTGGCAGCAGCTGTTGCTCTCATAGCTCCTGTTCAGACTGCAGATGTTGAGAGGCTGCTCTCAGCCTCACTTGGTAGGGATCTGAGAATTATAGGCTGACAGTAGAGGGAGGCTACAATATTAATATATAAAATTATAGTGGCCTGCTGTATCTGATTGGTTGTTGAGCTCAGATGGAAGAAAAAAAAAAACTTTAGCCAGAATTGATTACTTTTATAACCAGTTTCAAGTAAAAACCCCACTGACAAAGTGACTTATTCTTGGTCACCAGGGAGTTTACAGGTAAATACTTCCTTAGGTGGGTGTGGTTTGGGGCAACACTGAGGGCTGACTAATTATTTGTGACATGTTACAGAAGTAGGTTACTGAATACAGCCACGTGTCTTTTTGATCGCCTGGCCATGTGCATTTGTTTACAATGATGCCAGCAAGAAATCAATCAATAGAGCAATATAATGTTATATATCACAATGTTAGGACATGCATATTTGTGTAGTCTTACCCATCACAAACAAGAGATTACGGGTTACGGGGCGCGTTTGTGTCACGGTGTGCATAGACGAGAGCTGGGACACCATGCAGGGCGGCAGCGCTGATTTTAATTTTGTTGTTTTTCAGCCAAGATACGTATCAATAACAATACAAATAACTAATTTTATGGAACTGATCAGCCTGTTAATTAGTGAGAATTAATTCAAAGGATATTAGCTACAGTTCTTTGTGTTGACATATGACCTCACTGCAGAGGAGGGCCATAGAATACATTTAATAATGCACCACTTTGTGTCTCAGAATTTGTTTAAAGTAAATAAATTGCATAATATATTTCATTTGCAGACACAATGACAGCTATGATTCCATGTTTGCAAAAGGGCGTCATCTACAAAAATAGTAGAGCATTCAGGCCTGTTACTGAAAAACAATATGTCTGCACAGGTAACACTTCTCTTCTCTTCTCTTCTACAGACTCTCCTAACACTTTCCTCTTTCTTCACACACCACAAATGTTCCCTCTTTATGCCTGGCTAGCCCATCTAATTATCTCCAACCCTCCAAGGCAATTTCCAAACAATGTGTCATTTATTCCTTTTCTGTATTTCTGTACTCTGCAGTGGCATCTACCTACCTGTCAGCCTGACTGTCACCAGTTTTTGTTTCTGCTTTCTCTCTGTCTATCTGCACTTTCTTCATTGTGAGGAGGAATTGTCTACCTGTCCTATGTTTAGTTTGCCTGGCTTGCATTGTGTCTGTCAGACTCACTGTCTTTACCCATTGTAGTTGACAGCCACACCTGTCTGCTAAGTACTAAGCAGTGTTTCTCCTGTCTCTCTCTGTTTGTGTAGTTTGCAGTCTACGAGTGTGTTAGGCTGGTCGGCTGTGCTGTTGCACCGCGTGTCTGATAATCATTGCGACACATACAGACCATTGGTGCCTTGACCTTGTCTGGTGCAGTGAAGTCATCTCCAACAACATTTTCCTCAGCCCTGCCTTGGCCTTGTGCTGCTCTGCCATGTGCATTTGAATGAATGGATTTGTGAATCCAGGTCCTAACGCATGACAAGGATTAAAAAGCATATAGTTTTTGGAATGGTTTATTTCAAATGCAACACCTTTAAATGTAGATCCCAGTCCTCCTCTAAGAAAATTGAACTCCAAAAGACTCGAGTAATTTGTCTTCCTCTACATGCTGCCATCATCCCTGGCTGTGACAGATAACTGGGGAAAAAAATATGAAAAAAGCTAAAACTATGACAAGAACTAAATTTTTAGCATTTTTCTACAATGTACTGGATAAAAAGAACACCACATTCATTAGCTGTGACTGCAGAAAAAGCAATCATGGCTGTATCTTCTTATAAGGGTAAAAGAAAATCTTCAGTGTTATTCCACCAATTTTTTGACCTGTACTCCTTCTGACTGTTAAAGTTTCATGATCAATTCTGGATTACACTTTCAGACTTTTACATTGGAGTGAACGACCAAACTGGCAGTTTGGGGAGAAGATGACATATTTCAGTTTAACTCATTCTCACATTGTTGATACAGAATTGATTTTTTCCCCCCCCAGAATGTAGGCTAGGTAAATGTGTTTTCTATCAAAACATATCACAACCGAAACTCAGTGACATGCAGACTTTGAAAAGTGAGGCTGAAATTGGCAGGAAAATCCTACAACTGTCCCATTCATTCAAGTGTTACAGACACCAGAAAATCAGAAAAGAGAGCATTTCTAAAATGGCTGCACATTCATCTTCGCCGCTACAGTAAAATATCTTATATAATTGCATTCATCAGTCTCCTCTCAGAAAATGTAAATCTTATGATAATAGTCTTTGATTGGCAAATCAGAGTTTGGAAGTTGTGAACCCTGTTTTAACCAGGTGTAACTAAGCAGTTACTGTCACTATGGCAACCATTAACTGCAGCCAGCCACACGCAGCTGATTCAAATCTAACAAATTAGACTTGCACACACTCAAGCACATAGATACACAGATAAGCACACCAGAGACACACAAAGACTCTGTTTGTGTAGCTAATAAGCTTCAGCTGTTCCCAAAACTTTGGAGCTTAGCTGTGGAGGATGTGCAACCTCCCTCTTCTTAAACATTCTCAAACTTTAATCAGGTTACACATGTAAAAAATAAACAAAGAAGGAGAACCGCTGCGCTTCAGCTGATGGACTGGTGCATTTAAGGTGCTGACTCCACGTCGAAACGTCAGCAACTGCACCTTTATAAATTGTTTAAACTGACCATGTGCTTCAGAATCCTTTCCTTACACATGTAGATACTTAGACTACTTTGACATTTGGGGAAATGTGGCGATTTGCTTTCTGGCTAGGAAGTACAGTACTAATCGTCTGTCTGCTTATCATAGCCTGTGGCTGCTATATCTCAGGCCCTGTTTACACGACAACGCTCGTGGCTGAAAGTTCGGATGTGTCTTTCGTTTAGATGGCGTTTTGGGGGCTTGATAACGCAAAAAAAGTGAAACCACCCTCCAGAGTGGAAATCTTAAAAACGCTCCCCTGTTGGTCCCCATGTAAAGGGTGAAAACGAAAAGTCGTCACTCCGATTGCTATGACCTGTGGAGGGCACGGAGGGCAGCATTACGATGATCGGCGTACAGCCTGCCGGAAATCAAGAAGAAGAAGAATAGGAAAAAATTCTGGGTTGTACACAGGCGTGCGGACTTGGTGGTGTTGTGTGGCACACTGCCACCAAGGCGCCTGGCGTGCATACAACATTGACTTCCACAGACTTCTGCGTCGCCATATGCATGCAGATTTCCACCCCAAAAATACGTGTCTGAACGGGAAATAAAAAGTGAGAACGCAATGGCAATTTTGTGTTTTCTGTTCAGATCGTTTCCGTGTAAACGTAGCCTTAGTTAAGCGTAAAGACAATACATAATGGGAAACTAGCTGAATATGTACAAAGATATATAAATATAAAAACATCTTACACCTTCTCAAAGGTTCAGTGTCCCATTTTGTTTGATAATACACAGCAACCTAAGTCTGTCAATGTTGCCAAACAAGAAATAGCCCAGCACATAAGCCACTGTTACACTGCAACATGTCATTTTTACACTTTGAGCAGCTGTTTCCCCTCAGTTCCACTCATCACGCTAAACTAAACGTAATATCTGGTGGCTCAATCATCACGTTGAACAGTCTTCAGGTGAGACTGGTATCAATCCTCTCATCTAAATATCAGCAAGAAAGCAGAGATGAATATTTCTCAAAATGTCAACTACTCCTGTAGGACAATGTGTCCCTTTTTTAAAAAAAAATGTGCTCTCTCAGTCTAGTCTAATAGTCTCCCACCAATAATGCATCACTTTTACTCCACCACTGAGTGGATTTGTGTGGAAAATGTGTATTCACTTATCTTTTCAGATGTCAGAAGCTGTAAGTAATGGTCTGGCAGCAAGCTGTGGGAAAGACAACACGATTCATTTCTGCTCGACGAGGTTTGGGAGAGAAAAGGCCGTGGCAGCGAGTGTGGCACTCTTCAGGAAGCCTTTTCAACACTGCTGATGCTCTTACTGTAAAGGTTTCATCACCCTTGCTATTAGCCAAGATTTTTACAACACTGAAAAAAAGACACTATACTCAAGGACTGCTGTCTGCAATTTGGCTCTTAGTGAACTAAGAGCTCATACTATAGATGTAGCTTTGTGCTAGTCCAACACAAACCTTAAGACTTATCCACAATTAAGTTCTAAAATCTCTCAGTGAAGATTGACTAAAATAGAGCAAATAAGGATATTATCAAACAAGCTGATATTATCTAATATCACTAGATTTCTAGAGGCTGGCTTAATGGTTGTGACTAAAGATGAGTAATGTAAGTGCTGGACTTCCCAGCTGTGGTTGATCCCAGATTTATTTGCACACAGTTGTTGGAGAATGCTGTCTAACATGTCGGTCCAAAATCCCCCAGGTGTTCAACTAGGTTATCTGGTGTCTGTGAAGGCAACAACATCACATAACATTCACATCATTTCCACTCACATTACCAGCATCCAGAAATTGAAGTAGATGTATGGATTCACTGTTTTATTCACACTTGTCACATGTCCAAACTGGACTATTAAAGGGCAATGGCAAGAAATAAGAATCATTTGTTGTTTCAGAAAAATGTTTCAAAACAGCCCTGAACACACACACACACACACACACACACACACACACACACACACACACACACACACACACACACACACACACACACACACACACACACACACACACACACACACACACACACACAGCAGTTTAAAGGAACTTGGGGGGCAGGATCAAGAAATAAGACTCATTATAGTGACAGTTAGGGTAACTGCAGCCATCAGCCAGGCCGGTGTGAGAGCACACATGAACTCTTCACAGCAGTGCAGCTGATGCTGTGACACTGTGGCTGTATTCAAAACCGTATACTATACTGCTAGTCTACTGATTTGGCCAAAATGTAGTAGTAGTCTGTATGCAGTATGCAAACAAAAGCACAATCTACAGTATGCGAAAAATTCCCGGATGTCGTACTGATACGGAATAATAAAATATCTGACCAGTCTACATTGTGTACTGTATCCCACAAAGCAATGCGCCCCTGACCTCTAACCCTAACCAAAGACGGTTTAGAGTAGTGAAGTATCTTTGCCCTGTATCGTAACCATGTTATGCAACTTAGTCAAATAAAATTAAATTTAATGTACTGTAGACTGATCAGTTCATTGTAAAATATGTATTAATTGATGTAAATGTGGTGATCTCTGTACATACAGAGCCCCGAGGCAGCGCTGCTCTTCTGTCCAATACACACATGAAGCTTAACTTTTCATTCAAAAAAACTAGGGTGACTGCCACGAGTGTTAGATTTCATCAATGAGACCAACATTTATCTCCTAAAAAGAATTTAACCTAAACTTGTAAACTCGCTGTTCACATGACTGTTTTCAGCGTCATCTGACGACTGTGTGGGAAATTCGGACACCGAATTGCAGCACATTATGCAGCACACAGCCTGTTCAAGGCAATGGAGAGATACGCAGGTGGGCTCATTCTTTTTGTTTTTTTAACACTTCATCACCCATAAGCATTAAAAAACTTAAAATGCATGTGTATTTTTCCACAAATTCTGCCCCAAGTCCCATTAACTGTTTTCTTCATGTGTGCAGTGTCCACCTCTTTTGAGTTGGATGTTTGGAGAGATGCGGTTAAAATGAATCACAGTTGCATGACGCAGACTCACAGTGGACACCAGCCTGCACTGGCAATGAAGTTCATACCGTTTGCCAACAGAAGACACGATTCAATTCCCAGTACAAAAACATATTAAAGATGCCTGCATGGCAGAAAGGTAAGTCTTCACTCACCTTCATGTGTCAATGCAGGATTTTGACAGTTAACTTCATCAACAATACAACCTGCTGAAGAGACTCACAGCAGCTTTGATCATGAAAGAAAAAGTGTAAACTTAAAAAGAAAGTGTCATTTAATCTCATTCATTAACAGCCAATGAATTAAGAACTGTTAAGATTTCTCACACAAGTGTTAAACAAACACAGTGTCTGAGAAATTAAATTAGTATACTGTACCAGAACTTACTGAAGACAAGCTTAGTTCCCCGGATATGTTTTTCTTTTTTTTACTTTCACATCTTGACTGTGATGTTTCCTTATCTAGGCTCATTACCCTACACATAACTGCTTTCCTACCTATTCAAGGTTTAATTGAGTGAATGACTACATTTGATGTGTCGTGGGAGTTCAATAACACACCATCTCGTCATGCTGTCATTGTCTTTAATTTACAAAGTTTGGGTTTTCCTTTTTAAGTGGAAAACAACTGCTGCATTGATTAAACCTGATCGTTAAGCAGCCTGCTTCATTCAGATTGTTAAGATCATTAAGTAGCTTTTCTTTATAACTGTTTCCTGTTTTATTTGGTTACAATCACCTCTCCACGTTCACCTGTTTCTCATTGTTCTCCCCTGACTAGTGTATTTAGATGATGTTTTTCCTTCCCTCGCTGGTAGTTTAATATATTATATAACTGATTTAAATCACATGTAGTCCAGAAGTTTTCAGATGAGGAGAATGAAGTCCTGACAGCATCTGTCAAGTTTTCATACATTTTGTGTGTGCATTGTTTCTGGATGTAGAAGAAACAAAGAAAAAAAGATTGATGCAGAACAAACACACGTAGTCTACAGCACATTAGATAATAGCTTGCTTATACAGCTTCATTGACTTACCTGCTGTCACAGTGGTGACGCATAAATAAGAGTTAACTCTTTAACATCAAAACAAAGCAAGATGAAAAAAAGGATAATGCACCTAGAATATTGTGAAATAATACAGTAAACACAACAAACCTAATTACACAGCTCAGATATGAACATGACGAAACATTCACACCCTAATTAGCTAAATTGGTCTCAAAATGAACGTGGTTAAACCATAAATAGTGACTGGATCCCACCAAATTGTATAGGCTACAGTGCCCACTCATTCTAGATATAGGAACCTACCTCTGTAGATTTATATAGTGTCTGAATTTACACTGTAACCCATCTAATTGAAAATAATTGAAATAATAAAATAATTTAATGGTGGTTGGTTGTCTTTAAATTGATGTTAGTGGAGTAGTGCGAGTAGCTGGGCTAAAAATAGGTAGACTATGTTAGCTGAGGCTAGCTCTAATGTTATCATTTGAAAAAATCCGTAGGGATATGAAATTTCAAAAGCACTGCACATATTATTTGTGATAACTGATGAGATATGTTGTTATTTGTAAACCAGCTCCTATATTCCACTAAACCATCAGGCATCAACCACTTTCTGATCCTACCGTCACTCCAAGAGAACTGCTCGTCAATAGCTAATTGGCGAATCCACCAGTCTGCCTCCTTTATCAAACCTGACTTACTGTCACTTGCAAGTCAGACACTGAGACTGTACACACACCACCAGCATTATCTTACTAATTAACAAAGCATTAAGCACTGAGCTTACACAACCTGTGGCACGGCTCATTAAACCAGCAATAAACATTAGAATGCTATAACACAGAGCTTAAAGCAGATGTCTGTTCCTCGTCTGTACAGCAGCAGCCACCTGAGCAGTCTGAACTTTCTGCCATATAATGAAGATGTGGCTCTATTTTATTCTTCAGATTCGACATCCTAACATGGAGAACAGGAGCTCAGTGTACCTCAGTGTGTGGGACTGACACTAAGTGATCACATTGTTCCAGAGTCACTATGTAACGTTTTCCTCTTTCCTCTTGTCCTTATGCTCTCCTTGTCCTTCTTGTCTTTTGTTTTCAATAAGGAAATTGTGGAGAGCATGAAGGTCACTAAATCTCCAAGCAGAAATGATTTTCATTTTACAACACTCTATCCTACTTGTTAATTATTAAGTTTGCAATTCAGTCATAAAATACTGAAACTATTTCTTCAAGGCCATGATGTGAAGTCTTCAGAACTGCCCAAGAGTCAGAAACTCAAAGATATTCAATTAAAATATTTCTTATTGTTGTTGTGACGACAACTGCACAAATTCTGACCTTCAATTCATCTGCTAGTATTCGTTTTCGTCCATTTAGCACTGACATTCATATAACGTCACCTTGGCATTTATAGCCCAGTGAGTACCATAAGATGGATGGTTGGTTCCAAAACCAACACCTGCTGTAGCCTTCTCATCCTGCCCACCAGTACACAGAATAATCTCGTTTTTTTAAGTATATTTTTTTGGCTTTTTGCCTTAATTTGATAGCATATAGTAGAGATATACAGGAAAGGAGGAGGCAGAGGGAGGGGGAATGACACGCAGGACAGGGCTGCCCGACGCCGGATTCCAACCGGGGTGCCTGCGGTGAGGACTGTAGCCTCTACATGGGGCGGCCGCTTTACCCACTGCGCACACATAATGATCGTTCTCCCTACTATTCCTGTATGCACGATCTGATATCACCAAGTAAACAACAGCCCAGGACTAACCCCAACCCTAAACCTAACCGGTTGGTTATAACAGCGCTCCTGGACTGTTAATTACTTGGTGACATCAGATCATGCATTCCTGTATATGGCCCAGTCTGGCCCCAACCAGGTCTTCCTTGACTGAATAATCCCTGTTTATCCCATATTCAATGTTGTAAACTGTTTTCTTGTCTGTACACAACATCAGTTGAACATCTGCCCATCCTGGGTGAGGGATCCCTCCTCTGTTGCTCACCCTGAGGTTTCTCCCGTTTTTTTCCCTGTGAGGGGGGTTTTCTTGGGAGTTTTTCCTCAGTTGATGTGAGGGTCTAAGGGCCGAGGATGTTGATATGATGCTGTGTAAAGCCCTTTTACACAAACTGTTTGGAAAAATGGGCTATAGAAATAAACTTGTCTAGCCTTTCCTCATAGTGAACAAGTTTATTCAGTCAAACACTAATGGAAAGATTATAATATAATATCAAATCATGTGGGCTAACATTGGCCATCACTCCAACAAAGAGATTCTTTGACTAAAGCGCAGGTGGTTGATTGAGTGGAGGTTTGGTAACTGAAAGGCAAATAAAGGGTGTGTTCCTATGCTGCAGAATGATGTAATACAGGGGGAGCCTTGTTGATGTCATTACTGAGGTCAGATCACCGTCTGGATTCGTACATGGACATCGACGTGTCACGATTCAAGGGAATAGCCGATAAATTACTGAGAATTAGCATTTTAACAGAGCAGCACTGCACACATTATGCTACTCAGCCAATAATTGAAACTTAAAATTAGGGGTATAGAAGAGAAGAAAAAGAGAAAACCAACACTTAGAACAGAAGATATTCAGAATCAAGAGTGTTGGAACATGAGTTTTAATTGAGTATTCCTGTTTTTGAATGTCATACTAATTCTAACAGTGGGTCTGGTCAAAATAAATAAGCATAAAATTGAGTATTTCTAAGATTAAGGTGAGTCTGTTTAGAGAGCATGTTGAAGTACATAGTAAACACTTTAACAGTCTGAGCAGTCCAACCTACAGTATCAGCTCTGTATGCAGAGGAAGCCACTGTCACTGCCCGCAGTTCCATATGGCTCCTAAAACTGTACGACCTATGAAAACATCGGACAGGTTTCTTTTAATGGCCGAGAACAATAAGAAGTCTTGATGATGTTTTTGGGGCCCCCTTACCTAAAAGTTTAAGTATGGTAATTAGCCTACGGTATGTGTGTCACATAATGCTCTGATGTTGCTTGACCTTGACTCACTCTCGCCTGCACCCTGGGGGAATTCACACACCTCAAGGCAAACCTCAGCACATAACACTTTGTTAGTGAAATGCTTGTAAAGTGAAAGAAGCTGCTGGTATGACCTAATGTATCAGAGCATCCACAGCCAGAGGAGGTTGGCAGAGCTGGTAGGACTTTGTTGAGGTAATTAGAAGTAAATTAGAAAGATAACAACAGGGAAATTAAAAAAAAGATGTAGAAAAATGCATCTCGAAAGTTCCCATCACTTTCATATTAATATGACTATGTCAAACTGAAGCACACAGAGGGATAGCACCATACTGCGACTTTGTGTTCGTTTTTTTTTTTCTAAACTCCAACTTTAAGTTAAAAGCTTATTTGATCCAGGCTCTTATTACAAGTTCATACTATGAATTTCTGATTAAAAACTTTGCACATTGATCTATCCACTCAGCAGTCAAGCCCAGAACAAGATAAATTGATAAACATCCTGCTGCCTTGTTAGAGCTAAGACTAATGAGGTCTTACACAACAGCACTGAAATATAATTTTTCCAGTTATTTAACACTGAACAATTGATCAGCGACACCGACCACATCCTCCAAAATGTCAATAAAGTTGAGTCAACATACTGTTGTCGGCCAAAGTGACTCTATTGTCTTCTTAAATTCCAACCAGTAGAGACACATAAGAGGAAAACCATGGGGACAACTAATAGGCTTAAGGTCTTCCCCATTAGAGGAATGTAGCTTGAGGACAGGAGGCCTTGAGGAGCGAAACTTGTGATGGGATGGCTTGATGTTTGATGGTCTGGTGTGAGTGGTTGAGGTGGAGAAGGATTTTTATGGATTCTTTACTGTGCTGAATGACAGCAGATAGATAACACAGTTTTAAAGTTTGACAGCTATGTGATTGGCTGAAGGTCACCATCTAAGGTTGTGATTGGTTGAAGACTTGAAAGAGTGTGAAGGGCTTATACATAGCAGGAAACAACTTAGAGTGAAGATAGTCTTCCTGATGAACTTTCACCGAGTTATATGATCAGGTCGTAAGGTTGTTTTTGCCCTCATCCTCCACCTCCCCCACATTTTCGACTGCTTGCTCTCACCACCTCCGTTCTGACAGAAGTTTACCTGAGGTCTATATGGAAAATAAAGACTCCGACTGGTGTCTAATCCCTGCAGTGTTTTTAGATATGTGTGAGGCTGGTGCCAAATTCAGGTGTGTTTTGCAGTTTGAAAATAAGTGTTTTCCCAATGATTGCAAGACTCAAGTCTTGAACAAAGTGTCTGTCAGAAAAAAGTGCTGTTTCTTTTTCTTTGCAAGTGTGTGCTGTAGAGTTGATAATAAAGTGAAAGACAAAAAACGTTTTTTGTTTGTTTGTTTGTTTTTGTACTTTTGGCTGCTTTGTTCAGGTTGAAGATTTTGATACTTTTGTCCAAGCATTGACTTTTAATATGTAAAAAAAAATAAAGAAACTAGATTGTAAGTGCTTGAATATTCACAAATGTTACCTCATATTCTTACTGGAGGTCTTTCCTTTGTGTCTCTCACAATTTATTTTTAAATTAGGAACTTCTTTTGCATATCTATTTTTGTTTCCATCCACAAGTTTTTTTTATAGCGAATTAAAAATGCCTCATAGACAGTAAAGTTAAATGTCACGACTATCGACAAAAGGTTT
This sequence comes from Trachurus trachurus, assembly GCF_905171665.1. Classification (NCBI taxonomy): domain Eukaryota; kingdom Metazoa; phylum Chordata; class Actinopteri; order Carangiformes; family Carangidae; genus Trachurus; species Trachurus trachurus. The sequence continues at coordinate 10,480,320 of NC_139901.1, forward strand.
GTAGCCTACTGTTGATCCCATCTGATTTTCTCTTGATCGATAAAAGGCTTAAATAATGATGCAGATGGAAACAGTTCTTTGTCAGATGAATGTGTCAGCTAATCACGTTTTACGTCAATTGCACTACGTATTTCCGGCTTTTCAAAGAAAAGAAACAAAGACGCAAGTGGACCACCAGACAGATACAGGCCGTTCCCAAAGCACTGCCGTGCCCAAACCACAGTTCGCCTCAGTTGTCGTGTAGCATTTAGCTAATGCTAGGTGCATCTGCATCTTTCCAGGAAACGACTCTAGTGGCTCATCAAACTTGGCTAATGTGCATTTTGCAACTCAAAAATAAACGGAGACACCTTAAAATGCAAGAAATACACCACTTTGATCGCAAAACAGCATGCAACTTCATTATGCACAGATTTCTATTCAATTTAAAGATCTTAGATGGAAACACACTTTCATCTGCTTTATTCACATTAATATTTTTCGTGATCTTCAGATAATTTAGAATTATAAGTGGCTGGAAACACAAGATAGCTTCTGATTCATGGAGAGAGTTCTTTGTCAAAACTGGGTAAGGTACCAAGGTAGCAGGTTGAATAGTCTTCAACGTTTTCCTCCTTTCTGAAAATATATATTTTTTTTTAAGTTTTCACTTGTTTATTTTGCATATTTACTACTGTAGCAGTATAAACAGACTGGTTAGCAATGCTACCAAAGACACACAGTCCCTTGAAAGTCTCATAAACCCATGAGATGTGCATTGTTCCAGATCTGATGCCAAAGTGAGATTTTCACTATATTACAATACTAACTTCATTCAATGGCATCCCACACAGTGAAGATCATCTTGATTGCTGCCAGTTTAGCTTTTTTTCTTTAATAAAGTTTGATTGAATGAAAGTTTAGCAGTTGCGCAGCATCATACCCTGAAATGTTTGTCCCCAGAACTTGGTGCTCTGACCCTGAGCCACTGTATATTTTGGATACTGCACCAAATTAGTGCAAAGTCCGACTTAACCCTAAAATCATCTTCAGATCAAAATTGAGTTAGCTCAGTTATCCAAGCCCCCCTCCCTGAGATGTCTAAGGCCAAGTGCTCGGCTTTACTGCTTTATCATCTGATATTCTTTGTAAACCTTTCCAGACCAAAGTGCTAAGATGCTTTTCGGAAGCCAGGCTTAGCTCTGCTTAGCACCAGATGACTCCTCAAGCCCCATGCTGCCTCCAGTAACGCCGCACTGCCTACAGCCAAGCCATAAGTGATGCACAGAGAGAGGGGGAGAGAGAGAGATAGAGAGAGAGAGAGAGAGAGAGAGGGCATAGGTAGCAGAGAGGCAGCAAGGGAGGAAGGGGGTAGATGAGAGGTTGGTGGAGATAAAAGGATGACAGGGAAAGTGGAAGAGTGACAGAAGCGGATGGATGGGTGAGAGTATGGGGGTCGGTAGTGTGGGGGTGTTCTCCTCTGTCAGCTCTCTCGAGCATCCGTCCATCCTGCTGAGACAGAGAGAGATGAAAGTGTGAGGGTAGCTCAGCGGCTAGTTAGAGGAAAGGTGAATTGCGCTCCTGCAGGGACGGTGAGGAGTAGAGCAGGCGGGGGGTAAGAGTTGGTGAAAATAGCCTGAGCTGAACTACAAGCTGAATTCCTAATGCTACATTTGCTTTTCATTGGCTCTGGTGGTCCGTCACTCGCTGCTTGCCAAAGAAGCACTTATAATCAGAGCCGAAGTATTAAAGGACTCCCCTATGGGGGTTACTCTGGAATTCATCGATCTAGCCTGGTGCAATGAAAGTCAGCCTTTATAAAAAATGTTTTAATTATCTTTATTTTTAGCTGTTATTCTTAACTGACAGCTGGCTTAGTCATTTGGTAACACTTCATTTGAATGCACACACATGCACGTTTGAGGAACACAGTGAGATCAAGATTTGAGCTGAGGCACAGTCTGTAGGGGGGGTTACTTAATGAAGAGTTTTTAATGAAGCTAGGGGTGTGGTGATAAGTGATCACAAATAATTACCAAGCTACAAATATATCCCAAGGCCCTGTTCAGTCTCATTTCATCCACCAGGAGTCCTATACATGACTTAGGAACTAACAAATTCAGTTTGGATTCGATTTCTTTCTCAAGGGGAGGTACAGTGAGTTTCACCTTACCTGCACTGGTCAGTGATTGGGTAATTTTTCACCCCCCCTTAGTAATAATTGTTGCTGCAATTTCCTGCTGCTTTTGAACTTGCTGGTTCTCCCGTAATTTAAATCCCATCTGGTATCCTTGTATTTTAAAGTGGATATTTGATTTTTTTTTATGTGGAGAGCTGCTTGTCCTTTTTTTTATTTATTCACTTTTGTGTTGAAAATTGAGTAAAGCAGCAAAATCTAAACACCAAAGCTATCATGAGAGTGACACCACATACACATTAATCAAATGAGCTGTTTTAAGGTCATCAAGCGCAGGCCCGGAGTTTGATTTTTGGGCCAGGATTTTTTGATTTTTTTTTTTTGTAGGGGGGGGGGGGGGGGGGGGTGTTCAGTCATGGTATACTGGGTTGACACATCACGTATGCTGCTACTGCTGTTCCTGGGCCACCTCCACTTAAGAAAGACAATAGCCTAAATAACATTAGCCGAACTAATTTAAATAATAGTAACCTATAATGCAATGTCACATAACTTTGTCGTGTAGCAACTCGGCAGGAAGATCCCGCACCAAGCACCAGCCATAACATTGGGCCGGAGCCACCAGGGCTGAGCTCTGTCTCCGTGAACGGTAAACACACATCTCTAACAACTCTTGTTAAAGTATATTTTTGGGGGGGCATTTATGCCTTTATGGATGGTACAGTTGAGACAGACAGGAAACGGGGAGGCAGAGAGAGGGGGAATGACATGCAGTAAATGGCGCCAGACGCGGGATTCGAACCAGGGCCGACTGCAGCGAGGACTGTGCCTCTATACATGGGGCGCCCGCTCTAACCACGACGCCACGCCACGCGACGCCCCTGTAACAACTCTTGTTGACCGTCGGAACATCATTCTGCTCCGTGGTAAGGTATCTCCATAAAGACTGTAGTAAGTCTCTCTGTGGTTAGTTTAAAGGGGTAGTTCAACATTTTGGCAAATTGGCCCATTGCCATATAGTCATAGCAGTAGGTTTGTTACCTTTAATTAATAAATAACACAATGACTTCATTACCAAATTACAGTAAGTAATTACCAAACAAACCTGTACAGTCAGTAAGGTCTAAATTCGAGGAGTCTACAGACTAACTTAGAGTGTAGGCTAAATGCTAACAACACACTTAATGGCAGAGTTAACATGCTAACATGCATCGGGCACAGTGTGTTGTTTGTTTTAGCTTGTTATCAAGCTAAAAAAAAAAAAAAGTAAACTGGTACTAGACACACTGCAGCCAAGGCTGGTGAGAATGACACATGTTTTTTGGGCTTCATACCAAATTGTAGGGGTGTAAAAATAAATTTTAAAAAATGGGAAGGTGTGGGGATCACCAAAGTTAATACAGTTCCTCCTGAAGGGAATAAAAGTGTCTGTACCAAATTTCCCGGTAATCTAATAGTTGTTGAGATTTATCTCAAAACCACTTGTATATATAGTGTCGCCTACTTGAAAAGTCAAGAAATCATCATAGTTTTTTTTTTTTTTTTAATATTGTGGGGACTGTGGACATCTGTACAATTTTATGCCAATCCATCCAGTATGGTGAAATACTGGTTGAGTTAAGTGGTGGACCAACCACTTGACTTTAATTGAATTGATAAATTAAACAGGTAAAAACCAGCACACTGCTCTGATCACAGTTGTACAATTCATATCCACTTCCAACATGGGTCAATCTGAACTAGGACTTTCATGCAAGAGAGTGAGGTTTGATTTGCCAAGGTCAATGTGGAGTTTGTCACGTAAGTAAAGCAATGAAGCTTGAGTTTTCTGCCTGAAGTATTAGCTTGGAGGCTTCACTCCATTGTTGTTCTTTTTTTTTCCTCCTGTGTTTTCGACTTTTTCCTCATACATTTGACATTTTTTCCTCTCAATTTTCAACTTTTTTTCTATAAATATTTAACTCTTTTTTTCTCATATTTTCAACTTTGTATCTCATATTTTCTTTTTTTTCCCCTCGTATTATAACATTATATCTTATAATTAGCCTATGAGATTTGTGGTTCATAATTTCAATTTATTTTGTCATAATTCTAACTTTCATCTCATATTTTAGACTTTTTTCTCATATTTCCAACTTTTTAATCTCTTTAAACTCTTTTTCTGAGTTGTGGCGTGCTGCCTATCTTCCATTTACTCCAAACATATTCCCTTGCACCTGACTGAGCTGTTAGATGAGCAGTAGGCTGAATAACTATGCTGCTATATGGATCGATGATTACTTGAAATTATGCAAGCTCACTTACTTTGTGTCTGTTCTGAAGCGGATCCAGACATGTGCTCACAGTCACAGTTTAGCACTGCATTTAATTCAGCTTTGACAGAGAGGAAGCAGCCACGGCAGACGAGGCTCTGTCTGCTGCCCTGATTCTGCGCTATCATCTTATTTCCCCTGCTGGTCGTCATTTATTGGGGCTTCATAAAGACAGAACGAGCGAGATCTCAGCCAGGCAGTATTAACCGCCCACCTCCTCCGAGACACTCTAAATCAGCTCTCTTTCCTGCTTTCCGTTTCCACACTTCTCCCCCTCTCACTCTCCTGTCCTTCTCTTCTTGCTGTTTCTCTTAATTTCTCCCTATCTCCTCTCTGGAGAAACACAGGGGTCTTAGCACAATTTAATCTCCAGCTGAGAGTCAGAGGTGTGGGGTCCAAGCCGATGTGACTTTGTGGTACCGTTTATTCTGTGTCAGGGCTTCTTATAGAAGAAGACCTGAGTGTTTGTGTTGAGAGTGGTCAGGGTGATTGAATTGCCAGACAAGCCTTCAGGCGTGAGCGTGAAGGGGAAAAAAAAGAGAGAAGACACAAAATCAGAGAGAGTAAGGGTGATTTTTCCACAACAACTACAATTCAAACATGGTAATCGGATGCTCTGAGATATTTGAACTCGTAGCCAGACGGAGGGGCTGCAGGCTGTGGAAGGTGCTGTCTGCTGACAGTGGGAGTGTGTGCTACCTGTAGCTTTATCTCAACACTGCTGTGCTTTACCTACTGTGACAAATGTTGCAGCAGGGAACCTAAATAATATGCAAGAGGCAAATTAAAGGAGAGGAAAGGGAGTGCAGGAAGGAAACTCCCGTGGAAGCTGTCTCTCCCCAAAATGACACACTCTACTATCCCATCCATCCTCAGCTTGAAACCTCACCATGCAGAGAAAGAAATAGGAGTCTGAGTTAGAAATGGCCCCACAGGTGAAGGAAAGAAGAATGAAGAGGAAAATGAATTTAAAAGGAGAAAAAAAGCACTTAGGATAATAAAGACAGGTCAATCCCTTTCAGAACAAAGACAAGGTTTCTGTGATATCCAGGTCAGATCCTCTCTGGGGGTCTGAATCTCTCCTCTTTATCTTTTCATAATGGACTTTTAATTTGATTGATGGGTTGCCTGTCAAATCCCTGTGTTCCTGAGGGGAGGGCTGGGCACATTTTAAATGTTACATTCTCCAACTGGAAATGGACAGAGACAGAGAGTCTGAGAGATGTGAGGAGAGAACAGGACTTGATCTGTTTTGATATATTTTGCTCTTGAAGGGAAGCAAGTGAGCAACACACATAAATATATAATAAAATCAAAGCAGAGTCCAAAATCACTTAGTCATTCAATTGTCCTGTCAACACACTCGGTTTACTCAGTGAGCAGTGCACATAGACTTCATTTAAGAATCATTTTCAATTTGTGTCATCACTTACTGGTATTAGTAGCTACACTATTGTTTTTTGAGGGCACTGTTTACTGACTATAAATCTCCACACTCTGATTTTAAACATTGAAAAATAATAAATAGAGATTTCAGACAAAACTTGTTTTTCCATTCATTTCTTCAAAGCTCTTGCCTATACATTTTTAGCTCAAATTCCTAAGACTCGGATACAGTGACAGCGAGTAAACATTGTGTATTAAGAAGTAAATCAAGTGAAACTTTTGACACTGCCTCAGGCCTTGGGAATGTTAAAATACTTGCAAATGTTCACATTATCTGATAACTCAAGACGGTTGTGTGAAAACTGCGCAGGTCATGGGTGTGGGGGATTGGTACATCCAGCAGTTGTAGCAACATAAAACAAAACTATCAGCATAATGGTGGTACTAGATGAGGACAAGTCAGAGGATCACGCAAATCATTAGGATTCATCCTAATTTCATGTGGTTTCCATTCCATATTTCGGGTTATCACAGTTTGGACCACGGTGGTGGACCCACTGAAATCACATTGCTAGCATGGCTTAAAAAAACACAGATCAAAAAGAGACAGGACATGTAAAGCACTAGATATAATGTATTCATGATGATCTAGCAGGTTTTTATTTTACAGTACATGCAAATTCAGTGGACCCAGGCGATTCTTAGATTCGTGCTGCATTATTAGGCTACTGCAACTTACATTCAAACCTGACAGTGTCATGTAAGGAGTCACTGTTCTAGTGCTCACTGGGACAATTTCAGTCTTTTTTTTTTATGGCTGTACACTGGAAACTGAGTTCAGCATCGTCTTGCCTCACGACAGAAAGGGATTTCTGTAAAGTCTGCAAAGTAAAGGTTTCTCATCATTTTTTTGTCACATCTTTGTCAGTGTGTCATCAACGTCACTGCTGTAAAACAGACAGGAAATCAAATAGAAACAGTAGGTTTTTTTTTTGCTTTTCCAAAATACAGAGTACAATAATACTCTCTTCTGCTGCTTTTGATCTTTCAAGTGCTGCCATGGTGACGTGCACTAGAGATAAACCTAAAAACTTGTTCAAACTTTCAAATCCAGAACTTCGAGGGTATGCAGGGACGGGGAGGGAATAAAAACATCAGACGAGCCAGATTTAGCAAAAAACATGTTTAATCTCTCCTTGATGCGTGTCTATTTACACGTAATAAATCTGCAAAATAGGAAAGAGCAGGATATTTACACGGGCGTGAAACAGCCAAAACCTGTCACAGCAGCTTCAAGTCTGAAACTCTTAAAAAGGTATCAGAATTCATAAAGTATTAAAACTCTTTAAGGTATTTTTTTCCTTTCTACCTCTCTCGTCTTTAATCTGTGTGAAGATATTTTACGTCCTATACTCCTTCTCTGAAATGTACTTTAATCAAAGTGAACTCAGCAGGTGAGGAAGCTGGAGAGTTGGAACTGGAGGGAAGAAAAACCCACGGGTGTTGCTGTTGAGTGGGATCAAATCAAAAATGGCAGATGAGTGGGGGATGTGTTAGGGTTGTGTGTCTCTCCATGGATGTGAGGTGGTGTCATGTTGATGGGTGCAACCCAGATTTCCGATATACTTCAGAATAGATTTAAAGAATACGTTCTACCTTCCTTTCTTTTTTTTAACAGAAAAATAACCGAAAACATTTTAGGATATGCTATTCTTCATTTTCTTTCTGAGAGTTATTTGAGAAGATTGACGCATGGTTATGTAAATGGTGCTAGAGCACGATTACTTAGCTCAGTTACAAGGCTAGCAGGGAGTAATGAAACACCCTGCCTAGCTCTTTTCAAAGGTTAAATTAACGCTCCCGTTCTGACAGAGCCAAGCTGACTTCTTGCTAAAGTGAGCTAACCATCTGCACTAAAGACTACTGTATTGCACCTAATGGACAACTTGTCTTAAAAAATAACAAAATGTCTTTTTTTTTCTTGTTTCTGTATCAGTACATGTCTCAGTGTAAATTACTTAATTCAGCCTAACACTAAAAGAGCATTCAAAGCTGAGATGCTAATTCAGACATGTATCATGGTTGTTTAGCCCAAATCTACAAACTGTCTTTAGATATATCAGATATATCCTATATCAGATTTTTTTTTTCATGACAGGCTGCTTTTACATAATTTACCCTGAGCTAATTTTTACAAAGATTACATCCTGACCTCTGCTCTCTGAGAACCTCTATCAATCTTCTCATTTCAGGCTCAGAAAGAAAGCAAATATTTATAAATATACTTCACAGTTACTGGCTGTTCTGAAAATGATTGTTGCTAAAATTCAGATTTAAATATATCTATATTTTCTAACACCTACTTTGAATCACATTCTTAAGTATATGGAAATACATTATTTTCCGTATGGGAAGAGGCTGACAAGGCACAGGGACACTTCTGTGGCGGTCATTTGCTGAGAGAATCTCTCCTCCACCTCTTTCTCCCTCCTTCACCACCATCTATTTCTGTGTGTAGAAACTGAACGCCACGGATGCAACAGAATGGAAAATGAAGCGGTACCATGGCCATCAAAGCACTTCCTCTGCCTCGCCTAAGTCTTTTCATCTTTTACCCCAACAAGTGGTGAAGCAGAAAGCAAGTACTGTAGCAAAACTAAGAAACAAAAGCACCAGAGACCATGTGGGCCTTTCCCGCCATCTTTCTATTTTTTTTTCTTTTCTACACCCGACAGAGTAATTCATTAGGCTCACTAACTAAGCCTCATTATTCTTTCCACATCACTAAAATCAACTTTACAAGTCTTTATCAAAAGAACAATTGAGCAAGTGAATAGCAGTCAAACATCAATGCAGTGGTCCACATCCTCAGACTGTTTCAGTCATTCATTTAAATCGAACAAAATGTGTTAATGAGCGTCTGTACATGGAAGTAACATCATCTCAATTTCACCATTCATCAAGCATAGAGACAAACACCAAAGACCTTCAATGAGGAGGTTTTTAAGTGACTGTAAAGTGAGTGCAAAATCCTTTTTGTGGAAGAACTGAAAAGTTGATGGATCAAAGATAATCTCTTGTCACGGAGAAGTTCTCCTGATGTGGATGAAGAAAGCTTTGGTCGGCCGTCCTGTATGTTGTTTTACCCTGTGTAGATCAGTGGTTCAAGTATTGAAGCACATACAGTACGTTTCGTTCTGTCCAGACATGTTCATGCTGTCAAATGGAAACACAGCATCTTAGCGTGAACATGTATACTGAATTTTTAAAGGGTTTAATAAAACATTGTGATAAATCAAGGGGAATTCATGTTTGAGTTTTCAACTGACAGCAGCAATATTGTTCAGGTTGTTGCATGCCTGGAAATTATATTTGAAAAAAAAAAAGTTACCATCCTGACAACTCAAAATGAGAAACATTGAAACTGTAGGGAATATATATTGTTAATTTTTTATGTGCGTATACGTGGGATATGTCATTGATTTATTAATCATTCTGGTCAATTAGATCGCCATTAGATCAAATTTATCATTTAGATTAACATATTCTAGGTAATCAAGTCATCTGCAGTAACTACTATAATATGATGCGGTTAGTGCCTGTCAGTGGTTCACTGTGACATGACATGACAAGTAAAGTTTTCAATCTTCATTTAAAACTTCATTGTTTTTTTAAATCACATGGATTTGACTGAAGGGATCGCTGCTCTGAAGACACAATCCACAATGTTACAATTCAAAAATGTATGTGTTTTTCCATAACATTTCAAACTTGGAATAAATCCTCTATCATGTAAATGTGCCATCGGAGGAGTGAAGGTTTAAAATCAGCACCAGCAATCAGCATATGCCAGTAAAGGTTCATTTGAGACAATGGGGAATGGGAACACTGGGGTGTGAACGTGTCTTGTTGCAGATGGATGGTTGCTGTGTCAGAGAGAGAGTTTCCCTTTGCTCTGCTGGATCGCACTGAAGAACAGCACTCACTGCAATCGCAATGATCCATCACTGAGAGGGGGAAAAAAACAAAGAAAGTAAGCTAGCAATCACTGCTATCTCAGTTTTCCTCTTCTCAAACTGTCTTAGCGTTGTATTAGCGTTATTAGTGTTTCGGCCAGAGGAAAAAAAACAACTAAAAGGGCTGTAGTAACTTCCAGTTTTAAATAAACCTATTAGGCCTCCGACTACACCCCTGTTGTGACTGGATCCCAATTCAACCATTAAGCTTGGTGCCATTTGGAATGGACTGACGACTTTAGCTTTAACTGGTTGGAGACCTCTCCACTCTACCACAGGGGGGAAAAAAAGAAAAAAAAAAGGAAGCACTGCTGAAGAGGAAGAAAAGAAAATGATTTTGAGGCATTTGTAACTGCTTCCTTTAAAGTAAGGTGCAATTGATGCATTTTAACCTACATTTTCATCACCTGCTTTCTGGTCTGTATAAAAAGAAACAAACAGAGATGCTGCTGCTCTGCGTACATGATGAATGGCAACATATGGTATACATTACCTTGGTCTGTTTAACACCTTTCAATCTTTTTTTAAATGTATTTTCTAACCTTCTTTATTAGTCTCGTAACCCGTTTACAGTCACAGGAGAAAGTAATGTCTTGTTCATGAATGCATGTTCTCTGAAGCACTGCAAGATAACGCGGAGCAGCATGTACGTACTTTTTTTTTTTTTTTACCCCTTTAAAACCACAGAATGAAAAAAAGGCCTTCAACTCAACAAATCAAGCTACATTTCATAATCTCTCCATAAACCACATTCACATTTTTTTTTAGAGAACTTTTAGCTTTCACTGTATTAACTGCTAACTAAAAGAAAAGAAAAGAAAAGAAAAGAAAAGAAAAAAGCCAAAATCTGACAATACTGTTTCACCGTCTTCTGTTTCACAAAACTAGCCGTCATTTTGAATGGCACAGCTACTAAAATGGTTCAGACAAGTGGGGGAGTCTATAAAACAAGATCAAGAAGTTGCAGGTCCAACTTAATGACTGCCTAATTCCTCTGCAGTAGTCTGCTACCACGAAGCAATGAGGCTGACCTCCACAGAAATTACTTTTTTTTTCATCTAAATCATCTGACCAGGTGTATTTGGTTTCTTTAAAACAAACACAAGAGCACTGTAGGTCGGTTAGCTCACAGGTGACTTCCAGACATCATTTGTCTTTAGAGCCAAAGATGTAGCACACAACGGCCCCAAGACCTCATGAAATATAGAAAGTGTCTGTAATTATATTTATGTATATATATACTCATATTTATAATTTTTTGCCAGTTACCTATTTTTAGACTCTCACTTTCAGTCAGTAAGCATGACAACATTTTCATCATAGCACATTTCATCTAACGAAAAGAAGTCTCTTTGCACTAAACAACATTCAAAGTAAAACATGGCACAGGACGACTTTTTCCTCGTGTTTTCATAATTTTTCATCTTGGAAATATCAAATCCTCTTCTCAAACGTATCTTTTGTACATTAAAATGGAAAACATTTTTTTCAACTTTTCATTTGTTTTAAAACAAAAGGTTTGTATTTATATATCTATATATATTCATATATCCTCTTCTCTCTTTTGATTTAGCTTTGTTGTGCAAATTCAGCAGTAACACAAGTGGCACAGCACTGGGGAGAGTAGGCAGTTTGGGGGGAGGGGGGAGAATTGAATGCAATAATAAATCAAATGCAGTGGTGAAACTGAGAATGTCCTTTGTTAGACTACAGTGGAGTTCATGTTAAAAGAGAGAGAGAGAGAGTCGGATAGTCAGTAGGGGAGGAAGAGTTTCCCTGCAATGTCCCTCCTCCTGGTTGCCCTGCAGTGACGGCAACCCATGTGCTGCCGAGCATCCACCCTGCTGAAGTGTCTCCAACAACACACTGAGTCTCTACCAGCTCCATGGCTGCTGCTCTGTAGCCTGACCTTTGACCTTCCTGTGGAGGGCGGCAACAGAAAAGAGAAAGGGATCAAGTATTGAGATAATATCCTGGATTTTCATTGGCTCACAGTTTGAACCGTAGCTTGTGCCTGTGGAAAGCTATGAGCTGGTGACTTGTACCTTTCCTGTAACACCTCACCTCAGCGTCCAGCTAGATAAGTTAACGGTCACCACTGTGCTTGTACCACTCCTCCTGATTGTGGCCAAAGTACCCAACTGCTGCTCCCGCAGGAGTCTAGATGTGATGAGGGCCTTGATGAAAATGAACGCTCTCCTGAGCTGAGGTCCATATCTGATGAGGCTGAGGGTGAGTTTGATTTGGTTGTTCATGGCAGGGTTTGTGGCTCAGAGGAAATGAAAAAAAAAAAAAAAAAAAAAGTCAAAATGCCAACCCGCACGGTGGGGTTTGTAGTTCCAAACTCTGCTGTCTCTCCAGTGTGCTGCTGCTGCTGAGTGCTTGTGTCCTTGCAGTCTTTTTTCTGCTGCTGTCGGTTGTTGTTTTGTGAGGGTGATGACGACAGACTTCAAATGTCGAGGGTTAAGATGTCACGGGCATCAAAGGTTGTCAGGGAAGGCGTGTTGGTTGGCCGGTTTTCTCCGATAGCCGAGGCGTGCGACTTGGCCGGTCCTCAGCTAGCCAGCGCCATGGTGTCGATCACCTGCTCCAGCTTGCCGCGTAGCCTCTGCCTGCGCGACTGTTCGTCCTTCTGTAACGCTGAGAGGATCTGGACACGGACACAGACACAGATTATGCTGTATTATCAGTTATTTTTCAGCGCTGTGGCTTTCAGCACACTCCAGCTATGTGACACAGAGAGCGCTCTAATGCTAATTTCAGCTTCCCTGTCAGTGATAACGTTTTAAACAGATGCTGACAACATGGACGGGGTTGGCAGGGCAGGTGTTTGGGCTAGTGAGAGGTCCACAATGGCATGTCCGTGGCCTCTGGGAGTGTGTTCTGTGGTGTATGTGCGTGTGCTGGTGTGTTATTTTGTGTGCCATGAACAAGGGAGGGAGGAGCTGGTACAGTATGTGCAAAAAGACTGTATTTATGTGTGCATTTGTCTTCCCTTAATGATATGTGTATGTGCATTAGCATGTGTATGTGAGTGTGTACATTTACGTATATGCGTGTTTCTGTGTGCATGGAAGGTCAGGGCATGTGTTAGAGGTGACGGGGATTGTGCAGCTGCCTACATCTGGATAATAGGCTATAATGAAGGGGAGCATTTGGTTTGAATGGAGCCACCTGCAGCCAGCCAGCATAACTACTGTAATGCTGCCGCTATGGAGGGATGGAGAAGAGGAAGGAGGGGAGGGGAAGAGGTTGAGACAAGTTATCTTTCACCGCATAAAAGCCTGTTAAAGTTGGAAAAAGCAGAGGTTGAAAAGGACTTATGGCTGTCCATCAGAAGCCAGAGGAGGAGGGTAAAAGTCGAGAGGGGGGGGGGGACTGCAGTGACTCATGGGAGGAGAAAATAAGGGGATGGAGAGGATGAAGGATAATGAGGCAGGGAAGGAGAGAAGAAGGGATAAGGAGATAGAGGAAAGATTAAATAGCTAGGGGGACATTTCTTTGTCATTTCAGTTGTGTGTGTACAGAGTCTTAATGGGTTGGAGACGGCTGCATGGTACAGATTTAAGGCTACATTATCAGTCCAAAATAGGACATTTAGCGTGCACACACTCACACACACACACACATTATCTGTCTCTCTCTCTCTCTGTCAGTAGAGGCAAATAACACATACACAATTTAATTTGCAAATCACAAGTCACTCTGCTTGCCTTATACAGTACCATATCGTCCGCTTGGAAACACATGAGGTGTAAGTTGTAACATGTTGATTCACCTTCTTGACCAGAGTTAGATGAAACGTTAAATGCCAATGCTTAGCTTAGCTTAGCCAGGAAGACCTCTTTGGCTCGCTAATGAACTTATCTTGTTTCTTTAACTCTTACAAAAGCTTCATACAGTATTTAGCTTACAGAGAGGAGAATGGAGCTCATCCTCTAATTTACATAATGTAGGGTTAGGGTTAGGTAGGTTTAATGTAGGCAACTGTGGTGATGTCAGTGGGGACAAAGGTGACTTAGACGTGAATGCTCTACAACATAACTGCATTGTAAGAGATGGCTGAGAAGCAGAGGGTTAGAGAAAAAAACAATGGAGTCTATACTGTAGTTACAATTTGGCTAGGAGATAAATTCATCCTGGGATTTATCCTCTGGACCCCACAGCACCCTGAATGACAGGCGCACAGAGGGCTGGAACAGGGCTGGTAAAAACTTGTAAAAACTCAATGAATGGTTTTGTGGTCCACAGGCCAACTACTGCAGCTACCAAATGGGATTCATCCCAATAGTCATAATGACTATAGTCCTACCCCCGAATATTAAAATACATGAAGATGGATGTGGGAGTTGACAGATGGGTGAGAGACATTTGTTTTGCATCGTTTCAGAGCTAGATGGTCATTATTGTTTTGCTAATGTTTGATTGTTAGCTTGACTTGGCTAACTCCACCTGTGTCACATTTGGCTAATATACTGTTTGTGTGATATTTGTAGAGTTTTGCTGTCTACTGTTGTTGACTCTTGGAAACAGTTTCATTCTCTCTACGTGCTACTGTCTTGTTGTTGCTCACTTGGGCTAGCAGTATCTGAAATGCAACACCCAGTAATTCTAGCTTCCTTGTCAGTTAAGATCCAAACCTACTGTCCTCCTTTCACTATGTTGCTTTTGCGTACGTATTAACTGTTTGATGATGTTTCGTATCATAAGCTTTGTTTTGTTTCACCACTTGCTCGCTACATAAAATGCTCTGTCATTTCGCTGCCTTGGCAATGCACCTCAATTAGTTTGGAAGGGATGGACTCTCTGAGGATGCAGTGAGGGGAGGGATGGATTTGTTTTTCTGTGGAGTTCAGTCAGTTCAACAGTCTTTCTCCAGCATTGCTTACTCTACCTTTAACTCTCAGCAGGAAATCATATTAGCATATTTCCTGAAATGTCAAACTATTCCTTTAACAGATGAACCACAGAAATGCAGAAATGTCAAGTTTTTAATCAACCAGCAGAAGCTGTGGGTTACTGTACATGCAGGTCTTTGGGAGAAAAAAAAAGAAAATCGCATAAATTCAATGAAGCTCCATTAGGCCCATAATGTGTTGAGCTCATGCCTTAATGTGCATCCTAATGGTGATAATACCTTCCAGCCTGTACTGATGTGGACTGGTTATCAGTGTAATTGAATTAAAATGACCTCATGGTATTAGTCAAGGCAAGTGAGGGGTTGGGGGGTGGGGGGTTGGAGGAGGAGAAGGAGAAGGAAGGGGGGGTTGAGCAGGTTGGGGACGACAAACAGCACACCCTGCTATCACATCATTTCAGACTCTGTTTGATTCCGCTCCGCACCCAGAGGGAGCTCACCTCGTCTTTGTATTTGATGATGTAGGAGTAGATCTCATGAAGTGCAGACATGCTGTTGAACTGGCTGAGGTGCAGGCGGGACTGCTCTGCTAGGTAGGCACTCATGTCCTGATCGCTGATGGCTGGCATGCGGGAGATATCGGAGTAATACCTGGAAGAGAGGGCGAGCAGAGTTTTAATAATCATTTGGGATCTAGAGTTATGATCTGGACTTACTGGTAGCTCCATGTTATGAATGCAAACAGTGGCGAGCTGGTGAGTTCACATTCCCATGCTCAGTAGGTAGATGATGTTTCAGTGCATGGACAATGTGAGAGACATTACTGCATTACGACAAAGGTGTGACGTTGACTGTGTGTCATCGACTATAAATTACAGCAAACATGGTCACCACAGTCTCCACCTCTGTGAGTTACAGTACTGAATAATGTCTGGAAGTGTTTGGGCAGAACATTATGATCTCACAGTCATTTGCCCTTTGACCATTTGGATATAAAATGTCATTACTTCATCATTTCATCCTTATACACTGAGTTAAATTGAGTGATAATTAATGTATGAATACTTGAGTTATGTCAAAGAATACATTCTTTTGAAGTCACAGTGACCTTGACCTTTGACCTGTTTCTAACCAGTTCATCCAATTGAGTCCAAGTGAACTGTGCCATACAGACATACAGTAAATGCAGTACATGGCTGCAATGCCCACCAATTATTGATAATATTGTTATATTATTAATATATTATTATACTTTTTAATTATTTAACTGATATTATTCAGCCAGAAGGAAAAGCTTAATACAGATGGACCCAAAATAATTTCTACATGTCATTTTAAGTCAAGGGGCAAAAGAAAAAATATCCCAATACCCTTCCAACCCTAGTATTTTCTGTACACTCGCTAATTCTGACCGCAGCCTTGACTAGCTCTTATTGAGGTCCATACTGTATTCAACAGCAACCTTCACGTTATCGACTCAGTGTTGTGTTAGCTGCAGCAGAGGAGTAAAAAGCCCAGTGAATGTGAGGCAAGCAGTTAACAATTCAGTATATTAAGTATATATCCCGATATTGAGCTGTACCTCAACCTGTTTCCAGAATCCATATCTCGACTATCTCAAGGTTTACTGCAGCGGGACAAGGCTGGGGTTGAGTGTGGGTTAGGAGGCATAATAGAAACGAGGTTTAACTGCACCCAATTAACCCTCACCTATAAATCCTTATCTCATGCTGACTCCAAATGCTCTCTGCAAGCCTCAGGACTTACCGTAGCACACTGAAGCATGTTGTTCTTTAAGTGCATGTGTGCTGCACTAGTAAGAGGAAAAGGCGAATAAACTTTGTACATGCCATTTACCATTCTGATGGCATCCTTTCTCAGACTATTTGGTTTCATGTGTAATTATTCCCATTGGCAGATGATGGTATCTCAGAAATTTGGGTATCAGTAAAAAAAATCACAATATCACTGCATGGTAGCACGTTGCCAAACATTATGTCAGTCTAGGAAAGCTACTTAGGCCCCGTCCAGACGAATTCGTTTTTTTCGAATCCGGATAAATACTTTATCGGATCGGCCTCGCGTCCACACGGATCCGGCGTTTTCAGGGGGTGAAAACGGTATTTTTTGAAAACGGGTCCCAGAGTGGGAAAATTTGAAAACGCCGCCCCAGCGCATCCGTCTGGACGGCCAATACGGACTTTTTCAGAAACGATGATGTCATGCCCCCCGCCGCTCTACCTGTAACCTGAGACACACACACACACACACACACACACACCGCTGCAGCAGCTGCACACTGACAGTCTATGCACGTAACAACAACGGCCGACTAACGTCGCGTCGCTCAGACGCTGCGGCTGAATCACGGCTGTTTAATCATCACTGATCATCATATTTACTCTGACACGACTCCCTGTCAACATTTAATCCCATGTTTGAGTTTGAATACAGCGGGGAACTTCTTCTATTGAATTACAGCGGGGACTTCCCGTCTTCTTCAGCTGTTTTAAGTGTTTATGTGTGGCAAGCAGCTCTGCAGCGCCACACACGCTCCACACACAGGCCTGCAGTATGTAGGTACTACAGCGTTTTGGGTCGTTTTCACTGGATCAGTGTGGACGCAGATATTTCTGAAAACGATGCCGTGTTTACGGAGATTTTTTTCAAAACGATTAAGAAAAAGATCGGATTCAGTGAAGCCGCGTTTTCGTGTGGATGGGGCCTTAGGGACTATTGGACTCTTCCCAAAAAGCAGAAAAGGCAACTGTTGTAAGCGTCAGTGGCGCATAACTTAAATTGAGTTTAGTTAAACATTCTGGCCCTGAATAAAAGATGTAAGGTGAAACAGAGGACGTTTTTAAGTGAGCCTCTGTTTGGAGAGAAAAACCAAACAGCTCCTATAAATCCTTTATGTTGCTTTCCATCACAGTATTTGTCTTGGACCTTAATTTACAAGATTTAAAATGTCTGCCAGAACTGACAGTACTGATATATTTACATTACTGTATGTGTGGACTGCACTTTATTATTTATAATCCTGAAGCAAGATTTCTTTCAGGAAATAACTGTTTCTGCCTATTCAATCCAGATACATATACACTTCAGTTAAATTATTTAAAACTGGTGACAGATAAAGTCTGTCAAAACAAAATGACAGCTCCTACTGTATGTAGACCATGGTGGTAACTGGACACAAAACAACAGGAATTGCTGTTCTCTTTAATTTCATGCAACTGCCACTACTCCACATAACATTTTACAAGATGTGTCAGTTTGTTAGTGATAAACTCTCATTCACTTTCCATCCTTATTCTAGATTATTCTCCATCTCCCCAGTCCAACCCCCCAGCTCCAGCTCTGTGCCAGTAGATGAGGGTGCTGCTCTGTTTGGACTAAGGGTGAACTGTGCACACTAGTAAAATGGATCTGTTATGTCTCATCAGTTGGTTAATGCTCCTGTCATTGTTGGTGCATCTGTGTGAGAAGCTTTGGTTATTTATTAAAACTTGGGGGCTCAGTGGTTGAGTGGTTAGAGCACGTCCTACATGGCAAATGGCTGATGTCGGTTCGACTCCCGACCTAGACGATCGTTACTGCATGTCATTCTCTCAGTTTCTCTTCTGCTTTCCTGTCTCTTCTCACTGTCCTATCAAATAAAGGCATTAAATGCATTCAGCAGGTCTGCACAACAGCTAACAGCTAGGTAGCATGGCTGCTGAAACCCCTTTTACAATGGACTGGGAAGCACAGTGGCATGGTGTCATATGAAGTTGGCGAGGCTTACCTCATATACACTGCATACTTATTATACTGGTATTTCACAGCTGATCTTAGCTGGTCTGAATGAACTTTGACTCACCTCTCCACCCAGTTCTTGTAGTTGGGGATGTCTTTAGCGTAGAGAAGCTTATTTGAAGGCGAGTCTTTTCCCAGTTTGTGTTCTGACGTTGAACAGGAGTCCATGAAGGTCTGGGCCACCACGGACAGACAGGCGTCTGTGATGCTGTTCTTATGGATGTCGAATACAAACTGGGGGTTCTTGATCACATTCACCCAGAACCGCAGAGGAAGACTGAAGAGGCCAAGAGAAAACACAGTGATTAAATGTGACCCGGTAATAGCCTATATTACCACTTCCCCTGTGACAGCTGACTTATACCATCGTTCAAGGTGATTGATTGCCTCGCCTCAACTGCTTAATTCACTATTGTTCATATTGCACAATTTCATTTTCAGCACTGATTAGTGCATTGTGTGCATTAAACCTTGTTTTTCCTAATGGTTTCTAATGTCTTTATTTTAACCTTGCTGAGTAGGTACCATGGCCCTCAGGCAATGGAGCAGCTGACGGTTAGAAAATGTATTTGTCAGACTTTTATACACAGACCATCTAAATGTTGTGCAAATGTAGCAAACCCTGTTTTCATGAAATAAAAGGAAATAAATAATGTATGGAAACCAATATTGCAAAACCAGTCTGAAGATGTTATTAAGTCACACAGTAAATTATGACCAAACATCCGACAAAGCAACTGTTTAAATTTTCTATGCCTTTTGCAGACCGAGATTTATTGATTTAATGACTTTGGTATTTACTCTCTCCAGACATTAGCAGACGGCCCATATCACACTTCCATTATCAGCACATCCTATTCCATAAAATATTCATTTTCAAGGCCATTTAAAGACACTTTGACCATGGATTCTACCGTCCATCGGTGATTATCAGCCTCCAGAAATGTAATGGTTTTGACCCCAAAATGCAGAGAATGTCGTCTTTTTGACAAATACATCAATTACAATAGAAATGCATAAAACTGTGTATGACACAAACCACAAAAGACTAACCCTCCCACTTACCAGTTGCTCTTCCAGGTATGCCGTACGTCATAGTCTGTGATGGAGTGTTTGTCAGCCTGCTCGTCCAGGAAGTCAAACATGTACTTGATGGCCAGCGGCAGTGCGCTGCCTCTGTGGGCTGTGCTGAAGATGGTCTCGAACAGGTCGTCCACAAACTTCTGTAATGTACCCTGAGAAAGAGCATTCAATTCAGTTAATTCATCACTTTTAACTTTGATTGTATATGATACTTTGATTTCATCCTGTAACTCCTATAGTTCTCACGACAGTGGCTCTTTTACAGTTATATAATATAATGTAATTTAGCATTATGTGCTTTGGATTCATCCATGTTTTGTTAATCAGCATTCATTCATTCATAAAATTTCCATTCTTTGTGGATGAATATATTACACTTTGGAGTTTGAATACAAGTTAATATGTATAAACAACAGTATGTAGCACAATAACTAGCTGTTATTATTCCCTGTGCACCAATATGTGGTCAAAATAATCTATGCATTTTGTAGTCAGTTCTACGCTTCTGGTTTTGTTTCACATTTTAATACAGATTGCCTTATCATGGCAGTGACCTTTGTTTTTCATGTGATTTTGTTTTTGTTATTTAATTACTTACATTGATTTTAGTCAATTATGTGTTAAGCATTTCTTATGCTGCTGTCAATGATCAAATCAGACCCCCATCTTATAAACACGCCACACTTGTTCTCATATATATTAATTTCTCCATGTTAACTAGAAGAGAACATGTTGTGAAACCTCAGAGAAAATGACAATAAACACAGTTTTACAATGCTTTGCGACAGAAAATAGTGCATCATTTTCAGTCACTTGAATCCAAAGCACCTGAATGGGCCACAAGTGTGCAGATTTTTAGTATGATTGGCCCCACTGGGAATCGGAGTGATATATTTGGCTATGTGACTGCCTCTCTTTGCCCACTGAGCTCTGCAGAATCGCAAACAGGAGCCTCCGCTCTTGGATTGGGATTGTGCTTTCCTCCAATGACAGTGCTCCAACATAATTACATCAAATGTAGCTAAGTGAATTTCCCTAACAACACATTTGTTTCGCGGACTTCTCCATCTGGCAAAATCTATTACTGGGGAAATGTTTGGGGATCGTATTTAGTCAGCCTTGGTGAAGTGGAACAGGAATGAATTCTGTCCCAGTCGCGGATCAAAGTACAGAGATCTGCATCGATGAGACGCCCAGGCAGGCCAACGCAGACAGACAGCCATGGAGAGACAGGGACAAGATGAGCTTCTCAATTGCATTTGCCTCTCTGTTTTTTCATCATGCATGGCCAAATCTTCAATCCCTCAACAAATTACCTGTCTCCTGACACCTCCTGTATCTGCCTCCCTGCACTCTGCACCACAAGCCCACCTTTTATTAATCTGTTTTTTCTTATTACGAGTGGAAATTGAAAAGCCAGCTCTCTTGTAAGTGCTGCCCATTGCTATATTTCCCTCCCCCTTGTACAATTAGGGAAGAGACAGTGAACTGAGAGATGCTGAAGGAGAAAAGGAGAGACAGCTGGATTGGCTCATGCCGCAAGATGGAGAGGATGGTTATGGTCTGTTTGTTTATGTGTGTGTGTGTGTGTGTGTGTGTGTGTGTGTGTGTGTGTGTGTGTGTGTGTGTGTGTGTGTGTGTGTGTGTGTGTGTGTATAAATACTGTATTATTTATGTTGTGGGGACTTACACAGTCAAATTATAGGGACAAATAGCCATCATGTAAATATTAGATTTTAAGGTGAAGACAGTGGGACCACTGCTAACCAATTTAAGATTAAGCGTCATCACTCTCTAAATTCTTCAGTGTGATGTTCTACTTTAATTTTGTGGTCGAGCACATGAGAAATGCTTCACTGGCTTTGGTTACAATACCTCCAACATTTACCTGTAAAGCTCAACTTCCTTCAATGTTGATGAGTCCACTGAATAACCCTAAAAGCATCTCATATTGAAAACAACAAGCCAGTCCAGCTAGTTTCTACATTTTCTATTCAACGTCTAAGGTTACCTCTCACAAACCGGGCTGACTTCAGGAGCCGTGAACCTGCACAGCACAGTACAACCGAGTCCAGATAGTCTTACAAGGCGCTATCTATTTTTAATTGCCTATAGGAATTGCTTAATGTGGTTGATTCCCTGTATTTCTTACCTTCGTAGCCAGCAGCCTGGTCAGGTAGATCTCAGAGACCATCTTGCTGCCTCGGTCGCCCTCCCTCTGGTCCGAGTGGTCGTGGTTCTTCACTAGATGCCACAGTTTGGTGCCACTCTCCAGGTCAGGGGTGATCATGGGCGTTCGGGATCGTAGGCTGTCTGGACTGCTGGCTGTCCTCAGCATGCTCTCTAAACGCAGACACACGAGACACAATTATGTCAGGTTCCCACAGAAACCTTGTGATTTAGTGAGTCAAAGAAAAAAAGAAAAAAACAACAAGAATGTTGCTTGTTAGGAGATCATTTTACTAAGCAACAATCACCCAGAGCACAGCATGTTTCTTTAATGTCTCTCCCCCTCCCTTTTCCTCTGTCATCTGTGTCGGTTTCATTATTCATGGTGTGAGCGTCAACGTTGATTAGAGCGCAGCAAATCATCTTTGACATATCCTATGCATATCCATTTAGGATTGTGAGGGGGGGGGGGGGGGGGGTTGGGGGTTTGGAACCAGTGAGCTGAGGTGCACAGGGGGAGATGACTATCTGCTGAGTAGCTGTTGCTTCTGGGGAAGAAGTAACAACAGCTAATGGATAGAAGACGTGGAGAGATAAAAACGAGAGAGATGCTGATGTATGTTGCAATCCCTTTATGTTTGGTGAAATGATATAGAGAAGAGAGGGAAAAAAAGTGAATGTGATGGTGTAAAAAGGGGAGAGTGGGGTAAATGCACAGAAAGACAAAAAGGTCAGAGGAGAGAGGGGTGAAATGGAGAGTAATGGGAGAGCACAGGACAGAGGAGTGAAAGAGGGTGGTGATCTGAGTGGCTCTGATTCAAAACCCATCATGGCCACAGTCTGTGAATAAACATAAACACACACACACACACACCCATATACAAGCACTAACACAAACCACTGTGATCACAGTTGAACCAAAAAGCAAAGATAAACATGACGAAGCAACAACACATTTTTACAATGTATTCAGCGTGAAGTAAAGCAGCTGGAGCAGGGGGTGGAGGGAGGGGGCGACTCAATTTGCCTAAACCACATTTCTCATCTGTAATCTACCACTCAGTGTAGGTGTCATTTAATACAGTGATTCAGAAACTGTAATACTTATTCAAGTCCAGGTGGCCCCCACATACACACAACAACAGAATTTGATATATTTGTTGAGAAATGGGACTTAAAGCAGCTAATCAATGTTTCTGTATGACCACTTAATCTTACGACTACTCGCACTTCATTTAATCAGGAAGTCACATCGAGGTCGAGATCTCATTAACAAGAGCGACCCGAGTCGAGAAAATACAATAAATAAGAAAAAAGAAATATTAAGAGCAGGGATGCAAAATGTTACAGATTAATGATCAACAATTTGGGTTTAATTAAATGTGTACAACTTAAATATGAGTTTATTAGCCTGAGTGCAGTTTATCTCTTAGTGCCTTGTTGTTTTGGTTTCCAGCCTCTAACTTTTACTGTTGTGGTTCGGTGTTATCACTCTCATCAGGATGGTGAGCAGCTGTTTTCAGTCAGAATGTTTTGACTTCCCCCTGTGGACTCTACACCGCTGCTCCGTGTCGACTGGATGTGTGCTACATATTTGCAATATGAACTTTAAAATTATAATATGTCAGTGTTGTGTTTCTGCAGCCCCCCAAGACGCTAAAAAAAGAAAATGTCTATAAAATATGAAAGGTGTTGAACCTTCTGCTGAAGAACACCACCTTTCTGTTTGATAAACGAATGGAGGAGGTGGTGTAAGGAGGCTCAGTTTAATCAGGAACATTGTCTATCTAACTCATTCATTCACAATTCTCTAACCCCGCTTCTTGTCTCTTGGTCTTACCACAACCACCAGTGTCCAGACCCAGGGTGTGTTTCCTGCACTTCACACAGCCAAACCCCCTTTTGATGACATCACACTGATGTTTAGTCATTGAAACATCTGACTTTTCCTCATTCATTTTGCACATGGGAATAACTTATTTTATACGCTGGCTCAGTCTGAAGTCTCTCCTGTCACCAGCAGCTGCAGTCCATGTGTACAAAAAACACTGTACAAGTTGAATTTCATACCACACACGGACATGCACGCGCATGTTAAAGAAATAGAAAATCGATCCCACAATTTTCATTTTGATCCGGGGTTAGTTTGAAGGAAATGCAGTTGCCTTGGGACAACAGCAGAGCAGTGGCAGCTGTGTATATGTGAGGTTTATTACCACTTAGTATCAGACAAGGGCCCGGTTTTATACTACAGAGTAATTTATCTTCCATATAGTTTAATTTTCTCTTGAAGTATAGCATATTGATGCTGGGCCTGTGTTTGTCTGTCTCTCCAACTGCCAGGTGTCCTCTCTCTCTCTCTCTCTCTCTCTCTCTCCCCCTCTCTCTTTCACTCATTCAGCTGGGGATCAAGGTGTCTACTTTAATGCCTGTCATTTACGCCCTGCTTGGAAATGGCTGTGGAATAGCCTTGGCCTGGGCTGATAGCAATGGATAAAAAGGATTGCCATTCACTCAGAGGGAGGTGGGGAAGAAAAAAAATGGAGCCCAATCATGGCGATGATAAACAAAGAGAAAGAACGAATAAAAGCAAGTTAGGGGGTGCGGAGGGAGGCCGGCAGTTAGAGAAATGGGAATCATTGACAGAATGATTTAAATAGGATCAAGAGCAGGAGGAGAACGGGAGCCGTACCGTATCTGCTGAGGCTCTTGGTGAAGGTGGAGGAGTTGGAGATGTTATAGGCAGAGTTCTGCTTTGGCACCAGGGCGATCACTGAGCCATCTGTTACCTGCACAGCAAAACACACACGAAAATACTCTCAGTATGAAACCGGCTTAGCTGTTGACTGTTGCTCGTGCCCCTCTTTGAGCGCCCTCGTACCTGATAGTGAGCCAAGGTGTTGAGTCTCTTCCAGTCATTGTCGATCTTAGTTGTGACATCTTCATCCTGCAGTATGATTCTGGCCATTCGACCCTGACGCCATTCTTCAAACAGAAGGAACAGAGGCTTTAGGGAAACGCAAGAGCTCTATACTGTAGTGTTTTGTTTTTGTTAATCTAACAATAACCATCTTCATGAAGTGGTATTATTAGCTGAGGCTATTTAACCTTCCTCTTGTGTTATGGTCATTTTCAGGTTTTTAATGCAAGTAAATTTGTTCATTGCATCAAGGCTTTTTGACTTTGTCAGGAACCTCTATTTAAACAAAATAAAACCTTTTCACAAAGTTCTAAAATGCTTGTGGTGTTAGGGTTGATTTGGCCTGGTTATAATGATAAGAACAATAATTACATTTAAAACTGAATTCGTAAGTGCAAAACATATATTTTCATGGATAAGGAAACCTAACAACGTAAACAAGATATGAAAAACAAATTGGATGAAAAACAAAATGTTTTTTGTGTATTTTACAGCTGATTTAAAACACGGATCAAAACTGACCTTAACACAAGAGATGGTAGCAGAAAGCTAACACAAGACAAAGGTTAAAAAAGCACTTATGGAAACATGAACTCTTCATAACTATGCAATAATTGCAGATTTGCAGTATTTTCTGCACAATTCTTTATGCTGATAAATGGATGTTTCTCAGGCTATTAGTATAAATTAAGCATTTTATAAATTAGCATCTTTCAGCCCCTTGTTTCTGTTGATTTAGTTTCAAGGATGCAACCAAAAACTGTAAATAAATATAAACATAGCCTCAGTGACATCACCCACAGGTTTCTGAGGAGCAGTTATGAAGCTCATGGGTCTGATTGCAGAAAGATTGCAGTTATCCTCCCTCCCCTACCCTATCATCTCCATCACCTCTGTCTGGAGTGTCCACTAACATCAGCTAACAGTTCAAAAAAGTGTAGCTATGGTCCATCCCCTGGTCATCTGGCTCACAATTAATTTGTGAAGGCTAAAACAGTGTGTTCAAAGCTGCAGTGTGTTCTCGTCATTCTACCTGTGCATATATGATTGGAATATACATGTACTACAGCAGCGTCTGTCTTACCGAGGTCCATATCAGAGGCCTTTGGCCTTTGTGAGTAGGGGCTGCCCTTATACACGGCGTCGAGCAGCTTCTCTTTGACCTGAGTGATGGTGTCACAGTTCAGACACTTGACCGTCACCTCGGGGGAGTTCTCATTCTCCGGGTTCACACAGTGCAACGTCTGGCAGAGACACAGGCAGACACAAAGGGAAATCGAAAAAGACAAAAAAAGAGAAGAATAAGACTTAAGTAGGGATGCACGCAGCTCGAGCGCTGCCAACATGTGATACGTTTAGGTGATTGTGGGATTGGTGCATTTGAAAATACCTGAGAGCATTTTCACACCTAGCGTGTTTGCAGCTATTTTATCACCTGGACATTTTCCTGGTCTGATGAGACTGTTTGGGAAAATAATAACTCGGGATTCACACTTGGGTGCGGACCAAAACAACTAGGTTTTTGTCTGTATGTTTCCAATCCAAAGCTGAAGTGCTTTGTTTGCGAAGACAGTGTGATTAACGTCAGTCAGTAGCTGGGCCACGGATCCACGGCCAGATCGCAGTCTCGCTCCAAACACAAGCTTGTGTTCACACTGGATGGAATCCTTCAGCAGACTCCAGATTAATTTAGGGGAAAGGAGGCTCCCACATTTCTACTGCTGATTACTCAGAGTTTGCTTTAGAGTTTCCAGCCATCATCAAATGTGACTACAATTTAACAACTCGTGCAGTGATTCAGACCAAAGCGAGACAGACACGAGCCTCAGGAAACAGTGGGTTTACTGACCAGTGTTTTGTAGTCAATCTGTTGCCTGATGAGCTTGTCCTCACTGAGGGAGTAGCGGGCTTCTCCTGTGATGGCGTCTATGGGTCCCTTCTCCATCTGCTGCTTGATGGCACAGTAAAGCATGAACAGAGGCTCCCCGGCACACTCCTAGGCAGGGAGAAAACACACAGAGAACCAGTTGCCAGCAGCTCAACCAGGAAGTGAATTTTCCTTTTTCACAAATTCTTTCATTTGAATAATTATCAGGGCCTTGAAAAGAGTGAAAAATATCAAACAATTCACAATAAAGAATCCTGGAGATTGTTTCTGTCTTCATCACTCATCTCACAGGGCTCCTGACCATCTGTCTGAGGAGAGTGGTGTAAAAATGTTCTAAAATAACATATTTGAAGTCGAATTTTAAGCCAGTGCCTGGAGATATTTGAAAAACGGTGAGTTTTTTAATTAGTGTGAATTTGTGAAGGCTGGGTGTAAATGAGCTAGGTTGTGGTTCACCTTATTAACAGTGTCACTAAATAAGGTAAGGGGGCTGTTTTGACACGTGTTGTGCATCCCTGGAAAGCAATGAACCGTACGAGAAAGTATTTTCCACTGGTTAGCTTGTGATATCGGTTGAGGAGAGGACATTTCATCCGGCAGGAGGAGGCTGCATGTGAGAAAGTATTAATTACAAAGCCTAAAGTCATCTCCAGCTAATACATGTTAGGAAAAAAATTGCACAGAGGAGTTTGTGTCACCGCTGCTGTTTTATTTTTCTCTCTGGTAAAGTAACGTCATGCATCTTTCAATTTGCATCTCTCTCTCTCTCTCTCTCTCTCTCTCTCTCTCTCTCTCGCTCTCATTCTGTCCGTCTGCCTCACTCCTTTACACCTGCTTTCCCCAGCCCTGCAATCTTCAAATCAAATCTTTAAGTTAAATTTCAGACCCAGTTTTCTCTCCTGCTCTGTATTCATTTCCATTCCCTCCTCACATATTTTGTGCCTCTGCACAGGAAAACATGTTGTATGAAACCGAGCACGCCAGTTATAGCTTCATCGCTCTCCTTCCGTATTATTGGCACAAAACCTCAGTGTCGTCCTGAATATAGACTAAAGCTATTTGGCCGTTGTGTGCCAAAGAAATCGGCTGCATGCCTTCAGTAAATTTCCCCTTCATTGTCCACTGCTCGAATCTTCCCACTCTTATTACTTAATGTCATCATTAGTAATGGTTTGCATAACGTTCTTTAACAAATATAGGCTATACAGACCTCAGTGAAATTTAGTCTGGTTTCTACTTTTTGTCTTGGCAATGCAAAAACAGCCCACACAGCTGTGAGTCTCTAATGTGTATTCCAGGTTGAAATGCTAAACAGGTTTCTATTCTAATAAAACACTATAGATGCCTGCAAATGGAGGCTGATGAGTGAAACAAGCACAGATTACAAAAACTAAAACCGTTAAAATGCAGCTTCAAATTGGAATTGTACGGCGGCCCTGAGAGCTCAACACACTTTAGCTTCAGGAAACACAAGAAAAGTCAACTATTTTCTTTTTTTTTTAAACTTCCTAGCTGGAACATACTTCTTTTGTGTTGGGAGTATACATGCAGCACATGTTGCCAATGTGATGAAGATGCTCTCTGACTTTGTTAGTGTTCTATCTGTTTGCATGTGTTTTTAGAGGCTGTGTTGCACTGAGCTCTCAGGATCCACCGTAGAACTGGCTTAAATTGGTATCAGATCTTTAAATCTATTGCAGCCACAGCCTATAAGATGCAGACAGAAGAGGCGGAGGAGGAGGGATGTAAAGAAAGAACAGCCTCTTTGCACCAAGTGGTGCATTAAAGAGGATAAATTTTAGACATCAGACTTTAAAAAGTCTTGCTGATGTGATGTCTGAGAATGTGAAGGACACTGTATAGTGTTATGTAAACATCTCTTTCTTTCTGTCTCTTTGTGTCTACAGGACTGACGGACTGTAAACAGAGAGTTACATAAATCTCTTCAGGTCTCTCCCATCCTTCCGAGGGCTTATGTGACCAGACACAGATGTTATAAATATGTTTCCCACTCTCCCCTCCATCAAAGACACTTGCCAATCAATAGTGTCATTAGTCATCACTTGGGCTCAAGGAAAACACTCCTGACTGAAGCAGTGGCAGTTTAGAGGGGACTGAGAGGACACATCACGGCCAATACTCATCCCGACGAGAGTTTAATGATCGGCCGCGCAGGGCTCAGGGATATACTTCAGATTGTGTGTGTGTGTGTAGTGTCTGTGTGTGTGTGTGTGTGAGAGATGCATGAGGTCCAGACGAGAACAGGGGAAAAGCACTAATTTATCTGTCTCACCTTCAAGCACACTCAACAACTCGCTTTTTCTAACACATTCCTCTTTTTTTCCCCCCTCTCTCAATGTGAAGCCAATCTCCAACCTTTTACTGTTTATTTGATTTTCCTTCAGTATTTTTCTTAATCTCTTTCTCTTACATTCACACAGAAACGCTGTGTTACTCCTGTGGCTCCTGTTGATTCTGCGTACAATGCTGATAGGCACGTAGGATGTATTTGATGATGATCTCCGGGGTTAATTATACGTCAAGTGAGACTGAGGTGGTAGTTGGTGGAATATGAGCCATGGGATAGACAGGATAGGATATACTGGATGCAATAATAATAAACCTGCAGCTGTGTTTGTGGAACCAGAGTGTCTTGGTCATGGACTTGGTTTAAGCACAAAACCAATAGAGATCGAGTAGAATAACAAATCTGTTATAATGAACCGCTTGAAAACACTGAAGTATTTGTGACAGCAACAAGACATAGAGTGAAATATGCAGGATGTTGTAACTGCCCGAGTGGAGATGTGAGAATCTTACTTTCCTTCTTATTTCTCCTGAAGTCAAATATAAATATACTGTGTGGAGTGTTTGACCACTCGGAGCACTGTCAGCCTCGTAGATGCTTTTCACAAGTAAGAAAATGCACCCAATGTAAAGATAAAACATGTTATTTTTATATACCAAAGATGCATTGCCAAAGTGGATTCGGGTGAGAAAGAGTGAATGTAAACAGAACCTGTGTGTTGTTTACAAGAAAAATAATCTACACTTTAAGATTAGAGAAATCATCATGTTGAGGATCAACACACCTGTAACTTTTCATAATTTTATAATTATAAAATGTAATTATCCACATTACATTAATAGAAAACATAATTCAGTCATAATTGCATGTTGTACGTTCTACAATGTGGATCCGTTGTAATGTTGTATACAGTATAAAAGATCGCCTACAGTACTACCACTGTCTCTTCTTCTGTCTGCTTCAATTTCAGCCTCTTTTCTTTTGTTGGTTGAAAGCTCTTCCCTCCTCCGTCCTCGCTCTCCTCTCATCCCTCACACCACACTGCCTTCTCCTCTGTAACTCCTACCTTTCCTCTTCCTCACCTCCTCCTCCTCCCCCTCTCCCCCTCCTCCTTTTAACTCCTAATTGTCACGTCTTCTTCTGTTCTTCTCCCCTCTCCCGATCACCTCTGACGCCATCCTCCAACCCTTTCCTCTCCTCTCCTCTCTCCCTGCCTCTCTCCCCCTCTATCTCTCTCTCTCTCTCTCCCCGTCTTTCTCCCAGTGTCGAATGCTTTAAGGACCTTGTTAGCATCTGGGCCAATTAGGTGGGTAGCCGCTAACGAGACACACGGAGCATGCATCACACTGTTGTGCTTTGGCTTCGGCTTTCCGCCTTCGACGCTCGGCCACTGCGTGCTTGTCTATGAAATTTGCCTTTCCTCCGCATACCGCCTTCATTAAGGCTCCCTAATTGTATGCTCATATTTACATTTTGAGGATATAATGATGGCTCCTGCTGTACGGCGAGATGAATAGGCTCAGACTCCTGCATGGCTAACAAACAGTGGAAATTATAAATCAGCTATACACTAGTCAAAAACATGTATTTATTATTTTCTATGTGAAAGTAAAAAGGATATAAAAAATATATATGAATGCACTATAATCATGCCGGCATACAGCGTAATGACAACCAATGTGATACAGTTTAAACACTCTGCTCCCAATATATTTTGATGAATATGTGACCATAATAATTATCACATCTCGGATTGTAATGCCGCATAAGGCACAACCTCAGGTTTCAGTTTGTAATTAGAGTAGAGACGAAGGGAAAGCAGTGAGAGAAACATCAGAAACCGTCTTCTGACTGGACTTTCTTTCTTTGAGAGGCGAGTGTTGGGATGAGGGGACCGGGGGGACGGCGAGGATGAAGGGGAAAGGGGGGGGGGCCGGGAGGACAGCACAAGCGACACCGCACGCCCCCCGGTGAGGAAAATGACCTTACGCCAGAGAGGAGGCTGACTGCGCAATAATGACAACAGAAATGACACAGATGAAAGAGAGATCAGAGGAAGAGGAGATGTGAGCTCAGAGAACGACATAAGGATCAGGGAAGAGGACGTGTCGGCTACAGGAGGGAAATTATGAGCACGGAGGGAAAAAAAGGAAAAAAAAAAGATATTAAACAACTGAGAGAAGAAGAAACATGCTGCTGGGAGGCTTTGATTATCTACTGTATGTGCTCTGCAAAGAAAATATGCAGCTGGAAAAAAAAAACCTTTTAATAACCACAGTGAGATAAATGCAGTGGAGAAATAATATAAGCCAAAGGCATTTAATAAATCTCCTTTACATACGAGCCGTAGACGTACACAATATAAATCCACTTTAGATTAAGACAATTGTTTAGTGTTAAAAGATACAGTGAACAGATTGAATGAAGATTGGATATGATTATGTGTTTTGCAGGCTTACCTTCAGGAACTTATACAAGAGGAATGTAAACCAGTTGGTCAGCATTTTCTCAGCCACAGACTCCGTCCTGATGCACAGAGAGAGGAGAGAGAAGGAGAGGGGAATAATTAAATAAAAACAAATGACTGAGTAACAAGATTAACAAAACATGCACAGTTTACGTGGATTTTTTTTCCTGGCTCTATAATTTCCCACAACGATTTTGGAAAGATCAACATAATTTGGTGCCGATTACAAGGAGAACATAGTAGAGAGAGAGAGAGAGAGTTGTTGATTTCCAGAAGAATGTAACAGAAGAGCTGCTACTGTTAAATGAGTGGACACAACCATTTTGTAAAGGCAGGTAACAGCTTCATTGTAGCTATGAGGGGTTTTTGAAGGACTGTTAAGCTCCTTAAGAGGTAAAATTATCCATTTTCTTGTGCAAAAGAGAAGAAAACTCACGAAAAAAAAAAAAAAAACATTTTACATGAGGCACATGTTTTTCTTTGCTTTTAATTGTAATACCTTTCAATGTGTATCTTCCTGATCTCCTGGTCAGGAACCATTCATTTCAACCACAGTAAATATGAATAAATCATTATCATAACAAATGGCTGTGGGCAAATGGTTCTTCTGAAAGACTAAAGACAGGATGAAATTTATTAGAATTAATTAACTGCAAATGCATAAACAAAACATTTTGTCCAGCTGTCTTAGATAGATAACCCAGATATAATGAAGTAATGTAAGTAATGGCAGGTCAGAGACCAGATTTCTGTTTTTAATTGAACCTCTAAGTGGGCTCACACCTCAATCATCTCTCTGTCCAGATCTGTGGTGGCTTCTGTATTTGCTCTGAAATCTTGAAAGTTTTAATACCGATGACCGCTACACTAAATTGTTTGCATCTTTCCTCTTAGATTGGTAAATCTCTTCGTAAATTGAGTGCATGTGCCACATGATCCTAATTAAAGCAGAAGTAAGCGATCCGGTCGTTTTGGCTAACTTCTTGTCAGCCGATGGTCCTCGTCCCTACGTCACCACATTCACGCGCATCCCTTGGCTGCACACACAGCCCTTCATGCCATTCTCTCTCCCCATTGGATAAAGCTTGTAGGATACAAGGAAGTATAGGCCTACAAGACGTTTTCTCCTCGGCTTACAGCAGAGCAGAGTGACTGACAGACCCGTGTTTCGGACCAAACACTCTATATAAGTGATTGCTGTCGGAAGATATAACTATTTAAGACTTATATTAACACAAACATTCCGCTTACTTCTGCTTTAACATCGGATTAGCATAGGTAAATGCCGCATCTTCTCCATAAACTGCAGGGCCGTGTGCACACAGAAATTGCACAGAGAAGTTGAGTTGAAAAAGAAAGTTAAAATGCCCAAACGGAAATCTAAAGAGGGAGCACCGGAGTCCAAACGTAAAAAGAACTTTTGTTGTGCTGAAGACGAGGCACTGCTGCAGGAAAACCAGGTGTTATTTCATAGAGTCAGCAGTGGATGAAAAGTAACATAAAAAAATGACGCATTGGATGATATCAGTTGTATCTGGAGAAGAGCACACAACCGACGAAGCAAAGAGGAAATGGTTCGATCTCAAATCTGAGGTTAAATAAAGTATTGCCAAACAAAGAAGAGAGATGAAGGCTTTGTAAAATAATTAAAATAACTATCCAAAACATTATAAATCATAAGAAAATTATTCTAATCAAATCATATAATATTATACAACTGCACAATATAAGAATGCAATAACCACTTAAGTGTCAGCTCTCAAATTTGTGCAAGTATGCTCTTGAGTCTGCATAGATTTCCTTCTTTCTTCTTGAAAACTTTAAGACTTTGTTTTAAGAAGACATTTCCTCTTAAGAACGGGTCGTGAATGCGGCCCACTGTCTCTGAGTCTGAGAGTCTCTCATTATGTTTTGCTCCCACATCAGTAAAGCTATTGTGGATTCTGTTAATTTATCTTCTGCTAGTTGGACTGTAAATATTGGATGAAGCAATTAAGAGATGGATACATTTTACTAACAGATACTTGGATTTGCTTTGTGGTTCACTTGTTCTCCTAATTGTTATTTTCTCTTATGAAATAAATTGTCCCGCACCTCTCCATCTTCTCATTTCTCTCTTGTCTCTCTGTCTAGTTCTTTCCATTCATCATTCCTCTACTGTATCTATCTCTGAACTCATCTTTGCATTTATCTTTTTTTATTTGATTCTAAATGCATCTTCCATCTAATTTAAAGCAGATATCAGTGGAATGTTTTTGTTAATATAAGTCCTAAATAGTCCTATTTTCCGTCAGCAATCACTTACATGAAGTATTTCAGCCTAAACACGAGTCTCTCCGTCACTCTGCTCTGCTGTAACCCGAGGAGAAAATTTCCCTTGTGGGATACAAGTGTTATCCAATGAGGAGAGAGAACGGCATGAAGGGCTGTGTGTGCAGCCAAGGGATGCGCGTGAATGTGGTGACGTAGCACGAGGACCAATTGATGCCTGACAAGGGCGGGGGCTGCTAACTCATGGTGCGTTCAAAGAAACTCGTACTTTGTGTTTTTCCTTCCTGTGAAGTCATACCAGTTCGATCTGGTACGAGTTCACGGGTCGGAAGTTACGAGTGGCCGTTATAGGGAACTTTCACAGACAACAGGATGGTAAAAACACGAGCTACGGGTTACCTGGAACGCTACCAAGTCGTAGTTGTGACTTGAAGCTGTAACTTACGGTTTCAAAAGCCTGCCTTGAACGCAGCATTAGCCGAAACGGCCGTGAAGCTGATATCTGCTTTAATTTAATCTTATTGTCCCTTGTGCTATTGGTTCTTCCGCACAGTAAAGTCCCGGTGCTGAAATCCACTTGACTACTTGTTTAACACTAGCACCGCCGTTGCACACTATATACCTATAACCGCCATGAGTCGTTCATTGGACGAACTGTAATAAAGCGTTAATTAGTGCTGTATAGGTGTTACATTTGTCGTAGTATTTTAACAGCTACTCTGGGCCATGAAGTAGGCTGCACCCCGCAGCCTCCGCGAGGCAGGGGGGGGGGGGGGGGGGGGCACACCGTAGGAACCCCGCCCCCGCCTGTAAAGCCAGTGTTCCACCGTATAAACGACCTTTTTTTTCTCTCTCTCTTTTACGGCAACATCCATAGTCCTTAGTGATTGTTTGATATGTCAGGTGGAGCTGCCCATCATACCGACGCAGGATTGCCCCCCCCTCCCCCTCGCCCTCCCCGCCCCCCCCGCGTGCGCTCACGTCGGCGCTTTACATGAAGAGCACAGCGACTCTGTTTTTACACTAGTTTGCTCCTAAATACTGGCTTTATAAAACGAATTTCGTTTTCTTTGATGCATATTGATATTTCCCCCCTGAATGTAGGCTACACCTCTTCTACAACCAGTCTGTCCAGTCTGGAAAATAATTTCTGCACCGTGCGTGTGTGAAGTGTGGACGTGAGTGTGCATCGTGTACACACAGAGACACACATACACACGCACGCACGCACGCACGCACGCACTCACACACACACACACACACACACACACACACACACACACACACACACACACACACACACACACACACACACACACACACACACACACACAGAGAGAGAGAGAGAGAGAGAGAGGGAGAGAGAGAGAGAGCGCATAAGCCCAATAATGCCGGCGCAAATCGGTGAATTCTCTGGTCGTCCAATGAACGAACGTGGCGGTTATAGGTAAAAATGAGAAAACATGATCGATATTTTTTTGTGTGAGTAATATTGATTGTATTTAACAAAACGGGGTGCTGCCCAACATCATTTTAGGAAAAGTCACAGACTGGTGGACTTCAATGTATTTTTTAAATAAAGTTATGCACAAATGAAAATCAAAGTCGTCCAATGAACGGCAGTTGGCGGTTCTAGTGTTAAAGTTGACTAAGCACTATTATAAATTAGAAGAAAGAAAAAAAACCTTGGAAATTAAAATCAAAAGGTGTGAATTAAATTGGAAATTTTAAGTTTAATCAACTTTAGCTTAATGAATTTAGGCTACAGAAACAGAAAGCACATTATTTGATTTTCACTTTCACTCCCATTATGATGTTTTGCAGTGTCGTCTGTGTGTGTTCCCTGTCTCCCTCACCTCCGCAGCAGCAGTTTAGGATGATTTTTGCTCTCCAGGTTTCTGTCTATCAGGTCAGAC
Source organism: Trachurus trachurus (assembly GCF_905171665.1). NCBI lineage: Eukaryota > Metazoa > Chordata > Actinopteri > Carangiformes > Carangidae > Trachurus > Trachurus trachurus. Next base: position 10,515,828 of record NC_139901.1, read on the forward strand.
AGCAGCTGTTTCAGGACTCCGGTGGCGTACTCCATCTCTCCCTGCAGGGCCGTCATGATCAGAGACGCCACGTTTCCTCTGTCCCGCATTGAAAACGACCTGGAAATGAATTGAAATTCTTTAATAAAATGTCTACTTAATAACATCTCCTGCTTTGGTTACATTACATCTAAAGCCTCTCATCAAAATACACACAGTTCATTTAGCTAATAATGCTCATCTAATCTATTACTGTGTTCTACCGTAAACCACTAGGTCAAGTGCTTTATTTTAATTTTAAGCAAATATGTTTTACTCTTTTATATAAATGTGTCTTTGTTGTAAGAACTCAAATAAAAAGCACAGCCTTTTATGCCATATTTGTAAATCTTGTAAATAGGTGATAAAAGCATGCTTTTCAAAAGACAAACAAGGCATTTTTGTTTTTTGTTCGACAAGCAGCTCAAATGCTTTCTGCATTCCCATGGCTGACTGATATATTTTCTTTCTTTTAATGTTGTTATTTTTCAGAAGTGGGACACATTGTTTATTTAAACTGTTGGAAATTGTAAAATGTAGGTATTTAATTTTATAACTACAAATGAAAAAGAATAAGATGGTCACCTCTGTGCCTCCAGGGTTCGTATGAACGTCAACAGGAAGTGCTTCTTTGTCAGCAGCTGGCCAAAGAGCGTCAGGGCCTTCTCAACATTTGCCTGGACCTGAAGAAAGACACAGGAATAGACAAGTTACAACAGAGTATGATGGAGTATGGAAACTTTTATCCTTTATTTACGAACATCCTTTTTTTTCCAAGTGTTACAATGACAAGTTAGATCAGTGACTTAAAAGCCGTCCCTTGACTCGACTTTGACATCAACAGGCCATACTGTATTTCCAATCATCTGCTGATAATGGCAAGTTTGAAGATGTGTCTGCAAAATGTACAACTTGTTAATAAGCCTGTCTTTTTTTCTTTTCTTTTAGTCAGTGAAGTATTTTAAAAGACTTAAAGAATGCGAGGGGATCATTCAGCATATAAAAACTACACCTGCACTGTGAACTGGTAGAGTGAAGTTGAAAATAAGAGCAGTTCGAAAAGTCGTGGATGCCAGTGAGGAACTTCATGCAATCAACTGCCAAACACTGTGAATAACACACAGGATCAAAAAAAGTGCGTAAAAAAACTCTGAGCGAAGACAGATTCTGAGCACGTCTGCAAGCAGACTTTTCTTTTTTTTCCTTTGCGTATGATGAGCTTAGATTGGCTTGTAAACAGCAAGGCAAGACTGATTGGCTACTCTCTCTCCCGCTGCAAGTGATTTTAGCAGACAATTTGACATAATTGTCTTCTTGACATCAGGGGGTGGATGGCTCAAAGCGTCCTCTAGTAGAAAATCGGTAAAATGTGAATTTTAATAATTGGTCCTGACCAATGACCGCATGTTTTAGCAGTGGGCTACTCCCTGTGTATTCATAGATTGTCTTTGTCTATTACTTTAATCTTGATCCCTGTTTGTTATTTGAGCTTTGCGGAGCAATAATGTACGTAAATGCCCAATTTTTTGACTTCTCACCACTTTGCAGAATCAGTTATATTACTTACTCTAGAGCCCTCATTTCAGTCTTTTCAGCAGAGCCTCAACAGCCTGCTGCCCCAAGTAACTTTTTATCTATTTGAGGAACTTTCTAAAATTTCTTCCTGAAGCAGACCAACCTGAGAGAGAGGGTCTCTTTGGTCAAACAGAAGAAGAAAGAGAAGATGTTGAGGAGAAGAAGTGGGGACACAGTAGGACAGTGTGTGTCAGGGTTTGTGACAGAGGTGCACCCTGCTTGTTCCAGTGGCTGGCACCTGTCACTACTCATCAACAACACGCTAAAGGCCCCGAAGACACCTCGCTGTCGCTTACTGGCTCCGTCTTCCTTCCTCACTACTCTAATTCCTTCCCCTCGCACTTATTGTTGACTGTTTCACATCACTGGTCTTTCTTCCATTTTAATTTCTCCTCCTCTTTGTCATTGTGTGTCTCTGTCTCACACACGCACACATTTCCACCTCCCTCTTTGGCGTCCTTTTGTCGTCCTTTTGTACCACTGTAACATCTATTCTTTCTCTCCTCTGATGTGCCATTATAAAGTGTCTAGGCCTCTCTCTTAAGTGCTAAATGAGATTCTCGGGCCTCCAGGGTGGATACTGAGTGTGATGTGTGCGAGAAAATGAGTGTGTGTGTGTGTGTGTGTGTGTGTGTGTGTGTGTGTGTGTGTGTGCGCGTGTGTGAAGAGAGAGTGAGCGCAAGTGGCAACAAGAAAGAGAGGCAGATGGAGATGCATGTACATACAGTCTTTACTGAATATCAAGAAGGGTAAATCCAGATATATGTAAGACGCTGTGAGTGTGAAAGAGAGAGAGAGAGAGCACCACTGGTGTGTAGTGGTACTGTCTAGCTTGGGGGAGAGAGCAGTCACACAGAGCAATAAAGTCTAGGAGCATTGGTTTACACAGGCCATTGGATTAGGAGGCAGCAGCTCCTGTGGGAAATACAGATAGAAGAAGAAAGAAGTCTAGACATAACTATAAAATACGGAAGATCGCTTTACATCCAGGCCCGCCTGCTACCACAAATTAGACGTGTGCAAATGCTTCAGGGACAAGGTAACACCTCAGCCACACAGTGGAGTTCCTATGGTGCAGTATCTCAATTTTACACATGCTACAACTGGAGCGTGTGTACAGTTTATTTTCCTATAGTGATCTCTTAACCAGACAGGATGAACTAATCGGAGACACTGTGCATAGTTAAAATGCTGATTATCAAGTTTCTTCAGGATGAAGAGGAAGAACGAGAAGCAGATTTGGAGCAGTCGTCCTTGTAGCTTGTACATGACGAAGATAGTAAAAATACAAGAAATAGAAAGCCTGGGTTCCAGCTGTCAGTTCCATTTTTATCTGGTTCCTGTTTTGAAAAACAACATGGATCTAACCTTTGATTTTCTTTCATTTTTTACCAGCAGGAAGCAGGCAGAAAAGCACTGACCGCTACTATTGTTGGTTAAATGACAAATATCAACAGAGGGAGACACTCAGTTTGGCGGGGGGAGGCTAACTCCAACAACTCTACATGACGAGAGTCCTGGTTCCAAACTTACTCCATTTAACTTTTATTTATAAGCTTGATTTATGCCTCACCATAACCCTATCATGGAGATCTACAGATATATCAATGGTTTGGTTTTTGTGACAACATGCACTGGGACCTTGTATAAACAAATGTGTCTTTCAAGTACTCACAGGTGAACTCCAATACAATCAAAACGTGAAAAGTAAAAACATGTGTTCACTTTGTTTTTATTGGATATTGATTGGCAAAAATGACAGTGTTATCCTTGTGAAATCTACAACTCAACAGAATTGTAGGAAAAATCAAATGTGTCTGAATATTTTCTGAAAGCACTGTGCATCCCTCTGCAACAGTGTGTTGAATGTGTGTTGTTATTCCAGTGGGTGGTGATGATATCTTGGGAGATATAATCTTTCAGATTACATCATGTTAAACGCAGCGCTCCCAAAGGTAATTGTTAATGCATATAATGTCAGTGCTTTAATCCTACTAGTGAGATAATTTTCACTTGGGACCTTGAGTATTTCATGAAAAATGTATTGTAAAAATTAGGTTAATTAATTATTTTGCTATTTAAATACATTTAGTTAACAATATACATTTGATCTTCATCTCATTATTTTTGAGGTTGTATAAATTGTGAACATGATTTGGACTATCAGTAAAAAAAAAAAGTGTTTCTGGTGTCTCAGATAATAAAGGAAGATTTTTGATGAGCTTAATTCAATATTTGAGTTTTAGTAAGACTTTATAATTGTTGCAAGCTTAACCTAATGAAATCTATTAAGGGATTTAAGTATTTTGATCTGATAAATTCAATAATCTGTTCATATTCCTCAAAATGCTGTTGAACTCGAACACTTGAATGAATCGTCATGAAGCTTTATATGAGTCTGCAAAAGCAGCAAACAACTTGATATTTGTTAATATTTTTGCATTACAAGTACATTTAAGTTATAGTTCTATAGTCCCAGCTGGAAAACATAATTAACTTTGTCTGTATTCGAGGATATATATAAATATATATTTTTGCATTTAAATAATCACCACTGTTCCTTCTAGCCAAAAATAGCAGAGAATAAATCACTAAGAATGAATCAAAAAAAGAAAAAAGGCAGAAATGGCACATATGAAACCCCAGAGGGTTTCTTTTTTTCTAGGAATATAAATCCACTGTCTGGATTAGAACGATTAAATGAAGCTGTAAAAGGTCAAACAAATTATTCTTTGACTCCAAAAAGTCAGTGCTCCAATCAAAGTCAATGGAGCAGCACCGGATTCTACATCTTAATGATACCGTTGATTACAAACTTGGCTCTCTTGGTTTCAAGCTTTGGAGGAGGGTAGTTTCTGTTGACATACTATTAATTCTACTTCCCTCGGCAGTAAAAACGTCTTTATAAATCCGGTGCACTATCTCCATTCAGCTGTGCTGAAAGGTAGTTGCATGTACTGGCCTAATTAATAAATTAACAGTGATGTATAATGCAAGTAACAATCCCTGTAACCCGGACTCTTATTTCTCCCTCTCTGCTCTAATCTTCATGCTATCTTTTTCTCTTCCTTTCTCATCTTTTGCTTCATCTCCTCTCTCCTTTTCACATCTCTTTATCTTCTTGTACTTCTTATATAACATTTCTTTTCAGTCAATCTCACTTTAAAAACTCCACTTCCCCACATCATGAGAGCGTGATGAGCTTCTGTCCCATGAGTTCAGACTAATGACTAAGGCTCTTGAAAAGTCATTCGCATTCACTGAGACAAGCTGAATACATTAAGACAAAGTAGGTAAAATATGGGCTATGAGATTGCTTTAAGGTGAAGCATGTGTGGAGTTTCTCTTGCCTCGCATCTCGGAGGCCTGTCTTTGATGAAACCTGTCATGGAATAATGGCTACAAAGGCATTAAGCGGTAAAGCCAGGAGGACATTCCTGTGCCATTAAATACAACTTCCAAAGTACTTCACCCAGCTACTTCTCTGCATGGATGTATGTTTTCATCTTGCTGTTAGTAGAATCAGCTACTGTATGTTTCCACCTCTGAAGTTAGTTCATCAGTACTGTTGCCTAATTGTCTCTGTTGCATCTGATTATTTTGGGTTAGTTGGTTTCAGTTTCAAGTGTGGTTGGTGGTGTACTGACCCGTACCTCCATCTCCTTGAGCACGGGGTGGTCCTCTATCCCGGGGAACAGGACCCTCATTGCATAAGTCCGATAGTCCAAGAAGGGAATACCGGCCCCGTCCAGCTCCTGGGTCAGCTCGTGGATGTCTGTCTGAAGCTCAGCGAAAGCTACAAAGAGAAGATGGAGAAACAGAGATGTCAGGATAAAGCCTGGTGAAGAGAATTTTAAATGTACTTTAAATTAGTTATGATTAACCAGTTCAGCAAATTTGAACAGATTCGCTCATCAGCATAAATTCCTAAAATGAAATCTACAGGGGTTAAAATCTGAGGCTTTAACCTTCAAGTTCAACTGTGGTGAACTTTAACCTGTGAATATGTGCAACTGATTAACAGCAAACAGTGAGATCTTAGAACTGAGTCACTGTTTTTATTAATCTTATTATCTCTACATTATAAATGTATCCGATTGTTGTTCATTTCCCTCACTCAGTGAAGAGCTTTTTTCCCTCTCCAGCTGGTACTTCAGAGCATCCTGAAGTGTAATTCTCAGAGATCTGGCATCCCACTTATGAAAAATGCCAATTGTGTTCGCTAAAATGCACAACGAGGGGGACTGAAGCTAAGTTCTTTTTTTTATTTTTTTATTTTTTTATATCATCAGTAACATTTGGTACGACGAATTTCACAAAACCCACGGTACCATGAAAAACACAAACAAGCCTGCGTGGTTGAATTTCTATGTTCTATGAGCTTGATACAATTACTCTATATGTGAGCCCAATTTCATTATGATATGAAAAGCAGGTTGGAGGGTAATTGAGTGATTACATGATGCTCCAACATTATGCTAAACCAGTGGCAATGATTACAAAGATGGACGGTGGATATATATATATATATATATATATATATATATATATATATATATATATATTGATCACAGCTCAAGATTATTCTATTATGCTATGCCCACACTGCAGTGTGTTGACAGCACTGTGAACAGTATATGTGGGTCAGATGAGGAGCCAGACACAGAGAAGAAAAGACAACGCTAACAGAGCACGGTGCATCAATTCATGTGTCTGGGTCTTAAAAACAGGGGCTAGACAGAATGGTGTGAAAATAAAGACATGATGAGGAAAAAGCCCATGATGAACACAATAAATGAGAAATAAAACGCAGACAAGAGAAGCATAAGGTGAATACAGAGACAGGCAGCCATTACGGCACAATAACAGATCCAGAATCAGCAATTCAGTTACTTTGAGTCAGTTGTCATGTGTGGTTGAAAAAGCGAGACAGTCTTCGTGTCTAATTTAGATTTTTTTATGTAAATCTGAATTACACAAGCTGAAAATGTAGTGAAGTGAATGTCTGCATTGGTGCATCAGTCCTGGAAAATTCTATCTTTTTGAGTCCAAAAAAGAAAAGAAAAAAAAGACATAATGGAATAAAGAAAAAAAGGGAAAACCAGCCCGGGGAGAGAAAAGCAGCACCAGGAAACAGAAAACAAAGTTCCTGGAAAGGAAAGACAATTAATTGCATGAGTGGATAATTATTAAGAGAGCGACGGATGAGTTTTCATGCATAATTTCCCCCAGCTGTTATTGGACTGCTTGGTCCACAAGAGAGAAGGAGAGAGAGGGGAGAAGCAGAGAAGATAAAGGAAAGAAGAGGAACAAGAAAAAAAAGATCAGGAGGTAAAAAAAAGGGAGGATGGTAGAATAGAGAGAAAAGGAAATGGAGGGGACATAGGAGGAAGGTAAAGGTAAACCTGAGAAGAGGAGGGAAGTAGAGTGGAGATGTCGAGATAAGAGAGGAGAAAAACAAAAGATGCAGAATGGGTGATAAAGGCAAAGAGGAGACTGAGGTAAAGAAGAGGAGAAAGATCCAAAAAGTGAAAATGATACAACAGAGAAGAGGGAGTGTTAGTGAAGGAGACACTTCAGACAGTTTTGCTTTCATTTTCTCATTCCATTATCTACGCAGCTTCTTATCTCTCACTATCTCTTCTATCCATTAATCAGTCCTTTATTCTTTTAATGAAATGGCAAATAGCACTGCTGAAAACTTTCAGAGCAATAAGAGGGCAAGACATGATGATACTAAAACCTAGCAAATGAGAGGTATGGGGGCATTTCATTTGGGATCCAAATTGCTCTTTACTTATGAGGCAGTTGCACAGACATCAGACTGAAATATCTAACACGTATCCTGCTGTGATCACATTTGTTTCACCTCTGAGGTAGAAACTATTCAAATGGTTATCTGGCTCATGCTAGCGCATGTAGAGAACAGCTGAAAAGCCAACAAACTCACTCACTATACCTGTCAATTACACTGTTTTTTTGTTGTTAATATAGAAACTCACTCTAGAGCCTGTGGCTAATAAAATGATGGATTGTGATTTGTTGTATCTCACTCTCACCTGTTGCTGGAACATGAATGTTGTTTTATTTGCAGTTGATAAGAGCCTTCAAAGCACTGAGTGTGATTACATTGGTGTGAAAATAATGCTTTGCCCCTGAATTCATTTGAGGGCCCATTTGCGTTTAGTTTGATCATGTAGCATCTCAACAACATCCATATAACCTCTTCTTAACTCAGGAGTGACACCTGAATAGTCAGCAGTTGTTGTTTCTAACATGTAATGATATGTGGCTGATGACTGGATGGTAGTCTACAGTGTGATGTCCCCTGTCTCTTCCCCCGGAACACTCTTAAAATGAAGAAGACCCCTCACGCACACCACATACACTTCCATTTGCTATTACACACACACACGCACTCACATTGGACCGCCCACTTCATCTGTTCCTCTGCCCACGGGCCAGCTGGGAGTGCAGCAGGCGGGGCGGGGTACTTTGGGGAGGTGGGAATAAGGCCATGCTTCACTTCCTGGGAAACCGAATGCTTCTATTTCTATTGACTGGAGGACTGTTTGGCTTCATACCGAGACGAGAGCAGGACGTGACTGTTTTTTTTTTTTTTTTTTTTTTTTTTTTCAGAAAAAATACAAATAACATCGTAAACTGCGACTAGGTGCGAACATGTTTTTGAAAATGTCACCTCAGTCAGAAACTATAGCACTTTAAATCAAAAGTTGCAGTGTTTGGTTTGACAGCCGATCCTTGGCACCTGATAGAGTCGTGACTCTGTGTCATGGTAGTGTAATCTTATTATAACCTTGTGCCATAACTGTGTGCGCCGGTGTCATTATATCAAGTGTAAACACCTGCGCTGTCCTTACATCAGTCATCTATGCTGCTCCCAACACGCGCCCCCTCTCAGTCCCTCGCACTCGTCTCTCGTCCTACCTTTCATTTCTCTGCAAACAACCCCCCTTGTTATTTTGACCTCACACCCCGTCTCTACCTCCCGACACTCCGTAATGCTCTCTTGTCTTTTCCTGACACTCTTTCAATGTCGTGCCGTGTTTTTTACTCAAACCGACATGTCAGACAAAACACCACATGAGGGGAAAAAAAATATTTTGGATGGAAAAGCGTCCGTCCAGCCGGTACAGTTCCAGTTGTCTATGGAAAATCCATATCACGGAGAGCTGGAGCCCTTTTTTTTAAGATGCCTGTGGTGGAACAACACTTTCACTGAGACACTTTTTTTTCCATTTACTTTCTCACTCATCAGTGTGTCATGTCATGTTTCATGCATGTGAGTGAAAACCAAGCTGAAGCCTCCGCCGGGGCTGCAAAAATGTAACCAATACCAAAGTGCCAAAAAGTTAATCGAATGGCCGCTCAGCAGTGAGTCAGTCCCTTGAAACTCCCATGTTAAAATATTCCAGCTTAACAGCAGAAATAAACATGTTTACAGCCTGGTACAAAAACAGTCTCTGTATTTGTAGCTCATTTCCTCTATGACAACTGTAACAAGTGAGTTTTTCATATAACTCACCTGTTGAAATTGTATGATTAGAAGTCAAGTTGTAATTGAGGACATGGCTACATCACACACAGGATTTCATTGTACATCTGTGCTATGACAAATCGGCATCCTCCTCTATCCTAACTGCAACTAACCTAGATTCAACATCCTTCTGTTTATATACAATTTTATATCAGCTCATATTTTCATAAATAAAACATTTTTTTTTATTTGCTATGATTCAGTTATGACACACTCAAGCGTTTACCTCAGTAAAAATACCCTGCAGACACCCTGTTGTCAGCGATGACGGCAACTGCAATCAATGGAGTCTCTTGCTCTGTCTGTAACTACATATATATAAATATCTCAGTGTTATTTTTTTATGGCTATAAAACACCCCAGGAATATCCTTAAATGCTGTTCAGCCTGCACATTTCTATCCTGGAACTACCAGCTTCTGTTTTTCATCATGTATCGTTGCATGCACTTAGTGTATCAGACTCACACAGCGAAATCACTGTTATTGCCAGTGGTTTACCTTCAAACTAGTTTACTCAGCCAATGTGTCGATAGTGTTAGATAGAGACAGCTGGGTTTTGTGTGACCATAGTGTCATTTATAACATTTGGCATTGCTACTGTATCTAGGTCATTACATGACATGGTTATTTTACATGAACTATAGAAGTATAAAACTCTGACAAATATCAAAAGAAATCTAAGTAAAATCTATGTTAGTGTAGCTTAGCATGAAAACTGGAAGCAGGAGCAAACAGCTGGCCTCCCCTTATTGTTTTAAAGACTTATTTTAGCTGTTGAACTGTAGAAATTAATCATTTATATCCACCATTTTTTTTTCAGACTCTCAACACCATGTTAGGAAATCATTTATATATTTGCATTTAATGAGTCATAACAAGAAGATGCACATACACTTTTCATAATTTCAAAATGTGTTTTTTTACTATTCTGTTTTCTAATAGTTAAAATTCCAATCTATATGATAGTGAAAATGCTTGATTAATAATTGAAAGGCTGTGTTAGTAGATTCAACTGTGTACACACTGTTTCCATCGCCTACCTTCTTTACACTCCAGGGCCACTCTGGACTCCAGGTTGTCCATCTGGAGCTGAAGACGTTTCAGGGTGCGGTCGGCATCCCTCGACTTCCTCTTATAGGCTATCAGCACGGCGATGATGACCAGCAGCAGCAGACCGCCACCCCCTCCGATGCCGATGATGGCTGGAAGCGTGAGCAGGCTGTCTGAGTAGATGTGAAGGGTCCCGGGGGAGTACTCAAACCCCCCAGCACGGATCTGAACACACAAACACAACTGATTTTTTAATGATCAAGAGAGAAAAGACAGAACTTCCTGTAACTCCTTCGTAATTCATACAGTTATACAGTTATTCACCAGAGAGCTGCGATGCCAGACTTGTGCTGGCGGCTGCCGAGCAGCTGCGTTATCAGCGCCGAAGGTTCAGAGCGTTGCTCAAAAGCAGCTCCACCGCGGTCGTTAAGGGAGAGGAAATTACCACTTATTTATTTCCGTCTATAAGTTTTTCTTCAGCCGGTCTGGGAATGTGAACGAGCACCTTCCAGAGAGACATAAAAACCAGGCAGCGGTCACTTCTCCAGCAGCAGATGGTTTGAAAATAGATGAGGTGGTCTGTAGAGATCAAAAGTTGGTGGTCTGATGAAAGAGAAGTTGGTTGACCCAATTTCTACCACAAGGATCATTAAATTTTTATCTGTTCAGTGCTCACATTTAAACAGGCCGCTCTCTGACAGGCTCATACCGGGGAGGCTTACATCACCTTGGCTGTGAACATTACTTGTAGGAAAGGTTTTCGATTCTTGCCTTCAGGGGAGCAGCTTCAGAGGGCTTTGATAATGAAGATCTCACAAGTCAACTTGCTCAGTGCCTTTAATGATTCACGCTCCTCTGCATTGTCTGCAGATACTGAGGCTCAATATTTGTGCGTTTAATGTTGATATTTGGTTTGTTAATGTTCTCTTTTATTATAGTCAAAACTGATTAAACTCAGGAAGTCAACGTATGTATGGGTGAACAAAGATAAAGCAGGGCAGCGGAGATGGATACAGACAATGTCAGTCATGTACACACACTTAACCACACAGAACACACACATGTACGCTATACAGTTCACATACTCAGACACACTATAAGTAATCAAATAAGGTAATCACCAGCTTTTAAATGTCTCCCCAAGGAGCCTTGTTAATTATGGGAAGTCAAACACATGTAATGTTTTCTTTTCTCTCTGACTAACTACATTTACATAAGTGTGTGTCAGAGAAAAGAATACACACACACACACACACACACACAGTAAAGGAATCCATCAAATCAAGCTATCCACCAGGGGGGTTGATAACCGATTCAAATGAGGTGTGATTATGCACTTTGAAGTTCTGCTAAGTGCACTTTCATGTTAACATTCTCAAAGTCTGATTGAAAAAATAAAATAAAATAGAGGAGCTGTTACATCAATATCAATGTAGTCAATACCTACAAATTGAATTTGCACTCAATTAAACTCGCTTGTATAGCATAAGGCAGCCATGTAGCTGTGTGGACACGAGCTGGCTGTTGTTCTGCACAGAGATTTAGTTAAATGAATGCAGCAAGAGAGCACTTACACTTTCCTTATTTTACAGGTTTTTGGTGTTTCATTTGAAGTACTGGATCAATAAGAAGGTATGTGGTATGAAAATTCACCAAAAATCAATATTAGTGTGGTTTTACATCTCTTCCTTCAGACTTTTCACTGCAGCTCTATAGTAACAACAGGTTGGTGTCAGCCAATCAGAAAAGAGGAGGCTCTGAGGCTGTGCCTAAAATAACAGCGTCACACCACTCCACTGTGCCTCACCACACCTCCTTTTAACACCAACACTCCCATCATGGGCGCACACACAGATAAGTGTATTTTTTGCTTTTTTAGGCAAAATGGGCACTGTTGTCAATCACCAGGGGATCTTAAAGACACTTAAAGTTATGGTTGGTAGTCATGTTCAGAAACACTTTTTGTTATACTGGGTGAAATGGTCCTTCTATCCTGAGAGTAGTCAATACATTATGCATTCAGAAAAAGGAACAAAAATAATCAGACCTTTGTGGCAGCAGGACTGACAAAACTCTGACCAATTCATGCTTTTCGCTACGAAAAGGAAAAACAGATGCCTTCATGTCTAGTTCTGCCTATGCCCAATCAAGCTGCCGTCTCTCTCCCTCCTCTCGTGTGCGCAATCAGAGTCTTTACCTACGTTTGCGGAAAAGCCACACTCCAGTCTGATGAGTGGCAATGTAGCTCTGGCAATGTGTGTTGGGTGTCTTCGGTGTCTTCACCTACGTCCGTGGAAAGGTGAAGGCGTGGCTTCAGAGAAAAGGTGCTGGGACTTTTGACTTTTGACTTGACGTGTATTTTCATAATGTGGCCTGCTAGAACCGTTTTTCCAGGATCTCCAACCCTACCTTTAAGACAGGGCTCAATATGTCACAGATGAGTGAGGCCAGCAACTTTTGAATTTTGAGTTTTATCTAGATTTTAATTGATTATCCTTTATACCGCTTTGAATGGGTTTATAAAAGTGAGTCCAAAGTGCAGAAAAAAATCCAACCATTGTGTGTAGCTTGCACAAAAAAAGATACTACTAGAGCAAATTATCATATCTTGCTAGTGTTAGCGTAGTATGGGAGGAGGTTTTATCTCACACTTTTTCTCACGGGACGTTTTGACATGTCACAGCAGAAAAGCCCCGGTGTAAGTATCTGCATTAATGATGGCTTAATTCCATTCAGCTGCTTCAGTTTCAGGGTCCTGCTACTGCTCGTGCCGGCTCACTGTCACGCTGCCATGGCTTACAGAACAAGTGTCTCATTAATGATGGCTCTGCTGAATATAACAGAGACTTCAATAATGTTATCGGTACAATCTGTGCTTTTCTGTGACAGGTCAAATGTGAGCAGTGAGAAGAGGAAAAAAGCCAGGAGATATACATCTGAAGGTGGCACTGACACCGTGGCTCCCTATGGCTGATTAACATGTTTCCACATGAAACAAAATGCTGCAAGGTACTTCTATCTAAATATTAATGAGACTTCAACTTGTTTGTTTTGTGGAAAATCGCAAAAAAACAGCATTTTCTCTGATAGTGGAGGGATTTCCTGGGTCATGGGTGTGCAGGCAGCTTTCAATACAAAATCCATCAAGGAAGAGTTTAGCTTTGTGAACTAATAAGCTACGTAGTTTCTTTCTTAGCCTCATTATCTAATCAGAGGTCACTGGTATATCTGGTACAATTAACCAGAGGGAAACATATCCTCTGATGACTTGAGCGCAGCGCAAGTATATGAGGAGCAATATTAAGTTAGTGACACATTTTCTGGGCATTTTTCTATTTTTATTCTCCTGACAGACTGAAGGACTGACGGAGGAACTTAAAAAGCTGAAGGCCAAAACAACAAACAAGTTTCTTCGAAAACTCAAGGGAGGCGCACAGCTGCCAACACACAGCTGAGCATCTGAGGGGACACACAAAGGCACAGTGACATACACGCTCAACACTTTTTACTGTACACCCATGCACGCACACACGCGTACACACACACACACACACACACACACACACACACACACACACACACACACACACACACACACACACACACACACACACACACACACACACACACACACACACACACACACACACACACACACACACACACACACACACACACACACACACACACACACACACAGCCCAGTATGTCTGGACACCCATCGGGGTACCCTGTATGTAGGTCATTCTACACGGGGAATATTATTGTGCCACAGCTGTGTCCTTCTCTGCAGCTCTGCAGACAAAGATGTGCGCATAAGCACAAACATATGAGCACACTCGAAAATCGAGGCACAAACGTGCACGCGCACACACACACACACACACACACATAAACACATACACAGTAGAAGAGATAAGAACAGACAGCTCTATTTTTTCTTCGGCTATTGTCAGGCGAAGGACTAACTCCACCACCCCCGCTAACACATCGCATCGCTCCGATATTCAACATGACATTTCATTCAAAAAAAAGAGAAAGGGGAGAGTAAAAAAAGAAAAAAAAAAAGAATCAAGAGAGTTCCACCTTGGAGCTGGAGCTGTATCCGTTGAGAGCTATCATATTGAATTACATGGATGCACTGTCAGTGGCTTTCTAGGTATATTGGCTGTAGCTAGTGGGGAGTAAATGTCATAAAGATACAGTGAAATGACTGTGAAAGGACACTGGCGATAAGTTTAAAAGGGGCAGGAGTATCGGGGGGTTTTGGGGGAAGTGTGCGCACTGGTGGGAAATTCAGACAAACATCTAAATATATTCAGAGTGAGTGCTGCGTCGCCTGGTTGAGGTCTGACCTTCCTCAACACAGATGCTCCAGGAGCTGCGTGGCGATTTTGAAAGTCTGCTCCAGTCAGAGCGGATCAGGGTTTTCAGTCTGCCGTCTGTTGACAGCACAACAGTCTGGACAAGTGAGGCTGAAGAGTTGCCGCAGGACGGACGCACTTGTGAGTTCGTTCCTTTACTTTTTTTCCCTGAACTATTTCCTGCTGCATTGTGTTTTTTTCTCTTTGTGAAATGAAACAGTAAGAAATGAGAATGACATCAACAGCGTTCACACCGTGGGTGCTGGTGAAAGACTATGTTGCAGCTTGTGACACTTCACGTACTGTAGAAAACAGGAAGTGTAACTCACTGGTGATGCGATGATGCTTTCGCTTGGATTTGCTGAGAGTTGGACAAAATTTGCACATCAGAGAGAGTTTATACAGTGAACAAGGTTCCTGGATTAAAGCTTAGAGACAAGCTTAGTGTCTGCATATCTGTGGCATCCTGAAGAACAATTCTATTCTTAATACCACCTTTTATGTCTCTGCATAACTGTAGGACAGAGCTCTGCTGTTGACAGTGCCTTGTCATGGACATAAACTGTAGCAAAAGTGTACACTCGTACAGTTTTCTTATCTCTCGCGCAGTATGGCATACATAATTTACCTCTCCGTTTGTGCACTTTCAGTTATGGCTCATTTTCTACTCTTATGAATAATATGTTTCTAGCTTGCAGGATCACATATCCTATTATTAATTAGTTATGTGGTGTAGGCACTGTATATGAAACTTTGCTGAAAAAACAAAAAGAAAAAAAAAACGACTTGCCTTATTGGTACAAGCAAGGTGCCTGCTTAGTCACAAGAGGCAGCAGTAAAGTTTATCCTTTTGCCTTTATTTGGCACAGTGTGGAGCTATTACCACTACTTGGTTCAGGCCTGTAACCCGGAGAGGATTTAAAAAGGTGACAGAAGCTGAGTGCCTGTAGGAGGAGGAGGTGGGTGTCTGGGGGCAATTTAAACATGCACTCTAAGACAGAAATAGGGGAAAATAAAAATATTTATTGCGTTGGGTATTTTGCAAACTGCTGAAAAAAAATAAATAACAGTCTTGACAGCAGCACATTCCCTGTCTACCCACAATCCACTGCTTATGTAGACTGCATGTGAACTTAATTTTAACACCATTATGTTCAAGCGTGTGTATTTGATCTGATAAATTGACAGTTAATCAACAACAATTCTGATAATCTACTGATTATTATTTAAAAAAGAAACATCTTTGGACTTGGGAATTCTGTGTAAATAAAATAAATTACAAAAAATAAAATACATTTTATAGACTCAACCATCAAAAGGTCACTGACAGATTAATTGAGAAAAGCAACATGACTGTTAACTGAATTAGAGCTTGAGTCATTTCTGTGTCTTGGCCTGTACAAAGATCCTGATCAGGTGCTTGTTGTTGTTGCCATTCATCACCACAAGCTGCGTCGTTCTTCACCCGTTGCGCAGTGTTGCATGATTTAATGACACCAATAACACACATCGCAACCTGGGATGTATTAAAAGAGTTCTTGTGATGTACTGTATCCCAGTGAGCCCCAGACTGACAAAAGTTGCACAGTAGCATTGATGTGTGTCGATCCTCATGAGCAAATAATGTGATAAAACTGCTGCTTTTCTGGAGAATTAGCTGTGTTCAGATGTTGAGAGTGTGGTGCACTTAACATAGGAACAACTCAGTTTGCATCAGAGAAACATGTGTGTGGTCAGTCAGTGCCTGCTACATGACTTACACAATCGTGCCGATGCTCAAAGAGCCATTTACATTACTTATGTTTAAGGAACCTTAAGCTGCTTCATTTGGTGTGGACGATCTAAATCAAACATCTGTAGTTGAGTCTTCTGTTCTCTGTTTGCAGTCTCAGACTGAGCATTGATTTTTGAGTGTGAGAAAGTACGGGGTGTAATGTTGGGCTAAGTGGACGGGAGAGGAGATGAGCATGGGGCAGTGGAGACGAGTGTATCTTTGATTAAGCCTGATTGTGGGTGAAGGATTGGATGGGCACGGAGTGCTCTGTGCACTATTAAATGTCTACACCTTCAGAGTAAAGGGAAACTAATAAAAATACATGAAAAATGGAGATGGCACTGAGGGACTTGAAAAAACCTCTCAAATCCAAAAGCAGCAGTACCTGCAGAAGAGAAGTGCTGACGCCTGCACAGCTGTTAGTGCGGATACGCTTCAGCGGATGGAAAGAGGCACGGCTTTACATCTGCAGTCACGGCTAAAGGTTCGCTCAGGTCATGGCGAGTATATAATGTGAACAAATGAATCATTTCCCCTGTGGGTTGTGACACTTAATGGCTTCAACATTAACAGCACTGACAACTGTGTTTTTTGTACTTTAAATGTTCAATCATACTATACTTCCCCTTCCCTGTTTTGAGCAACAGGCTAGCTGAAGGCCAATGAAGATCAACATGTTAATTAAGCGTTACATATTTAACAGCAGCCTCGATGTGAAAGCTCAATGGAGCATATCCTAGATCTGTCAGAGGAAATGGTTTTGAAAAGACATGAGGGGTAATTCACATAACTCACCATCAAGGTTAGAGTGACATTATGGGGCTGAGATTGTCAGGCTGGAATGTTTTTATATTCATAAACATCATCTACTGGGTCAGTGTGGAGATACCAGGTGGTACTTTTTCTTTGTTCTTTTGTAAATTGCCTTTTAAATAAATCCTGCAAACAGAAAACTGACCCTGTACTTTCATAAATAAAAAAAGATAAGAAATTATATTATGAAAAAAGCCTCGACCAGAAATGTCGAGCGAATACACTTTGAGATAATCAGTTCAGTGCACAAGGGGACAAAACAGGACAGAAAAGTGCAACATTTAAGTAAAGTCAAAGTCACGACAGGTCAAAGAGTCACCATGGAGACAGAGATAAAGAGGTAAGGGAACACAGAGCGATGGTCTGACCGTGACTTTGTGTTGTCCGGTGAGGTTGGGCCATTCACACAGCAGCTGGCTCTCAGACAGGGTGAGGACGCAGGGAGTTTCTCCAATCAGCACCGTGTAGTTGAGGCGACTGTTACCCGGAGCTGCTGGGATCAAGTTACGACCCTAAACGCACAAACACACACAAACAAGAAAGAAAAACAGAAAGAGAAGATGTGAGACATGAGAGGCCTTCAGCTCAAGAATATTTTCACATGGACAAAGATTGTTTTCGAGTCTTTTGAGTAAGAAATGGAGTGAGACACCATCAATACGTTTTATTTATGAATGACCTTTTGACTGTTACAGGTAAACAATAAAGTTATTCAATATGACTCTAATAGTTTTCCTCTATTGACTTGATTCTTTTGTCTGTAAAGGTGCAAATAGAAGAGACATAAACAATAAAACTGCTCAGTATTAATGCAAAAATGCCATTACTGTCAGTGTCAACAAATTCACCAGACAACACAAGTCTTTAAAAGATGGAGCCATTTATTTCCATTATTCCCATGAGGAGGTGGGCACTATAGTTTTTAGCCACAGTTACTCACAAAGGAGTAAATAGTTCCTTTGTTGGTGACTAATTTCAGCAGTGGATGAATACAGATTTTGAAGTCTTTTATACAGCACGTGGGACAAAATGTGTGAAAACTACTCGACTGTTACTCTTTAAAAAATGGCACTAGTATTCAATTATTCATTAAAAAAGTGTCAGACATATCCTAAACCAGACAGGTACTACAGTATAGTTTTACCAGACCTTGAGAAGTCAAACAGTTCATTGGGGACAATACAGCTGCAGATGAATACTCACCTGGCAAGGCAGGACAATGTACACTGCCCATCCAAAAAAAGGCCACACACTCTAATATTTCGTTAGACCGCCTTTAGCTTTGATTACAGCACATATTTGCTGTGGCATCGTTTCGATAAACTTCTGCAATGTCACAACATTTATTTCCGTCCAGAGTTGAATTAAATTTTGAAAGATTCCCAATGGGGTTAAGGTCTGGACTCTGTGGTCTCATTGGACCACATTTCTTCCAGTTTTTAATAATGCATCGGACAGTTCTTAACACAGTTTTAATGGGCTCAGTAATCTCCTTAGATGTTTTACTTGCTTGATGCATGCCAATAATTTGACCCTTCTGAAACGGATATATTCCATGACCACAGGATGTGTCTTCTGACATGGTAGTTTAAGAAAATTTAGACTGAATCAGTTAGGGTTAAAAAATAAGTTGTTGATGGCTGAAACATAATCACCCATGCAGGAATTATCCAATGGGAGGCTCTTACCTATTAGCTTAGATAAATCCAAGTGGTGACTGTGTTCTTTGGACGGGCATTGTATGTCCCGTACATAACTGAATACACCGTGACTATTCAACTCACACGTGATTGTAACAGCTCTGGACAACAACTATGTTGCTCTATGGCACGGCAGAGGAATAAGATACAAACACAGCTCTTGTTAGTGAGATCAATTGTCTGTTGGTCTTTTTGTAGACAACAAGCTGTAACTGTAGACTCAGTGATGTGCTGCCTTTGTGCATCTGATTGTGGTTTATTATGTTCTATGTTGAAGACAGAAAGAGGGAGAAAGATGAAAAAGAGGGAGATAAAAGGGCACTCATGCAGGAAAACACTAACACCCTCAACCAACCACATAGACCAGTGCTGCTGGTTTTTTCCCGCTGTCCACAAAAACTGAATTCCACACGTAAGAGACGTACAGGAGGTGTGTAAATTCTAACATTTGTCAATTTCAGTGCCGGTTTTTCATTTCAATATCAAGCCCAATTTGACACACACTTTGTCTGTGATGGAAGAGGGGACGGGCGAGGGAGGGGGGGCTAGTGGTGTGAAAATAGGGAAACCAAGTAAAAGCAAGAAAACAAAAAGCAACAGGGGGAAAGATGAATACAAAGAAAACAAGAGAGGAAACATGTCAAGAAAACATCAGGAGAGCGACGAGTGGAGAGAACGGAGAACAGATTATGGAGTGAGGTAAAGAAAGATGTAGGGAATACACTCAGAAGTGAGAAAGGAGGGGGAAAAAAAGAGGAATAACTGGGAAACAAGAGCTAGTCAGAGAGCGAGACAGGGAGAGAGAGAGGAGATAGCTGCCGTGTCTCCCGCTGGCTGAGCAGTGGGACACAGAGACAGACTCCGTTTTCCAATCCCTTCGTCTCTGCAGGCTGCCACCCGGCCCTGCTCTGCAACCCTGTAAACATGCATCCCATTCCATCTCGCAACACACACACACACACACACCGACACACACGCAGAGTTCGAGCCACACACGCACTTGAGTCACAGCCACACACGGAGCTGTTGCCACACATACACACAACAGGCGAGAGGCATCACGCCGGGACATGCTCCCTGAGACGCACAAACACACACGCAGGAAAGCACTCAAGAAACACCAAGACCAGATAAATATTTTTTCTCTCGCTAACACACCTCAATGAAAACACACCCGACACTTCAGATGAGAAATTAATTGCGTGGCGAGCGCAGTGCATGCATCTGAGAGAAACACTACCCCCACATCCCATCTCGCCAAATTGCATTTTTGTCCATCTCATCAGTGCTTCCACGAGGTAGGCTGTTCCACCAACAAGCCAAGCAGGAGATTTGGCAATTACTGAGAGGCTCTTTGCTAATACATTATCATTTAAGAAATAAATTATGATGGTTACGCTGTTTTACATTTTTTTCATGGAAATAAACACGGGCACACGCTCGCTGTGATGACACGAGAGATAGTCAAGGCAAATATGAGAAACAAACACAGAGATGCTGAACGCTGAATTCAATGTTAATGTAACACATCAATGTGATATTGATCCAAAATAAATTAATAGTATTTTGTCCCTTTATTGTGTAAACTCTCATTAAAGATGAAGTAAATGCGTGAAACCATTTGATTTGCTGTATACCCCACGTAGTGTCAGGAGTAAAATGCCTGATTTGTGCACTTGAGAGTTTTAGTTTTTTACCTCCTTAATAATTCTTTCACTAATCTGCTGGTTATTTCACATTCATAATAGCACCTATATTCCCTCCGAAACAGCCGCATTAATGCCTCTCCAATAACTCCTCCACTAAATATTTCAGGTGAGCTTCAGTGTGATAATATAATGACACGTACACACGACTCGCAAATTGCCAATTAATTTCATATACTTATGTCCAATCACCGTTAATGAAAATGAAAACCAATATAATCCAAATCTCCTGGACTCTGGGCCCGTGTGCTGCCACGCTGCTCTTCCAGCGCTAGAAATTAATTACACAAATTGGAGGCAGCGTTATTTGAGAGAGCTCGAGGCTGCAGAGGAGGACGGCAGTCAAAGAAGTTACTGTTAGTTACTGAAGGACAGAAACAGGCCTTGGAAGGTGTGGACGCTTGCTTTCAGCTTTCAATTATGAATTTGTATGCTTTCTTTTTTCCTCCGAGAGACCTTCTAACACATTTGAGTGGATTTTTTTTTCTTTCTTATGAGACAATAATGCCAGTGAGCGTGTGTTTGTGTGTCGGTGAATGTAGCCCTTGCCATTATTAATAGAAGATTGGTTCAATATGTTTGAGGCTGTTGTAGTCAAGCAGAAAAACTACAGTATGTGCCTACCACAACCCAAGACTTTTTCTATGACTGCTCGGCATCAATACTCTGTAAAAAATGTATGAATTTAAATAATAAATGACATCTATATATTTTGTTGTTTGACCTTCTTTCATTTTATATTGTTAGCTATACCAGCCTCTAGCTCTGTTTACAATAAAAGACCGGGAACCTTGTCCAGTTTTATCACGCCATCTTCTTCTACATACTGAAAGTAACAACACGAGTCAAATTGTTACTAAGCAACTGTAACTGTGATTTTTGATGTCAAAATGGGCATGAGGCTCAGAGCGCAATACAGGTATTCATAGAGTTTGAGGTTAATGTGTATTTATTTGCTCTAACATAATATCCAACTGCATGTGAATCAGAAGTAACCAAATATTTCTTCTGGAGGCCAAGATGAATATCATCCAACAAGCTACTGTACATTTGTTTTGGGACTTACATTAATAGAAAATAAGTCCAGACTTCATACAGTAAGTCCAGCACGCTGTCAGCGTTTAGTGTGATGTTAGTAACTCTACCCAGCTGTCTGTTTTCAGGAAGGTTTACAGAGCCACAGCTAGCCTCACAAATGAAAAATGGACTAGGACTAACTACTCCGTGCCCTCTACATGGATCAGCATAAGCTTTAGTTTTACTATTTTTACCATAAGTCCCGAATGGAAGGGAGGTGGGGCTTAGTGACATGTCAATTTGGAAGATTTCCCAGAGATGTAGAGAAACTCTGGCAAATCCCAACAGTCGATTCCATCATAGTGCTAAGATTGGGGAAAATTCATTTTTTTAATTTCCAGTGCATGTGCTTGTCATGTGAAGGATCTAACTCTGAAAAAACATCAAACTCGCTTGAAATGTGCACCATTTTCAAAACACTATGTTCATTTCCCTGTGTCAGTAGCCCCAGTCCCCCTGTGTGAGCTGTCTAAAGGCAGGACACAGCTCCATTATGGAGCATGTTAAAAAGTGTTTACAAAGCTCCCTAGATAAGTACAAGCCAAAGCGTTTTGCAAGGTAAGAACAACAGATCAGAGCAATGATATATTAAACTGAAATCTACAGAGGTACAGAACAATGTTTTCAAAAATAACACTTTTGCCTTTCTGACCTTGAGAATGAGCGGCGACGTGGGTTTGAGCTCCAATATTCCAGAGGGACTCAGTGGTTCAAACACGGGGTCGGGGTAGTAGCTGAAAGTCTCATTGACTACGACCAAAGCGTTAACGTTGTCCATGTAGAACCCGATCTCGTCTGGGCCGGTGCCGGTCTCTGAGAAACCGAGCTCTGAATCCGCCACTGATGGAGCCAGGCACACCATGACCGAGTTGTTATACACTGTACAGTTCTGAAAGAGAGAGAGGAGAAACAAGCACAAGATAAAGGTCCCATATGGCATCAGTGAGATTACTACGGTATGTAAATTACACTTTGATTATACAGTATAGCAGGTTAAGGTTCCGTATATTGTTACTGTTAAAGTATCACAGCCTCAGTCCACAGAGAAATGCACACAGCCTGTATTCAGATACTGAGCCTGAGAACCAGCCATCAGGATTTCTGTAATTTTGTGATGTCACGACAAAGCAGTCACTGCTTTCAACTGCAGTCTAAGCCAGGCCCTCTTGGACCCAAAATCCAACCTTGAGGGATTTGGTGGTTACCTGAAATCTGCTATACCTTTATTCTGCCAGCCAATAAAAGCAGGGTGATATCAAACTACATTGAGATGGTTTTCTGCTCTTGAACTACAAATGGGTCTTTTGGATATCAACAGAAAAAGTGAAAAATATGGGACCTTTAATGTTTTGTGTAAATCCACCATATTCAAATCTGAGGTAAAGCGCTGTAGATGAGAAGGGAAACAAACAAAAAAAACCACCCTTCAGTCCTATGAGGAATGGAGATACTTACAGAAAATGCACGTAACTACTCTTTCTAATAATCTTGTTATGACTATATTTACAAGGGTATTGTGCATAAAACAGGTAGCACAATGTCCTTTTAAGATACTGAGAATAACCTCCAGGCTATAATTTTCTTTAAAATGGATCTGTTGGGTATAATAACCATCATTTTTGTAAATCAATGCCCCGTGAAACTGTGATGCTGATAAACTTGTTGAAAATGGAAATTGGATGGAAATTTATGATCAGCTGTTAATAATGGGCAGTGCACTGTGTGCATTTCCTTGTACCTGAGAATAATTCACATAATTTCTTTGGAGAACATGAATAAATTATGTCATGGCCATGTTTGCATTAATTCATATGCCTGTTTGGAAGGCCCTACAAATGCTTTTGCCTGTTTAAGACCATACAGATTTTTTCTTATCGAAAGGAATTTAATGAATAACTGATTCATTATTGATCCTTGTTAACGTGCAGCTAGGATAAATAAGCTTAGTGAACAAAAAAAAACAACAAGAAACAAACAAAAAAACCCACTGTAGATGCATGACAAGAGATTCAGACCTAATACTGATCAAATATGTTAATACTGAATGAAAAAAATTGAAAAGATGCTGACAAGCCTTAGCAGGTTTTTTGAGAAGTAGAAAAGGTGCTCAGTTATTATGGCAGACTGATGATGTCTGCTGTGGCTAATCCTGAGCAAAACTCTGCAAGTTGCCTCATATATTGAAACCGAAAATGAATAGAAACCAAAGGTCTGTCTGGAGGCGAGACAAATGTATTGAAAAATGGAAAACACTACAGCATGTTTTGGAAAATGGCTGGCAGTTAAGCACTCGTGATTTGGAGTAAATGGGCGACAACATTCAAAAATACCAGCATGGTTCTTTAAGTGCAAAGTATCACTTTGATGGAGGGCTGTGTGGAATGCATTGGGAAGGCTGTTTGCCTCAATAAACGGCAGCTTTATCTCCAGATTGAAGTGCCTTAGGATTGTTTGAAGTTTAGTTCCCTAACCCTAACAGCTAAAGAGCTTCAACTCACGGTGACAATCATCAAAGTGCTTTGTGAATATTATCCATAGAACCGATGAAACTCTTTGGCTTCTTCGGTGGGACTTTAGATTTTACGTGGATTTTTTTCCCCCTTTCTTCTTTATTCCCCAAAAGGTCCTGTTCACTCCCTCCCTCCCTCTCTCTCTCTCTCTCTCTCATGCACACACGCACAGGCGCACACAGTCTCTCTCATGTTGTCTCTTTTTGTGACACAAACACTCATGTGGTGCGGTGAGCGCCGGTGACATTTGAAAAGCTGTGTGGCCTGAGGTAGCGTTAGATGTCTGAGGCTGTAGCTGTAGAGAGAGGAGACGTGAGCCAAACACAGAGTCGTAGACTGTCTGCCATGTTCAGCAGTATTATAGAAGCAGTTGTCTGCAGAAGCACTTGTGTGTGATGGGAGAGGTATGACTGATACATACATAAATATCTGAATTTATATGTAGAAATCCGTAATTCTGTATATATACTGCATGAATATATAAGCATGTGCTTGCTGTGTCAACCTGTCAGTCTGTGGGGTGAGTGTCTGTCGCTTCCATACTCACATGAAAAGATTCTGCTTGCCCATACTTGGCCCTGATCTTCGGTTCTCGGATGGTTGCGAGGTTGGTCCCACTTACTGTCAGCAGAGTCCCACCACTGTAGGGACAAAAAAGAGGAGAGTGGGCGGAGACTATCAGAGGAAGTGTCCAAAATGATGGTGAGTTATCAAGGCAAATAACTCTCTGCCTGATTCAGGATTTCTGATTGGCAGAAGTCAAATTTCACTGCAACAAATGAATGTAGTGTGTATTTGTGTGCCGTATATGGATGTTCAGGCAACAAAAGGCCTCAGGTTGAGGGGTGTGAAAAACTGTTGTTTTGTTAAAATGCTAATTAACTCATCATGTCATATTTTGTCTTCATAAAACCAACACCACAATCTTTCCCTAACCTTTAAATCCAGCTGTTACCCAAACATTACCACAAAAAAAAACAACGCTTAATAATGCTGGAGCTGCTCTGAGCAGATACTGTACTGCATGCGTGGATAAATGAAAACATTTCAGTGATTCATTCAGATACAATAAATAACAATTAATTAACTAATTATGTTAAAAGAAAACATAATCTTCACAGCATTATGTTTCACCAAAAGCATATTTGTTTTTGTAAATTAGATATAAATGTAATTTCTAGGGAGACAGGATTGGGTAACATGAAAAATGATGATAAGGAGCAGAATTAACACAGACATTTGCAGCGTCAACAAACAAAAATATTTTTCATAAAACTGCGAGGTTCAGCACTTCGCGTGTTTTTAAAAACTTTCGACAGTAACAGCCTGACCACTTTGCAGGAAATAAAGAACACTTGGCTCCAAGTGTGGAGTGGAGTGCCCTGGGCATCAGGTAGGGCTCGGGGATGAAGTGTTTTATAATGGAGTTAACAGAGAAAAAAAAAAAGAAAGGAAAGAATGAGAACACGAGGGAGCACAGAGCGCTTGTGTGTGTGTGAGAGCGGATGTCAAAGGGAGGGAGGAGAAAGATGCTGAGTGAGAAAGGGAGAGATCCACAGAGGCATCGCACGTTCTTCGATCACAAGTCCGTCCACGGAGAGTATCCGCTCGCCCTTGAGCCGGTGAAGGTCACTGCACCGAGCCCACTAAACTCTTATACTACTTAGCTGGTGGATACTGAGGAGGCAGCCTCCCACCCTCTTGATAATGTTTGAATCAATTCTGAAGATTTCATGTGTTTGTTGGAGTGTGTTTGTGACACACGTCTTGGGAAAATGTTAAGCGCTCTTCGATGGTGTCCCATTGGTCTGATGCAAAATGATTTGCAGACTTGTTTCCTTTGCTGATGTCTGTGAAAGTTCCTAGTGCAGGGAAAGGACCATGAAGTCACAGATGAAATAAAATCTATATCATGGAGGACTCTTGACACTTGTAAAGACAATGGAGTTGCTCTGTCCTTTTCACTGCAATACTTAAATTGGATTTATAAGGTTTTCGTGAAAGTTGCCTTACCTTCTTGATGCCTGCCTTATTTTTCTTTTTTTTACTGTGGTACTTCCAACTTCTGAGTACTCACCTCGGTTTCTACTAGAAAACCACCACCTTTCACTGCAGTGCCTCTGAGAAATATAACGTATGGGACTACCTATCCCTACAGTATGTCTTTCTGCAGGTTTCCCATCACCTGGAGGAGGAAAGACTGTATAGTCTCTATCACTTCTGTCTGAAATGAAAGGCTGAGATAACAATGTATCAAATGTGCAGCTACCTTCCTGGCCATTTACACAAAAGCTTCTTTTTTTTTCAAGAAATGTTAAGTGAGCATCAAATGGGGATTCTGGGCCTTGGTGTTCAAATGGCCAACACACTTCATGAGAAATCACTAGAAGGGGATCTCATCTTTCTGTAGATGTGTGGCTGGCTGGGGTGGGATGTAATACACCTAATTCTCTGCTCAGAGATGCCAGACTCTGACTGCTGCTTCCACTCTCTACACCTTAAAGACAAGGGTTTTTAAGATTTACTCCCTCTGTTGCTTCAGTGATACGAGCTCTCTGCAGGGGTGGGGAACTGCTCATTGTCACTTCCTAGGACTTTTTAACTAAGGAAGTCTCTATTCTGTAGACAGATTTGCCACACATCTCCTGATGTGCTGTTCTTTCAGCTTTTCTCATATATTGTGAAGCTTTATATTTGAGAATAATTTCAAACTTTTACAAAAAACAGACATCTTGCTATATCTTACCCAATCATCTTTGCAGACTCTACAGGAGCTGGCCTTATGAATAGCAACACTCTCCTTGTTCTTTATCAATTTATCCCTCTATCCCTTATTCAACAGTCGCTCTAGACTCATGATATCTCGAATGGCTAAAAGTAATCCAACTCTTATTATTTCTATGTGAAAGTGATGAACTTGCCACATAAATTATCCCCCGGCTTACTGCAATTTTACTGAAAAAGCGGCGAGTATTGTCACTGCTTTTACAAGCGGATGAATGGTGACCACTCACCCACTGCTTTTGAATCGGAGGATTAGGATGTAATAGCTTCTATCGACAAACCTTACTGTCTCCATACCAGTCTGAGATAACACACAGCCGTTTCTGACTCTCGGACAAATAAGGTAGGATGTTCCAATAGGTTGTTTTATCATGGACAGTTCCAAAGCCCCCTGCAGCTAATCGAGGCAAAATGTCCTCAGCTATTACAAAAAACGGTGCAGACAAAATGACTAGAACATAATGATAAGACATGGTATAGCGTCATGTCACTCACTGAGGCATCAGGCAAGCCTTCAACCCATCATCATCGCAGATAACAAGACACATCCCTTCATTTATCATGTATTACCATTGATTACCACTGTGATATACAGATGTCTTTCCAATGTGGGCATTCATCTGATACACACTGGCTAACGTGAGACACCCATCCCTCACTCTAATCCAGGAAGATTTACAATAACATCAAATGGTAATGATAGGGAAGCACAGTGTAAATGATAAAGATAGCAGTACCATCACCTGCATTGTTAATAGACAAAAGGCTTGAAGTCAGTATTCTTCTCAGATAAGACTGTTTTGTTTTTTTTGGCAGCTGGCCCATTACCAGCACAGGGAAATGAGTCTCATTCCTTCCGAGTCTCAGTGACTCTAGATGTTATTGTGAGGCATCAAGTCTTTCACTTTTATTTTGACAGCTGACACCGGTGTATCACTATTTGCTTCCACTTTATGCCATTTGCATGCACTTTTTGTGACACTGCACTCTTGTCATTTCCAGTACAGCACTGTAATCCTCAAGAGCCAAATTCAGCTTGACTGAACTGGAAGTGAGACTCTTCAAGTAACTGTGGCTGAGTGCCATGAAAATCTGCCATGATGTGGTGAAATTAATTCTGCACCAATCAAGCCTGTTCTGTCGAACAGAGTCTAATTAATGTTAAAAAGTTTTAAGTTGTAATATTGTAAAACTTCCATCTAAAATCTTATAATGATTTTTTTTTTAAATCTCATTCTTTAATCTACACTCCACTTTGAATGTAAATTAGTTTTCTGATGTGCGACAGCCAAGTAACTGGATTCCTCCTCTATTAGTTCAGACTGTTGCCATGCAGTAATATCATTTATTTAGCTGAGTTATATTTTCATAATGCATATTTTTAATGAGTTGATTGAGTTTTATGACTGTAATACATAGCTCCATATTAATCTCAAGCACGTAGCTTTAGCACCTGTACGTTGTTGTAAAATGTAGGCTGCTCATGTAGGAGAAGTAAACAAAAGAGAGAGATGAAGGCAGCTGGTCAACAAGGGGCCAGCGAAGATGAGGCCACATTCAGATGAACTAATTCTTAATTAGATGTTTATGTCACTGCCACAAAGCCATCATGGGGCAGAGCCGTCCACACTTATATAACACTGCCTGTCCTCTGCCTCCGTACTCCTCCTCCTCCCCTCTGCTCTGCTCGGCTTGATGTATATTTGTGCTGAGTCCCTCTGTCCCTGCTGCTCCTCTCTTTGTCTAAGTGAGTCTCTTTAGCTCAGGTACATGCTTCAGGGAACAGACAACAAGACAATCAGGATAAACTCTCAGGGATAGCTGGGGAAATCCAACCACTGTTGTTAGCTTGTCTCGCTAGATGCTCCCTCTCCTTCTCTTGTCATCTCCTGTCCTCTCTTCCTGTTTTCCTCTTCTCTCCCTTCTCCTTTTTGTCACTATAGGCCCAGTCCTCTCACCATAACCGTTATTTGGAGCATTTTTGCTAAGCTTCCTTGTAAGTTAACTGTGACACTTTTAGCTAAAATGGCAGTAGGGGAGATAGAGGCTAATATGAAAGAAGCACACAGTTGAATCTGCTGTAAGTCTTCCCTTTGCCGCATAGCCAGCGTTATGTTCACCTATTGGTCTTGAAAGAACTTCAGCCATTGTTGAACAACATGCTTCTTCCTCGGAGAAGCCTCGATACTTCAGTGACTCATATTAGAAAGTGACATAACAGCCTGAACAAGGCCTGGCCTGGACCATGGCTATGTGTGTATCCAAAGTTGAACTTTTGTAAGCGTTGAATTTGTACTGCAGACCAACAGAAAGCTGTATTAACAGTCCGACAGAAGAGCTAGAGAGCTTTTTTCCCCCCTTTAAATAGCTCATTAGCTTTGTTGCATCATCCGCTTTTCTTTAACCGTCTTCTGTTTCAGTATGAAATGTTCCACAAAAGAGGCAGTCAGGTCTACCTACTTTCAGAGGACTTTCTGTTGTCCTTTTTTTCTTCCTACTTTGGTTAGATCATTTGCACTTCCAGGATGTAGAGGAAAGCTCCTGCTCGGTGCCCGATCACCTGCAATTAATGCAACCAGTTTGCTGAAAGTTACGCAGATGCTGCACTGGAGAAGCAGGGAGGTTCAGTGCCTTGCTTAAGGGCACTCTTTGACAGTACCTGCTGCAGGAATGGCAAGCACCCTCCTCATCTGCAGTCTGTTTGGGAGAATATCTGAATATTTTGGCCCAAAATTGCTCGTCTAACCTCTGCTGCAACCTAAATAGCTTCCCTCGCTGTCCCAGATGAGCACTCCTCATTGATTTATTTTTGAAGTGCTCTGTCTTCTTCCTAAATGGAAAATCATCAGCCAAGCACAATGATAATGCACTCTCTCTCTCCATCCCCTCTACCTCCCCCCCTCTTTCTCTTTTTCTCTTCTCACTGTCTTTCATCCACTCTTGCTATCATCACCCAAGCACAATGATAGTACTCTGGAGGCGTGCATGTATTCGCACAAAAGCAGACAATGAAGCAGATACGAAGAACTACGATGAAAACGATAAGACATCTCAGTTGTTGGTTTCTACCTGAGCCAACACGTGACACCGTGAAAAAGAGCAGTGGCTGAAAAGCATGGGCTAAATTAAAGCTTTTAGCTTGAAGCCACACACACACACACACACACCCTTTGTGTATTACTGTTTTGTCGCTGTTTGTGAGGTGAGGTTGTGTTGGTTAGTGGTTTTCTCAGCCAGATGGAGGAGGGATCTGGGGCCAAACATCAGGGACTCTGGGAATCAGCGGGGCGTGTGTTTGTCTGTGTGTGTTTGTGCATGCTTGTGTCTGTTATATGCGGGATCATCACCCCTGAGTGAGTTTCCTCAAGTAGAACCCTAGTTTGGAGCTTCACAAACACACACAAACACGTACCCTCACAGTGGGTGTGGAGGGCAGTGATTGGGCCTTAGCTGCTTCTTGGCCAGCTCTCCCGAGCAAAGGGAACAGGGCAGGATTCATCAACACTCTTCTCTAACAAGCTCTTCATCTATCCGCTACCATGATCTACTGATGAGTCACCACAGGGAAGGAGGCAACACAGAGAAGGAAAGAAAGGATGAAGAGGGAAGGAGGTAAAACGAGAGGAAACAGGGCAGTGGCCTGTTTCAACATCTTGGAATAAATTAAGAAAGTAGGGAAAGAAAAAAGACATATATGAAAGACAGAATGAATGTTCTGATGAATTACTGTATATGGAAAATGTACATATAATTTCAGATGAGACTAACATAATGCGGGAGAATGTAGAAAAATAGTGGCTTTCCTTTGCGAGCCGGCATCCAGCTGTAACACTTCAAGACCCAGGATTCCGACAGGCCTTAAATCACACAAGGGCCATCAGGGGCAAATAATGAGTGCGCATTTGTGAATTTAATAAATGCTGTGGTAGTGGGTGAAAAATCAACCACATATGTGCCCGGGACAGGATTCAAATCACTGATTAGTCCGAGGCACATTAAAATCACCCAATGTCCCACAGAGAAAAGCTGCTGAGGTAAGGGATAGGGTTCTGCAGTGCCAAGTATCTGTCATAAAGACCAGTGTGTGAGTGTTTGTGTACGTGTGTATGTGCGCGTGTGCCCTCCACTGTCAATAAATCTACTTTAATGCGAAACCTTTGCTTGTGTGTGGCGCTCTCCAGCGATGCTGCTGTCATGTTCAATGCTGAGTAGTGGAGGGTCTTAATTTATTTAGCGTAGGGATACACGCTGCAGCATCGCATGACAGGCTGCGGAAAGCTGAGTGTGAAACCCAGAGTTGCATTAGTTCAGGCAGAGAACTTTAGCCTCACATATTATCAGCTGATCAGCATTAGCTGCCTCTTCAGTCACCAATCACGTTCAAACAATTAATGGGCTGTGTAATCTGACAAGCTCGCACTCCTCATTTTGGGATCAACGGAGCTGCTGCTGCTGATTTCCTCCACTTAAAAAAAAAAAAGGTTTTACTAGAGTTTGATGAAAAATCTCCAGAGGCACTGTCAATTTGCCACGATCCAAACCTGCTGTCAGAACTCACATCTAAGTACTTATGTTTGCCTCAAGAACCCTTCCTCAAATTTGCACTGATAATGCTGCTGCGTCACCAGCACTACTATAAACGTCAAGGTCCAAACCTTGATTTCCTCCAGCTACTAACCCATCAGAACATCCACCCAGAACTCAGGCATGAATCTCTGTCTGTCTGTATTTTGATTTTGTCGACGGCCGCTCGTCCAATTGACTGCAAACTTTGCAGGTGTATTGCTCGAGGCCAAAAGAAGCGAAGAATTGATTTTAGAGTTTTCTTTTTTTTTGGATGAACAGCTTTAAAGTATAGAAGCTTCAAACATTGCTTTTCTTGATGTGACGGAAATGGCAGAGCTACATAACAAGGGCAGTGCGGCAACCAGACTATTTACAGCGCTCAGGTCAGGGTTTTAAGAAGGGCCGACAGCACTTTCCCCACCATCAGCCAGACGCTATCGGAGCAGAGCAGCCAACCCCACCAGTAACAAACAAGACAGACTGCAGGGTGTGTTGCTCAGGAGCAGTGAGAGGCTGTTTGGATGATGTTCTCCAGAAAGAGGCAAGCTGGATCGACACAGGCCAAGCAATCAGCCCCTATACACAGGCGCATTTTGAATGGGCAATGCACTAGTTAGACACAACTGCAGTTGTTTGGTGCATTTATCGAGCTCCCTGTAGGACGTTTCCAACATGGATTCATTTTTGGAGCAACAGCCATTTGTTGCTATAACTTATCAAATATTCTCTGTCAACCAAAATCTGTTAATTAGTGAGATGACAAGTTGCCAAATACAAATTATTGAGCCAAGCCAGTTGTGAGGAAATCTAGCCTGGGATACAAAATGAACCTAAATGAGCTAAATACAACAATAACAGCTAAATAAATGAATAGGCAAAAGTGGCTTACCTGGCAATGCTCCAGTCAGGTTCAATCCTCAGGACTGTGGGGTCTTCGGTGTAGTTAAACTTGACTTCCGGGTTTCTGAGCTCAGCGTCGTCAATGTCCACCAGGACTGAAGAACTGCCTGGTGCCAGTCCAGCTGGGGTGACACACACTATCTCGCGGGCGTTCCTCCTGGATGGACAGAGGAAAGGGAGGAACAAGTTGAAGGAAGGTGATCAACAAGTGTCGAACCTAAACAACTTTATCACGTTTTTGAACTTTTTAATCTATAACAGTTCTGCTTCTTCGAGGAAAGACCAAAACTGAAGTAAAAATGACGAAACCAACAATTCACATAACAGAGAGAAGAGCAGAGAGAGTTGACACACTTAATGATTTGCTCATTGTGCTTACTTACTGTAATTACCAGTGTCTTGCCTGGGAAGCCAATTAATCTTATTCCCTTAAAATCATATGCCGCTAATTTGATTAAATAAAGCCATTGGTGACCAGTGCATGTCAGCCCAAAATAGCCTGTTAAATCCCGTAAGCTGACCAGTCTCCTGGCCTACGGCATCGCAGCATCACAGTTGTTTAATCACAGTTGGAGCTTTTAAACGCAGCACTATGAGTCATTTGCAATAATGTACAGTATATTGCATGTCCATTGTACTGTCTGTGGCATCACTTATACCTTCGTATTAATCGATGATCTAGGTTGGGATATTGATATTTAACCCCTAGGTGTTTGCATTTAGGGTACATAAACAGCTGTTCATGTTGCATCTCAGATCTCAAAATGCAAATCAGTTGATGGCTGTCATTCATCTAAAAATATCTATAATATACTTTTTGAAGATATCATTTTCTGGAGGTTTTTTTTAAGAATGTGATAACACTGAATTGATTGTATTGGCTGATATGAGGGAGCTCATACAGTGGATGGATCTTGTTATTAAAATTAATAATAAAAAATGAAAAACACATTTAAACAAGCAGTGAAAGATACTTCAGTAAAATGTGAAAATAAAAAGTGAAAATAACAGCTCTAACAGCAATAACAGCTCTGTATATTATGACTAATGTAACCCCTCCTCCACAGCCTGTCATTCTTTTATATGAGAAGAAATGGAATAGCTTTACTGTGGGGAGGATTAGAAAGATGAAGAAAGAAAAACAGGGAGCTAAAGTCATGTTTAATGAAGTTTGTACCTGCTCTGATTGGTGCTCTGGAAAAGATCGGTGCCACCAGTCACAAACACTAGGGGTTGGAAAGAGGTTGTGTGTATGTGTGTGTGTGTGTGTGTGTGTACTGTATGTGCTGTAGATGTGTGTGTCCGTGCTTGCATGTCCCACAGGCAAAATAACATTTTCAACGGCAGTCTTGTGCGCAGTCCCCAGTAGCTACATTATCTAATATGTATTTAGCACAGTTGAGTGGTGGCTGCTTTTCTGGGCCATGACTTCACAGGAGCGACATGTGCGTGCGTGCATGGATGGGTTTGTGTGTGTCTGTGTGTGTGTGTGTGTGTGTGCATGTGCATATTTGTGTGCACGTACACTTTAATGTAGTAGTGCACATTCTATTGTGCCTCTATACACCAAAGCAGTCACACGGAGAGAGAGAGAGAGAGAGAGAGTGTGACAGAAAGAGGGAGAAAAAGGGTGAGCCTGTAACCATGGCAACCCCATTCACAAAGAACGCATGCCCCAGCAACAATCGCAAGATGCCACAAACACAGTTACACAGTGAGGGTGCAACAGATAAAGACAGAGCTGAGGTGAGCGAACAGTCGCGGCGATGTTGGATTACTGCGAGGAGGCTGCGGCACAGAAATGACACTGTGACATCAAAGCTAGCACACACTTGCTTCAATGGAGATTAGCTACGAGAAGCTAATCCGTGCATTTGACATGCCAGCAACTGTGGTGATAGTTTGGAATTTTTTCATTGCGCTAGATTAGGAAAAGCCGGTGTGAGTGCAGACAAAGGGATGCTGTGTGTTTGCAGGCTACACACACGCTTAAGCACAAACAGTAGTGAGCATCCCACCACCACCACACACACACACACACACACACACAGATATGCCATCAGCTGACACATTGGTTACATGCTTACATGTGCGTCTAACATCTTTATGATGATGACAGGTTTTGCACATAAACAAATCCTTAAAAAGAGCATGTTTATTCATATACACATATTTTCTATTTCTATTCATCTCAGCATTTTCTCCAGTACCTTCAGTCATAGTTATGAACATGTTTTACTATTTTAAATATTCTTTATGATGTTCCTATTTCTCCACCATGGGGGTGATTAAAATTTCATTCAGATGGGAAAAAAATAAAAAATAAAAAATTGATCCTCACTTCTTGAAGTGGCAGGGCTGTGGTCCTATGCTGACAGACACGTAGCTGCCTGCGTTCAGGTTGCTCCCCTCAATGGTTACCCGGGTGCCGCCAGAAATGGGCCCCTGAGACGGCTGGATACGGGTGAAGTACGGAGTCTGGACGAGAGAGGAAATAAACACAACTTCATTTTCATAGCAGTGGATGAAAACCTACATGATATACTTTGCAAATATAAAGTGGCCTTCAGTACGGCATTAAGTACCATTCTCCTAAACTGAATAAGTAGAATCAAGAGAGATAAGAATCAAGATAAATGAGATGACATTAAAAAAGTCAATAATGCATAGGTTATTGTAATAGCTGATATTGACAAAGTCATTAAGGCAAAACAAACAGGACTTAAAAAAGCTTGAAGACGAAGCACTGACCATTGCCAAAGGACCTGCTCATTTAGCGTTTAGTATCCATGGTATTTAAACTTTAATGACACAATGGTCCTCCTTAAAAATGATGGTAGTGGAATTAAAAACCAAAAGTAACTTGGTTTCTACAGAATTCTTGAAATGAGCTTGTGTGATCACTTCATTTCACAGCATCATTCTCAAGGTAAATCATTTCACTACCTCGTGGAGAACTTTTCAAGAGAGCAGAATCAACGTGACTCTTATAGAAAAACAGATCCAACAAAAGAAGCTCGTTGCATTGTGCTTACCACAAAGGTGAACGGCCTTGGTGACAGGGCTCTATAGTCGTTGATGCAGTCTCTCACGCACACCTCCACCTGAGCTTCTTGGACCCTGTAGCCCGTAGCGTCGTTCAGCAGACACACTATTCTGTAGATGATAGGAAGAAATCGGAGGTCAGGGTGAAGGTTTCATTGTTTTTGTTGTTTTCTTTCTTTGGTCTCTTTAATAATAGATTCGCCTTATTAATGAACCACTTTGCAGAGTTACACAATTGTGCCAACAAGATAGCGAAAGCAAGGACATACTGTACATCAACCACAAAGGACGAGCACATCCACACGCGGCCAATTCGCTTCCCTGATAAACCTGCAGTCCCTGTACTGTGTGTTCTAGACGCTCTAGAGCTGAGTGATTGGTCGGTCACGTGACCACCACGGCAGGCTTTGTATGCATAGAGCACTGCACTAAAAAGAAATCTGACACGATAGATTTGAATCCATGTCTCAGGAGTAGTGAAGAAAGTAAAAAGAAAACAAAGCGACTCTGACGAGGACAGAGGGGAGGATATAAAAAAAAATATGACAATGTTAGAAGCGGCGCAGGCACGTCAAGAATAATGTGTAAAATAACTGATGTGTGTGTAATATTTGAATAGGGATGCCCTCTATCTCAACATGCATCATTGCCCAACTAACTGCACTACAGAGAGATTGTTTGATCTGCGTGAACCCAATTCCTCAGCCGTGTAGGACCCAGCAGAGGAGTAAATGTCAGGATGGAGGGATGAGAAAAAATAAAGGAAAGAGCATATGTAGGGAGTAATGGAGGGGAACGACAGATAGAATTTACAGACACACAAAACCACCCTCCCTGATGTCACTATCTTCTCCGCTCGCTGAATAAGGCTGCGCATATACACGTTTGATTGGTCAGGATGAGAGAGGCGCAGGCAGGATGCTGCTGTGCTGCCTTTGGTGTGTGTATGTGTGTGTGTGTCCTCAGATCTATGAGTGTGTGTTCTGGTAAGAGACAACCGCTGTCTGTGTGCACCTGAAAATGCATTTTTCTGAGTATGTGCACTTTGTGAGCATATACACCTCAGTGCCATTTACATTCTGTGTGTGTGTGTGTGTGTGTGTGTGTAGCCTCCTGCTCCTCTCCATACCTTTCTGCACTCACGTACTCCTCCTCAACAGGCACACAGGGCACCTTGCCCAGCCTGACACCCATCTGGATGTCTCTAAACTGCAGACCCAGGTTCTCCCCCAGAATGGTCACCCTGGTTCCCCCTTGGCGAGGCCCCGTCTCAGGGAACAACTGCAAAAAAAAAACAAAGGGAATTAAGAAAAACTAAGAGAGACAGAAGAATCAATTTTTTTTTTTTACCCATTTCTCTTGTGCATGCAAACACAATTTACACTGACATAAGTAAACACACACAAACTCACATTAACAACAAAAGAACGCTGCACTCAAACAGTTTAAAATGAAAATAGTCCCCACAAGTAACGCAGAGAAAAACACACAGAGCTGACAGCCCACCCCAGACACACACAAACACACATACACACACAAACGAACCACACAGAATTGCCCATATCAGGTGATTCAAGTCTTAATGAAGAAGAATCACCCCCTTGCCTTTGAAAAACACTGAATATGATAAAAAGAGAGGGGGCGAAAAAACAAGTTATGCTGACACACAGAACCAAACCGGCGTCATCTCGGGGGTTTAATTGAAACTTATTACAGCGGCTTGGCTTTGTCACCGAGGCTGTGGCGCTGTAACGTACAGCCGCGTCGCCGACCCATAATGTGATTTATCTAGCCAGATTATGGCGCGTAACGGGGACAGGTGTGGTGTGACAAAACAAATATGGTGACTGATGGACGGTGGCTGTCACCAACACGCACACACATTACGGCACGGACATCCACACGCAAACCTAATCCCTAACAAGCATCACAAGGTAATTATGTATAATCTGTCCATTGCCCTGTTCTCCTGCAGTGCTTGGCTGAGCAGTCAGTGCAGTGTGGAAATGCAAAGTCAGGCACTGACAGTGTGAAGGGATACTGCTATTATTATAGAGCAGAAAGTTATTAAAAAAAAACAGACCTTGACAAATTTCAACAGTATGGACCAGTTTGGAGGATGAAAAATGTGTCTTGTCAGGTAAATGAGATATAATTCTAAACTCTTATATGGGGACAGTCATCAGTCACCTCTTTTTTCTTGCACCCTGCTTCAGAAGCAAAGGCCACACTGCTGGCTCATGAACAGAAACTCATAAACTGAAGCATTTAGACCTCTAATGTAGTTACCACATATTACATGACATACACAAAGACAAACAGATGTTTTAGAACACATAAATATCATTTAATTTTTCATAATTCAATTTCAAAACAACAGGTAATGTTTTTTATTGCCCTTTATTCGCACTTGTGTCTTCCCACAACAGAAATCAATACGAGCAAAGTTCATCTAAACACTGCTGCAGAAGTTCCCACTGATGTGTTGCACTTGCAGGTCGGTTTACTTTCACCTTCAGACTGAAATTCTGGTCATCCGTTGTTACCTGTCTTTTTCTCTAATAACAACATACAGTGCTGCGTCCTGCAGTGCAATACCAGCCTAATGATGCATCAGGTGTTTAGTCACACAGTTTGTTAACACACTGCCTTTGTACAGGCAGAGGGTTTGTAAGTCATCGTCCTGTTGGAACTGTTTGCACTACATTTCAGGGCTTTATGTACTTCCATTGTTGCCTTTCCTTTTAAATGTGCACAATGTTTGCCTTTCTTTTTTAACCTACAGTGTATATACTGTAATGGGTTATTGGGTAAAGCTGACCGGTAGTGTATATTTATATAAATATACCAAATAAGCTTTGTCTCAAAGTCTGTGGTACAGTAAAAGCCTTAGTAAATCATATTAGAAAAGCCTTAATGAGTAGAATAAAAAAACTGACTTGCAGTGGTACATCGGTATCCAAAAAGACTTTCCCCAGGATCATCTCATATCTCCACAAACTTATGTTCTTACAATCATTTAAAAGATGCTATAATCACACAGGAAAATACACATATGGGTACTAAATCTTTTCAAATTCAATATAATTACCTAATGATTTTTTTTAAATGAACTTATTGCTCATCTTGCCAGAAAGCTACTGAACATGAGTGCGACAGATTGCCAGACAGACCACATCTTGGACGCTGTTGCGTGTTCGGAGCAAAAAAACACAATACATTTGGCAGTATTGTGCTAGGGATGGGCATTCGTTTGCAATACACAAAGACAGAACAGCTCGAGGCAGACATTATCTGCTTCGTGTTTAAGAGAAAGAGAGATATAGTCATGTCTGAATGTATCAAGCGTTTTGTGTTGGAGTTTTAAACTGGTACCTCGCATCCCACAATGTAAAATCATCTGCAGAACAACATGGAGTGAACTGAATGGAGAGACCACGAGGGAGACACAGAGAGAGGAGTGGAGCTGGGGATAATGCTGCCTACTATTTGGAAGCTGACTCACGTTGGAACCTCAGGCGCCACTGGAGCCTCAGCACTTTGGTTCCAGAGACACAATAGCTGGTAAACACTGACCGGAGTGAGTAGCCATCGAGCTCTAGGGTACGATATGGACAACAGATGTCAGGGTGTAGAAATGGGGCTTCAGATGGTTTTGGAAGAATGAAGCTATGCTACCACAAAACACATTAGCAGCTAGCCACCGAGGCCTGGGATATAAACACTGGCAAAGCCACAGACAGACAGGCAACAGAGGGAGAGAGGGAAGAGTGAGTGCTGCTAAAACGGATTACCAACATCACCACTGAGAACGATGGAAACAAATACTGTCAAACCAACACACACAACAGTCAGTGGGAAAATAAATGTAATATTGCAACATAACTGCTTAATTATTTTCACTACTGATGCACTTAAGTGGCCAGCCTCCATTCATGTATCAAACTGTACTTTAAAGGTCACATAATATTATAAAAATGGATATCTCAATGTTGTTCTGAATCTTTACCTGGAATCTGTCATATTTCAGAGGTGCTCTTAAGCAAAGTGAAGCTTGAAATAGTCAATCATAGCAGTAAGATTTGGCTTCAATTATAACCACTTAGAAGAAAAAGGAACAGCTGTGGTTCCTCTTTAGTTTTACACGGCCAACATCCCTGTAGTTAAGTGTCCAGATGTGTATTTATTTGATGTACTGTCATACTTGTGTAGCCTCATTAGTATATCATTGGCATTGACAGGATATCCAGTAGGTACAAATAATCAGGTTTCATGGTTCCTGTTTTATTATTTAAAATGAAAGACAGACTGCATTTTTAAATGCCTAGATTTCTGTTGCCACTTTCAGCGAAGCTGTTACTCAGCTAAACGAGCTCGGGTGCTTGTGGTGGCTCCATGACCATCTGTCACTACTCATCCATATTTGTGAGGAGATAGGTGAGGTTCTGATAGCCGGGGCATATGTTGCGCAAACTACCACTTCATGCACTCAGCACGATGGGACCCAAACAAGAACTGGCAATCTCAACATCCCTCAAAAACCTCAGAGGGGGGAGAGAGCGAGACTGAGAAGATGATTAAAGCGTTGGATGCAGAATGGCTAACCAACAGTAAGTGGAGCTGCTGACCAAACACAGATGCCTTTCATACTCCATGGAACAAGGACACTTAAGTAAGCAATAACATTGCCTCTAATCAACCACAATATGATATCTAGCTATGTATCTGAAACCTGATCCCTGTGGTATACTGTAGAAGATGGAGCAAGTCCATTATACAGTACCTACACGCTGTTATGACTGACAGATTGTAATGGTTGGGTAGTACCATAATAATGTTCCTCTAACATCTGAGAGTGGATTTCCATTGCAACCTCACAACAACTCTTGGAAGTATAAAAGTATGGCACCACATAACAAGATAACTAGCGCTCACTGAGCCTGCGGGCATGCAGACAGATGCCACAGTGTGGAAATGGGATCTCAAGCAGCT
This sequence comes from Trachurus trachurus, assembly GCF_905171665.1. Lineage (NCBI taxonomy): Eukaryota > Metazoa > Chordata > Actinopteri > Carangiformes > Carangidae > Trachurus > Trachurus trachurus. Next base: position 10,556,261 of record NC_139901.1, read on the forward strand.
TTGGACTCACGTTGCAGTGATTTGACACAACACCACTACATCCAGGCCACATAACCACCACTCTCTGGGGAATGTTAAGTACAAACGCCCTGAAAATGGTTTTCGGTAGATCGTGATCCGATACAACAGAACCGCATTTAAGTACTAACTAAGGAGCCTGAGGATAAAACTGCAAAAGGATAACAAATATAATTGTTCCACATGAACAACCAAACTGATCTCGGACATGACTGACAAAAGGACCACAAATGCCTGGAGTAAAACACAGTCTCTGCCAGCAACTAGCTGCTAACCACAGAACTATATAGAGGCAATAGCCAGATATTGACACTGAACAGCATTTTTTCCCCCCTGCTATTTATTTTTTATTTCTCCATCATTTAGTGTGAAACTGCATTCCATGTGAGTTGTTTTGTTTTTGGGGCAACATTTGGTTTTGCTCAGAACAATCAATAATGATTTACTTCTACGTATCTGGCTGCTCTGACGCCATTTTCGGTCAACACTGAGGGTAAATTAGTCATCAGAGTTATCAGAAGTTGAGACACCCACAGTCAAAATTGACAATGCACAGATGAATGATGAGAACTGGACCTCCCACTGCCTTGTCCACTGCATTCCAATTTTAAGGAACATCAAAGCTGAAGGATAACTATGGCTGCACATCAATCAGATTTGAAATATAGATAAATACAATTTATCTTTTTATCGATTATTATTATTCCTTACTATGCTTGGAAACTTCTGAGGATTACACAAAGAACCACTCACCAGTAATCCAGTAGAGGTAAAGCACTGTGGCGTCACTTTGTGGTGATGTAGACTTTATATTGCAGTCCTGACCGCATAGTAGCCACATCAAATCATCAATTATTATAACGGTGGTTTCCTAGAAGTTCTACAGTATGTATAGTGTGTATGTGTGTGTGTTCTGTCACATGGTAATCTTGCTGTGGTCGCTGTGCTAACCACACATGAGCCATGGAAGCAGCAGCAGCTGCTGTTAAAAACTGCTGGTAAAATTGTTTATGTGGTTAAAAAAATAGTTTGAGGAAACTGCTAGCAAACAGGGCGTACGGGAAATTCAATTTGCAAGGGAATTTTTTTATGGGTTTGTTTTCTTCCTTAGGAATAATGCCTCAAACAAATATTCTATTATGCCTGTGAATATTCTCATTTGTCCAGGTCATCGTTATCCCCAAAGAAGTTTTTAGGCTGGGACTGGTCAGATGCAAACATGAACTGATGAAGCCTCTTGGATGAGAGGTGAAACGTCTTCCTAGACAAATAACCAAGTCCAGTTGCTTTTGATTTAAATTTCTTTGGATAATGTCATTATTATGTTAAAGGTACATTGTGTAAGTTCTCCTGTTATCTACGAAAATCGATTATTTCGTTCAAAAGTATGTTTTTCATTCATTAATAATTACCCCCATCAACAAACTGAAGTGTTCCAGTTAGCTCTGAATTTGCCGTTCATATCATTCATATATACATCGGCGGGTAAGCTCGGTGCTGGCTGCCATGTCGTGTCGCCATGTTTTTACGTTCAGTGGCAGCGTGACAGTAGGAAACCACGGAAACTCACCGGAGATACCGGAGCTGTCAGCTCAGGTCGAGGTGGCGTCTGTGAAAAGTCACCGCGGTAACGCAGTGAGGATTGTGAGGACTGCACCTGAATGCTGCATTCAGTCTAACCGATTTCACGTGAATGCAGCATGTAGGACTGAGTTGCTTGCGACAACCGCACCGCTAGATGGGAGTAATTCTTACACAATGTACCTTTAAACATATTTGAAAAAACAAAGAAAAACTGGGAATATTGTACAGGAAGTATCAACTTTATCAATATGGATTTTAGTTTGTTGGACACCAATGTTAATTAGGGCTATTCTTGTCTGTGACAGGATCAACTGAGCCCATTTTAATATGTTGAGACTCTTTCATGATTAACCTACTGCATACAGGACAGGCAGTACCTTTGAGTATGAATGGAGTAAAATGCCATTCTCTTTGTTACCAGGCAGAGACTAATGAACCTAGTTAATCTTAAAACAATTATGTCTAAAACCTGACCCTTACCCTGTACTTAATGAAGTAGCTTAACCTTTGAAGGTCTAACATGCAGTTGGTGCCGTTTGTCCAATTTATGGTCTGATCACATAATCATCTCTTGATTAAATAACTAACATTGAGGATATATGATGAAAAATATACCTGGTTCTCTCATTATTTAAATTAACCTGTTCCTGGCTGAATGGTTGTTAGGTGAACAGTGAATTAGTGTTACATTCCCTGACGCAAAACCAATGGGGCTGATCCTCTCGATGGCTGATGTTGCTGCTTGATAAATAAAAGTTTTAAGTTATTGTGCCGCCTCCTTGGAAAGGAATTGTGAACTAAACAGAGCAAAATGAATCCATGCATCAAGAGAACAGAGACAACAGCCACTGTCCTCGTATCAAGATGTCTTTTACTTTCATAACTCTTTAGACATTTATTACCCCCAGTTTCACTCCACGTGTACCATTATCATAAAATAAGAACACATCACTCTTACTCTGCCTTCCCCTTCTCATGCCCTTGTGTACACGAGCACACACAGACACAGAGAAACACACACACTCATTGACGCATGAACACATAAGATAAACTTTGCTCATATACATAGATTCCTTTTTTTTTTCTTCTTAATTTGCAAGTGCATGTTTAATGTACATATGAATGGACATATGCCAAATGCAAATGGTCAGCTTGTGTCAGTACAAGACAGTCACGGAAGTGCAGAGAATTCTGATTGTCCTTGTTCCACCACATTGTCAATCGATAAAGCATTTTTTGATACAGGTTAGTAGTTAGAAGTAGACATTTTACTAACGTTCTTATCCAGATCAACTTCAATGCCTTACGACAGACCTTACTATTTAAGAGTCAGGACCTCAGAATCACCCATGATCCAGCAACAGTGTGATCTGAACCTACCCCATGACCCCAAAATGATTTGCCTCGTGTCAAGAGACAAAATCTCAGACACATGAGATAAAAAGCCTTCTTTATTCAGATTAAAAAAAGAAAAATGCAAGAAAGAAACTGACTGTCTCTAGTCATTTGATCAGAAACTGAGGCTTTGATGAGTCTTACTGCTCTTAAAACAAAATAAGAAACTGTGAATATTATCAGATTTTATCCAAGTTCTAAAAGAAACATGTTAACAGTCATTTTATGGAAGCTGAGAATGATTTTCCCTCCTTGTTTTGGATTGGCACTGAGGCTCTTATCCGGCAGGTAAGAAAATAAAAAAGTCCACAATCTTAAACAAAGAAAACCAACTTGAATGAATTTGAAATCTATAACAGGCTGTGTGTAAAGACATCAATACACAGAGAGACAGTATCATATAAAAATGAACACAACTTAAAGACAAAGAGGAATCAATACCAAACAAACCTTTACATGCCTGTCTCCAGAGTACCAGTTTGATGTAACAGTGAGTAATAATACCATTTCTGTGCCAAGGGCAGGCACAAGGTCCCAACATGTGTGGGTTTTAATAGCAACACATTAAAATAGAGCAGCTTTCATTCTCAGTTCAGGACACGTAGGGCTTTCATGACCACGGGGGCTTCAACAAAGAGAGCTGACGCAACGGCCTATCAAGGTTTACAAGCCTTGGATCTGCGCAGGTGACTCCACACTCCTCATGAACTGACAAGATTGGAGTTCAAAGAGAGAGTGCTGCTTTTCTTTACAGGTGACTTCAGAAATGTAACACTGGAGGGAATCCGAGGGAATTTTTCTTTCCTAACAGTGACCATTCCACTCTCTAAACTCATAGTGCCATCCTGTTTCACCTTAACATGTCCACTCGCAAGATCAAATAGAGACTTGAGTTCATGTTTCTTTACATTTGAAAACCACAGGGTTTAAAATAGGCCAAATCCACTCAAATTAAAAATAGTAGGATAAAGCAAATGACATAGTCTCAATAGCTGCAAAATGAACAATGAGGAAAATATGGCTTCTCCTGCTTTTTCATAAACTTTGAACTTGATTTTCATCTCGGCATCGTCTGTTTTGTTTTCAACATCATGAAAAAGTATCTGCTGGAGCCAAAGTGACTGTCACAGTAGCCAGTTTCAGAAGAGTGGGAGCAGCACTGACGTTTGTGTGTTGTAAAATAAAAATGTTGGAGTAATTTTAACCTGAAATATTGGATATTAAACAGAGAGAGATACTTTTGAATGATTCCAGTTCATGTTTTATGTTTACATACAGTAATTGCAGGGCTTATTATAAGGGTTGGTGATATTTATAGTAGCTTTGCATCACTAAAATCCAACACTGACCGTCCTGTACATTGTTTTTTTTTTCTTTTTTTTTATTACAGTGAACGGTCATTTTATCTTCTATTATCAATAGATTGATGTTAAACCAGTGAATTAATTTAAAGGCAGTGGTTGTGTGTCCAGTATTAAGGACTACCATGCACTACAACTTGTTCTTATTTTTTTCTGATGGTGTTTGGAAATATCTAAAAGCTGATTTTCAGTTTGAACCACACTCAGCAAAGGTTTAAACTCCACATGTAAGCTCAGGCAATGATGGATGTTCTGTGTGGCTGGGCTATTTTTGTTTGACCATTGCTCAAAGGGCAGGGGTCACGCTGGTTTCCCATCAACTGCCAAAGTAGCATCCAACTCTATGTTTTTGAGCAGTGGCTCATGAAATGTTGTCTATATCATGTCAGCTCATCCATAAAGTGGAACTTTTCTGTGATTTGGAGTTGACTCAGTTGTGTGTGAAAGGAAGCCAGGCTCAACACTTTCTGTCTGTGTACCTGGCAACCATTCCATTAACAGTAAAAAAAAAAGAGAGAAAAAAGCAAATAAATAAATAAGCCGCTCAGTGGGTTTTTGTGTAGCAGATTTTCTCTTCTTGGGTGCATTTGTGTGGGAGAGACTTGAAGAAAAGACAGAATACCTTTTAAATTTGGGCATGTATGTAAGCACAGAATAGTTCATAAACCAAAATCAGAGTAATGGATGGCATTCATACTGTGTAACATGCACATAGTCTGTATGACCCCATAAACATAGAAATGAAAACATATCACTCAGCTGAAAAGCTACAATTGTCGACTTGCAGACACACACAGACAGAAAAATGCATCAATGCCTGAAAATACATCCCCTCAATTACACATAATCAGTAAATATTGCATCCTGCTCAATGTGTGTGGTGAGCGGTGGCATCTACAGTATGCAGCCACACCAAGAAAAACACACACCCACACATGCTTACCTTAGTGATCTTTGGGTGGGTGCAGCGGCTGTTTCCAGAGGTGGCATGCATCCACCCTCCACCTTCAGCCAGCTGCAGTGGGAGGTGGGAATTTCCTCCGCCAGTGCACTCCTGCCTGAGGGAGCACTTTCTGTCTTGGACGCACCAACCGCATTCGAACCGGGGATCAGCCTTCAGACACATACCACAGCTGTCCCGCAATGCTCTGCACTTGTACAGGTGGGCTGGTTGAGAGACGGAAAGAGTGGGACAGAGACAGATGTAATAGCTGAAACTGATGAAGTAGGCTATAGTCAAAAATGTTATTCAGTCAGTGGGCAGCTTTGGAGAATGAAATTGTCTCAGTGTTTTGAACAAAAGTTTCTCATTATTAGCATTAACTAAATGTTAAATGTTCACTGTAATACACTAATTAAAAGAGTGGCAGTAAAATTCAATTCTGCATGATTAGCATAGCTTCCTTAATGAGAGTTTACAAGCTAGCAAGCTAACATAGCTAATTGAGCATGGTTAGCGTTAATTTCAGAGTCACACCCCTATTTAATATAGTTTAATGTTTCAGCTTTTAATACAGTTACAGTATAACCCCCAGTATGAAATCATTTGTATGAAAAATAAAACCGAAAAACTAGCACACAAATGCTTAATCAAACAAATGCAAAATCAAATGTGTTGGGATCGTAGCAGGTCCCTACTGTCTCTTGCACTTTTATCCAACAATTTCATAAACAAACTTATACTCCACAGTTTGAGGTTTTACAAAACAAAAAAAAACAAAAAAAGTAAAGGTTCTAATAGACACTGTCTTTTTTAGACCATACCGGTGGGCTACTTTCTGATTACAAACTTCAACCTCAGCTAATCTTTCCAGATACTGTACTAGTACCTTATAGGCAGACTTAAAGCAGAAGTAAGCGATCCGGTTGTTTTGGCTAACTTCCTGTCAGCGGATGGAGTTAGCAGTCCCCGCCCTCGTCCCTACGTCAACACATGCACGCGCATCGTCCTCAGTCTATGCAACTGCCCCCTTGGCGTGCACACACACAGAGAGAGAGGACTGCCCCTTTATGCCGTTCTCTCTCCTCAAGGTTGTAGGATACAAGGAAAGTTTTCTCCTCGGCTTACAGCAGAGCAGAGTGACTCTACTCTATACTACTCTATACAAGTGATTGCTGTCGGAAGATATAACTATTTAAGACTTATATTAACACAAACATTCCGCTTACTTCTGCTTTAACTCCGATAAATAAACTACATTCATTCAAATAAACTGTGTTTCATTCTACATTGTAAAGATGTTTATATTTCTTCATCTCTTTTTACTAAACATTTGAGGAAAATATAATTTTTTGTTAATTTTCTACAACTATCATAGGTTCATAGCCTACATGTACATGTAGCAATACGCTCTGTAGCCTATCTATAGCCTAATTCAAATGTCTGGACTAGAAGCTTTATGTATTTGGGTGGGTATTGTTATTTTCATTGAACATAAAGTTCTGTGAGTTGTTCATTTGAAAAGAAAAAAAAAAAGTACAACAGTGGCAAGAAAAAAGTAATCAGGTATTTATGTGTCTGTGAGCTTCAGAGAGAGCAAAGGACCGGCATAAATGAATGTTAATCACCCACATAACACCTTAAACCTTGAGTAGGTGATTATTACCACTCTGAGGCTGTGACGATGAGAGAACTGTTCCCACAGATAAATAGAGAAAAAAAAATTAAAAAACATGAACAAGAGACCTGGAGGGATATTAGAGAAATTAATTCAACAGGTAATGTCTTCTAATGCCAACAGGGAATTGATAATTTGTTGTGTATAAAACCATTCCCTAAACTCTGCCAAGTGGAAAAAGTCATTAAAAGTAAAAAAATATATATTAATAAATAAATAGATAAATAAATAATTACAACCTCAAACACCTGAGAAGTTAGAGGGGAGGGAGATGAAAGAAAACAGGGGAGAGGGGGAGGATAAATTTTAGCTGCGCTTGTTAACAAAACAGCAACAAGAATTGTTATGAATTTAAAGATGGTGAGGCCCCGCGAGGCTGGGAGAATCGGAGGGAAGAGATAGAGCAGGAATGAGCGAGAGGTTGTGAGGAAATAAAAGGGAGGGAGAGAGAGAGACGTGGAGAGAGACCAAAACAACAGAGAATGTGAAAAACAAATAGAGGAGGGGAGGTCACATGCAAACAAGACAATGAAATATACCGGTAAATGGATAAGATCTTTTGATTTTTGTTTGTTAGCACTTATCATCTGTTAATCTCCATCATAATTATCTCTGTTGATACTGATATTGCCAAAACCTGCAGGCAGGTTTGTTTGCCGTCACACCAGCTAAACAGATTTGAAATTAACTAAAGTGGAAAAACATAGGGGGGGAGAGAGAGAAAAAAAAAAACAGAGCAACAGAGCATGCGAGAATCTCCTCCCTTCACCTCCTCCTCGGCAGACATACGGCAGCCGGACTTCAAAGCGAGCGTCTTTAGGATCCATCTGCCTGCCTCGGCCCTTTCCTCGCCCTAATCTGATTAGCCACGGCTCAGCTTAAAAGTAGCGCGACACTAATTAATCTGAACCAAATGAATGATTTAATTAACATTAACATCTCCACTTTACACCGGGGCAAAACCGGGTCAGCGGCGAGCAGCTCTGCCTCAGACGGATAATACAGCTCCAATTCAGAAAGAAAGAGGCAGGGATGGCGCGTGGAGGGGATTAATAAAGGATGGAGAGAAAAAGGAGGAGAAAAGGAGAAGGTCTTTATGAGATTTGTATGAGTGAGGACGGGTTTATAATGCACGTTTTTAACAAGCATTAGACCTTCAACACTAAGCATTGCATTGAACTTGTATAATCCTAATGGGTATTCTGTGAGGCTTTAGAACAAAATAACCATAAAATATCTATTGGGGTGTGATAAGGTTGTTGATTCATACTTATTATTAATCCATAACCTAGCCAGCTGTTTCGCAAGTCTGTCTTTGGCTTCTTTTGAGAAATCCTCCAATGACCTGGGACGCTGCCTGCATAAAATCCTTGCCACCTAGAAAGCTGAGAAGCACGTACTGCTCACTCATAGTCATAACATGCTTGTCAAGTTCACACACACACACACACACGCACACTACCTGTAAGATCATTGGATTTCACACTCCAAAACTCTCAGAGCTCCACACCATCCTGTCACATGCAAAACGCTCACTGTGGCACACATCCCTGGGGCCTGTTTCAGGAGCTATCAGGATAACTTTGCTGTATAAAACCTCACATTGGAAAGATGGATGTCAAAAGCGCAGTGATGAGTTTTATTCAAAGTCATCCATATAACCCCATATAACCTCTAAAAAGGGAAAAGAAACACTCTCTACACAGTATGAAGAGGCACCCCGTGATTCCTCACAGCTCACAGTTTTCAGCAACACTTTATTTTCAAACTATCAACAGGAAGCAGTGAGGAAATTTGGGAATTTTGAGGTGCTACAACAAAATCATGATGTGGCGGGTCTGTGTTTTCAAAACAGTATGATGTTTGTTCTCTCTGCAGTATTTCAGTGCCACCTGGTTTAATATAGTCACTCCAAGGCTGATAGGCTATTGTGAAATGACACATAACAAGTAAAATCTTGTCAGTGATTAAAGCATTGGACGTCTAAATCATATTTATTCAACTTTACATTTTATTTATTCATCATTATGGGAGACAGCAGGTTACGCATAAATGTTTTTTAACCAATTGTCGCAGAACTGTATCTTCTGAGTCCTGGCTGATCTCTAATCTATAACATGCCATATCCTCTAAAGAGGTAAATCTAGGGCCAGTCACAGTTTCACAGCTCGACAGATTAAGAGTAATTGTGATATTTACGACTTAAAGTACCCTAGATGCTCACAATGACAACATAGTCACATAATGTTTACAACTGTGTGTGAGCATACTAATGTACAGAAAAAAACATACACAGTACAGCTCAGACTGATGGCATTGTAGGTACAGTGTATAGTCATAATTCAAAGGACTTGGGAAATCATAAATTGGACCTGATGGTTAGAATCAACAGGGTTTAGGATGTATTATCATGATACATGAGAACTTGGATGGCAGTTTGTCAAATATTAGTTTCAGTAGCTCAGTTTCGGACAGTGTGGTGGAATGACCACCTTACACATTGTCGGCTGCCATTGTGTTTTAGGTGTATTCAGTTTTGTGTTGTCTGGAAAGCAGAAATCACGAAGTTACATAGTTAGACAGGTAACTGCTTTACAGTATATGTGCATCATCACTAGCTCTCTGTCGTTATATCTGAAGGTCTAGCTCAACAACACAGAATCCAGGATCCATCTACTCCATTGAACAGAAATGGGATTATTTCTGTTGTTGTGACAGCTACGACACTTCTGAGCACATGGTAAACACAGGATGTTTAATCCCCCAGAGAGAATCTCTGAGCACAGACCCCCAGAAAAGCTTGAAGAAGCACATTTTAAATAAAATTACACTAGCAGGAGAATTAGGTCATGACCGATAAGCAACTAATTTCCAAGCAATCTGCAAAATGAACTGCATGTCTGACATTTATCAAAATGAGGTCAGATACAAAACAAAGGATGTAAGATTAAAATGTGCATGTGTGTCTTTTTAAAACCGCAATGAATGGTGAATGAAATCGACAAAAAAAAAAAAAAAATAGAAAATAGAAAAGAACAGAGTGGGGAGGGTTAGTTAATCTGACTCTAGACATGCAAATTCAGAGCAAAAGACTTTATGACACACTTGAGAGCAAGACTTATATTATCTTGTGTAATGGGACGTCTAAAATCATTAGCCTCCACCACCCAATATATTACACTTGATAAAGAATTTAGAATTGGTAATTGTTTTCCACTTCATGCACAAATAGCGATTAAAAATAATAAATGCCATCCCTCCATGTCGCTTTCTGTTTTTCTTTATCATTCCCTTTACTCTCATCTACCCCCCGCCATTACATGGTGCATTTATCAACCTGTCATCCACCCATCTTTCTTGCTCTTCATCCTTTCTTCTGCCTATCTCTTTCTCCATTTGTTTATCTTCCTCTCTAACATCCATCCCTATTAATTTCTGTGTTGGATGTTTTGTTTGTTATCATTGCCATCCATCAATCACTCCCCCTGCCCCTCTCTTATCCCAGAGACAAGAACAGTGTTTTTCCAAACTAATGGTACACTTTCACCTTTCTCCCTGATGGCTGTCAAAAATGAAATTACAGATTTCTTATGAAGGGGAAACACTGCACACGGTATTGTTGGCTTCACAGAAAATCATTACCGACAGATAAACAAGCAGGAGAGTCTCATTTTTTTTTTTTTTTTTGGTTGGGCAACAAAGAAAGCGTTCTACCTTGAATGTTGAACGGGTTGTCAATGACAAAGTTTCCATTCCACACCACGGAGAGGTCGACTGGTAGGTCGCTGATGTCACTGCCCTCGTAGTCATACTGAGAGAGACACACAAACACAGACAGCGTGTGAGAGAAACGTGTAAGAAAATTGTTGATTTATAATGGATTCAATGCAAATTTGGAATTGTATGAGATATTGTTTCATTTGCATAGTGATTCGCCCCGGCCTGTTCATTGCAGACAGTGATACAGCCCGAGCATGAACACATGCATAAATCCATATTCACCAAAACAGACATATTTCATAAATACACACAGAGAAATAACAGATGGGTTACAGTTGAATGGGCATGGCTGAATGGAGAAGGAGGGAGACCGAGATGGAGAAAGAGAGGACATGGGACGGGTGATGAGAGGAAAATGGGAGAAGGGATGAAGACGAAGAGGAAGAGGAAGAGGAAGAGGAAGAGGGGTGGTCAGGAGCAGTGAAAGCAGACAGGAATCGGACACCGGTGGACATGTGAGAGGACCTTATTCATTTACACATGAGCTAAGTGGTGGGATGAGGGTAAGGCAGAGATAAGATAGGGGCTAGTGTAAAGTGAAATTGGCATTTCCAATTTGCTCCCTGACACACTGGATTTGGAAGACACGGTTCGACCAGCTCATATGGGCAACAGGCCCTGAGACAGACACATGCACACACACACACACACTTAGAGTCAAAACTTTTCTCCACAATCTCTCTGATCCAGCTCCATACCAAACATATGGAGGAGTGAATGTGATGTTCACATATGATGTGACATGTGCGGAATCACTCCGGTTTATGCTAATAGACTAAACACATAATGACATGCATGGGTTGTCTGTATACCAGCAAAGTCTATAAGCTACTGGAATATATAAAAAAACATGTGTTATTTCAGGGATGGTCTCAGGTCAGTGTAGAGAGCCTTGAGGTGATGAGATAAAAAGTAAACAGAGGAAAAAGAAGAGAAAAAACAAGAGGACAAAGGAGTGAAAGGAAAGCGTGTAATCAGCCACATAAGACGGGATGTGGGAAGTCTGGATCTCTACTGCGACAGTGAGAAGCTGAGAGAAGCAAAGGCCAGTGAAACCACAGGATTCTGGGAGGTCAGCAGCTCCGGAGGAGAGGGATTCAACCAAAACACTCTTTTGCCACAAAGGAAATGCTGATTGATCTTATTCCCTTCCCACTATAGTTCAGTGGGACTCTAATCCATCACGCATGAGGTAGGATGTTGATTTTATTAGCATCACTATTACATCCCACTGGCTGAAGACCTGTGTATGGCAGCCAGTGTCCCGGGTGAAACCACAGGACCCACACGCACACACATGCCCTACTACTCCCCCTCTCTCCACGGAGAGGCTCCCATTAAACTTTAAGGGTTTCGACTTGTTTGCCATCACCAAAACACTAGGTGAGCTTGTTCTCTTGTCACTCCCTGCCCACTCTGCTGCCCGCCACATCATGCTTTATTCATACTGTCACATGGTTTAAAACGCCGACACAAACCACAGTGTGACACAGCGACACCGTGCCACCAGTCACACCAAGCGTCACCCGCTGTCTAACCCCGCTTCCTGGGGCACGCTTGGGAGTAAAAGATGATTTGTAGGCTGATGCAAAGCTGAGAGAAATTCAGTGAAAGGAGAAGAGGCAACAGAGGGACAAAGGCGAGGGAGTCTACGGCCATGCCAGCACTTCTGTGAGCCTATACTCGGGCACAGCTGCACTTTGAGCTATGTGCTAACAGTTACAAATGCTATTACACTGATATTTATCATGCAGTGTTCACGCCCCATCTCGGCTAATATTTGCTAAAATTGCATCAAAAACAAAGAGCATGGTGCTGGATGAATAAGTCTGATGATCTTGTATGTTATTAAAATCCTCTACATATTTCACTTGGCGCCAGAGAAAAAGTTTGGGATTTTCAAATACAGCAGGATTGGTGTTCAGTAATGTAAAAATTTGCATACATTATTAATCCATCATACTGGTCTTATCAGTCACCAGTTATTGCTCTACTCTGACCTCTGACATTCAAAATTAGTTTCTTAACATATTTAGTAGTAGTTGGTGGCACCTGGTATTAGATTCAGCCTCGCCCCCCACACCCCCATATTTTAAGGTTTAAATTAAAAGAACAAGCAATTTCCCATCAACAAACATTCCCATTTTCATTTTTATCAACAATACAGTATTAGACCACTGTGTAGTAGTTCATCTTCTCATTGAAATTATGCTTAGTAGACATGAGATTACAGCTAAGGTGACCTTTTTTTAAGGATCTGCATTTGGATATTGAGTTCAGTTTTGTAGTTCATGAGTTGGACTGAAGTCTGGCACAGTCCGGGTTTTCAGGAATTATGACTTAGACAGAAATTAATTTGTTTGGCTGCCTGTATTAAACAGTAAATAAACTCCTTTTCAAATATTGTGTCATTGTAGTGTCATTTTGTTTTATGTAGACCCTACTGGAAACTTCACTTGGACTCTTTCGTGAGTGGGACACAGGACACAGTAGGCTACTGGCTGTTAAAATATGGCAAATTCTGAAAACCTTTAGGGAAACAAAAGGTAGCTATTTCATTTATTTACTTATTTGTTTATTTTTTGGTCACTTAACAATTTTATCCATGTACAGTATATAGATATAAATGATGTGTCCGTGTTAGTAGGAGTGAATGTGATTTGTCTGCAGAAGAAAAGGGGGAGGAGCAGGGCTTTAACCAATATATTGACATGAACTGTGCTGTAATCAAACTGTAGCTAAGGACCATGTCTTTCCTTGGATACAGTCAAATGCTAAACCGATAAAAAAAAAAGTCATTTGAGAAATCCATTCCAGCCTCACATCACTCTTGCTTTGACTCGCAGGCTGAGACCAAGTCAGAGCTTTACCTAAAGTCATCTTTCTTTAACAAAAAAAAACAACAACTCTCTCAGGGCTTAATGAGGAACTGTAGCTGTCTTTTGTTTTGTATGATTTAGTATCCATGCATGCTTGTGTTTTCTGAATTTCCTGCGTTCAATTATGTTTTTGTCTCTGAGCCATTCCACTCTGGGTTACCTCTTTGGCCTCCATGTAGGATTTCTTCCATACTAGGCATTCCTCTGGTCTACTGGAGATTACGTGCTTGCCTGCAGCTTACTGCAACAACTGATTATGGCAGTATAGGAAAGATACGGCTTCCTTCAGAGAAACCGATGGCTCCTGTTTGAAATGCTCACATTTTTAACTTGCTGAACTCAACAGCTGTTGACAACTGATCAGCGTGTCAATAACTCCTGGTAAAGCTTTGATCTTAAAGTGGCGGCACAAGTGCTGTTAAAAACTCTTTATTGGAGGAGCCCTGTAGGTAAAAGTTGTTCTCTCTGCCTACTGAGAGGCCCCTTAGCTGGCCTGCTGTCCTGACTTCCCTCCCCTGAGCGTCCAGAGCTGCTGGAGATGAGTAATCAGACTCATTACTGAAGCCTCTGGCCAGCTCCTCCATGTCACTGCATGTAATTAATCTACCTGAGCCAACTCATAGTGTAGCCCCCTCTAGGGAAGGGAGGGAAGAGGAGGAAAGGGAGGGGAAAGGAGAGGAGAGGAGAGGAGGAAAAGCAGCGGACGCAGTATGGTTGGTTGGATGAAAGTGGAGGACAGCTTAAGAGGAGATAAGGGGAAAGTGAGAGCAGTAGAATTAGGAAAAGAGGAGAGAAGATTAGGAAAGAAACAGAGGGCAAAGTGGAAATCAGGGAGAAGCAATGAGAGGCAGTAAAGGATGACAAGGAGAGAGTAGTAGAGGGACAGAAAGGGGGAGAGAAGAGCAAATGGGATAGAAAGAAGAGTAGAGGAGAGTAGGAGAGTTTGAACAAGGAGGCGATAAGGCTGAGGAGAGTATAGAGAGGAGGGGGAGGGGGAGGGGCGTTGAGAGGGGACAAGGGAGGGAGTGGAGGTGACAACAGGAGAAAAAAGGAGAGGGAGGGGAGGAGGTGTAAAAAGTACAAGGTGAGCACAAAGCCGTCCCTGGCCTCATTACAGTAACACACCAGCCTGGCTGGGGTTCATTCGTTATCTGCTCCTGCACTCGTTTATTCTCTCGCTACATGAATCGTCTCCATGGATTGCATGTCTCCATGGACTGTATGAATAGATATGGCAGTGTGTGTGTGTGTGTGTGTGTGTATGAGTACATGCTTGAACGTCTGAACTGAAAACTGCCAGTGTTAACAAAACAGAGCAGCTGGCTGGTGAGGGAGGCGAAGGTAGGGAAAAAAAGGAGAGCTGTGCATATGTGTGCGTGTGCAGGTCACCCTCGTGTAATTAGTCATGTTGAAGGATACATTGAAGGATAACGTGTGTTAAAAATACACGGCTATAACACACACTTACACACACAGTATTTCAATGGGGCTTTCAGTTGAGCTTCTTTTGTTTGTGCACCAATAATGTATAAATTAATACAATCTGTAAAAAACGGAAAAAAAAAAATGCTAGCATTACTTTTCACACGTCACCTAAAACTTTCATATCTGTAAACCTGTGTACTCTGATAGCAGTGGAAGAGGCTTGTGTTTTTTATGTAAATAAAGTATTAATACAACTGTATAAAATCAATATTTACGAGTCTTGCTTTCAAGTTCCTCCTATCACTTTCACCAAATAAAACATCAAAAGTAAAAGCTCTCCAAATATGATAAATATGAGGCAAGAAAAAGTCACAAAATGAATACACATTCTTATTCAGTCTTTTTTTTAAGGCTTTTCTCATCTTCATCTTTGGTGAAATAATGGACAGTTTTACCTTTTGGCCTCAAAAAGTTCCTATTCCTAACTATACAGTATGTTTAAGTGTAACTATTATAAGGGCATGATATTTGAAAAGTGACCCAAGATTACCTCTGTTATGATTTTGTTTTATAGGAGTAAAAATGATGGCTTAACTATGAAATAAATGGAGTAGAAGTTCCTGGTGGCAGAAATTGGAAAAACAAAGTTCTACTCAGGCATAGTTCATGAGTAAAATATGTTCTACACTTATAACAAACTATTTAGGTTACATCCCATTCCTGGTACTTATAATAACCATTCCTAGCAATTTTGGGCATGATTAGCATGATTATGGTACTTGTGGGTATGGTTAGGAAGGTCATTGCTTCCTGTTAAGGTCAGGGAAAGACTGTTGTCTTAGAGAAAGTCAGCAGAATGAGAGAATGGACTGATAAAATATTTATTTATATATATATAAAAAAAAATATGTCCTTTATGTTAATTTGATGTTTTAGTAGCAAATGTTTCATTTCGGAGGGAAAATTGTACTTTCTTTATTCCACTGCATTTATCTGAAAGATACTGATATTAAATTCTTAAATTCAGCTCCACATTGACCAACTATAGATATTACACAATAATGCATTAGATATAGTATAGTAGTCTTATAACACATGTATTCTCAGTTTGAGCGTTAGTACTCAAAGTGCATTTTTGATGTGCAATTATTTTATTTCTCTATTGAATCACAATGTTGTTTTACTTGAGTGTCCAAATACCATCTGCACCACTGTGTACACCACGCAGCAGTACACAGGCTGCAGTCTCTGCTGTCAAACATGTGAGTTTTCTCCATCATTCATCATTATTGACCTCCTCCTTGTGACTTCTATAACAAATTACTGTTCCAAAATGCACTTGGCAGGGTAAATTAGTCACTATATAAATGTAATTTGTAGGAGGTAGTGTTGCAGAGAAACATAAACGTCTGTATAGTGGACCGTATATTGCACAGGCACTATGTGTAAAAGGAGCATGTTTGTGGAAGTCAGGGAACAGTCTAGACTGTGGCCAACTCGGTCTGTGAACACAGAGACGCACCCTGTCATCCTCTAAAAAAAATGCACTGTGCTGCTCACTCGCATGCTTGATACATGGGACTTACAGCGGGAAGTTCATACACGCACAGTTACACACACACGTAGCATTTGATAGCCTATGTGTGTCAGTGTAATAAATCATGTAAAGCAGGTTGCTGGTTGTTGCTGATGCTACAGTCTCCGTCTGCTCCACATGATTAGGAAGAGGATCATGTGGAGAATCTCCATATGTCTGCCTCACACTGGGCTTCCAAACCCCTGGGGAGGGTGTGTGTGTTTGTCCATGAAGAAACCAGTAGGCATCATCGCAGCTTGCACGCGCCCTATCTGTGCGCGCCTGCGAGTGTGAGTGGGCGTGTTTGTGTGCGCCTGCCAGCATGTGTTTTCCTGTGAGCGTCCCACTGCGCATCCATGCATACTTTGGGTCCCTGGTGTATTTGCGTATGCAAGTTCAATGTTTCAGTGTTTGGCGAGAGGCTAAATAATGCACAAAGAGACAGTAAGATTAAATGGATGAGTGTACGTCTACTGCTGGCTAATTTTCTCTGTGATTTATTACACTCTACTGTCCCAGCTGTGATACATGTACACACACTTGCCTACTGAGGATACTGAATACAATGGTTACTGGTGTGCAGGTTCTCAATCATAGAGAGATCTTCTGCTGTGTGTGTTGAGTGTCTGGATTAACTCTTTCATTCTCAGATTTCTTCCCTAAAATGCACTGACTATTACAGATGAAAAGTAATTGCTCGTGAAGGGGAGACTAACATTTATACCACAGTATCAATATTTTATTATTATACATGTGTAAAATGAAAGGGGACATTAGTTAAGAAGAATCCACAGAGAATTAAAACCTCTTTGCTCTCACTTCTATGGAGCAGTCTAATGCCTTTCATTTGGTGATAATGATTTCATCTTAACTGTTTTGCTTCACTCTTATTGCTCTCATCCATATTTTTTGCCCCACATGGAAACTTCTCAGACAAACCCAGTATTAATTATAAATAGCTGTAGAATCAATAAAAGAATAACTAACAAATCAAAATGATAAACACATTATTGTTTTAAAAGGGCACTTTTAAAGATTTAGTATTTGATTTCCATAATGTCACAAGAGACACATTTCAATCAGAATCCAAGATTTTCTCACTTTGAGTCTTGAGCTTTGAGCTGTTTTTAAAACCTCTGGATGCTGCACTTACCATCATGCAATTTGATAGAGTCTTGACATCACTGGAGCCACAGAGGACATACACAGTTATTGCCATACACTGAGCACCACTGCTCATAATGAGTGAACTTAAGTGAACCTACTGGTGCAGTATGAGAACATTATGAAACATATTTGATTTGAGATGTGGAAGTGCAACGTACACATCAATCTTCAAACTGCATCAGCATGTCACAATACTGCATTGACAGAACATTGACAAAAATGTTTTGTTCACTGTCATTAATAACAGTATATTGCGTATGCAGCACAATGTCATTACTGTAAGTATATTTATATTAGCTAGAGTATATTTAGTTGCAAGGGCATTAGTATGGTGGGCATCTTGAATAGTTTTAGGCATGGGAATGGATATGTGGGCTCCTTGTTTGCCTGAGTACTGCACTGTACTGTCCACCTGAATATCTGAAAAGCATCACTGCACAGTACTTTGTAACCACCCCCTCTCGTCCCAACTGTCCCTCCACCCTCTGCTGCTCCAGTTCATCTCAGCTGTCTCATTTTCTCTTGGATCATGATTTTCTTCTTTTCTTTCAGCATCGCTTTCCCGGACATGCACATCTTTTATATTCCTCAAACATTCTTTCTCCATCTGTTTCTCCCTCGTTTGTTTATTTCCCTCAGTCTGCTTGCTGAGCTTAGTCTGTCTTTCCTCCCCTCTGTCCGTCTCTGTTCCTCTCATTCTTTCCTCCCTCCTTCTATTTCCTTTATCGCACTCTTTGTTGCATCGTCATTGTCTGGCACTAATTCCCTCACCTCCTCTTTGGCTCTCTCTTTCTTTGTCTTTTCGCCTCCCTCTTGTCTGTTTTAGTGGTTTACCAGGCTGGTGTGTGTGTGTGTGTGTGTGTGTGTGTGTGTGTGTGTGTGTGTGTGTGTGTGTGTGTGTGTGTGTGTGTGTGTGTGTGTGTGTGTGTGTGTGTGTGTGTGCGTGTGCTGCGAATATGTGAGTGTTCAAGCGTGTGTGTATGTGTATGTGTGTGTTTTTGTCCGTCAGTCTACCACACCACTGCAATTCATCATCATTTTATCTACAGCTCCCTTAATTGGATCCTATCACAGTCCCACCTGACGAGGAGAGAGGTAGGGGGGTTGGAGAGGAGGAGGCTTACTCACTTGCAACACCACATGGATGCGCACATGTAGGCACACACACACACACACACACTTGCAAACACACTTGCACGCACACATGCACACACACCCCTCTGTCTAGCTTCATCACCGGCTGCAAAGTTGTGTTGGGGCCTGTATATTTACTATTTTTCCTGCCTCCTGCTGAGAGCATTGGTATTTTACTAAACATTAAAGTGCACTGAGGAGTGAAGAAATTGATGTTTGTGCGTGTATGTGTGTGTGTCTATTTGGTTTTTGCTAGTGAGTCTTTGCTGAGGAAGGTCTCTGTCCTCCAGCATCAGCAGCTCTCAGCTGTATGGCTGTGCTGTAGTAATGAGTGAATGTGAGTGTATCAAACGCTGGGGATGCAAACAGCCATTTCCTGGAGTAAGTGCTGGTGTTTGGAGGCGTGGGAGGCTTTCAGAGCACACTTAAATCCCAACAGAGAGTGAACAGAAAATAACGTTACGTACATCTGTTGTTTTCAATCAATTCATTTTTTATCTGCAGGTACTGTATTTGGAAGCACTGGTCTTATAATGCTAGTGACGGAGGTCAGGGTTAACTTGTTCAAAAAGGTCTCACTAAGTCTGAGGTACACAGAGTAATTCAATAGTTAAAGCCAGATTTGATTTTGTAAGAAATTGTGCCTCTGAATCCTGACAAATTTATTCAAATATCCAACTTGATGTGCAACAATAATTATTTGTCTGACTCACTCTTTGTTCAATGGGCTTTTAAGTAGTCAGGTCACTGAAGACAAATCTGACAAAAACCTGTAATAACAACCCAAAACGTCAAATCTATCAGAACACTCACTTGCATGAAGCAATTACACAGACAAGCGACTAAATATGCACAAATTAGCTTTCCAAAAACACAAAGGAACTGTAGGAGCCATCATCACTAGGAGGAAATCAACTTCAGTAATGTGGCTCATAACTGTTTTTCGTGTCACCACAAAGCTGAAGCTCAATCTCTGCCTTTGTGGGGAGAAAGTTAGTGACTGGGTAGAGTTCAAAAACAGCAAGTGGCCACAAATCAGAGATGTGTTGTGAGCCCGGTGGTAATGTGGCAGCCGGCTGAACGACCCGGAGCCCTTGACAAGTGTGTGACAGGCTGGAGAAAAGGCGGCTGGCGGAAGCTGCCAAAGCCACACGCTCGCCTCCTGCTGCCTTTCAACTTGCGACGACTCGCTATTGGACCTATCACTGTGAGCGGGAGCGCTGCGGTGTGCGGCTCGCATGTTAATCATATGTCTCGTTAAGTAAGTCATAATTGGTGTCGTTAAAATGCCTCCCCTCCGTCTCATAGCCTCGATCGGAGTTGAGGAAATTAACATTGCTGAAATGGTTGCTCCCTATTAGCGGGGACAGTTTGACTGAGGGCTGAGAGGCAGGAATGAGGAGTGGGCATGAAGAGAGAGAGAGAGTGGCTTTGCGACAGTCGGTCCCTGTGGCCATATGCCTCAGTTTCAAGTCTCTGTCGCAGTGGTTTATGACTGCTGCCTTCTCTGCCTCGCGCTGCAGCTAACCAGCAGTACAGTAAGGCCTAATGGTTAAACCAGCATGGCCGTCCAGGATGGAGCTCCTGTTGACAGATTAAACAGCTGGGATGGGTCGCAGCAATGAGATAGTTGATCAGGATTGGCTGAGATAGTAATGAGTCAATAACGAGCCTCTTATCCACTAAACTAACTCACATTTATCAGGTCAACAGACAACAGGTGATGTAAGCTGTTGTAATTGTGTGTGTGAGTGTGTGAGTGTGTGAGTGGTCTTACCGTGGTCTTCTGACACTGGATGCTGCTGCTGTTGAACCTCAGAGCCGGGACACTGTGAGTGTTTCCCTGGATGTGGAAGATGCACTCGTAGTTCCTCTGTCCAGACTGAGGCTGGGGCAGGTTCTGTGCCAGCAGGGTGATCGGCCTCATGACGCCAGCGGGGATGTAGATCTGGGTGGAGGGCAGGATCTGAGGACACTCCTGGAAATGAGGGGGGAAAAAAAAGAATAAAGAGACTGAAACGTGCATGGAAAGTAAAGATGGAGCTCTCAGCGGGATGCACATGAGACTGGACAAAATGTTCTGGATAGAGAAAACTGATATCTTCTTTCCTGACTACAAATCCAGATCCAATACACTCCAGCGTGCCTTAAAGGCATGATTTATTTGAATTGGCAGAGATACAGTGAATATATTTTGGTACCATGACGTTGCACAACTCCAACCAGCATCCAACCACATACGGTGTTGTGCTGCTTCAGATCCTTTGCAGCCTCCTTTGTTTCCCATGGTGGAAAAGAATATTTCAGCCAACCAACCTCTAACCTCCACTTACAAATTATCAACACTCTTGAGGATCAACTCTTGTCTTATTTATGAAACGCTGATGATTGAATGTGGCATTTTACTTTTCAAAATGAGCACATGTCATTTTGGAATCGACCACTTCTGCACATTAATGAGGCCGTTACGGGTTTTAGGCATGTTTTCTCCCTCCAAAAGAATACACCAGAGGATATTCTAAATTCTTTCAGCACGGACAAAGAAAAAAAAAACAGAGCCAGAGGCAGCGTCTCTTAGAAACACGGACAGTGTTAATTCCACTGTGCTGTAGTGTCGAACAGCTCCAGTCTCAGGATTAGAGAGGGAGATGACTGAGGGGTCAGCACTTCCATTCAGCAGCTCTTCAATCAATAAAAAAATTTGGCTTGAATAGAGGCTTTGCACCGTATTAATTGAAGCAAAATAATTGAAATCTCTAAGGCTTTTTTTAAAGCCCTGAGTAAATCAAAAGACAATATGCAGCTGTCAGCTGGAATCCATGCTACATCACTGCTCATGCTCCCAGAATTAATTTGTATTTCAAACTGTGTTTTTAACTGGTTCAATAAATGAGATTCAATTACATCTTATTTGTGTGTGGGGATTGGTGTTACATTATTTACCACCACTGCATATTTTCTCTCAGTGTGTTGACTTAAAAACAGTCAGAACACAGCTGAAAAAGCCCCAAGTTGGATTTAATACCAGTTTACTCATAGCTGGAGTTATTTACCTGATAATTGTTGGAATATTTTGGGGATAATATTTGTGGGAATCTTGATTAATATTAAGTCTGACTAAAAGGCTATAGGACTTTGTGAGTGGATTAAGGCCTCTGCAATACCGTAAAGTCTCTAATTACCACTAAACTAGCTAGATCCACTAAAGTGTGTTTGATGCTCATCTGGAGATGCGGTAAACAATCATGAAGGCCATTCAAATACCAAACCAGAACTTATAAATCAGGTCATATTCCACTTAAAGCGCCATTAAGCAAACTATAACTTTCCTATTAGGTATAGCGATCGTTTATATCTGCAATAATAAATCTGTGGGAGCTTCATTTTGTTTAATCAGCAGTGACTACGTAAAGTTAAACCACACCAGCAGAAGCATACTGTGCAGGGCAATCTCTATATGAGTTTGCTCTGCGCTGAGCTACTGTGTAATGGAGCATCGGTAATGACTTGCAGATTGGCCTGGGAATGTTAGGAGAGGATGTGGTGGGGAGCGAGAGGTTTGAACGTAATGGCGCCCGGAGACACCACTACTCCCCTCGCCTTATTACAGCACGCTCCCACAGCAGGAGGTGATTGCATGGATGCCATATGTGAGGATGCAGGGTGGAATGGCGAGGATGTGAAATTACATGTCCCAAGGAACATTTCAAAAAAGTTGTATCTGTAATTCAGCACATCTGAAGTTGAGAAAAGAAGTGGAGCGTAAAGAGACAAAAGAGTTGATGAAACAAACACAAATGTATGTGTAAACTTTATAATAGAGACATAAAAAAAATGAAAGCAGAAACCCATATTAACTTCACAATTAGTCGTTGAAATGCTTCTCTTAAGAAAATCTGAAAATCGTCATGTTTTGTCAATGAGCTCCATAGGAAGGAATCGAGGAGAGAGGGACAGAGACGAGATTAAATCAATGGCAGCGAGCAGAGTGAAGCAGATTGTCAATTAGTGAGGCTGACAGTTAAAGTTTAAAGTATTCACAGATGGCGACAGACCACTAATGAACTGCTTCTAGCCTCTAATAAAACGGAAAACACGACCAAAAAAGGCCAGACAGGAAGAGGGAACGCATGTGTAGAGGGAACGCATGTGTGCATGTGCGTGTGTGTAACATGGTAATATCTAGTCTGAAAGTAGCAGTCATTGTTAATATCGGGATAACCAGGCCCAAGCATCTGCTCCAATTGCGGAGTGGACATCCTGTCTGGTTGCCTCACATAAACAGAGAGAGAGAGAGAGAGGGAGAGAGGGAGAGAGGCTACTTCACATCTGTGCCTCTCCCCTGCACATTTTGGTCCCTATTGCTTCAGCAACACACACACACACTCTCTCTCTCTCTCCTAAGGTCTGTTCCTTATTACCGATGCACCAGTCTGGATAAAAAGCACAACATCACATCCCTCTGAGGAGCATGATAATATGCACGCACGTACACAAAGGCATCCCCCACATAGGACCTGCATACAATACAAAGACACAATTTCACGAAGATGTATGGGGAAAACAGAGGGTAGCACACACACAAACACTCACACACACACACAGGTACACACACGCACACAAAGGAGGGAGCGAGTGAACAAAAGATTTGGGAGCAGAGTATTGTGGGAGCTGTTTCATTAGGAGTGGTGACAGGTGTCAGAGCTGAGTCTGCATCAGATAGCGGAGCAGTTCTACACAATGCGTCGCAACAATCTCTTTACCTGGGGGATTCCTCTAATCCCTCGCTTTCTCTCCTCTCTTTTATTCCTTCCCCTCGCTCACACTTGATCTTTTTGATGTTCTCTGTATGTTTCGTCTCGTTTCCTCTCCCATTACCTGCCTTGTTTTTTCCACCTTTATTTCATCCGGGCCCGAAGAGTTGACGGAGCGTGCGTCCTCTTTTATCTCCGCACCAGTGGAGGTTCCCAGTACAACACTGTCTGCCACTGGCGGCCACTGGGAATCGTGTGACATCCAAAGAAGTGTCTTGAGGCATACATTTATGGCGCAGTGAGGCTGGGATGAGCAGCGATGCAGAGGATGAGCTGAGATAAACCAGTGGATAAGAAAGAGATGAGGAGAGGTGAAGCGCAGAAGGAAGGAGGGGAGGAGATGAGGAGGCGAGGCAAGGTCTTGGGAGCCATACACTCGTTTATTAAAGTCGGGGATGAGAGTCTAGAAGGTCAAGTTCCCAACAGAGCGAGGCAGGGGTGGAGCACAGCAACATGGGAGCCATACATACACTTATCTAACCAAGCTACTTCCCAGACAGCCAATACACACACACACACACACACACACACACACACAAACTATGCTATATCGGGATATGTATACCCAAATTGCACATTATAGCCTAAGGTGAATACACAAATCAAATACACACACACACACACACACACTTATCCACACATATAACCATTGCTATAACACACACACACAGACTGATCTGAGGCTAAATTTTACCCTCTGGCTCTGTGCAGTAACTGAGTGCACTCAGACCTGTGGAGTGTTTTACAGTAGCCTTGGGGGTAAATACACAGAAACTGTGATCAAAGGTGGAGAGGTAAGCTTTTAGGGGGGAAAAAATAGTTTCACCTCACATTCCATACTGCAAATGGAAATTTCTATTGAGTGTTTATCAGTTGCTTCTGGCATCTGTGGGCCTCCTGCAAAACACCTCTGCGGTATTATCTAGGCATATTAACGGGCAGTCTGTATGATTTTTGAGTACTGAAGGCCACAGTTATATTAATCCGGTCACTTCCACATGTAGATGCTTAAAGGGATAGTTCAACATTTTGGCAAATTGGCCCATTGCTATAATCCCTATAGTCATAGCAGTAGGTTCGTTACATTTAATTGTCGGTGTAAGCTTTTTTTAGAACGGCGGAGCGGAGCGGCAGGCTGCTCAGAGCGAAGCTACGGAGGCTAATTATGGCAATGGGCCAATTTGCCAAAATGTTGAACTATCCCTTTAAGTATATTTGAATGGTAATGCCTACAAATCATAGGTTTCTTGTCTTGCATTATGGCATTGCAGGGTTGCAGGGTGTTTGAGACTCAGCTGTTTGATGTTGGTTCCTGGACAGTTGGCTCAGGATGATGTAAATCTGAAAACTGCGATGAAATGAAAAACAAGGTTTTACAAGGAGGAAGAGTTATGACGAACAGTCCTAAACACACAGGAGATGTTAGCTACCATGGCTGCACCGGCCTCTACACCATGACTCTTAACGTCACATGTCTGTGTCTGACAATCTCACCAAGAAGTTGAGGAACTGATCCAAGACAAAGAGGACGGTTCACAGTCCAACAGTCACTGTCAGCTTTGTGATGTTAGCAGGGACATATGGATGGGGTCAGGTCACGTCTACCCAAACCACACCTGCTCCACTCTCTTGTCTGTTCTTTAGTTTCGTCTTGCAGTCTCTTCAAACACTTTACTAACCTTCTTCACCTCCCACCCTTTGGTTTCTACCTGCTCTGCTGCCTCTCAGGCATCGATGCTGCATCAGAAAGATGATGGTGGCTACAACTCAAGCCTCACACAGACATTGGATATTGTTTGGAAATGTAGATGTCAGAATGTCATTGTGACATTTAGATATTTCCCAATCTGAAGCACTTAACAGAATGTCAGTATTTTATGTCCCATGAGACATTAGGCAGATGTTGGATTTATGTTTTTTAAATATCAAAGTCAGCTGAAATTAGTACCTGTATCAAATGATTGTTGGATACTGTCACAATGTCCTTGCTGAATTGTGGTACCTATCCCATCGTATAATTCAACCAAATATGTGTATGTTTAACTACACTGGTGTCCAGCTGTGTACCTGCAAGGTTGTTTAAACACAATGACACCTGCAAGCCATGCATGCTTCCAGCTGTCTTGGAGTCTGTAGAGCTGCAGAGTTAAGGAATAAGAATCACTCATAAAACTTATACATCGAGGCAGGAGTATAATGTTTACGAACTTTCATTTTCCGTCGCTATGGAGGTGTAATGTGTGGGATGAAAGACAAGAAAAAAAAACAAACATGACATTTACTTAATCTATATCTGGCTCTGCCACACTTAAAGTCATTATATTATCTGTTTACCTTCTTTCACTCGCTTCTAATTACTTTCTATCAGGATGAAGATATCGCATCCACGGTGATGTCAGAGATGAGGCGAGAGCCCCGATTGGCTGCCGGCTGTCACCCATGAGGCCGCTTCACCGAGGCGCTGACAACCCCTGTGTATGATGGATGAGGGCGTCTGTGTGTGTTTGTCTATGTGTGTGAGTGTCAAGGGGGTCACCGCAGTGTAGAGGGTCCCCACGGATTAGCGTTACAGTCCAATGAACCATTTCAGAAAGGAGGGGGCGAGACCCCATCGACCAGTGCTGTTACACACACAGACAAAAACACACACACACACACACACACTCACTAAGGGAGGGGAAAGGATCTGATATGATGACCACATTTCCCAGGAGAGCGGGGAAGAGTCATCTGTTGAGCAATGTCTCAGTTTTAGACACTAATATAGTTACACCCTTAGAGAATAAATCCAACAGAAAGTAACAGTAACACACTCATACACACACTCCAGAGAATACCACAATAATGTTCAATGGTTCATGCTCGTGATCCCATTAGATCTGTGCATTCAATCAACACACAGACAAGTCATAAGGCCGTATATATAGGTCACCTGAAATACTTTCTCCCACATCTTTCCTCCAGAATGTTCTTTTCTCTCTCTCTCCCTCTCCCTTCATTAACAGCTTTTCTTTAATCTCTGTATCTGTCTCTCATAACCCTATAGC
The DNA here is from genome assembly GCF_905171665.1 of Trachurus trachurus. Lineage (NCBI taxonomy): Eukaryota > Metazoa > Chordata > Actinopteri > Carangiformes > Carangidae > Trachurus > Trachurus trachurus. The sequence goes on from NC_139901.1 coordinate 10,583,059, forward strand.
AAGTGAAGACAAGTCAAAACAAAGGGAGCTTTATCAAACCCATACATCACAGCATCCAGCTATTTCTGCTACACTCAGAGAACGTATCAGACACCCCCTCCCTAAAGGTTGCCTGTGCAGTCAATGCTGTAAATCCTTATGTAAAAAAACCCAGAAAAGAGGTCAACCAGAGGTCAGACATAAACTGGTATCCATCAGTGCAGCAGCTGGGTCCAACTATGAGAGTCTTTTGGGCCCTGTCTGAGTGTTTGATGTGGAATGGCTACGGCTCGTACACAATCTGGTTTATTTAAGAAGGTATGTGTGTGGTTATTACAGCACTGTTCCTCCTTATTATGTCGTGTTACCACACACATCACACTATGAATTAGTCCAGAGGAAATGATGCTAGTTAAGCTTTGTCCATTGGTAGAACGCAGAACAAGTTAAATCACATATCTGTCATGTCTGTTCTTTGACAGAGGTTAGCATGTTAACCAGCTAGCCACAACCTGTAACCTATCTGCCCTGAACTACAAAGTAGCTCTGCTCAGAGGACATTACAACTGTAATTGTATTAAAAAGACAACAATTGATTAAGATCCAATGATTAAGAAAAAAACAAAAAACAAAAGACAATCACCTGCTACCGACGGCCAAAAAAGCATTGCCATTTGAGACAGATCTACATTTGTCAAGAGTAATAAGAAGCTATAGGAAAGAAAATGCTGTGACTACTGGGAAAAGACTTCTTCTCCATTGACTGTATAGAGCTCCTCATCACACATGTCTCCATTAGAATAGCAGTGCCCTGTGTATTATCTCTGATGACCAAGTGCGATTGTGTGTCTATCTGGATGCTATCGGGCCTGGATGGTCAAAGAGGAGGATGTCGCCGATAAGCATCTGCTAGTGGATCGATAGGAGCCTCTAAAAATACGCAGGCTGTTTGTGAGTATGTGTGCGTGTATTTCTGAGGGTGACACAGTAGATACACGACTGATAACGAGAAGTTATCCGGGATGGCCTCACTAAGTACAGCCGTCTGCTCTCTCCCTTTCTTTTCTTTTTTAGCCTACAGAACCAAATTTGATGAATTTTGTTTCATCTTGTGAAGAGAAAATGGCACAGCGCTCCTTGCCATGTGGGAACCAACCAAAAGAAGACTCATTTTAGACCGTGACCTAGTGAATAATAAGACATCCCTGTGACCCACCTAAGAATCAGCCAACCTTTCAAGGACACTATAAAAGTCCAAGATAAATGCAGTGACTTCCCCATCATCTGCCTTCTTGTTTTTAGGTTTATATCCACTATTAGTCTTGGGATGAGAGAATGAGCTTCATGGCCTCAAAGGTCCCAGAGGCTGGGAAAGTTTAAGCAATATGCAACACAGTCAACTTCACAATAAAAGACGCAGCGTAGTATCTGGCATGCAAATTCACTGTGGGCCAGAAACTTTTGAAAGCTATCATTTCTGCGAGCCTGTTTCATCTTTTATTCTACATTTGTGATTCATCCCCCCATGCTTCGTTTCAACAAGAAAACTTTTCATCTATTTTGCTCAAATGAACCTCAGTTATAGTCTCAGGTGGAAGGAGGGCATCGCACCACACTAGGAGTTCTTCTGTTAAATAAAAGACACTTTGAACTGTGTTAGAAGCCTTTTGGAGTGTCCACCCACTCTTTGCAGCCCTTTACTATGGGGGATATGGAGCGAGACGGGTGAAGCAGGAAAGATAAAAACACAGAAAGAGTTTGTGCAGCTACGAACTGAGATGCTGATACTTAAAATATGAACATAAGCAACACTTTGACTTCATTACAGCTTCATCAGAATGCAGAAAATTGTACTTCCTGTTGAAAACCGTATTACTTTCATCACTTTTAATCGAGGCATGTCATTATCATTTTCTACTATTGAAACCTGGAAAGAAGTCACACTGCTGCTGAACTATATTCGCAACAAAGCTGCAATATGAATTAATGTGACAGGACTGCCTTAAATGACAGAACCCATATTGGGGAACTTTTGATTCAGCCCCTATTTCATCCTCTATCACTGATCATGGATGTTTTATGACATATGCAGACTGCAGACGTACTGGAAAGCTGTCCAGTCCCATAGGTAGTCACTACATTTAGATACATAAAATGCTTGTATGTTCTAATAAAGCATCACTGATCAAAGAGGCCCCACATCTAGTGAAGAACAATTGTGAATTTATTTCTGCTATTGTAAAAAAACAAACAAACAAAAAAACACCCTGGACGCAGATTAATTTATATGAATTTAAAAAAAAATCAGAAGGTTTTGAACTGGATCAAGATGAACTTTGTTGTGACTTTCTTTCTGACACCACAAATGTGATCAGAGGATTCTGTCCTTCTACAATTTTTCAGTAGCCTTCAAGTTATGTTGGTTCCTGTTTAGTGAATCTGTCATGAAACCAGTGAATCCTCGGGGCTAGACATTGAACATCAATATTTTTTAGAAAACACATTGTTGAGTGTCTGAATACTTTGTCCAGTCTTCTTCCAATATTCTGTGATCATATCGTTTCTGACTTCACCAATTTTGCAAGTGACTCTGTAACTTGTATTTATATACATCAAGGGTGGTATCAACAAGTTGTGGTATTGAAACCTAAATACTCAGCCTTACACAGCCATGGACTTTCAACAGCCTTCACATAATGGAGCGCATCATATAAACATAGATTGAAGTCTTCAGTTTCAAGGATATAACTACATCAGTTTCTTTGCTGCAGCATCTGGTATCAACAAACAAGACTGGCTACTACAGCCATTCAGTGCCACACTCCAGGAAAGTCACAGGAGACACATAAGAACTGTATATGAATACTCATCTCTGCCTTCAGAGCAACAGTGGAGTGAAGTTTTGGAAGAAGAGAGAAAAGCAACACAGGAAACCATCATCACATGAGTAATACAAGTGTTCACTGACTCTTTATCTTTGTGTTTTCATACATTCATAAAGCTGAGCGTATTAACAGAAATTAAAAAGAAGTCAAGTGCACCATGAATGTAAGGCAGTAGAAAGTCAATAAGCCGCCATGTAAAATAAAAGAAACTGGCTGAGAATCATCTGCCACTTTTAATCATTAGTGACTTTTGAGCATTTCCTATGTATGTTGTGCAGACAAAAGTAAGCTCTGTAGCTCTAAAGTAGTCTTCAAGTGATTTTCAGCAGCCGAGCTTAGAGGGAGGGAGAAAGTAGGGCAGATAGCATTAACTAAATGACATGGAATTATTGAGTAGATGCTAAGGAGACACGGCACGAGGCGCAGGGTGGTGTCACGACCCCCAAGTATCCTTTCATCTCCTGAATGGTTAAACATCTTTTGCATCCTTCTCCTACTATTCCATCCTTCTCCACCTTTCATCAACTCACTCTCTCCTTCCTCTCTTTCCGTTCAGTCGTTTGTTAATGTTGCTCCGATCAAAACTGATATCTTCTCCCTCTTTTAATATATTTTACCACCCTGATACTTCCTCTCCCTTGTGTGTCATCTATCTTCCTTCCCCTTGCCCACCCATCGTTCCCTGTCCTCCTTCAGCATATCAACCCTCCCCCTCACCCATCCTCAGATTTTTCTTTCTGTCCCAATTTTTTTTCCTTATTTTACCATGGAGACCAAAAACAACATGTTTAATCAATCCTAATTTCACCAAGCTTGTTGACGAACTGGCCTTGAGCAATTTGGGCAAATGCACTGTCCAATCTGCAATTTTCAACAATAATGAGACAATTAAAAATGAGCTTCCTGACACAAACTTAATTAGAGGCATTTTATTGTGACCTCTGATCTTCTTCTGGGGAGAGAGGGGAGATAATAAAACATTAAGCCCTGCTCTGGCGGTATCCTCTTCCACTTATAATCTGTGTATTAAACTCATTTTTGAATATTGTAACAACTTTAAGGGGCCATATTAGAGGTGATATCACTTGTTTAGTATATATTTTATTATTCATTTATTGGAGGATGTGTGTAAAATTGCAGGCTGTTTATTGAAGGGAAAACTGCATGATTTTTTTTTCTTAATTTCTTATGTGCAGTTTGTATATAGTTTCATAAATGAGGCCCATGGCTGTTTTAGCAAGCTTGCTTCTTCTCTGACAACTAGGCCACTGCCACACTCCTCCCCTTATGTTTTATTGTGGATGCTCCACCTTTCGCTTCTCATCTCATCTGTCTCTCTCCATTAAACACGCCAACGATCAGAGAAGCATCTGGAGATGCATCTTTAAGCTTTAATACACTTTGAATAATTAACACACATATGTGCCCACACACACACACCCACACTGCTGAGTCTATCAGTGGCAGGCTGCTCCCCCAGCCAGAGGAACTCTGAGGGAAAAAGGAAGCTTACTCTGTGCCAGCCCCAGCCCCAGAGTCTCAGAGCTGGGCAACTCGGAAATATGTACCAGCCTGAGCTCCAGATACCAGCACCAATGGAACAACAGCTGTAACTCTGACACCCAATAGCTGAAAGACACAAAGAGAGAGTGTCTGGCTTCTGCTAATTGACTTGTGGAGGGAATGAGGAGTGGGTGAACAAGAGGGAAGAGCTCGCATGGTTAGAGATCAAAAAGGGAAACCCATATGGAGACGGCTGGTGAGACGCAGGGTTTGAGCAGTGATAGGATGGGATGGCCTGTGGGTGTTTGTGGGTACCTTCATACACACTGGCGCTTCCTGCAGCAGCGAGGTGACTTGACAGAAACATACGACCATCTAGCCAACTCACTCATCATGGTGATTCATCCTCTAATTAGCGGCACGAAGGCTAACGCTGATCCACATATCTATATTCACCTTCTGTACATCTGGAGCCCGACACAGCCTGCTAATGATTATCAATGAGGCGAGGCTACGAAGCCAGCGGTTCAATCCCATGTGCCGTGGCAATGCATCATGGACCTTATGTGTTTTACTGACGGTAAGGAGGTCGATTCACCAGGAAAAGAAAGAAAGGACTGAAGGGAGGAGGAGGACAAGGGAGAGTCAAGAGATAAGGGATGAATAGGACAAAAGGGGAGAAAAGGAAGAGGACTGAAAAGAGGATGCTGTGAGGTGAAAGGGGACTGAGAACAGGCAGAGCTGGTGGGGTGCAGTCTCACTCATTGAAAAGGTCAATGCCTCGATAGTTAAACCGTTTCAGAGCGGCTGATGCAGAACAAGCATCGGCTCATAATGAGCATTCCTTTCCAAAGATTCAGATGATTTCACCCAAGCAGTGTCTTCATGAATAAATCAGACCTAAATAAATACCCTCCATAAGCTACGCTGTCCTAAAATAGAAATGAATAAATAGGGGGGGAAAGGGTCTAAAATCGACAGACCCAGTTGTTGACACATGAAGAACAATCTAGCTACTGCAGCCTAGGTGAAAACAGGTGTACAGACAGAAAACAACACTGCATTAAAAAAACATGGGGGCTACTTTGGTGGCGATGTGTTGCTTCAGGTGCTAGTGAGACAATTAAATCCAGAAGGGCCAGGTTGAGGAAAGATCCAGGGGGTTTTAAGGCTTACCAGATTTAAAAAACACTGCAAAGTTTATGGGGGAAGGCGACACAGCTCTACAGAGCTTTCACCACGACAGTCATTATATCCTCCATCTCAACCGGGCCAGAATCAGGAGTAATGCAGTCATAATGGACAAAGCTGCACCTCAGTTTTAACATCCAATTCCAACATTTAATGCCACTGCAGGAGGTCGTGTTCCTTTACTGTACCAGCGTGGGGAGAGACCATGTAGGGGTTGGGAGTGGAGGGTGGGCTCACAGCCTGTCTGACTTTCCCGTCAAAGATCCCCAATTAATGAGAGCTTTTTAATTATCCATAACGGCAAATTTACCCAACCATGCAGCTTAAAGTCTGTGTTCTGCTTTCCACATCTGTGAGTATGCGGGGGGTCAGCCGGGGTCCTCGCAATGTAAATTCCAGCATCAAAGGGTGTATTTGAGACTCTGGTGTGCAGACGTCAGCATACCCACTAATTTGCCTTTTCCCTGTGCTACATGTGCGCAAAAACAAACATGGACACTGTTTTTTGAATACAGAGACTATATATAGAATAAGTTTGATGGGAATTTTAATGGGACAACAAGCAGAGGCATGATATATCATTCACTGCATCAGTATAGTAGTAAATACAATTCATGCTTTGCCCACTTCTGTTGAGTTTTGTTCCTGTTTCGTCCGACTCACATGATTAGTAGTTTAAATGAATCCCATCCTGAGGGAATCTCACAGGAATCCCATGACCCACAGGATTCCAGAAAAAGTGTTTGTGTTCTACTTATATTTATGATGGAGTCAACAAAACATGAAGGCAGTATTAGGGTATCATCAATTATCAGCGGCTCAGGTCATTACGAATGATTAACTTGTTGTTGCATGCAGTTGTAGCATTCTACACAACCACTGCATTATTATAGTAGAGTAACATTTCATTGTTAGGTGACCTCTAGTGGCCACAGTCATTAAAGCAAACAAAAATTATAGGTGACTTGCATGCTGCTATTTGTTCCTCACGTCAAACTGGTAGTCACACCATGATGGCAATTGTTGCTGTGGCTGCAACTTATATGCTACTGTTTGTCATAGTATAAGGACTTATGATCTGGACATTTAGGTTGGAGGACTTGTTCTACACTCTCATAAAAAAAAGGAAAATAAACCATTCCTTGTCAAAGCTTCCATCTGGGGCTGTTACTTGGCAGCCATATTAAGTCTCCGCTGTCAATCTTGTGCTACATTAATTCATTTGCGGGACATAAAATATCCAGAGTAAAAAGCAGCTCCATGTAAAATTAATGAACAGCTTAATTAACAAGCAGGCAAATTGCAATCAGTAAAGGGACAAGTAGGTGAGCTGGTAGGCAGGACAATGAATGCAAAAATCAGGATTTTCTATTACTTGTTTTCTTCTTTTTATTGTTATCTCATTTTTCCTATTTCCTCTAAATCTGAATAAAGTCATTTGAACCAACCCCCAGGCCGAGCATGGGCCCAGTCTGCCATACCAGCCCAATGCTGGGATTCATTGGAGCAGAGCAAATTTGTTTGTCTCTGTGTTTGTTTGTCTTGGTGTTTGTTTCTCTCATTGTTTGTGTTTATACACATTTCTGTTGATGGTCTTCTCAAGTGTTTCTCTGACTCTGGCAATTTTCTGCCTGGTCGCCCCTAATGCGCCTCTCTGTTTATCTGCTGTCATAATACAGCTGATTTATATATATTTACATACCCAGGAAGTGACAGCAGAGACTTATATTTACTTTGAGAGGGCAAGAATTATACATTAGTGTTTATCTGTTTACACACACAGGGAGGAGGAGGTGTGTTTTTGTGATTTACCTGTGGCACAGATTCGCAGATGCTATGAATTTTATCAGATATGAAGTGAAGTCAGCCTCAAGAAATATGACAAATGCCTTTGGGAAGATAACCAGTGTAGTGTGAATTCAATCACTTTGGCAACCGACTGCTAATGACACAGGGGAAACTTTTTCAGGCAGCGGAGATGGGCAATATTGCTTTCAGCAGGGGCTGCGGACTGGCAAATTGGAACAAAATCAAGGCTACGGGAGATAAATGTGTGACGACAAAACTGCTGCTGCTGTGTTAGTGTACATATGCATTGCTTCAAATTGTTACCTGTTCAATGACAGAGAGAGAAAAGCCCAAAGCTGTCACATGCACTGTCTGGGAGCTTAATAACAATAATCTATGTGGGGATGTGGTGATGGCATGTGTGTGTGTGTGTCAGTGTACCACAATTCAGCAATAGCCAGCTGACATTCAAATCGTCTTGGTAACCATAGTAACATGTGCAACAAATTAAAAAAAAAAAAGAAAAAGCAAATTGGTGTGGCTCTCAAAACTAGATGGGGATGTCAGCACGGTGTGTTTATGGGAGGATGTGATGACAAGTGAATGTGGAGTCAAGTGTTCCACACACTCACAGAGACACACTTTCAAACAAAACTCCCAAAAGGGACTGTCCTATTCGTAAATTATTGGATAAACATGCACATGCTGGTTTGAAGGTATTGTGAAAACACAAAAGTTCATTTGTGTTTGAGTGAGAATTTCTTCTGCTTGTGTGAGAGACAGTGAGAGACGGAGCCTTCGACGGAGACAGAGGGAGTGTGAAGCCCGTCATGTTGTGGATGGATGTGGGTTTTCATGCAAATATAACATTTGGGACAGTAGCACGCGCTGCTATTTGCATACTCATTCACCCCTCCTTGTTTATAAGTGAATAAATCCAGCACTGCTTGGAGTACAACAGCTGCTGCTGGGCCACTCACAGCAGTACTCATTCATACACACACACACACACAAATGTTGTACAGGTCCCAGCTGCACCCTTTGCATTACTATGCCACTATACACTATACACGCTTATGTGTGTCAGTGTGTGCATGCATTAATATTATTAAATGTATTCATGTATTTCAGTGTTTCTGAATCTGTGTCTCTTTGTGTGCAAGTATTTGTGAAAACACGTTTAACCACATGGATGGGGTGTGATTTTGTAATTCTGCACGTGTGTATGTGTGCAAGTGTGTGCGAGTGTGCTCACACCCTCACCTCAGAGGTGTTGACTCGTCCCTCCTGGAAGGAGCAGTCACTGGCGTCTTGCGTGCACATGTGTCGATATTTGCACCAGTAACAGGAGAATTTTCCATTAACACAGGACAGGCACCTGGAGAGAGTGAGTGTGTGAAAGAGGACAGGATGTCAGGGGTTTTGAACATAAGCAACAATCACAATCATTTGAAACAGAATATGCTGCCTTTATTTTCCTTAGAAGTGTATGTGTTTTCCAAATAGAACAAAAGGGGGAAACATAGAGCACCTGTAAGACACCAAGTACTTGGGAGAGCAAATATACTGTATGAGTTTTCATGACACCTGCAAAATGTAAAATGTTGGAGTCAATTGCAACCGGATAGAGGGTAGAGAGAAGCCAGAGCAGAGGAAGAACAATGCAGCATGCTGTGGAGAGTGCCGCTATTTTGTTTTCCTGTTTGATGGACAATGAATAATAAAACTCACCCCTGGAGTGTTTCACTTTAGTTATTGTCTGAAATGGACTGAACTCAGTGCACAACTGTGGACATGGAGTGAACAAGACCAGGATGGACTGACATAGTTGTGCAATGGAGTGAGCATCGGTGTATGGAAAGATAGTCTCTGCTTTTGCTGACTGAAAACCACATTTATCTTATGTGTGGTCTGATAGTCCTCTTTTTATGGAACAGTTCAAAAAAGCTACTTGGAAAAACAGAAGGATGAGGCTTCATTTCCATTAAACCATAAGTATACATAGTAAAATATCAAATAAAGAAAGAAATTCAATGTACTTACTTAATACACAAAATAACTTTCACGATTCTGTTCTCTTATTTGCAGTCGTGGACTGAGCTCAGTCCATCTCACGCAATTACAAAACTAAAACACCACAGGGGAGAATTTCATTATTCGCTGTCCATCCAAGCAGCCAGTTTCTGATTTAAAACGACTGACTAATGCAACGTCAACTTGCATCAGAAAGATTCTGTTGCAAGTTTCAGGGACCTGTAAAGGCTAACTGTTTAATGTTAACCACATTCACTGCTTAAAAAGGAAAATGTGTAGCAACACTTAGAAGACACGGAAAACACAGGCATCATCAAAAATTTCCTAAATTTGACATTTAAAATCACTCTTTATAACTAGCATTAAATACACCAATGGAAAACGCAGCCACAGCGACCTGAATTCATCACAGATTAGGTATGATATGCTCAGGGAGAACTGTTGCCAGGCTAAATACAGCACAAGCAGAAACACAGATCAAAAGAGAACCTTCAACGGGAGACGCATATCACGCGCTGACAGGCCCAGCGTGGACATGCATCACCGTATTCACAGAGCATCAAATGTTTATGGTCCAAATCTCCAGAAATCAGGTTTGAATGACAAGTGTAACTGTGGCCTTGTGCATTAAGACTTCACTCCAGCTGTCAGCGAGGCCGAGGCGGACGCTCAAAACACCCAAGAGAGAGCAGGGAAGAATCCTTGGTGATCCACTCCTCTCCTCTTATTCTCCATGCTTGGAGGCTTACAGTGAACTAAGCTGGCAGACCAAGATAAGCCTGTTTTAAATAACATAATGTTTTTTTTTCTCCTTCTTCAGAGTTAAGGAAGAACAACATACACATTCAGACATACAGCACATAACCAGAGAAATGCAAGGACAGCTACCAGAAGAGGGGAAAAAAAGCAGCGAAGATTGAGTAAAAATGAAAAGATCTGTTTGTCTGTTTGTTTTTATTTGCGAAAATCTGTAATAGTCTTATTTTTATAATGAAAAGTGAGAAACAGAAGTTCATTCCTGTCCACGTCTCCTGTATGAACTTGATTTGTTTTGTTGTGCTCTAATTTTCTACCCGATCATTTCATAATAAAGTGTTTTCACATCAGCTCTGTACTGAGGTCTCATTGTCAATTAGCTGACAATAACAGGAATATACAGGAAGTCTCCACTTACCAACTCATCTTCATTTTAATTGGACTGCAGTAATATAAAAAGTTAAAACGATAACTACAGTGACTGATAGAAGAATATGTCCAGTAGCTCCGAACCTGACATTCTCTTTCCGCTAAAGCAAGTACTGGCTTTGTCGTCTTCACACCATTTCTGTACCAAATTTCAGTTAACTGGCTTCAGAAAAGCACACTCTAATTACATGTCAGTCCTCTCTCCCATTTGCTGTCACTGTACTCAATCAGTCCTCCTACAACTCAACCCCCACACACCCCCAGTCTCAGCCCTCCAACTCACATCTGCCCTGGAGACTGACTGGAAACCTGTGGGGCCGATCATCAAGTTATAACTCTGCAGAGTTATTATCACGACCATGACTGTATGGCACCTTAAGACTGTACTTGGCAGTTTCTCATTGTGCTAATGCCTTGTTAAATTATTTTTGGAGGGAAGGATATTTACTCCCAATAAGTTAAAATCTCTGAAAGTTGGCTTAAATTAGTTTGAATAGCTTCTACATGGAGAATGGAGCAACTGTGAACTGTGAATGAAAATGTCTTTTTTGTTTGTTTGTTTCCAACTAACTGAGAATCATGAAAAAGCTCTTTCACACCGTTATTCACACCTTCATTAATTAATTTTACCTTAAAATAATTAATGATGCAGGTTCTTTGCCAGTTGGTTCTTGCTTGGTTTGGCATTTTGAGAAATACAGTCATGCCCGAGTGAGATAAGAAGATCAATACCATGTGTTTGCAGGCTAAAGCTACAGAGGACAGTTATCTTAACATTTAACTTACGTTTCACAGGTGGCCAATAACATGACTGACTGTAAATGGGCAGTTGTTTTCAAACAGATTAACAAACTCAATAGTAGCCATGTGTACGTTTTTCTATTGCTACATGACAGATGTTAGCATTCGCTACTGTTTAGTTTTGAGTCTGGAAGAACTGCTGAAAGTTTAGGATCAAACTTAATTCCTTAAAGGACAATTCCGGGAAAATTCAACCTGGGGCTATTTCCTAATATTTTAGGAATCAATCTGAAGATTTTATTTTGAATATCTTCTGTTATGCAGTAGTTCTGTCTGTCCCCGGATCGCATGGGAGCAGACCGATCTTACACTGTTTAGGCTGTTTACATCCCACAAAACCGCAATTTGTTTCCACAGACAGCGTCAGATGGCTATTCAAACACACACCAAGGGGTTTGTTTACTTCAAGAAAGCCGACATGTTGTGAACGGTAAACTGAGCTGTAATACAAAAGTCTTGGCGAGAGTCAAGTTGATGCGTTCAGTATGTTTACAGGTAGAATAAACAATATCCAGACTTACTCTTACGAAAACGTTGTGCCTCAGAGTTAATATTCCTTTGTTGGTAAAACAACGGGAGAGCTTCAGACGACCTGTAAACATACTGAGACGGTCAACTCGGCTCTCGAGCGAAACTTTGCAAGATGTTGTATTACAGCTCCGTTCACAAGCATGTTGGCTTTCTTGAAGTAATCAAACCCCTCTGTGTATGTTTGAATAGCCATCTGATGTTGTTTGTGGGAAAAAAATGTGTTTTGTGGGACGTAAACAACGTAAGATCAGTCTGCTCCCATTATATGCTGCTGTGACGATGCGGGGACATACAGAACTACTGCATAACAGAGGCAATTAAAAAGAAAATCTTCCGATTAATTATTTTAGACCTAAAATATTAGGAAACTATAGCCAAAGGTTGACATTGCCCAGAATTGTCCTTTAAGCTCTCTCCCTGACGCTAGCATGCTAACAAGCACAGTTTAATTTCAATAGCACCTAACTGTACCCTGAAGATGTACACTTCTCAGTACATGTATTATAGCCTCTTGCTGTGAAAACACAACAGTGGCTGAGGCTCTTGACAAATGAAAATCATCACCAACTGCTCCAGACAAGAAACTGCATCACCTCTGGCCTTGTCTTGAGAAGGATTTTAATCAAATCTATCTATGCTGAGTCCACTTTGGTATAATATCCAGATCTATAGAGTGACATACAGTGTAGCCTACAAGTGTAGTCGTTTCTGGTGATACTTTATCAATGACACAAAGCCATGACTCAGTCTAGTGAGTACAGAAAAGCTCTCTTAAATCGCAATACCACCTGCGCAGTTTGACTGACGTGATCTCTGCCAAGTCTAGTCCAAAAACACCACAGTAATGAATCACCATGGGGGTTTAAAACGAGCCCAGAAAACAGAAGGACAACTGCTCAGCTCGCCATGCCACCCTGCTGCCGGAAAGACTGGCTTTAAATTGGATTTTAGTCTAATCCGCGCCCCGTCTTTGCCCCCTCGTCCTTGGTTTATTCAGATTTTTGAGGGTTAACTCCTGAATTGCCTTATGAGGGTGTCAGAGTGATTGAAAGGTCTTCATATAGCCAGTGATAAGCTAGTCAGACAAGACTGAACTGCAGTGAGAGCTTTACAATCAATGCCAGTGGATTTCCATCGGAAAAAAGGTGGACTGGGGTTATGCTAACAGTCTGATGTTTGTTAGTAGAGCTGGTGAGCCAGTTCCTCCTCACTATTAACCCCGGGGTTTATCGATTTCTTGTTGCAGGGACATGTTCGCACACATTCACAGGGGTGTGCACGCAGGCTCATGTCCGCCATAACACACACTCACAGAGTGAGACACACTAATACACACAAGCTGTCACCCATGTTGACATCGTAGCATTCCTTTGGGTCACCTGGGCAGTGGAGACTTGTTCTACAGTAGAGCTGTCAATGCCTGGACACCCGCCTTGGGTAAGTGGCTGCACTGCTGCAAAGTAGTCAATAAAATCCCCTGCTATTTAACAAGGCCTAGCAACAGAGCCGGGTCAAACGCCTTTTCGTCTTCTCAGAGCTTTTGTTCTAGTGAGGCTGGATCGATGGAACAAAGCTGTTGATATGCGAGGAATGGACCCGCATGGATGTATATGAAAGGAGAGAACGTTTATATGCTCATTTAATTCTGGTCAATGTGGATGCAGGCACAGATAAAGCCGCAATTCTTTCTTAATTAAGAGGTTAGTCTTTCATTTAAATCCAAGAAGAAAGTGTCAACATGTGTTAACCCAAGTGAAATAAGCTCTTTAAACACATTTCAAGGCAAAAATCATAAAGCTTAAATGCCTAATCAGTCCTTTAAACAGCTATAAATTGTAATTCAGATTAAAACCTCTGATCGCGTCGCCCACATCTTTCATGCGAGCAGTGTTTAGAAGACCGATAAGACTGACTGTGCTATGTGATCTATAAGTAGCCCCCTCTGTGTTTCATCCAATAAAGGATGCTGCAGATGAGCCAAATGAGAAGTTTAGAGTCTCAACAGGGGACTCATTATGAGATATTATTTCGACTAATCACAGTGACGTCCAAAAGAGGTAAGTCTGTGAGTCTCAACCCTCAGTTTAATTAAAGCGGGTCACATTTGCTGAAAATTGGACCAACAACTATTGCCACAAAATCAACATCAACTAACGGAAAGCGTTTCTAACGAGACGATGGCTGGTCTCTGAGCGGGAGCAGCAGCAGACGGGCAGCCTGGAAATGAGAGCCCTTCCTGGGGGCCGGAGCGTGGGCTGGCCCCCTCCCATGAGTGCTTCTTTTCACTGCATAGATTTCAGCCCTTTCATATTGTAATGGTCATGGTGGCCTGAGGCTGGGGCGCAAACCTTTTAGCTGTGTGGGACGCATTATTCCTGACACAATAGGCACAATCTCTCTCTTGTTCACTAACACTCTGCTTTATATCTCTCTTTCCCTCTTCATGCCTCCGTCTTCTCAGTTGTCTTTTTTCCGTCTCCAGCTCTCAGGGAATGCAAGTTTTCTTCCTTGTCCCACTCTTCCCCTCCAGCGCTCTCCCTCCTGTTTGTTTCTCTTCCTCTGTTTAAAGATGAATTATTCCTCCGCCCGCATGCTCAATTAAACTATTCCAAACCTCTATTTTAATGCAAATTTCTAATATTGTAACAGCGTATGTAAATAGCTTGCAGTGCAATTCGCAGTGCCAAGTCTGTTCCTTCTGTCTCTACGCGCTCCTTCTGACTGTGTGCGCACCTGTTCGTGTGTGTTTGCATGAGAATGTGTGTGGCTGGTGATGCCGGTGCTGTATCCACCATTAGGCTGTATTAAGTTGCACGCCGGCCTGTCTGGGCGCTCGCCTGCAGGGCTGCTCTGCTTGTGCATCTGTGCTGATGCTGTACTGTACGTCTCTGTGTGTCTGCCGTTGTGGGTCTGAGCTACACTTTCACACCCGGCCCACCACGCCTACGCGACAACTCCATTATCTGCCACTGAACATCGCGACTCCTGCGCTCGGCTTTTCCCGCGAGCGGGGGTCAAAGATTTAGAGGCGAAAGGTGACAGCAGAGGGGGAGTAGTGTATAATATGTGAGTTTATGTTACAGCTGCTGTGGTAATAACTGCACAGTAGTTGTACAGTCCTGCGGAGTCCTGAGGGGGCCAGCGAAGCCAACATCAAAGGCTTAAACAGCAGTGTGCCTGTTTATGCAGCAGCGGGAGGAGGGCAAGGTGGCTTATCAGAGGTACAGAGCATAAACACACACACACACACCAAAACACCTCCTACATGCATACAAATATGCACAGACACTCCAGTGCTAACTTAGAAACTGAAAACTCTATACACACATGTGCACGCACACACATTCACAATATGAATCAAGTCATTGAACTAGGCCTGGAGGCCCCCAGAAGTGGCCCAGGTGAGCTCTCTCTCTCTCTCCAAGCCCACTCCATTATGACCATCTCCACACAGGCACCACGGCTACAGCTAATTAACGGCCTATTACTATGCAGATATATGCAGGGCCAAGAGCAGAGTGCAGGCAATAAATGGGCTTGATGAACGAGAGAGGGGCAAGTAAAGGGTGGTGGGGGCTAAGAGCGGTTGGGAAGGGGGGAGGAGAAAAAGGTAAAGTGAAGAATGGGAGGAGAGGAAGTAAGAGAAGGTGGGAAGGCAAGAATGTAAAAAAGGGCTAGAGGGCTAGAGGGAGGGAGTCGGGGATGGATGGCGGCACACAAGACAATGAAAGCAGGACAAGTGCACTTTACATGGCTAATTACAAGTTTCTTTTAATGCCGGTGATCAGGAATTAACGCTTCTTGTCATAATTAGCAGTTTGGGTTTTAAACTTAACTCAGCCGTACAGGAGCCGTCACAAACACTGAGGTCCTTTATCTGCGATTCGAGGAGAGGAGACAGAAGCTAAATGTGCCTCTTTATGGTTAGCTGACGTTCCTTAAATCCATTATTAGTCTGTTGTCTTTATCCTCGTGGTTCTTCAGATGTTTAAAAATGCAAACATCAGCTCAAAGAAGAGAGAAAACGACTTTGAAGACAGAGTCTCTGAGTCATTATTTACTTTCTGGTACTATTTAGACAACCCCCCCCCCCCCCCCCCCCCAAAAAAAAAAAAAAAAAAAAAAAAATACCAGTGAAAATTACTTCTGTTTAATTTATTTTTTTCATCAATGAGATTGCATTCAGCGGCTCAGCACTGGAGGAGTGCTGGAGTCATCTAAGGGATGACATTTTGATTTTTTCTTTTTTAATTTAACCTTTATTTAACAAGGCAAGTCAATTAAAGAGCAACATTCTTCATTCATTATCAGGCTGATCCCACTGATCTCTCTCTACACCCTCTCCCTTCTCTGTTTGGAAACATCCAACTGAAAAAGTTAAAGAACTCTAATTACAAAACAAACTCACCAATTCCAGGGGGAAAAAATCTAATTGAAATTAAATAAAGTTTAAGCTCTAAGCCAATTTGTGGCCTATTACATAGTGTTCTGGTTTTTCTCACAACTTAATAGTGTACATGATCAGCTGATGAGTTATAATGTATCTGACTGACACTACTATTGATGCTGTTGGCAAATGTGTATTTGAGCTAACAGTAGTGGAGCCAACTTAGCAATTATCTTACTAGATTTGGCATCTTTTAAGTCGCTTAGCTTTTTCAAAAAAGCTAGCAAAAAAATCCACCCACTTTTTATGCTGATATGATGTTCTCTCTGCCAGTGACTGTGTAATTTGACTATTTACCTCTGTTTTCTCTTATGTTGTAAGTCTTTTTTCCCTCTTTACCTCTCCGGGAATGGAAGTTTTTCTCCTTGTCCCACTACAGCGCTCTCCCTCCTGTTTCTCCTTTCCTTCTCTATCTATTTAAAGATGAATTATCCCTCCTCCTGTGTACTACATGAAACTATCAATGACCTCTTTTTAATACAAATTTATAATACAGTACTGGCAAATGTAAAGGACTTTTGGTGTAATTTTCAGCACCATTCATTCTAGTTCATGATGGAGCCAGTTAAGCTTTGATTTCATTTTGTGAAGATCTTTTAAATCTCAACATTTGCTCTTAAATTATGTGCACAACACGAGTTTCCTGTGAGTTTCTTGTAAGGGGAAAAGCTCAAAACAAAATAAAGATTAATGAGCTCCAGCTGAGAACTGTTCTCACAGCCAGCAAAGCAGCTTCCTCCTTTAAAGCTCTTTTTTACTGTTCAAATGATATGTCATCAACCAAAGTAATATTGCAGGTGTTAAAAGAAAAGACTCTACCCTGATTAAGTTCAATTTAAATTAAAAACTCTCCTCAACAGATTATAATAGAAAAGACTCTATGAGGTCTCTGTCTCTCCTGCTCTCCTTCAGACTCAACCACACACAAAAAAAGAAAAGAAAAAAAGAAAACAGTTTTCAAACCAGTGCTGAAACATCACTCAATCCTCCCTGTACCTACATTGGGGGTAATTCATTTTTAAAGAACAGCTGACATGTTGTATCCTCCATAGCTGGGCCGCCCCTTCCCTTCCTTGCATGGTTTGTAATCAGTATATTATTTCAGTCAACAGTGGTCCCGTCATTGTTTGAGATTTAATGAAGTAATTGTTTTGTTAAAAAAAAAAAAAAAAACACAGAACAATGAACTAGCAAAGATTGCACACTCCTCTCTCCTTTCTCCATTACAGGAGTTACGTATTTTCAGGCCAATATTTTTACCACTATTGCTTTTGGTAAAGAACCAAAGTCAGTCCTCTATTGATCACCATTTCCAGTATATCTTAAATGGCATTAAGGTAATTTAACGTTGAAGGAAATGGGATTTAAGCAATGACTGTTTCTCCCACTTTTCTCTTCTGCTTCCATTTAAACTATATTTTGTGCAGAAAACCAAAAGACAACTTACGACTGATGGACGCTGCAGTTGTAAAAGACAAAGTCCACACTGGCAAACTTCTTTCCTGTCTCCTTCGACTTCAGATACAACTTTATCACACGCTGATCACCTACAGGGAGACAAAACACCCACATCAGAGACAAGTGCAAAACTGATTAGTGTGTGCCAAGTCTCAGGCTTACTGAAGTGTTATTGTACACAAACATTTTTTGTCAGTTCCTGTTAAGCTTCTACTTTGTAGCCACTTAGTTTGCAGAGCAGTAAATTCAGTAAATTTGTGAATCAACAGTTTCTTATTTGGATTATCACAAAGTAGAGGGTAGAGTTTAAAAGCAAAGCTGAATGAGACAAAGAAATTTGTGGAACAACAAATGAAACCACTCTGCAAACACAGTTTGTGGCCAAAATATTTTTGTTTCCTTTATTTTTTTAACAGAAGGTGCATCTTCCAGACCAGTAGGACTAATTCTCTGCCATGCATATATAGAGTCCCACAGTGTTTAATGAATACAATTATTAAATATCATATGTATAAATAGTTTTCCCCGTCAGAGTTAACGGCAGTGTTGTTGTCGCCCTCTCACCTCCCAGCCAGTCACATGGCCTGTGTCTCTTAAAGGATAATTTCCGTTTTTTACAACCTGGACCTTATTTCTAGCATAAAATACAATCATTTTACTCACCCAGAAACTTTGGTGTCATTTGGAGTTGTTTTGACGAAATTAGCCCCAGTGGAGCGGCGCGTATATCCGTATAATGCGAGAGCACGGGGCACCCAATGCAGCCTCTAAATAACACATTATCCGCCGCAAAACTCGTTCATTTCGCCAATATTTTGTTATGATACACTAGTGATATTCCCCTCCGAGCCCGTGGTGGCATGTTATCAACATGCTGCGCCTGTAGGTTGACTACTGACCTCTGACCTGGATGATGTCATCTCCGACCGCTGCCCGGCTCATTCTGATAATAATCATTCTGCCTCGGCATTCGGGTCCATTTTTAGCTCAACTAGCCGGAGCTTTAGTGAGTCCAGGTTGAGGAGAGGAAGCCTGTGGAAGCTGAACTTCATCCAGCTGCTCATTTTGTTCTGACAAGTCAGAAACACGCAGAAACGAACCATAGCATTAGCCGTAGCAAGTTAGCCGCGCCGGGCAGCGGTCGGAGATGACATCATCCAGGTCGGAGGTTAGTAGTCAACCTACAGGCGCAGCATGTTGATAACATGCCACCACGGGCTCGGAGGGGAATATCACTAGTGTATCATAACAAAATATTGGCGAAATGAACGAGTTTTGCGGCGGATAATGTGTTATTTAGAGGCTGCATTGCGTGCCCCGTGTTCTCGCATTATACGGATATACGCGCCGCTCCACTGGGGCTAATTTCGTCAAAACAACTCCAAATGACACCAAAGTTTCTGGGTGAGTAAAATGATCTTATTTTATGCTAGAAATAAGGTCCAGGTTGTAAAAAACGGAAATTATCCTTTAAGCTAGCAGAGTCACTATCATTACAATTCATGTTGAAATAGATCACTGTGCTGGAAAGATGCAAAATGTCTATTTTCATGGAAAAAGATATAAAGAGACATACAAAAAGACATTCATAATAATGAGTAGTGTTTTAATCATTTTGTTGGTTCGTTTATGCATTTTACACAATTTATTCATCACTTGTATCTTGTAATAATAATCCATAATTTGGTTTATTTATTCAGTATTGAGCACTTTGGGGTTCAGTACAGATATTGTTGGTCTTGGATTTTTACAAAAAATTACCTCTGTCTCGTGTGATGGGGGCAACGTCCTTTGTAGAGGGGGACAGGCAGAATATGCGTCCACCATAGATGCGTCCTTCCGTCTCTACGTAGTCCTCGAAGGAGCAGTTGACTCCAGCAGACAGACTGGGCACATTCTGGGTCTGAAGCACCAACTAGGAGGATCAAAGGCAGAAAGGTGAAGGACAACATAGATTTAAACTGATATACCACATCAGACAAGATTTCTACTGCCCCACGGCAGAAACTGCTGCTCAGGTATTTGTCTCAAAACTCACTCACACTCAAAATGATGGACAGATTGCCTGTGATGACACGAAAACAAGCTTTATATAATCTCATTTCACATCTATCTTGCTCACTTTTCCTTGTCATCTTTCTTTCTTCCACCTCCCTGTCAAACACAAACACTCATAACTCTGACACACACGCACGCGCACACACACACTAATATACACCAACATGCTGTACCTGCACTTCTGACATGGTGACAGAGACAGTGTCGGGCTGGACGGACAGTCGGACGCACTGCTCCACTCTGGTGGTGAAGCGCTGAGGTTCCTCAGCTCGCTCACATCGGTCCTTCCTTGAACATCTGGGGGAGGACGATATGTCATGTGATGTAATTATGCCATGTGATTATACTGTACATGACATATCATTCACTTTGATCCGAGTATCCGAGTAGTGGCACTGGGGGGGTCGCTGCCACTACTTGAAAAAATCCTAGAGGAAACACTGCACATACATAATATTGTTTGCACTTGAAAAAAAGAAAATAAATATTTTATTTTAACTTTAATACATTTTAGTTTTAGTTTCAATTTGTGGAAGAAGAAGTTAAAAGCTCATGCTTACATCATGCATGTAAAGACTTATAATAAAACATTTCGAAATGCATGTGCAACTCGGTTAAATAAAAGTCTGTTGGTCCAGTCATATATTTTGTCATTGTAGATTTCTTAAATTTGTGTCTCGTAACACCCCTAATGAACATAGGCCAAATAGGCACAATGTAGCTATTCCATTGCCTATGGTAGAGAGAACATGAGAGCATCACAAAACAATTCCCAAATTAACTTGTTTGTATCCTGTCCCCAGTGGCTCCACCCAGGCTGTTCCTTATTACTGCCACATGAGATGCATCTGGCCTGGGAAGGAAGAGTTTACAAGCTCTAGTGACAGCATCAGAGGGCACAGAGGGTGGGGGGTTGTTCATTGCCTCTCAGCTTGGGGGCTTTTGGTTTTTGGGTGTGTCGTGTTCTGATTTATTTATATTTTTCAACTTTGATGTTTTTAGGGGTGTCTCATGAGTGTGATTCAGGGTCACAGGTAGAGTGTGGTGGACCCCTTAGGGCTGCCCAAGGTTATGGCACAACAAAAGCTGCTTTGTGGTCAGTAATTAATGGTAATAAATGCAGTGCCAAATGTTAAATGTGTCGCCTGTTTTGCTGGGGGTGAGATGGTCTACCTGAGCATGTGCAGTTTAAGTGTCATCATTCTAGTCTGTTTCTGATTGGAGGAATCTGAACAACCTATGCACTTAAATTGCTGAACACATAGGTTGAAATGACATATATTTAAGACAGAACATTATATGGTCCTTACGATTTTAGGCATCTGGAACCCCGACAATATATGTAATATGTATAATTGTATTCACCATTCGGGATGTATTAGTCAAACTATGGTGTATCAATAGTGATAAATATTCCTATGTCTTGTCCAACTTAATAGTAGATAAATACAAATCATGTTAAACACAACAGTCAAACATTGAACTTGGTTTAGAGAAAATAAAACAGTGTATTGCATATAAGTTCAGGCAGAGCAACTGATCGGCAACAGTCAGCTGCTCATTCATGCTTTACTATCAGCAGCTGCTTGTAATGACTAGTTGTGTCCAATCATACAGGTGATAATAGTAACAATTGCCAGTGAAGACTCTACGGATACCTGACTGCCCACCCATCTGCTGCTACAGCTTCCACCACCACCATCCTTACGTGCCATGCTTGTGGGATTGTTGACTCTACTACAGTAGAAGTGCTGACATGTTTGTGAATGAGATTATTACTTCAAGAACAGATTATTTCCATCACTTCTAACTAGAAGTCCGTAACTACCAACTATTGAACAGAAAAAGAAAAAAAGAAAAAATATTTACTATGCATCCATTACACCTTTTGGAAATTCAGTTACGCCAACCTGATGCTGATTGGAATCTAAAGGGGTTACAAAGTTCTTCTTTTCTATTCTACATGTGCATATTTCTGCCAGATTTGATGTGTATGAGCAAGTAAAACTCCATGAAGGCCTTGAAAGAGAGACTGTCAGAGAGTGGGAAAAGTTGGGCATTTGGAAAAATACTATGAACTATAAATAGTTTTATTTTTAGGTGTGGTCCTACGGTAATTTAGATCATTGTGAGCACCTGAACCTGGAGGTTTTAGTCTAAACTGCTAGTCAGAGATTGGGGCCCCTGTGGAAGCAGATTATCACTGTGAGTTGATGGGAATTCATCAGCTCTGTTCATCACAGTAACAGATTATCATCAACTGAAGAGCATCTGCTTCGTGTAACCACTGAGATCACTGCATGGATGCAGAGTAGATGCACTTACACGTTATGCAGCACACACCAGCCACAGTGAGGATCTCCTGATCCCAGACAAGCTCCACAGGAGGTGTACTGCTCACAGCTCTCCACTGGTACACGTGTTACCTGGAAAAGACACACAAATACACACCTGGTTAATGTTGCACACAAATCTTGTGTCCACCACCACCTTCAAAAGGCTTATACCATAATATGGGCCTAGTATAAACAGGATCTACCCAAGGTGTCATGTGCCTGGAACATATGAGATTAAAGGAACAAGCCCACTGTGACTATCAGAGATAAACAGCTCTGGAGGTGCCGCTTACGACTCCACACCGCTGCAAAGAAGGCAAGCTAGAGGGGAACAGTTTGAGGTTTAAACACATGCAAAAACTCACATGGGTTAAGATTACACCCTCTGACCCACATCGCTCTGTAAAATTTGGTGTAACGCCCACAGTTCTCCAGTACTAAGGCAAGACAGCAGTTTATTTTGAAAGATACTACTTTCTGAAACATCTAGAAATCACAAAAACACCTGAACATTACTTATTTTCTTTCTTCTTTTATTATTAACACACCTATTCATATTCACTCAGCTTGTTGAGCCTGGACACTGCACATGATTAGCTTGTTAGCAATGGGTTAGCGATGGGTGGCAACGTCAAAGGTATCTTTATAGTCATTTGTACATTTTGTAAACATTTGTGTTTCCCTCAAGGAAGCAGTCGAGTGGTTTTGTTGATGGGGAGTTGTTCTTCTAGCAGCGCAACGATGTTGGCACAAACACCACAGGGTGAGCTGTAGAAGTGATGGAAGACCACACAGCTTTTCACCTTAAAAATCTCAGTATGGACGATGTTGTCATGCTTGCAGTCAGCCTCATCTGTGCTCTGTGTTTAGTGTTAGCATGCTAACACGCTAAAGCTAAGATCCTGAGCATGTTAAACACCATCTCTGCTAAAGATCAGTACTGTATCTTTGCATTGTGTTTTGCATGAGTTTGTTGGAATGCCATTAGCCTTTAGCTCAAAGCTTCACAGAGCTGCTTGTTTCAGTGGAGTCTTAGAAGTGCAAGTTACACACAAGGGGCATGGAGTGGGCTTAACTGAGCCAGGAGAGCATAACGTCAAAGAAAACATCAGGTTATGGGATTATGGGAAGTGTAGGATGCAGGATTTTTGGAGCTTAACCTGCACTTGGCACTATAAATCAGGATGTCTTTGCCTCTTTTGCATCAATTTTGACAATTACTTTCCTAATCTGCCCCCTAAATTTGCATTTGTGTGATAAAAAATTCCTTTTGAGGCCTTGTTATGCAGAAAAAAAGCAGTTTTTTCTTTACTATTACACTGCCAGATACATGATATCCCAACAAGTTTCACCTGTTTCTAATGTTAGATAGAAAATAAAATTTGTTTATAATCTTACAGCTGTCTCCAAACTCTTCTCATCTTCAAAATCATTTTCTGCATTACCCATTATAGTCATTAGAACATAAGAAGACCACAGTTGGTTAATGCCTGTGAATTCCTTGTAAAGAATCTGCTATTGTACTTAACACCATTCAGATAAACATTGAGGATTACTCCTTTTGTCCGCTAAATCTCTACCCACTGCCATCTGTGAGTCTGTATGACTAAGATAAGATGAAACTTTAATGATCTCTTTGGGGAAACCATAGAATCTGGGTATTAACAAGAACATCAAACAATGCTGTCCAAATGTACCTGTCTGTTAAACTGCTACCAAAGAAGATTGTGAACATTCTGGGACACGGTGAGACAGACGGGAGTTACCATTTAAGAAGTCCATTCCCACAGATAGTTGTCTTTGCAGGTACCATTAAACAGACATGTTTTCTGCTGCTGTCTGCAGCTTCACCATCTGCCATCTGTCTGGGCAATTACCAGGAAGCACAGGTTGAACTTCATTCAGGCTGTAGGAAACTCTAAGGCAGCATTGCATGTTCATACTGAGGTTTACCCTTCTCACTTCTATATCTCTAAAATCTCCAATGCATATTATTTGCATCCGTATGTTTTATCTCGACTTGGTGGATGCTGTTTGCCGCTGACAGGCAGACTGTCAGACAGGAATCTGCCTCAGGCAAATGTGCGCACACACACATATACCGGCCCACACATCAGTGGGAATGTTATTTGAAGCAAATTAAGAGGTTGAGACAAGTTTTCTGGGGCAGTTGTTAAATACTTCAATACATCGCTGACCACCCAAGACAAGTTCACACAGATGAGCACATGCGGGTACTCACACCTCCAGCTGCCACAGTCAGGTGAAGTACGACATCAATAACGCTGCGGACGCAGGGGGCACACCAGGTGAGCTGGAAAGTGCTCAGGGTGAATTCTAATAGAAGCTGCAGGCACAGCAGCACAGCAACCTTCAAAGAGGAAACTACCTTCATATACTTTTTTTTTTAAAGACTTCTTAATCTTCAAATAGTTAAATTAGGCTATTTTCATACCTTTTGCCCAGACAACTGCTGCATAATTAATCACACATAAATATGATGATTTTCATGTTGCTGTGTCCTTTAAAAATGTTCAATATATTTCTGTGTCATCCAGGCTCTTTAGTTCCATCAGTGCTTCAGTGAAGATCATACCAGTTTACATATTGTCTCCTTTGTTCTCTATTTCTCCTCTAACAGCACCCTCAATTCCCCAAGCTCCGCCCTCCTTCAGATGGCTCCCACTGCTGCTGCCAACCTTTTGCAGAGCGCTCTGCTAGGATCTGATCCAGTTGTGGCTCAGCGTGATCAGTCTGCATCAAAACTTTGCATTCAAGGCAATGCTTTGCACTCCACGGGTGGCGTGGTGAGACAGCTTGATTAGTCTGATGAGGAGCGATTCAGGTTTCCCTTCTGACATGTATGATTTAGCAGCATTTGGGTCACAGTCACAATAAATCCCCATCAGTTTTGTTTCAGTGTCATGTTTGCACACAAATGTTAGCATGCTAAACTGGAATTGTGAACATGGCAGCATAACATTGGCATACTAGCATTGTAAATGACCATTGTAAGTATGTGAGCATACCATGACACTGGTATTTAGCTCAAAGCGCAGTGCCACCCACCTCACTAGCATGGCTGTGAACTCTGCCATATTAGCAAAGTCATTATAGTACAAGTGAGGGAAATCCAAAACCAATGGTGATGAATGTGTATTATGTTAACAATCACACTGAATGAATCTGATATAATGATGCTGTAACAACTTTATTAATACTAGCCACTCCATGATATATTGTTGCTTCTTTTGTCCTTTTGTGGTTTGGATATTGTATGATATTAATATGATGTTACCTTAAGATACATCCTCCCAGACAGCTTTCATGCAAACATCACAGAACCCTGTTTCATCCTCAGACTGTACGTCTCCTCTTATCTTATGGCAGATTCATAGCATGATAATAGTAACCTGTGTCTGATAACTATTATAATGCAACCATTACCAGGCACAGGCCTCTTACAGGACACCAAATAGCAGCAAATTGTAGTTATTACTTTCGCCTGGACAAATACCATGTTAGTAATACAGCCTATCTGATGGAGGGAGGTGGGGAAAAAAAAAAAAAAAACATGTCACGCTCAAGCACAATAGCCAGGGAGAGAAGTTTATTCAATGGGGTTTTGTGATAGTGGGGCGGATGATGTATTCCAAAAGAACAGTTCAATTATTGAGTTTTAGAAAACAGATAATGGGATGGGAAATGAGAGATGCTCTGCCAAAGACTCTTTGTCTTACTGAGGTGACTACAGAGCGCGCGCGTGTTTGTGTGTATGTGAGAGAAAGTAAGTGAGAATCACCTACTTATATTAAATATGGCATTTTCATCCCTGCCCTATTTGCCGCTGCAGAGGGAAACACATTCATCTGTGGACAGTGGAGGGAGTTGGGAGGGAGAGGGGGGTCACAGAGGGAAAAATGTCCATTTCAACCATTAGTTTTAGTCTTCAAACTAATAATGGACAGTGTTTGTAGAGAAGATGAAAAAACCTTCCTGTGATTCAAATGTTTTGTGTATGAGTGTGAGTTGAGGAGAGAGGAGAGCGGAGGAGACGCTGGGTGGATGTGGGGAGACGGTTACAAATAAATAACGGCTACAAATGAGCCTCTCTCATTTGGGTTGTGATAGAGAGGCTCTTAATTTGCCTATAGTGGCAGATGAGAGGAAAGACGGGGGTGTGGGTGGAAGGGGGTGCTGCAAAGGATGGATGAGAAAGACACACAAATGTAATTGCGACTGATGTTTCATTCCACATATGGGGCCCGTGTGGTCCCAGCTAGTCGCAGCTATAGGCCCAGCTGTAATTGTCCCATCTGTATAATATTGAGGGGGGGATATAAGGCGCTATCACTACACAATGGTGTGATGGATGGTTCCTTCTGCCAGGGAGCTGGATTCTGAGGCTGCCATACACATACACACATGTTACCAGCAAGGACACAGCACAGATATGCAATTTGTGGTAACATACATACATTGATGCAGACGGATTTGTTCATGAAGCTGCTCTGAGACTTAATAAACTGTGTGAACTTTGACATGTGGCTCCAGATTACAATTCAGCCAATGCACAAACACGCAGAAAGCATGCAGGTATACACACACACACATTCACACAGACAATGAGTGGTGAATGTTACATATGACACACAGTATAAATAGACTTCATTCTGCACAGTCCAATAATAGCAGGTTCTTATAAAACACTTTTTTAGTTTCTTTCAAGTTTCTTTCAAATTTATTATATATATTTTTCATGTGTTCATCCAATTTCCTTCCCTCTCTTTCTCTCTGTCATTGTGCCCCACTCTCATCTGTCTTGAATTTGGCTGGACACACACAAAAACACGGTGAATGAGGCCATAGATCACTGGTAAACACCCAACAGACAAAAGCATGGAAAAAAGAGATGGCAGAAGCAGAAACAGAGGAGACATATACTGTAGACCTTTTTGAAGAGAGAGAATCTCTCCATCATTATCCCTTTAATCTACAGTACTGCATCTTGTTTTCACAAGCTCTATGATCACCTGCATGTATTTGACATATTCAAACAATGAGAACATCGGTTTCATACCCAGGGTCTGTGATATAAAACCAACACCCTCCTGATAGTATATGATCAGCAGAACCTGTACAGTCACCTTCTTTTACATGATTGTCATTTTTATACATTTGTGTCACTCCTGCTCAAGACAGAAGGAAGACATTGTTTAATGTGACATCACCACCCTGTATTGTGTATGATCAGGTTACGATTACAGTGAAAACTGCAGTAGGCACAACTTCATGTAAGAATACACCCTTAATATTAGTCTCCCTTTTACGGTGAATAAGAAGCCACATTCACCTGAAGGACCATGTGAGGACATCCCCTGTCTTATTTGCTTTTTTGCTTTCTTGTCACTCTGAACAGTTGAATATGAAGCTACAGCACAGCAGCAGTGGTAAACAGCGAGCTTGGCCTTGTTCAAACCTGTGAAGCACATGTTTTATTTTGTTTGGTAAATTTGTACAATTCCAAATTAGAACTTGTACAGGTAATCACAGGTAGGTCATGTGTGGGACTGTTTCGTGTGAAAGAGCAGTGATTTTCTGGGTCCCTGACAACCTCGTGACACGTGAGTGGTGAGTTCCTTACTAAAATGTACAACCATGGCTTTAAGTTCAAATATACAATTCCCTCTCTGACTGCAGATATGACTGATGTTTGCTCCAAAAATCAACATTCAAACTACAAACCTGCAGGAAACACAACCCACGTCCTTCTTGACCTTCTCTCCCTGTCACACACGCACACACAGTTCAGTCCTTTGACAAATCAACTTTACCCTTGCTCAAACCCAAGTCACGCTATTCCTCTCAGCCACATTAAGACATCTCTCTCTCCCCTCTCTCTCGCACTCTGTCTGTCTCTTTGATCGTCTCACAAATCACATTCTGATCAGCCGATCAGTCATCTCTGCCTTGACAGACAGACACCTTGGGGTAGGAGTGTATGTGTGTGTATACATATTTGTGTGTCGAGAAATGACAGTGCAAACATTATTCATATAATACGAATAACATAGGAATGAATGAACAATTATCAGTTGCCAATTCTGAAGTTATCCATCTCAACTTTTGTAAGGATATAGCATTAACATGTTCCGTATTTTTGAAATGACAAAAAAAAAAACATGTTTATTAATTGCTTATGAAATTCAGCACTAATTGCCTGAACTGGACTTTGTGTAGAGGTGGTCTGATGTGCAGTCTCCAGTTGTGAGAAACTGTAATTGTGCCCAGGTCTGAAACCCTCACAAGAAAAAAACACCACAACACATCCGGTGGACGCCACACAGACTGTTAATGAGCACAGAAGCAAGAGCTGCTATCAACACTTGCAACACTTCCTCTACTGCTGTCAACTTAAGAAGCACAGCTTCTCTGTCTCTGGAAAAAAGCCAGGCATAGCATCTCCTTTTCCCACAGTCACTGTTTACATCAACTGTGGAGTCACTGCTCATTTTGGTTTACACAAAATAAAAATATTCAGAGAGGTCAGTGGTCAGTAAGAGTCAAGTATTAAACTTCATCTTTACACAGCAGTGGCCCTGAAATACTTCAATGTCTCGTTCAGAGACACCTCAGACTCTATATTCACGATTAATTTCTGCTGGAAATGACTCTGTCTCTAAGCAGTGGTTTTAACTATCCTGTCACTTTAATTTCAGATTGCCCACGCAAAACAACAGCTGAGACAGGCCATCTCAAAGCTCAACTCGGCAAGCAGTTGACAGGGCCAAGGGCACTTCCATTAGATTTCAGTATCCTCTCCTCATTATTCTCCCTGTCCCCGTCTTCACTAACATTTTTTAGCAACTTCAAAGTTGGACAAACACCAAAGAAACTGTTTTAAAAAGGAGCACACGGCAGTCTTTTCTCCCTGACCTCCAAGTGCAGTAAATGCTGAGTGAATTGAATATGAACCCTCTCTGATGTGGTGCCAGGGGTAGGGTTTCTCCACCGTGCAGTACAGTACAGCTCAGTACATTTCTGTACTGTAGCTAAATCAATACACGGAGGTACATCATCAGACCATTATGCCACTGTCTGAGCGGCCTCACTGAGGCAGGGGCGAAGCCTTTGGCTGCCAGCGGGTCACCTTACGAAGCTGTTTTACAAGCAGACAGGCTTGACCTTGCCCTGTGAGCACAGTAGTGAAAATCTGGTTGTGTCGCTAAAGATCAGAGGCTGGCCTTGGCTACAGATCTGCACTGAACATCCAGTAGATTACAAGAAAAAAGTACATGACAAATCCCCAAAGAACAAACCAAAACATAAAATACAAGGCCCCTGACTCTATTAGCGTGTAATCACATTTAAGAATAAGTCATTATAATGGGAATTAGGTAAAAAGAAAGCTTCACCTCACAGCAGCACTTTAGAGGCAGCAGAAGGTAATTATATGATAAGTGAGTAATTAGGTAGAAAGGTACAGTAGAAATCAATATATTATGAGATGTAATTCACTTAGTCACTTCCTT
This sequence comes from Trachurus trachurus, assembly GCF_905171665.1. Classification (NCBI taxonomy): domain Eukaryota; kingdom Metazoa; phylum Chordata; class Actinopteri; order Carangiformes; family Carangidae; genus Trachurus; species Trachurus trachurus. Next base: position 10,612,787 of record NC_139901.1, read on the forward strand.
TAAAGCAATTAGGTGATGTCAACCATGGGGACATAAAGGATCCAAGAAATATGTCTGTCTCGATGACGTCAGCAACAGACGGTAATGACAGGATGAAAAATCTCTCTTACTCTGCTCTTTTTATTAGATCGTGGCAATTTGAACATGTAAGGAGGAAACAACAGCAATGATTAAATTGATTTATTGTCACTGTTGGTTTTTATGAACAAAAAACGATGTAATGATGTGACGTCACTGGCCAGAAAGTGACCGACCAAAAGCTAAAGGTAGGGAAAGAAACAAAGAGATACAGAGAGCGAGAGGACAGAAAGAAACTGAGTGTGTGGGTGCCTGTGTGTGTGTGTGTGTGTGTATAGCAGAGACACAACAGAGCCATGTATAAATCCATCGCTCGCTAATCGAAAACTCCTCTCGCAGTAAATCGGACAGTTTTATGTTTTCTCTCAATGTGTGCGTGTATGCTTACATGCAAGTCTCTACTGCTGTACAGATGCACAGTCTATACGCTGCAGACCAATCCTCCACTTTTAATTATGTGTGTGAGTGGATATGGGAAAAGGTAAATTGCTCTGTCAAGCTGGGAAATGGGCTTTTTGATGTTTGAGCTCTCATCACTTGGCATTTCTATTATTCAACAAGGAGAGAGGAAGGGGTGGGGGGAGTGAAGAGGGGAGGAGGAGGACAAAAAGGGTAGGCATAGCTCACTTGTGAAAAATGCTCATCATAGAGCCCATGCATATGATGGGATTACAAGTGGCATGGTGAGAAGAGGTCCTGTGGGTGCTATAGTGAGCTGTGTCACCTCCTTGAGAAGCCTTTTTATTAAAGAAAAAAGTTAAGGCTACATAATGCTAAACAACTTTCAGGGAGTTGTTAATCATGCACATCATGCCACCCAACGGTGAGGTCCCACTGTGCTCTTTTAATTTACTGGCTCTCATCTCGCTGGTTTGATCTTAGCCCAGCGCATTGCTGCATGCTGACCAGCAATTAGAAACTGAAGATCTAAATAGGTTATTGCAGAAACCAAAACAGAGGTTAAAGGGGTAAAATAGATAAATAAATAAAATATCCAAATATTTGCAAATGAAAGTCCCACTCCTTGATAGATGCATTAATAGGCAATTGTTTGCTAACATGTTAACCATAAGTTTACAGCCCGGCTAGCCTTACATTATCAAACATCACATGGCATTTGGCAAAGCATTTGGTTTACACATCTGGCACTATATATTAATAATATAAAACTAAGTTACTTGGCAGTTGGCACTATAGTTAGTATATGACAGGTTGAGTGGGCTGGAGATGTGGTGTACATAATAGTCAGAGGGTTTGTCTCCACTGCTGGAGGCAACTCTTGGAAATTACTCCAACATTTCCCCTGAAATGGTAAGTGAACAGCCACTACTGCTAACACTTTGTAGCAAAAACAAAACATAGGCTACATTTAGCTATCTTAAATACTGGCAAAGCAGGAATTAGACAACATTGATTTTTGCTAACCCTCTAACCTACCACAATATAGGCTAAACAACTTATTAACACCTATACTAATAAGTTAATCTACATTACCAACAGAAAGTCACCATTAACTTGACCTAACTTGACAGAATGCTGACCACACACACCTGTATTAAAATGACTTAATATCTTTTCAGGATGAAGTGAGAAGCATACCTTCAGATCAGTAAGACATACAAAGACAACACTTTATGTGTTTGTGGTTGTAAATTTAAAAGACACATTTCACTAATGACCCTGGCAGCCATATTGGAAATCCATACTCTTGGGCAGAGGCAGATAATAGTCCTGCAGTGTCAAGATAACTCATCAAACACAGTTAAACTGTACCACCACTGTTTGGAAATTCGTCATTCCTTGTATTTTCTCATTAGATTGGATCATAGGTCTAAGTAAAAGTCAGTCCACAGACCACAGAAATCAGTTTATTTTTTGTTTGGGATACTTTCTTTGGCTTGAAAAAAGCAGCGGTTTACAGACCCCTGGGCTTGGCCGGCGACCTTAAACCACGATACATTGCACAATACAACAACCACGAGTCCAGACAGTCTCGGGCTAAGAAAACGTTCCTCATCAGCAAGCTGAGGAGGCTCTGCACACCCTCTGGTCCTGTACTGTCTGAAACACAAGTTCACATTCAGCTGCAGAGGGAAGATCCTTATTCTATACGATGCTGTCTGAAGCCACTACTGGGAGAGCACTTACTCCACAAACTCACTCCATCTGAAAGTGAGGACCCCTAAGAATATTGAAAAGGCAGGAGAAAGGAACAGAGCATATCCTGCAAACCAATTATATTTTCCCACCTCCTCAACTCCCACCACTGCTCTCTCTCTCTCCCTCTCTCTTATTCTGTTTCATTTGGACTGTGAATTTGGTCAGTGTTGAAGTGAAAGGCCATTATTTCTACTTTCAAAGAGATCAGTCACTCTCTCTTGTCTACTCTGTCGAGCAGTGTGATACAGATTTTCACGGAAACAAAATTACAATATTAGAGATAAAAGATCAAATTTAAAACAAAACCTGCCATCACATGATCTCATACTGTCTTGAATCGCTTGAAGTCGCTTGCTGAGAAATACATAAAACTAAATACGATGCTAGTGAGAAGCAGTTAGCTTTGCATAAACTCTCCCTATAGATGAAAGCCACAACATCCGGTGCAAAAAGATAACCTTGAAGGATTTGAGAGCTCTGTAAAAAAAGATGTAAACCAATAGTTGCTGTCACATAGCCTAGAAATCTAGACGCACCCTAGCGGCAGCAAAAATATTTATACATTTTAGTGATATAGTCTGGCTCGTCAGGCTAGCTGTCACATTAATTCCCTGCAAACCGCAACCATGCTGGGTTTTAGTTTCTTTATGGATGACACACACTAATAGACTAATCATTAAAAAAAGGATTTACTTAGGAAAGTTGTGTCCTGTTAAATGCTAATATAGGTTAGTTACCTGCTAGCGCTAGTTTAATCTTTGGTATGAGTGTCTTTGATGTCTTTTATGAACATGCATGCAAATCCTTAAAGAAAAAAAAAAACACAAATTTATTTGGAGTATAAATAGAAAAAGAAAACCCTTCACACTGGATTTCTGGTCATGTTGTAAATCTAGTCTGTGTAGAGAATCATGCGTAGAGGTGTCTACCAGGCTTCCCCTCATCACAGGACATCCCAGATTTACTGCACTAACATGCAGAAACCTGTCGTGGACATATCAGCACTCATCAAAAATAAAACACTAGCTTTAATAATTGAAAAACACTATCTGGTAGCAATAGCAGTCATATTTAATGCAGATGACAGGAGTTAAAAGGGAAAATCTGCAAACACTCCCAGCGTGGACTTTCCACGCAGCCTTCTTCATCCTGCTGAGCAGCTGCTGAGCACTGCTGGCTAAATCAGAGATACTTACTGGAGACAGGCACAATGCTGCTATAGTATTATCATTATAACTGATAGCATAATTTAAGTCTCATAGTCTCTGTTGACAGCTCACTTTTTTTCCCCTGCAAATGTACAGTCTGATTCTGAAGGTTTCCCGGAGCTCTAGTTTCACCTTCTCAGGTTCATCTGAGACTTGACCTTGCAATTACAGTACATTTTGTAATTTTTCTGTACGACTGTCATGATCAGGAAATTCAGCTTTATTTTACTGTTTGCACTATGAATATAAGAACTCACATTGTTTATTGTTTGTAATTTTGTTTTCGGTGTTAATTAAATCCTATTTGAATTCACCTTTGTCTTTCCATGCAGGCATGCATAATTATGTGTTTCAGTGTATGTGTGTTTAATGTGGGTGCATTCCCTCTGCTTGAATATAAGCTTATGTATCTCCCTATAAACAGTACATTACAGTACACCATACAGTACAGTTCCCCGGACTGCTATCCATGATCGAAGGGCCTTATTTCCCCGGTCAAATCAACACAGACAACGTCCATTTGTATCAATTACACTCCACTTCCTCTTTGGACTCATTCAGACACGTGGAAGTCAATTATGTCTAATCGCTGGTAAATTACACAGCTCTCGCATGGCAGCTACTGCCTACGTAGTGGGGAGTCTCATTGAAGGTTATCACATCGTGGTCATTAACCGTTAAGAGATAAGAGTCATGCAGGTAAAGGAAGGAGAGTGGAGGAGCAGCTGCAGATGAACTCTGACAAACTGCACTATCACACTCTCTATGAAGACAGGTCAAGATAACAACACCTTGGTGCCCACACTGCTGGATTTCATGGTTATACTCTGCAGATTAGGCAGGTATGGGAATTGGAAGGTAAATGAGAGAAAATCAACTTATGAGTTACATGATAGTGAACATTACATTTAACTAAAAGAATTACAACGACAAAAACAAGTTGTCGCAGTGGAGATACTCTTCGACACTCTCAGTCCATTAAAATACATATTTTCTCAATAATATAACAGCAGTAATGAGAAGCAGACATTGCTTATTATTTGTTCTAAAGGTATGGCGACTATAGGGTTACATGGTTAAGATGTTTATGTGCCTACTGAGCTTAACATTAATACCATAGCCAGCTTAGAATGTGCTAGCAATTGCCGTTGCAAATCGATGAGCAACAGATTTGTTTATTCCCCCTTCCCCTTGTGACTGTAACTGTATAATTCATTTAAGGACTGTGAGAGGAATGAATCTAATCATTAGCATGCTTTTTAGCTTGGTTGCTAACTGTACAATAAATATATTAAGTGTAGGCCTATACAAATAAAATTTACCCGTGTTCCTGTGTGAAAAACATTTCTCTTTGGTATATTAGTTTATTTACTGAAAGAGGAGGTCAAATAAAACACAACAGCTAATGTTTGAAATGTACTTGCAACCAGGCACTCAGGGTGAAAGCAGTTAGTATAGATAGTTAGACCTTGAAACTTCATTTAATTTGTCTTGCAGAGCTCAGATCAAATATCTAAAGCTGTCATACTTTAAAAGACTAAATCTCTCATACTTTAATTAATATGCAGAGGTTGTATGTATACTGTAGGCTATCCCTGGTGGAGGGGGGATATGAGGCTTCATACTATATAAAATACATTTAATATTCATGATATTAATTAGCACTCATGGCTGTGTGTGTGTGTGTGTGCACATGTAATACTGCTTAATTTGCAAAAGAAGGCATGTATGCACTGCATGTATGCAATTAGCTAGATTGCTCTCTCCCCCCGTGTATGATTTAAATAGGCCTACGTCTTTCCTCATCAACTGTTTATGGTGCTATTCCTCTGTCTTAATTTCCTTTTATTTCCTCTGCTCCCTCTTTACAACCCTCTATCTTTTTTTCAACAGTGACGAGTGAGCATGTGTTGTTGCAAACATAAACCACACACATTCATCTAAGTGTAGATGTATGCTACAGGGGATGTATCACTAGATCTGACCTTAAAATCACCACAGACAGATAGCAACTATTTAGTCCTCATATCCTCATGGTTTTCAATGGCAATTGTGGGATGCATTATGGGATGCCCCTTCTAACCTTCCATGGATAGATCACTGCATTTTGAGTGTTTGTGTGTGCTTTTTCATACCTGTTTGTCGTCGAGGGCGTATAAGTACTGATGGTCCGGGCTGAAGAGAAGATCTCTGAGGATGGGGCTTCCATCACTCACCACCACATTCTCATACAGCAAGGCAGGCTGGGTAATGGAGTTCACTAGGATCTGAAAGAGGACAGAAGAGAGTGGTTTTTGCTTAACAACAGAATAAATGACCAAAGGCAAAGCATTTGGGTGAAACAAATCTAAAACATTATAGGCTACTAAGCACAATACGACATCGGCGACTGTCCATGACTGTCAGTCTAACGTGTAAACAACAATGGCATTTCAAATGGACTTTCACAGTCAGTGCTCTTCTGATAATAGCATGTTTATTTTTTATGTTAACAGCACATTGTGCAGTTACACATTATTTTATATTAGATATTAAAATGTATAAATGAATGTTTTGGCATGCCTGGCGCTATCCATGAACTGAAAGGGGGATTTAATACCTGCATTTTGAAATTATATTTCACCTTTAGTTGTGTTGATCTCATTCCCCATGTGTCTGCATGAGTAAAAGAAAAGGCTCATGTTCTGAACAGGAAAGAAATAACCACTGCGTTGGACTTATGGCACCTTGTGCACACCCATTCACAGCTCGACCATATTATGTTTATAACTAGTCTTGTTTCTTTGTTATCACCAATGACCGCTGCACTGAACACATCTAACCTCGGAGCATGACAACAAATTATTGCTGAATACCTTTAAATCTTGTATTAGACCCATTCTATCTTTTCTAATGCACAGCTGCTACGGTTGTGTTCAGGAAAATCATGAATTGCCTTTCACCTTATATGAATACATCCAATTCCCATTTCATTTGCTGTAACACTTCAAAAGTTTACTCAAAAAGTTGCCGTCAGCTGAAAAACATCTATCTAAGGGGCAGATGAGATTTTCAGCACTTTTATTTGGTTCTGAATTTATGCTGAAACTCGAAATCATAGCAGCCTCATGGTAGGTGTAAGTATTCTACACAACTAAACGCTGGTTCTTTTGTTGATGCTATAGCCAGTGTTAAGTGTCCTGACAAAATGACAGAGCCACGAGGGTCACTCCTGCTGTACCAGAGAGTAAATTCTCCCTTCCCTCTGTACTTTTTTGTCTGGATCTTCCTCCTTCTAATTTCCCGACCTCTATCTGCTCATCCATCACCTGACAGCAGTTTAGTCTTCTAAAACTTTCCGTCGCCTAGACTCACTCTGTCATCTCTCCTTTTTTTCTCATTATAGTCTCAACAGTCTCTGCGGTTATTATCTGCCAAATCACTTCCAGAGTTCCCTTAATCTTTTTTTTCTGAACAGAAGATTCACTAACAGACAGGCTGTCATCACTGTATGTGCTTTTGTTGCTTAAGAGGAGGAAGTGGCTTTGGTTAAAAGTCAAGTGCTTTGACAAATCAGCTTTGAGGAGTTACTCAGTGGGACACTGAGAATATTAAAACACATGGATTTTACACTGATAGCTAAAATGTGAGGATGTTTACACAGAAACAGAACAAAGAGGAGCAGGTTTTGTTGGAATCCGATGCTGCTGACACACAATGTTGGACTCATGTGTACGGTTTACTGTGGCTCAAAGTTCATGTTGTGTCGAAAGATGCAAATTGCACGGCTGTTCTTGTCACAGGGTTATTTGTTTTAGCTGTTGCTACAGTTGCTCCCACATGAAGACACACACACACACACACACACACACACACACACACACACACACACAGACACACAAAAAAAAACACATACTAAAACTTTAGGTGTGAATTGACCTTTTGTCCACTTGTACTTGCAGCTCTGACGACTTCTCTCTCTCGCTCTCTCTCACTGTCAACAGCTCACACTCAAATACTCACATACACAACAGCCCAAAACATAAAAACACACACAAAACAAACAAACAAACAAAAACACTTCATCCGACCAGTCTATGACTGCTACATGCCCGAGGCTGCTCTATCACTTGTGATGAGTGAAGGACTGTGTGTGTGTTGTATGTATGTGGTGGTGGTGGTGGTGGGGGGACAGGAGCAGGGAGCATGCTCTGCCCTACAGCTCGGGGCAGAGGGCAGTTGGAGTGGGATTCAGGTCAGCTGGCACAGGGGGAGCGACCGCAGACTGGAGCAGGTGACTGTAGTTTCTCATCTACTCCACTAGCCTGCAGGTCTGTGCTCTCCTTCTGCGACCTCTGCACTCTGGAAGTTCCCATGTCCAAACACAAGACCGAGGAAGTGGCAGCAAACTTCCATTAAGAGTCTGACAATCTACTTTTTTTTCACTTGTTTTTTCTACAATTCACACTGAAGTGATGCAAATTGTGCATTCACAACCGGGCTTCATATCGAAAGGGTTTTCAAATGAACATCATAGGTTTACATCACAAGGAACCACAGAGACAAAGATAAATGTGTCACTTCTTTGTGTCATGCCTGTGCTCTCTAGATTCAAAGCCACAGGAGTGGGGCATCTGGATCTTATTTTTTATTTATTTCTATTTGTCCACTACCTCACTTCCTGGAGCCTATTAGCAAAGAGCTCCAGCTATAACATGAAAGAGACTCTGGTCCAAAAGCAGTGTCAACCTGTTTTAAAAGGTGCTTAACTGTGCTTTTCTAACTGCTTCCAGGATGATTACTAAACCAAAACAAACCCCATAAAGGTTCCCACTTTGATGTTACTGAAAGCTTATGACTAATTAAAGCAGACTGTTATTTTTTTTTTTTTAACAATTAGTTTTCCTCTGGAGCCCCACAATCATAGTATTTTTTTTCCTGCTCAGCAGTGCCACTCTCTGATGAGTGTGTTGAACAGTAATTGCTGCTATTTGCATTCAAATTATCCTCCAATCAATTAGTTTCAAAACATAATGTTTATTTGGGATATATCCGGGCTGAAATGACACATCGCTCTGCTCAGTCAATTCAAAGCAGGGACACTGCCGTGTGAGTGATCGCTAATTTCACCATTAATATTCCGGGCATTTAGCTAGTGCTCCTTTTCCAGGGTGATGTACATTGATGAGGCAATGAGCAGGTTGTGTGTCTTGCTTCGGAGCAGCGCAGTAAAACATGTATCATCTTCAACCTTTCAGCTGAAGGACGGTTTCTCTCTCTAATCCACCTTAAATAATGCAGCTACAGTGACGACACTGTGGGAAAAGTTAGGACCGGGATGGAAGTTAAAGGTGACTTTTCCTAATGAGTTTCCCACCCACGCTCTGACTTTGGACTCTTCTTTACCATCCTGCGTCCCCCCCACCCCCCAGACCTCTCCGGCTCCTCTATCCTCCTGGGATTAGGCTCATTACCAAACCAACACTGATATTACCAAGGACACTGTAACCCTTACACACACGTTAAAGTCCACAGGTGTACACAAAAATGCATGCTGGGCCTGGGGCACACACACTCGCATTTACAGTTAAATAAGTACAAGCAAATGTGCCAACAAAATTCCTAGACTCAACACACTGTTTATCGTAGGGGCTTTTTCATCTTTCATTTGTCAGTGCCTGCTTAAACCATTAGAAGTGAATGTATGTAGCATTTTTGTCACTTCTATAGTTCAGGTTAGGGAGGGATCATGGACATGAATTAATTTATTTGAAAAGGGACAATGCACATTAATAAACATTTGTAATAATAAAAAATAAAAAAAACGCATGTAAATGCACCCAAGTTAGCTTACAAAGCTAGTTTTCATCGTTTGTCCCTCTGCCAGATTGTACAAGGCAACCTTAAAAAGAGCAACAATGGAATAAAATATATAATAAATAATACAAATACAAGTGGTCAAAGTCACATGTCATCCATCCCCTGACCCACTTTTTTACCTGGTTTGGTCTGGCTGCAGTGTGTTGCTCCAAATAAGCTACTTAAGGGTCTCATTGTTGCTTTAGGGCTCTCAAAAAGAAAGTGTTGTATTTTTCTGGTGAGGACAGCCACAGTGTGTTCATTCTACTGTATTAGCTTACTGTCAGAAGTGTCCGCCAAGGAGGCACTTTTCAACAGCATCCCAAAATAAGAGGAGCCAACAAGGGAGTAAGAAAGTGCAAATTCATATCACAGGTGTTGTGTACTACATAACCAGTAGGAATAGAGTTCAGCCTAAAAAGAGTCTGTAGCCTCACAGATGCAACTGTCCAATCAGAAACGTGTGCTATTGTTTGCTGAAATCTCTACTCACTCTCCATGGGTTTGAAGGGTTTGAAGTTGCCTGTTTTGAGACTGGTAGTAAGAACAAGCTAGCTCGCAAGATTGCGTTGCAGTGCAGATGCTACATGGGTTCAGCATCGAGGCAAAAGCTGACGACAATGTCAACAACGATGATGATGACAGAGACAGATGAGACTGGATGAAGGTTGGTGCAATAGAGAGAGGACCACTTGGTGTGGTTGTGTCTGTGCACGCAAGTGTGCCGGGAGTGTGTAGAGGAGGACAAGCTCATAAAAGTGAACAAAGCAGAGTAATGAGCTTGAGCGCTGCAGTGATTAATACCATGCAGGGGTTCAAACACCGGTCACACCTTTGGGTCAGGTGAGAAAACACAATGACTTGCTGTCATTTTTTTTTTCTTCTAAAGACAATCTGTCATTTTTTTTTAAAGTTGTCCCTCATTCATTTTTTATACCAGCTTTGTTTGACTTCCTTTGTGTCTTTTCTTCTGTTTTTTTTCCCCTAGGCGTGCACAGTAGGCATTGAATGCCACATGATCCATAGCTTTTTCACTTGTATTTTATTCAATTTTATTCTTTGATTCCACTTCTTTTTCATTCTCTTCTTCCATTTACCGCCAATGTTATCCCTTATAGCTCTTCTCCATTCTTTTTTTTCCCTTTTGTGTATTCCTTCTTTCCTCCTCCCTCTGCCTCAACACCTCCCCTTGTCCTCTCTCCTCCTACAGAGACACAGACCTCTTTCTCCCACTGTGTGTGTGTGTGTGTGTGTGTGTGTGTGTGTGTGTGTGTGTGTGTGTGTGTGTGTGTGTGTGTGTGTGTGTGTGTGTGTGTCCAGACACAGCAGTGCCCTGTCCAACCTCAGCTGTTAAACATCTAGTTAATTACACGGCTGGACAAAAGGAAGGGAAGAGAAAAAAGGAAGGAGGGAAGGATGCGGAGAGGAAAAAGAGGAGGAGATCGGAGCAGCTTGTTAACCTTGTTAGCATTTCTCACTGAAACCGATGTTACAAATGTCCGGTGAGGGCAAGTAATGAACCGGTGTCCTCAATGTTCAAGTAGCTCTTTGATGATGGAGGGAACAGAGGGAGGGGAAAAGGCATTTCCTTAATGAAATCTACAGAAGTGTGTGTGGATGAGTGTGTGTGTGTGTGTGTGTTAACAGCTCCTCATTGTATTCATGATCCCTAATGAAATTGATTTTGGTCTCATCTGTTGAGAGGGGGGTCTGCGCACACACACACAGATGATGCTAAACGCTCTGAGAGCAGGAATCTGTTTCAAAGACGATTTTCAATTTAATACAAACAGCTTGTAAAAAAAAAAAAAAAAAAAAAAAAAGATGAAAGTAAATATTACGTATGCAACCAGTCACCTAGATAGTATGTGTGTGTGTGAGTGTGAATGAGAATGACAGAGAGACAGACTGAGAGAGAGACTGAACAGTGTCAGGGCGAGTTAGTGGGCCAGGATTTATAAGGAAGTCATCTCAGTGAATGTGTACGTGAGTGTGTGCGTCTGACCCTGAGTGGAGGGCATCCAAAGTATCACAGCACACCTGCTGACTACACAGTCTACAGCTCTCTCACACACACACACACACACACACACACACACTTGGTAGAGGCACATCAGCGAGACAGGTTACTTGGAGTGAAATTAATCATTGTTCTTTTGTCGCACCGCTGCTCTCACAACAGGAGGCCGGCCCCAGGTGACACACACACACACACACATATGCACACACACACACAGAATGACAGGCAGACAGCTGGCCGGTGACAGCATGCCACTATGAAGCTGTTTCCCTAACAGCTAACAATAGTTGGCTTGGATTTAAAAGGGAACAACACTGCCAAGGTGTGGTCCAGTGAACGTACAGTAAACTCACTATTCTGATCACATAGTCTGTTTGGAAATATTTCTTTTACAGAAATGCCTTTAAAACCGCTCTTATCACAGCAGCTACTGCATCAGATGCTACCATCCAAATCATGTGACTGTAAATGTGTCTGTTGCTGCTGAGATTCAACTGTGTGACTGTGGTGTGGCTATCAGTGGTGGTTAGATAATAATCTATCAAGGTTAATTACACCTCCAAGAAAAGTAATCAAAACATTTGTTGCTAGTGTGGTATATTGATGTGTTGATGAATAGAAGTGATCACCGCCGACACGTCTTTTCTTGCATTCAAAAAGGGTTTATTACAAGAAGAAGAACAGTGTACAAAAATGCCTAATCGTGGAGCATCTCTGGCCCAATATGAGATCTCTCTCTCTTGGCCCAAAGCTCAAACCTTATATACGTTTTCTAAAACTCCACCTTCTCCCACAGAAGGATATAACTGACCAGGATGGTCAGTCAAAGACAGGATCTAAAAACAGAATAGCCTATGCCTTCTGACATTTAACCTCTTGACCAAGCTAACTTAAGAATAGATAGTGTCCAGTATCCCCAGAAACTATGACCCACAGAGATGGGTAGATGACAAGAAACACATTTCTCAGGGTACATTCCACACTACTACTAGACACCTAATCTAAACATCTTGCTGTAAATGTATGCGTGTGCCTTTTCTCTTGTAACATCTGAATGTATTTATATTTATTCCATTTAACTATAGACTGTTACTTATTACAAATGAAGTTCCTATCCAAATGGTGAATTACTTCTAACCTATCCCTTAACTTTTAGGCTAAGAAAACACCATAAAAAACATAAGATAATTCAAGATATTAAAGCAAAAATGTTCAGGTGGAAAATACACTACACTAGTGCAACACAAAAAAAAACCTGACAGCTCCACATAAAGTCTAAGAAAACTAAGTCAAATAGATGTGCGTTTTTTTCTTTGTTTTTTTTAAAGCTCCTCTGCTGCATTATTTTGGCTTCTGACTGGGAGTGGACAGTGCTGATGGTTGTAACTCTGTTTTCAATTAAATATGTTGGGCATCGTGCAATAGGCCTATTATTATTTTCTACTTAAGTGTTTTTAGATGACACCATATACTGTTAAGCTACATATTCCCCTCTGTGGGTAAGTATGAATTGTATTGTGGTATCATAGTATCACTAAAATATCAAGATGTTCACACAAGTAGACAAAAGGATAACATTTTATATAGGTAACTTACTGTAGTTGTATTGGGTAGCCTATCGACAAAAACAACAAAGATTGGTGTTACAGCTGCCGATGATGTTTCATCGAAGCAGTGAGCGTGACTGTGAAGGAAATGAAGAGCAAGTTTTCTGACATGAAGTTAAGTTAAAGCAAAGTGGTCCAAGACTAATATGACAGGCGGTCAAGGACATGTGACAGTCACGGAGATATTAGACAGAATTACATTATGTCTTGCACCTACACTATCTGGTAGTGACCTGAAAAAAGACCCTGAGGCAGCTGTTAGACACAGAGAACCTTCGTATCTGCTCCATGATATGTACGTATACTTTGCTGTATGCCAATGAAATGAATCAATCTCAATATGATTATATAGTGAACATAATATGATTTTTTTTCAGTTTCTTCATTTGAGAGATTCCTTCACAAATCTGCTACTTTTCTCCAATCTCAAAAAAAAAAAAAACCTCTCCTGTTAATACAACTATGACTTTGAAATAACTTTCTATTTACAAAGTTTTGACTGTCGTTTGTATTGGTTATGAAAACATTGTTGGATAAAGGTTCAGAGTACAAAAAGTGAGAGCCAAGTTGTGTGCAAAAACAGAATTTTGCTGTAAGTGAGTCATGCACCAGCTTGAAAAATTAGCTGTGTTTGTGAGCAGCTGACATGTTAGTCCTCCACCAGTGGTTGTTTTGAGCAGCAGTGAACCATTTTCACTTTCAGCTGCCTGGACTTGCCAGAATGTGACAGGGGGTGGCTAAAGCAGCAAGAGCAATTAGACTGAAAAATCTCAAAGGTATAACTTGACAACAGCTTGAATTATACTGATGTTATTTTTCTTCCCCAGACTCCTGGCACGCATTATTAGCACTATTAGCGCTGTTAAGGTTTCTCATTGAAACTGCAGGGCACCGAGAGTGTCAAGATGTCACTGTATCCCTTTGACTTACATCCCTGCTGGGAAATATGTGCTATAAAATGACACTTCATAACCAGAAGACACTAACAGAAGACGTCTCTTTCTATTCAAGTCAGAAGCACACAGATAAGCACGCGCGCCCACACAGCTCCCTTCGCCAGAGCTGCATCTGTACCCCTCTTGTCAGATAGTGAGACAGGGCACAGTGCTTTTTGTGCTGTCAGCCGGGTCAGGCTGGCATGGTCACGTGTGTTTGGAGTGTGTGTTTGCGGGCGTAAGACCTCTTTAATCTTTCTCAAGCATGATGGACTTGAGTTTTCCCCACAGCACTGCTCTCACAAACTTCTTCAACACACACACACACACACACACACACACAGACACACAGCTTGGCTCCCCTGCCTGCTCCTATCATAACCACAAGCTGCAACCAGCGCCTGGAATGGTTGCTTGCTTCGTTCTTCATTCTCTTTGTCATCTTTGCCTCTACATCTCTTTCATCCCTCTCTCAACTCCTCTCTCTCCCTTTTGTCGACTTCATCTCTACATCTCTCTTATTCTCTTACTCCCACTCTTCCAACCTTCTCCATTCCCCTTCATCTTCCCCTTCTGCTTCCATAATCACTGCAATGCAAAAAAGTGCCTGTCATTCTTAGTCATTTAGCCTCACATTAAGTCCTATTTATTTTAAAACAAGTGAAAAACTCTACCGTTAGGGGACCATAAAAGAGCCTTTAATTTCAGTGCTGTCTCACTTACTTCAGTAACAAGTGTCATTATCATGAAACAGTGCAGAATAAAGCAAATCATTCAACTGGTATCAAATAATGACAACTTATTCACTTACAATCTTGAAAATGAGCTGATTTGCATTGAAATCGAACCATCACGCCCAATGGCAGCTTATCATTAGCTTTAAATGACTTGTTAAGGTAGTTTCTGTGAAGTGTTCTCACCTCCTACACCTCCTCCCCCTCCTCCTCCTCCTCCTCCTCTGGTCCCATTGTGCCATGCCACCCCTGAGAATGCCACTGACATAACTAGGTCTGGCTTTGTGCTAAAACAGCAGGTCCACATTTTTCCCTGAGGCAAATCCTGTAGGTGGAGGCCAATGTGAAGCTATTGACATCCACACACTTGTGCAGAATATCTAACAGCACACATGTCGGTTTGAAACCTGGACCAACTAGGGTGGGTAATGAAAACTGCGTTTGTAAGCAGGGTCCAGGTTATATAGGCTACGCGTGTTTGGATTAATACATTTGAAATCATAAAGTGCTCGAAGAGGACATGTTTTCTTGGTAAAAAAAAAAACGGCTTTGCAACATCATGTGTTTGGTCGCCGTCCTTCCTGCTGAAATGGTCATGAGCATGGAAGGTGTTGTCTCCACACGTCGGGACACATCTGACCTCCCTGTAGAAGACCAATTCCCCAACAGGGAGCAGGTTTGGGTTGTAAACACATTGCTCAGTAACAGTTTTCTCTTCAGGGTCTGTAATGTGTGAAGTCACTGTCCTTCCCTTTTCTTCTCCTTTTCACTTTTCTGGAGCACTGTGTGCCGACGCTCACACTCGGATGGTAATGAGCAGTGAAAAGCTCCAGTGCCTCGGCTGCCTGCTCTTTGAACCAACATGTCTCAGTGTCTTGTTTTTTTTTTTTTTTTTACAAGTATTAAAATCTGAGGATGAGACATGTGGGTGTGGCAGCTGTGGAGGTTGTTGGAGACACATTCAGTGGAGCTAAAGGGATGAGTAACACAAACTGCTCAGCAATTAGTAAAATAATCGGAATAAATGACAAGTGATGAGCTATGATTACATCTGCCATACTCAACTGGGTCAGAATCGTATTATTAGTACCCGTATTCAACTGTTTGAACCAGCTTTGCTCTGTTATGGTTTAGGCTTTTAAGGTTTTGACACAAAACTGGCAGACATTGATGAATTAGTAAGTTTATTAGTCATTTTCAGTGTAAAATCAGGAGTCGTTAAAAAGTGCAAAGGATGCATATGATTAACAATTAATAGTGACAGTCTTAAAAGGGCTACAGTATATTTAACAAGCTAAGGTTCTGGAGACACCAGCGGAGAATTATCCCCACTAAGAGCTCAGTCTGGATCCACTTCACATCAGGCTTGGATTGGATTGTTTTCATTTTCCATGGTGAACAATGATCTCCTGTGATTCTTACAGATCCATCTCCAGGACAACAGAGCAAACTCCATCCTCCTTCATGAACCACACGGTTGAAAGTTCAGGATAAATTCAGTAAGTGAACCCTTTTACAGTAATATAAAAGCACCACACTGTCGTTCAGGCGTCGACTAGTAACAGTAATACTGTTCCAGTGATATCTGCATCACTTACAAGCTCCTGTTGATTCAGTTGTATTATTTTAACACAAAGGCAGAGTGTTCATTTGACAGCAGCTGTGCACAGGAGATGTTCTGTCAGATACAGAGGCAGAGCTACCGTTATGCTGGTTGTGGTGATGAGACCGTGCAGACGTGAGCGAGTCCCCTGTTCTCTACATGTTTGTGGTCGCCGTGAACAACATGTCGGGCCGAGGATTTCAAGGTGAAACAGAAAGCTGAGGTCAGTGGAGAGAGAGAGAGAGAGCAATCAGGAAGGAGGATGCATTCCTGCACCCAAAATATAACTGCTGGCCCTAAGCTATTGTTTTCACACTCCAGCCATAATAGTTTTATCTTGACAGCTCTGAGATGAGGATAAGTGAGGACAAATCTTCATCTCTCCAGCTCTATCAGTGATATGTGTGTTTGTGAGTCTGTATTTGCATCTACACAGCGTTTCACTTCCCTCGCAATATCTGATTTGGCGCCGCCGTTCCTCTCCCTCGCTCCTCAGAGCTTTGGAAACAATTGCATTTCTCTTTTGTTTTTCTCTCTCTCCGTCCCTCTCTATCCATCTGTCCCTCTCTCATCCCATTCTCTCTTCAACTTGTCACACTCTCTCTCTCTTTTGCTTTTTTTCCCTCCCTTGATGTACCAGCTCAGCTGACACACATGAGCAGCCAAGCAGAACACACTGGTGTATCGCGCAGCCTAGCTAGTGTGTGTAGGTGTGTGTGTGTGCGTGCGTGCGCTTGTGTGTGTAGGTGTGTGTGTGCGTGCGCTTGTGTGTGTGTGTGTATATTTGTGTTTTGCCCTGTAGTGAGTAGAGAAACTACTGCTAAACTAGCTCAATTTGTCAAGAGCAGAGAGGTGTGGGCCTTGTGGACCACCGTACCGCTGTCTTCAAGGTAAACAGGGGAGTGTGGGTTTAAAAGCAAAGAGAAGAAAAAGGAATTAAACGATAAAATTCCATTTGATGGTGCACACAAACTTTGTATCTGCACACACAATTGTGTTCCTTCGGATCAGCCTGACTGGAGCAAACAGCAGGAGGAAAGGATACTTAATCACTGCCACTCCTCCAGTGTGTGTGTGCGTGTGTTGACTTTGACAAAGAGCGGTCAAGACCTCAATGTTGACTGAGCATTTTATGTGTGTGTGTGTACGTAAACAAGAGCCTGCCCCACCTCGAGGAGGAGACAGTCATTATTAAAGGCGCAGTGCGTATAAATTATCAGCCGCTGGCCCGAATGAACTAAATAAAGAAAACAATGTCATGGTGCGGTCACAGGGTGAACGTCCACTGAGCGAATGATAGATGTCTCTCTCTTTCTTTCTCTTTGCTCTCCTCCTCTGGCCTGTTGCCACGACGATTAATTCCGGGACGCAGAGACAGAGGGAGAGGGAGAAAGAGCGATGTGACTGACACATTTTAGACAGGCTTGCTTCAAAGGCCATGAGCTTATCACAGCTATACACACACAGACCGTGACTAGGCTACTGCCCTCCAAACACACAAACACACAAATATGAATTCATTAACAGCTATACCCAAAGTTGTAGGTGAGTTGAGTGAAGAGCAGTGATAAGCCTAAGGGATTGTGTGTGTTGCTACTTTAGCTTCATTCCAGTTTGTTTGTGAAGATACAGTACATTAAGGGAAAGCAATTAAAAGAAGAGAGGAGGTGTGAATTATTAATTTGTGCTTGGGAGATAACAAGAAATGCAAAGAGGAAATGTTTTTTGTTTTTTTTCCCAAGTCATTAATCTCTATCAGACAAAGTAGCTTTCACACTGTTTTGAAGGGAAGTCTTCATCCCCTCATAAAATAAAAGCTGTGGGAAAGCAGCAGTGACATACAGATCACCAGCAATCACTTGTGCAGTTACTGGGTAAATTGGTTTAATGAGAGCCCAGAGACTTGCCAGCATCAGCACATAGAGTCATTCAGGATCAATTCACTGATATTCTGTAGGTTTTTTTTTCTTCTGTGTAAACATTCATCAGCACCAGCTAGGGCTCTTTACACTGCCACGGTCATCTCTACATTCTTGGAAGATGGCTGTCATTCATTATTTATTTCCTAACACTTGCTACGTGACATGGTAGAGCTGGAACATCACTTCATGTCATTTATGGGTCTACTGTGCAAAAGCCTTGGAGTCCATGATGTGGACATTTTTAGCAAGAAAATAAATTATAATAATTAAATCAAATTTGTAAAGTAACATAAATATAATACTAGCTACTGTAGCTTAGCTGCTTACTGTATTACTTCATGAATATTAAGGATTCGCAAGATACAAATTGAAACAAGATTGGTCAAAACTTGAGCATCTTGATTTTTAGCCACAAGTAGGTGTCAAGCTCAATCTATCCCACAATGCCACTAACAGCATCATTCTGGTTGCTTCTAGTTTAATTATTGGTGTCATTATCCACGGTGTTATTTTCATTATTTCATTTCCACTACAGGTGAATAGGGTAAGAATTTTAACTAACAGATATCACCATGACACTTCCCAAGTTTATCACTTACATTAATACAATTTTTTTTGTATTACAAGTTTTGTCAAATTATATGTTTAAATATGTAAATGAGGCAATAACTACAGTAATGAAATATGCGCTAAAATTGTTGTTTTAGTTTGTTGACATATTAGAGTCAGACATTTTAACAGACGGGATTTGGGATATCTCTTTTTATCACTCTGTAAATACTGTCACCAGCCCTAGAAAAATCTAATTTCACCATGTTTTTAGGAATAAAATGTTATATAAATCAGGCTTTGAATGATATACCAACAATCCCCTCTGTAAAAACCTTCAGAATATAGTGATCAACTGAAAAAAGACGACAAAATGAAGTAAAATAGCCACCTGTGGATTGTCTACCATTTCTTCCAACTTTTCTGAAAGAATATAGGAAGAAAAATAGCCCAAAATCTCAAAATTGATAATTTCACAAAAAAAACTGTGTTTTTGCCTGTAGTGCCTCGCCTTAATAACACCATGATGCTCCTTCACAATCTGGAGTGTACTTTTCAAGCTGCCAGCCAAAGTTAAGTTTTGTAAGTCTGATCAAGTGACTAAAGTCACTTAGGTCAATAAAGCCAAGAAGCAAATCAAGATAACGCAACTGTAGCTTGGATCAGACCATCATGTCAAGAGAGTCACCTTAACTAAGCTCAGCTAGCTAGAAGCTGTAAAAACATTTATATCTGACCAATTGGCAAACACTTGGTCAACTTTCCATACAGTACAACTAAATTGGGGAACTCAAAAGAAGAGGGTGATTAAATAACAAATAACTCAGCTAGCACCTTTATATTTGAGGTCATGAGTCTCTGTGACAGTAACAGGGTTTCATTGTTATGTTCCTGCTGCTGCTCTGCATATCCTCTCTCGTGGTCGTCCCTGCTTTCTTGTCTTGGGGACAGAGACAGCATGTGGGCAGTCAGATTAATGACCACAGCCTCTAACACACTCTGTCTTCCTCTTTCTGTCTATCTGCCGCCGTGTAGCGCCTCACAGCCGCGCCGGGGTGAGACAGGCAGGCAGAACTGATATTTGTGGACTGTCTGTTCTCTTGCTGTGCTGTCATTCATATCCACTTTTGTATATCTGTCGCAGCTGTTGACACAAAAAGTAAAAAGTCGCTCCCTTTAGTGAACAGGCAGAAAGTCAGACTGATGGAGAAGCTTTAGCGTATTAGCACAGGTGGGAACTATAAATGTGCATGTAGATGCCGATACATGCACGCCTTTCATATGTCTGTGCTTCTGTCTGCACTCGTGTCTGCTTATTTGTGCGTCTGTCGCCCTACTCGGATGTGTAATTACAAAGGAGAGATGATAAGCCAGTTTTTTCCCCTCTCCTGTGGGAGCTCACAGCTAATTATAGAGCCAGCGGAGCTTCAAATTGCCATTTAAAACAGCCATACGGTGGGAGACAATAACACACTCCCCTGGTGGTGTCACTGCTGTGTAGTAAGTGTATCTGCATGGAGGTATCACAGTAGTGGAGATAACAGCAGTAGCGGGAAGGGGAAAAAAAGAGAAAGCTGCAACCCTGTTACTCAAAAATGACTGATTCCCTGAACAAGAAGCCATATTTTAGTAGCTAAAATGCCTGTGGATTTCACAGTGTGTGAGCAGGTGTGGGGGCAGATTAAGGGAAGAGACTCAGGCTGGTGAGGGGTTAATGGGTCTTCAGATCAACATCATTTAACAGATAAGTTTCCTTCATGTGTTCTTTTTTTGTTTGTTTTCACTTATTCACTTTATGCCAGCGAATAGCCCGCACCCCTCTGTAAGCAAACAGAGACTGATTTCTACTATTAACTGTGCGCTGCTCTGCTAAATGAAACTCCAAGTCACTCAGCTGAGGAAGAGTTTGAATCCGCAGACCTTCTAGGCATGAGAGGGAAAACAGAGGGAGAGAGGGAAAACAACAAGAAGGAGGAGAAGAAGAGATGCTGAGAGTTGGAGGTGGGATGAGAGAGAAAGACGGAGGGAGAGATAAGAGAGAATAAACAGAAAGAGAAAATGAGGAAGGCTAGAGAAAGGACGAGACGGGATTTTGTGGTCTGCGGTGGAATGTGCTTTGAGGGTACAATCACTGCCAACACACACACACACACACACACACACACACACACACACTCACACAAATGAAAATCTTTCTGCCTCTAGCCGTCGTTTAAACACACAGGAAACCCATCATACTCTTTTTCTCTCTCACTAGTTCTCTCTCTCTTTTACACAGACATTGAAAACCACACAGAAATAAAGAGATCTTGCAAAATCACACGCATTCCTCATAAGCAAAAGCAGAGTTTGTTGCAACTTCGGAGCATATTCAAATTCTACAGGATTTACACACACGCGTGCATAAACATAACTCTACTTCCACTCTCTCTCCCACACATACATACACACACACACACACACACACACACACACAGATAAAACAGCTGCAGGATGTTCTGTAGCAGGATAAGACGAAAAAACTACTAATGAGTCATCATTCAATTTATATTCATTATGCTATAACACTATTTGTGCGTGTGTAAGTCCGGGTGTGCGCTCTTCGTGTGTCCGACAACACTTGGTTGGGTTTACATGGGTCGTACCTCATGTGCCAATTAATTACCAGCATGGGTGTATGTGTGTGCGCGCGCGTGTGTGTGAATGAGTGTGCGATAGAGTTACAGTCCATCAGTGTAATGAGTGTAAGAGGAGCTGTAACCAGACACTGATCCTATCTGTAACTAACACCAGGTTAGATACAGGATGATATCAGTAGCACTGATGTTACAGTAGGTTTGCCAGCCCACTCCGGCGTGCACACAGCCACTGGCACGCCGTCAGAGCCTGCTGGACGTCCAACAAGGATCACAGGCTGGACTGGAACAAGGGACGCTGTCCTTGACCGGCAGATTCTCCTGATGTTGTCACTCTTTTAGCTTTCCCATTATTTTTGGGGGGCCGCGAGTGGAGACATCAAACAGGAACTGGCAGTAATAGAAGCACTATGTATGCAATTAGAGAAGCGAGCGAGTCGAGCAACCTTGATTAAAATTTTGATCTTTTCTATGATTGAAGTTCTGGCATTTTCTCACATCAAGCACAAATTAATAAAACAGGTGGATGAAAACCTAATGAATGCTTGTTTTTTTTGTTGGCTTTATAAACAAGTACAATCCACTGGTTTGATATGAACGCCTGTACAAGATGTCATGGCTACGCCTCTAAGATGTCCATCCATCCACTATCTATGCAGCTCGTCCATACAGGGTCACCAGAGGAACATGGGCCAGGGCGAGTTACACATGACACGACCAATTTAGAGTTGCTAACTTAGTGTGCATGTCTTTGGATGACAGCAGAAAGCTGGAAAACCTGGAGAGAACACACCCAGGCACAAACTCCAACCAGAAAGGTTTCAAGTCCTGGGAATCGAAACCAGAACCTTCTTTCTGATTGGCTGACAAAATGTCATAATAATTCATCCCATAATTATCAAGCCACATCTCAGTCTGGACCACTGTGGTAGAGAAGCCAGATGACAGCCTGACACTTTCACCATGCTAGAGCTGTGCTATGTTAGCGTGGCTTGAGTCATTAAAGCTGCTAGCATGGGTTAATATTCTACACACACATACACATGCAGAGCTTTTCCCATGACTGGTAATCTGGTTACCGTGCCAGGCAGTGACACGTCCACGCACACACAAACACACTTCAGCCCACTGACCTTTTTACATCTCGGCCACATGTTTCAAGGATTCTTTGTGCTATTAAAATCACTAACAACACAGAGTTTCCAACTCCATCTGACACAATGGTTTATGTTGCCAGGTCCAACAAAGGGCTTCTATGGTGTAAACCGTAATAAAGCCACATTACCTTTTTTTATGTGTGCAGGATAGTGTTAACCAAACTTTAACAACCTGTCCGAGATGATAAAAATCTTTACGATGTGAATTCATACTGAACATTAGAGTCAGTAGCATCAAACTGAAGAAAGCTACCAGAGGATGGATTTGTTCAGGGGCCAAATATATATCAATGCTTCTGTGCTAATGTAATTGATTTTTGTTTATACTGCTGCCTTATGCCTGAGGGTCACACAATAGTTTACTCACCTTTTTATTTACCACAGCATCATTGCAGATAATGCCTGGCTGTAAACCACAGTTCCTGCAGGCACACACCACGTGACTGGAGGCTATGAAAGGTTTCATCCCTCCCATTATTGCTGTACCTGTATTTATGGATATTGGGTTTTGCTTCTATACCCAGGTCATTTCACAGCTGGTGGTAAAGCTAAAGCCATGCATTCCATAAACAGTCACCCAGCCTGCCAACCAGCCTGCCTGCCAGCACACACCCGTTACGAAAACCAAACACACCCCCAGGCGCAGATTTGGATATGATTCAGTTTTTCTTCCATAGCAAATTTCTCTTTACTTTCCCGTCATCACTTTTTCTCCCTCGTTAGATTCTCCTTAATGACAATTCTGCTCATTTCCTTTTACCACCAATTCTACTCGGTTATAGCCTTTTACTGTCTCTTTTTACCACTGTATTCATTTGAAAGAAAGACAAACTACTGCTGAGTAAAGAGATGATGAGGTGGAGAGAGATGAAGGAGAGACAGACAGATGCGAGTGATGAGATGGAGGTGAGGTGCCTGTACATAAGAAGTCAGGTTTGAGCTCTTTCAACCGATCAGCCAATTGGTAGAACATACTGTACTGTATAGTGAATATATTACAACAGTTCACTTTTCCACAAAATAGAGGTAAAATAAAAATAAATAAAAAGGCAACATTTCTTTATTTTACTTATTTCATCTTTTTCTCTGCCATTTCTTTCTATAAGCCAACGGGTGAGATGATAATTGGTATCACATGCACTAAAGCCAGCAAACAAATGGTCTCCATGGAAACTGGATGTTTACCGATGTAATCCCTTTCATTAAAACACATCCACATTTTATTTTAAGTTTTATATTATTTTATGATATTCTGTGCAACAACCTCAAGAGACTCTCTCAGTGTAGAGTACAAATAATAAACTGACAAAAGGTGTTTTGTGTGACCAGCCCAGAAAATAAAAGAGCATCTGAATAATGTAACCATTCTCACAAGTGTTCAATTACTATTGCCTGACATACAGAATGAAACAGCACAGAACACAACACATCATTTACAGGCCACAATAACAATAAACTTAAACTGTTAACTAGCTCAGCAGTAATATGAGCTGTACGCATTTGACCAAATTGTTGTTGTGTGTGGAGGAAATAGAAGGGGTTCCAATAATGATCCTTGGGGCACCCCTGTGGGAACAGAATGGGACAAGGTGTCCTTGCTATGACACACTGAAGGTGGTGCCCAGTGAGAAGAGGATTTAAACCAAGAAGGCACTGTGCAATTCTCACAGAGTACAGAGAGCAGGGTGCAGTGGTTCATATAAGCACTGAAAAGGAATATTTGTTTTTATAATTTATTTTAATATGATGTTACCTTTTTTCTCTGTTAAATCTTTGCTTATGAAAGGTTGTGCTGTTATTATTGAGCTGGAGAAGTAAAAGCTACCAGCAGTAATGTTTTTCAGTAGACAGTAGCAGGTTAGGAGGGAAGGTAGAGGAACAGAAGAGCCTGAGTGTTTTGAAGGGATGATGAGTGAACACAAAATAGGGAATAAATGCAGAGAAGAAAAGTTTTGTCACTGAATTTGATATTCTCCTCAGGCTGCTCTCCGCAGCTTCAAAAACCTTCCACCACCTCCACCGTGGCGGAGCCAGGGTGCTGTCTCCACTCTCGTCCGCTGACAGAGCACTATCCCGGGGCTGATCTCCTGTCACACCCCCAAACCTCCAGCTCCTTTGCAGCTGTGGGGTGGTGAATAAAAAGCCATCAACTCAAGCGTTGGCTGTTGTAGAAGTGACAGCGTCATCATTTGAATGTGACCTAAGGGGCCCAACAGGCTGTAGTAGAGAGCTAGGATGTGAGGGCACCAGGGACAGAACTGTCAGCTTAAAATGTGGAGTTGTCAATAGTCATTTGTGTGCTTGTGGGAGTGTGTTTGCGTGTTCAGGGTGACAGGTTTCCTTATCTTTGCGTAAAAACTCCATCCGGTGACAAAAAAATGCTGCCTTTCAAGTCATTTTGACAGGTTTAACCTCACTTTCAATCAAAACATGTCAAATCCATTTATCAGTCTACTACATCAAAACAAAGGCCCGGAACATCCATAGCAGATTGGAGAATTAGTGCTGTAGTCAAAAAGTATTTACAAAGGCCCAGTAAGTTCAAGCAAAGCCTTCTTGCACCCGTATACTAACTGTATAATACATCCTCCTCATAATGGTGGCCTCTCTGGCGACACACAAACTACCCTGTCTTCATTCTGTTGTGTATTTTTGTGAGTTAGAAACTGTTCATTCACAATATCCCCCTTAAACGGGATCCACAATCAACCATCAGTGGAAGACAAGGCAGCAAAGCTCAGAGCTTAGTGCAGTGCAGATTGAAATACAACATTATAAAGTATATCAGGTCTAAATGATATTTTAAACCATTAATAATCTATATAGCATCATTTTCATTTTTTCTGTTAAACCACCATCATCACTGGTCCATTAAAAACCTATCCTGAAACTAATGGCTAACGTTCTGGAAAACAATCTGGAAAAATCTAATAAGCAGATTCTTCATGAGTTTTTTTACCCTAAAGGTGTAAGTCCTATTGATTTTAAGGATTTCATTCATTTCATTTTGTGCAACCCTCAGGGCAAATTATACATATGAAAGCAGTAACTGCACTTGTTTCAACCCATAGACAGACAGATGTGTTATGGAAAATCAAGACATATATGAGGTAAACGCATTAAATAAACTTATTAAGCATTTGCTGCAAACCTACACGGTGTTGGGAATATTTTTAGATTGCATAACAAGTTATATGTTATCCTCTCTATTATACATTTTAAAAATGAGTATATGAAGACTTTTTAACCTCATTTTAATAACATTTTGAATTGTGTCAGTGAGTGAAATCTTTAAAAGACCCTTTACATATATATGTGGGAAAGAAATACAGTATGTTTATATAACTGTGTGTGTGCGCATGCAGTTAGTGTGGTTATGTGCCAGTCTCTGCAGTTGTGTGTGTGGTACTGTAAGCTTGGGAGGAATGTGGGCAAGTGCTGATCCCCCGTCTGCTGTGGGTGGGCGCCTGTGTGTGTGTGTGTGTGAGTGTGTGTGTGCTGTGCCAGGCAGTAAAAGACACCAATCCAGCTGTAAGTGCCCTAATCCCTCCATCCTTCCTCTTAATTTCTTTTTCCGCAGGTCTTTCATTTTTTCTGCCTCTCTCTCTGTTTTTTGTTTGTTTGTTTTTTTTCGCTTGGGCTACTTCCCCCCCCCCCCCATTTTGCCTTTGCAAAAAGAGACTGAAAGAAAAACGCAAAGAGAGAAACTGAAAATTTGGAGAGCGCAGACGTGGGAAGTTTTTGCCCTACAGAGACAGGAAGTTCAGCGTCAGTAGAAACGAATAGAGAGACAGAGGGAGGGCAGAAGACAGAGCGAGGAGGGATGGAAATGGCCCAGTGGAAACCATGATGTCATGATTAGTGAGGTGCGACCATCCTGCAGTCACATTGGCACCACATGGACGCCAGCGAAAAGCAAAAACACACACACACACGGACACACACACACACACACACACACAAAATCTCTCTGTCTCTGCCTCTAAACGATCACAGCTGCTGCAAGAAACAATGCGGCCATTGTCACTCTTAACCTCCATCATGAGCAAGCAAACACACACACACAGAGCAGCAAATCAGAATTAAAACAGTCCGATGTTTAAAGTCCAGTTGAAGCGTGACGTCCGTTGACAAAATCATTTAAAGCTGCTGCAAGTAAAACATCTCTGGAAAAGTGCAGACGTCTTGTTTTATCCACATCATTATATTTTCAGCAGCAATCCTTCACTGAAGTTTTAATATGAACTTTTCCGCGATCGCAGCAGTGATGCGTTTGCCCAGTAGCAACAGAACATAATGCTGCCATGAAGTGGGTTGTGTGTCCGGTGAAAATGTTGCATATTTAAGAGCTGAAAAATAGTAAAGTGTCTCTTCTCAGCATGAATAAATCTCCCCGCAACTGACGCTCCATCTGTAAAAGATTAAATAAAAGTCTGAGTTAAATTTCCATGGATTCTTTCCTTTCTATTAATAGGAAAGACACACATGGTGATTAAAAGCAAAAGTGGCAGCTTGGAATGAGGTTGTTTCTCAGCCTCCTGAGAGAAGAAGAAGAAACAAGAAGTCTGGGTGGGAGAGACTAAACGTGAGCTGCAGGGCCGGGGCTCCAGAAAGAAAAATGACAAGTTAACTCATTAAAGATCAATTAAGAAGCGGTGGAGCTGACGGAGCAACATGTAGACAAAGACACAAACACTCTCCCTCGTTCTTTGCGAGTGTGTGTGTGTGGCGTGGAGGAGGATGAAGGACAAAGTGATGGAAAAGATTCCACAAACTATATATCTGGCACAAAAAAAGACAAATGCTGAGAATTCTGGCTTGTAATGCAACTTTGTGTATTAGCTGGAGAAATGGTGGACAGAGAACAAATCCACCCTCAGCATGTCGCCTATTCACCGGTCCACAGCCGTCCAAAAACTTTACAACCGTCTTTAACACCTGTGGTTAAGGTCTGATTGGGTTTAGGCACAAGACCGACCTGGTTATGGTTGAGTAAAGACTGTGGTTTGAGGTCAAATAACTACTTGCATTAGAATAAAGAACAATTGTGGCTGTGGGTAAATGGAAACAGATGCTGTGTGTCAGTAAGAAATGGGAAGTGAACAGAAAGCTGTGACCCGTCTGACTACGTCGCAGTGTTACAGCGTCTTGTACTCCAGATGGATAAAAGTTAGAATTTTTACGTTTGCCAGAGGGTTTTTTTTTTCTTCTTCTTCTTTTTTTCAGTTGAACATAAACATATGTTGTTTTTTGGTCATTTGCTAAAATAACTGAGGTTGTCATTTTTCTTGGAAGTCGGACTGACTTTCATTTTCCAATATGAGGAACATGTGCACATACACGGAGAGCTGGTGCACTGTGGTGCAGAGCCGCGTGTGTGCGTTTCCTGCTGTCCACAACAGTACAACACAATGTCCTGCCATACACACACACACAGACAGACACAACAACGATACATTGGGGGCAATTTGAGTTCACCATCTTGCTCAAGGACACATTGAAATTTGAACTACTGTAGAAGAGCTGGGAATTGGACCACCAGCCTTGGCTCTCAGACAAAGAATCTGTGAAACTGTGATTCCAAAAAAAAAAAAAAAGAATAAAATAGAATAAACGTTCATTGTCCACCAATGGTGGAAAATTGTCTTTGGCTCACCAGTTACAGAGCAATTGCACTTCATTTGCATTAAAAAAAAAATTGCTAGTATTCTAATGACTTCAATGTATGTACATTTTTTGTATTTCTTTTCTTTTTTGAAGTAGTTGATTTATGCAGCTCCTCTTTACCTTGGCATCATAAAAATGCATTGAATTGCATTAAAGTCACCTTAAATTGAACAGGTTAATGTTCTTCAGTCTTTCAGTTGCTCCAATGAAACTGAGCCACACATGAATTAAATGCTTTGACACGAATTAGGGAGGCCACATTAAGAAGATCGATGACAGCCCAAAAAGTTTGATAAACTCTGCTCTGCAAAGTGAAAGGTGTGTAAACAGGTCATGGATCACTGCTGCTCCTCACAACAGAGCGCTCATTAAGAATGGTGAACAGGAATAAAGACAGCGGGGCTGAAACTACACCAAAAGACGCTGAAGCAGTGTCACACCACCTCACCAAAATAAGCTGCTTTGTAATTGCAACTGAAAAAAATAAGATGAAGACAAAAAAAAAAGGTCCCAGTCTTTCGAACATTCCCAGTATCTGTGATGAGAGGAATTGTCTGTGTGTGTGGAATGAGGGGAAATGAGGGGAGGAGAAGAGTAGTCATTTTTATAGTTTTGATATATTGCTATGTTATGAATGCAAATTCTTTTTTTTGTCACATTTGGTGTCAGCAATGTCTGGAGTCCCAGCGTCGCGCCAATAAGGCAGCCAGTGAATTCATGTGAACTCAGAGAGATGGAGGGAGAGACCGTCTTTGTGTTTTCCATTATTGTGAAGATCAAAAAGCGGCAGAGGAGATGCCGGCTGCCCGGCTCCGCTGGCACGCCTCACAGGAACATGCTCATTAATACAGGAATTTTGGAAAAGCTGAAACCTCCTGCTACTCCCTGCTAACAAACAGGAGAATCAGCCGAGCACCTGCTTCATATTCTCCTCAGAGTAATGAGAGAAGCGCTCACGCACACACACACAAACACACTCACTCGTTCCCCCAACTTTGAACACTCCCTGTATCTCTCCCTCTCTCTCTGGCCGTTCGATTCAATCAGTGTGCTGAGAGAGACAGATGAGATCAGAGCTTTGACCGCTACTCATGAGCAGTCACCTCACAAAAACACACACACACACACACACACTGACACACTTCAAGACAAGGGTCCTATTTGAGGAAATGACATCATCACCAGCCACGGTGTCACCGGGGTCAAGGCTGGCTAGAAGCCGTCTCATCACGGTGGAGATTACCCCAGCGAATGGTTATTACGCACCTTATGAGGGATGGTTACGATGAGGGTGAGCACGGATACAGCAGCCCCCCCATCCCACCCCACCCCACCCCACTCCACCCCACTCCACCCCCAACTGAGCTAGATTGATAGTGCAGCCCATTACTGATAGATGGATTGAGCAGATTATGGAACGCTCCATTAGTGTCACTTCATATAGGTGGGTGAAGCCTGTGCGCCCGTGTGTGTGTGTGTGTGTGTGTATGTGCAGCAGAGGCTGTTATATCAAAGAAGGAGGAAGGTGTCTGGGACAACCTGGCCCTTGTCACTGATCGCACAGATGAGAGTTTGGGATTTAAAGGTTACTATATCTTCTGTGGAATCGCAAAGAGTTGATGGGGGTGTGAATCTGAAGTCTGTTAATGTAAAAATCGGATTTAAACATCTTTACACGCGCTTTCCATCCAGCCAGCATGCAGATCTACACCACACTACACTGCGCACCTCCTGCTGCAACCCTAACATATGGCTTCATGTCTCATTATGAATCTCTGACTATATTTTCGCTTTCACTCTAGTGTGCGGTGCTGGGAAATACGCATGAAACACTTAATTAACGCTCAGCTCTGTCTTTGAGTGTTTAATCCCAAGTGCAGGCAGTGTTTTATGATCAAACCCTGGGTGCAGACACACGTGGCTGAAACGCACCAAATAACTGCTAAGTGCACGGTTGTCAGTGAATTCAGCTTGAATTTTAATCACTGGCCCCTTTTGTTTCATCTGATCCGTGATGTGAGGCTGTTATTACACTTCATCCTATGGGCACCGTAAACGCACCATTAGGAGGCATTAATGGGGACCTGTGACACATTCACAGCGATCCAACCACTAGTCAACAAAACATTGCACTAAAAAATTTAAATGTCAAATGTTTCCAAATTACTCTGCAGGATTTTTTTTATGTTTTTTATGCCCTGTTCATTTATTTATGTATTGAATCTGCTCTATTGTTTTGAGGCCATTTCATCTCTCAGTGAGCTTGATTTGAATTTTAAACCATTTGATTTCACAACTTGAACGGACTTATTCAGTCTAATAATAAACAGACTTCCTATGCTGAATGGATTGTAAAAAGCCTCCAGCACAACTTTTTGATTATGGGCGACATAATAAATAAAAGTGACTTGATTTGTGTGCTGCCCCACAGAGGCCCGGTCGTCCAGTGGGTGAACTTCATTTACTGCCTGGCTGCTCCTCAGTGTCACTCCTGCAGACAGGACTACATGCATGAACACACAGGCAACATGATGTGTGCACACACTGAGACCAACGTGCCACACACTCCAGAGACAGTGACCATGACTCCTGTCTGCGTGTGCATCCTTCATTAAAATTGGCCACCACACCCACCTTGACCCGAGACTATACAGGTGCAGAGCAGGTCTCCCTCTCTCTATCTCTTATCTCTTTTTTTATTCTCTCCTCCCTCAACATCCCATTCCCCAGATGAGAGTGTGATTAACCCCTCCTATGCCAGTGGGAAGGCAATTCACCTCCGTTAAGATAATGTCTCCAGTCCTCACCTCATCTCTTGGCTAATGGAGCTTAGGGTGTTGGCTGATAGAGATATTTAATCTTAGGACGAAGATAATTCCACGTCATTAGATGGGGAAAAGAACATGGCTCTTTAAAGGTTCAAAAAAGACATTTCATGTCCAGCTGTGTAGTCGAACAAACTGTTGTCCTGATAAAATTCTCCTTTGGAGCAATGTAACACCACAGCAACACATCTACACTTCACATTTAAAGCTCAGATCTGTAGTTTGTATTTAAATCGACTGTATAATTAAGTTCATTAAACAACTCCAATTTGCTCCTGTCATCAGGTGAGGCACTAAATGGATTGTGGGAGTTGGAGTTTAGCAGTTAGCAGGCTGAGCTCTGGGTCTGTTAAGCCTGTGGTGACCTGTGATCGATGGGAGACCTGGCAGAGATTTAGCCGCTAACACTGTTGTTATAAAGCTGCTAGCATCAACCACCACGCCACTCTTTTCCCCACAGCACTTCCACTTCACTAAAGCTCTCTCCCTCTTTTCATCCATTCCTCTCCTTTTCCCCCTCTTCCCTCTTTTCCTTCCCTCCTGTCACATTTCTCATCCACCCCTCGCTCCAGCACCACCGACCAGCAGCCATCTCTTTCCCTCCCCTCCCTCCCCTGCCTTTACTTTCTTCCTCCGTCTCATCCATCTCTCCGCTTTTAATCTCTCGCTCTTTTCTTGTCTCCTTTTCCCTCCTTCCTTTTCACTTTCATCCTTCACTCTCGCTTGGTGCTGCTGAGTGACAGTGGGCCTACAGTTAAACTGTTATTGGCTTCTGCGGAGGAAGCAAAGCAGCAGCACCACCACGACTTGGCAGCACAAAAAGAAGCGTGTGTGAGTTTGTGTGTGTATTGCTCCAAAGTCAAATATAAAAGTATATGATTCAAATGAATTGTTCCAACTATTTGGTGTTGGTAGGGAGGGGGTTACAGTACGAGAGTATTCAAGCCAATCCAGTTAAAACACAGCGTGCACATGCACGCGCGCACACACACACGCACACTACAACTTCTTAGCATCACACAACAAAGAGACACACAAATTACTATGTCACTGTGCGCACACTCCTATCCAGCACTTCAGCTTTGGAAACACTATGAAGGTAACTGTAACTAGGTCATGAAATATGAGTGAGGAGAGTCATTCATTGCTTTTAATTTCAGCGCTCAGTTTCATTTCATTCATAATGAAATGGAACTCAGTGGGTTTGGTGCCAAGAAGTGATATGGTCTTTAAGTACCTTGGCTTATACACTATATGCTAACCCACTGCATGGAAGTGAAACCAATATGAGAGTGTGACTTCCATACTGATGATGGTAAAACAAAGAGTTTGAAACTGTAGGAGACGATTCAATCTAATCTAGTTACATAAGCTGTTGCTGTAATGTATAAATATTTATTAGATATTGTTGAAGTGTATCTTGTGTATACACAGGCTACTCCTATACACTCTCCAAAACACAGACTGTGCCCTTGGTGCTTTCAATAGAATAACAAAAGGGTGTGTGTTAAACATGGGGATGTGTGGCAGCTCACCTAGGAGAGTCAATACTGTTAAGGCTCAGTGCTGTCTGCAGTGGCCTAGGTTCATCTTCTTCATCCTCTCTCTCTCTCGTGTGCTCTCTCTCTCTCTCTCCACAACATCCCTGTCTCTCTGTCAATATTAAAAAAGGGATAACAAGCCCAAAAAAAAGAAACTTGGAAACCACAGAAATGTGATTCTTAGCCATTACTCCCTTTCAATTTGCCTTTCTAACTTTCAAAACTGTTTCCCTTCTCTTTGGCTGTCAGGATGATCACAAAGCAGCTTCAAATATGAGATTATTTCATACAAATTTGAATTTTACTTTCAGACAGCTGGAAAACCTGCCAACAAGAAGACTGCATCGCAAATTGTCACTACCAATCCATCTGGCTGCACAGGAGTAGCTGTTGCGTCTCGAGCCTCATGGCCATGCACGCTGGTTTTAACTCCCAAAGGTTGATGAGATCTTGTCGAGGGAAAGCAGCTTCTCAAACCCAAGACCAGCTTCCTCTGTGAACGCGCTCCAAAAACCCTTTGGAATGCTGTGTTAGCTTCATTAGCTTCTAACATGTGAGCCTAAGCCATAGCTTCTAACGCAGGCCTCCATCTCGCCATGTCGCAGCCTACTATAATAACATGTGGTTTTCACTGGATCGGTGATTTCTGTTCCTGTCAAGCTAGGAGACGCTATTAATTTGTCATGTTCAACAAGGAAACATGACTTTGTACATGCTAGCATGTTAGCTCAGCAGCAGATCAACAAGCTTTTAAAACAATGAATAATTTCACTGTAACACCTCCTGGTTTGACCTGCTATTTTTACTGCCTCTCATT
The DNA here is from genome assembly GCF_905171665.1 of Trachurus trachurus. Classification (NCBI taxonomy): domain Eukaryota; kingdom Metazoa; phylum Chordata; class Actinopteri; order Carangiformes; family Carangidae; genus Trachurus; species Trachurus trachurus. The sequence continues at coordinate 10,646,084 of NC_139901.1, forward strand.
TTCAAACTGGGGAGAAACGTTCAAAAAAAAAAAAGATATAAGGATACAGAGCTCTGAGACAATGATAGCTGGTAATAGCTGGTTTAAAAAAAATGCCTGCCAGAGTGGATGCCATGTCCCACTGAGGTCGACAGCTCCATCTGGAGTCTATGTCAACACTGGGAAGTGGTGTTAACTGTCTCAGAGGCATTAGAGGTTGAGTCCAGAGAGCTGTGACAGAGGAAGCATTAAAATCAAGGGCATTCCTCTGTGATCATCAAATTTAAAGACGTAATCCCATCTGTGTCTGATCAGAGACAATGCAGGCTTGAATCTTAAATTCCGAGTCAGTGTTTGCGAACTTCGATTCAAATCACTCTCCATCACAAACACAGCATGACTCAGCTGCCTATTCAAAGGAAACACAATGGAAACAAACAAACTTTTTTTTTAGCTTACTATAACTATCACTGTAATGTGGCAGATTTAATCTCCATGTGATTTGTGCGCTCCTGTACTGTATACTGTAGTATGTGTGTGTGTGTGTGTGTGTGTGTGTGTGTGTGTGTGTGTGTGTGTGTGTGTGTGTGTGTGTGAGAGTGAGAGAGAAAGAGAGAGAGAGTATGTATGTACCCTTGCACGTGGCAGGACACTTCTACCATCTCACCCCCATCACAAATTACCTCATTAAATTTCATTGCATTAAAGCCACTTTTATGAATTTAGCGCAGTCCCAGGCCCATTGTTCGCCTGCAAATGAGATTAAAGCAACATTTGCCTTTCTCTCCGCTTTCAATTATATTTCTGGAAGGACAGCTCGGGCACAGCGCCTTAATGAGGAGAGAGGAAAAAGAAGAGAAAACCGAGGCATTCATAGCACCCTGAACAGTTTTGTGAATTAAGACAACTTAGTAACACATTTGGGAAATTCAGACTTTCATTCCACAGTGTGCTGTTGCTGCAATTAATGTATATTATTTCATATTTCTTGTCAGAGTTGTGAGATAATCAGAGATTTCTTGTAAGTTTTCTTTTTTTTTTTCAAAAGAATATTGGTTTTGTGTTTGTCATTATTTCTGGTGAAAAGATCTGCACCGGCACAGAAGTGAAAGGCTTATAAAAATGCACTCAATGGTTTTATTCACTCATTCAGATTAATAACAGATGTGATTGTATGTGTTGTGTATTTTCTGTGATCAGCAGCATGTCCTCCTTTGTGTCTGCTAACATGTGCCCCTATAGGAATGCAGTGCAATAAAACAGGTTAAGCTTCAGGCTTTAAGGCTTGTGGAGATTACAACAGACAACATAAACGGGTGCATGCAAACACACACACACACACAAACGCAAAGATACACATAGGCTACGATGAGCTATTGGTCAGTGAGCTCAGTTGCCAGGCAACTCATGCCAGTAAAATTCAGGATTTTGGCTCAGCTGAAGACCCTTTACTCCTGGAAGTAAAATTTTAGTGAATGCCAGGAGTCCTGACCCGCCCCCATGGCTACCAGGAGATCCCACGGGAGGTTTTTGTTGTTTTGTTTTTTATTACCGACTGCAAAACCTCAATAACTCGAAACTGTTCATACGGCACAAATGAGGTATTCTCTGCAACAATCTGTTTATATTCAAAATTTACTGTGTCTAAGCACGACAAGGGTGGGGGGTGTGGGGTGGGAATTTAGTGAGATGCTTTGACACTCTGATGTGATGCACATCTGGCTGCCCTCAGCAGATTTGGTCTTTGTTGTTGTCTTTGTTTACAATGCTGACCAGGTAACAAATAAGAATTTGGGTATGTGATGCTATAAAGGGAAGAATGGGTTGGTGGATTATTTAAATTCAAGATGCAGAGAGAATTTATAAAATTTGATCACCAGTGAACAATATCAATTATTCATCAGGCAACAAGGTGGACAGCATTTGGTTCTGATGAGGCCCTTCCCTTGGGTTGTGGCCTGTTTGTGTTGGACAATTCTAATGATGTTTTTCCACATTTCATAGACTAAATCAAAACCTTATTACAACCTGATTAATCACAAATTAATTTGAAGATTAAAGGTACAGTATGTAAGAAATCTAAAGCAACTGGCTGTAAAATCGTCCTAATATGTAACAGAGACTCAGGAATAATGTTCATATAACATACTGAACTCACCAACAACAATCCTACAGCCAAGATATTCGCATTAAAAAAAAAATTTTGCGGACCGCAAATCATGTTTATGTTTTGAATTTCTATGGTTGGCTTGTGTCGCCACCCAGCGCTCTCTCCCTGTCACAGCGTCTGTGGCATTTCAGCCTCCGGGTTGCCAGTTAGCTTCCACTGAGCTGCAAATACGGCTGGGAGATAAAACCAGATCATGAAAAAAAAGATTGTGTTCTATTATCGGTTATTGGTCATATTTGCTTGATATCACACGGTAGAAGCGGCTTGTCGCTCTGTCGTTTAATAGGCTACACAGCTTGCTGTTGTGAGCATGTAGCCTAGTTAGTTTGAGCTGCTGCTAACGCTAAAGCTAAAGGGAAGAATTACAAAGTGAAAGTTAGAAAAGAGGGAGGAAATGTGGCGAAATGGAGCCGATGGTAAATGAAGTGATTGTGAACGTGTGGAGCGGTTCATGAGAGGAGTCTGTCCCGGTCAGGTCGCCTGTCTCCGGTCCTCATGTTTTATGATCCGACGTCAGAAAGTGGAGGAGAACCGGAGCGGCTCGCGTCGTTTATTCTGCGGTAAGACGTCTCATATGTTGGCTCATCTACGGCGTGATTAACACGCACTACGGCTCCGGTAGATGCGGGGTTACAGTGTGTGTGTGTGTGTGTCTGTGTGTGCGTGTCTGTGCGTGCGTGTGTGTGTGTGTGTGTGTGTGTGTGTCAGCGCTGCAGACACAGCGTCGGAGCGGTGAATGTAACAATAACTTGCAGATCACCTGAGTGACGTGAACTCCGCTCGTAGTTACTGTGAGTCAGAGCAATAAAACAGTGAGGTTGTTGATGAATATTTAGCTTTTTACTCTGCTTTGAGACTGACTGAGTGAGCAGAGCGGAGGTTAGCGCGTCGCTGTCTGGCAACCTGGAGTCTGGTGGGTAGGGGAGGGGGGACAACGCGCTGCTGTGTTTTGAATTTGACTGCAGCAACAATTTTGGCCACATTCTTACATATCGTACCTTTAACTGACAGTGAATATAATCAGACGTTGCAGCTGTAATTACTACGACAACAAATCTAAAGTCACCTCTTTTCTTGTCACGCGGTGAGGCAAATAAACGTGTCAGTTTTACAGGATTTTAATTCAACATGTTGGTTAACAACTGTATGAACTTGATTTAGCACGTAGAGAAACTGATGGTCCCATTGTAAGAACGTGATTGATTGGAGTCAGCAAACATTGACGCGTCCTTCAGGGCACAAAGAACGTTGACGTTCAAAAAAAATGAAGACGGAGATCTCTCTACATCAGACAGGCACAAAGGCTTTTGACTCAAGCAGAATCAACAGGAGCCTCCAGCCGTCAGCCGAGTCAACAGCCACAGCAGCCACTGAGCATTGTACCCACATAATGGAGCTGGTGGCCGGGCGGCCAACTATGCTGGACAAGTGGGTTTTGTCAAGAAGCTGAAGACTATAGGAGGTCCATGTGAAAGCCTGCGTGGAGAGGCTTATGTGGCTGATCTGCATGTGAAAAACATGAGGGCTTCGCAGACATATTATACAAGGCTTTGACCCTCTCAAAGAAATGGATACATGCGCATACACACACTCAAATGAAAAACAAAAGAGAGGGAGGGAGAGTGAGAGAAAAAGAGAGGGAGAGTGACTGACAGAAGTTTTCACTTCTTGAGGATTTGGCAACAGCTCGCCACTTTACTCTTTTTCTCGGTGGTTTTCATTCCACATTTCCAACATTGCAATAATAATGTCAAAACAAAACAATAAATCATAACCCTAACCAAGAGTCCTTCCTGTGCCTAAGTCCTGACAGTATAAGTAACCTTTTTCTTTTTTCTTTAAAAAAAAGACACCACCTTTTCCAGCCAGGACTACAGCAAACAGCGAGGGAGACTTGTGCGACCGTGGAATCCCAATTTGTTCCCTGTTGTTGCACCAGTCGGAGCATTGACGGTCCAGACTACCTTTGCTATTACTGTTTTTTGTTTTCTTTCCCCATAGATTGGCGACGGTCTTTTCTGTCCTTTTTTACATCTGTGAATTCAAACTCATCTGTATTCGTCAAGGCTCCAGCATCACTCGCAGCCAAATCCTTCTCCTATGGCGTTGCTCACACCGCCCCCCCGGCTCTTTTTCCCCAAAAAATAAATCTAAAAAAAAACAAAAAAACACCTCCCTTTCCTTTTTAACTCCTGCTCTAAAAGCTCAGTTTGTTCTTTTTTTTTTTTTTACTGGTTTTATTTCAAGGCCTGCTATCCCTTTCTCCATGCCTCCTCCTCTTTCTTTTCATAAATGTCTCTTTCCTCTTGCTCCTTAAACTTGCTTCTTTCCCTCTCCACTCTCAATGACATCTCTTCATTTATTTTTATTTTTAACTATAAGTATTTCATATATGCTCTATTTCTTCTCATGATTGCTCGAGTGTAAGTGTATATTGTGAATTATGAATGATGTGTTTGTGGGTATGACTGTGTGTGTACTATAGAATGGGAGGAAGTACATGTACTGTATGACTGCACATGTGTGGGAGTGAGTGTGTGTACAGCTTTATGAGCCTGCACATCTAGAGGTGTGTGTGAGTACTTTTATTTATGTGTGTTATGTGTATTTTGACTGGATGTGAACATTTCCACACTTCTTTTTTTGGTAGCATGTTGCATGTATTTCTATGATCACATGCGTGTCCACATGTCCGTGTGTGTGTGTGTGTGTGTGTGTGTGTGTGTGTGTGTGTGTGTGTGTGTGTGTGTGTGTGTGTGTGTGTGTGTGTGTGTGTGTGCTTGATAAGGTGGGAGGCTGCCAGATATGACACACCTCATCTTCCTTTCCATAGGCCTCTGTTTTAATCTGGCAAAACAGGCTGTGCGTGTAATGACCTTTCGAAAGGGTGAAGATAAGTAGATGAGGCTGACTGTGAGAAGTGTTGAGTTACTGTATGGAGGAGCCAGTGCTGAAATAAGGGGGTGGATGACAGAGGGAGGAAGATAAATGGATGAGGGGATGGGATAAAGTGGAGCATTTAAGGAGATATATGCAGACAGAGGGCTGAGAACATGGGGGATGACGTTGAATTTTAAAGCCAAGAAAACCAAAGCAGCTTCAGTCGCACACACCCCTTGTGTTACTGGCTGATTCTGTGAGGAAGAGAAAACATGTTTACATCCAACACATGCTATAACTTTTATTACCCCACAGGCCTGAGTGATGCACTTCAGCCCAAATGATGCACTACTTTTTAGAGTACTGATTCAAAACCACACCATACCAGTCTATATTGAGCCTCAACACATTCAGGTTGAAATTGAGTAATTGAAATACACACAGAGACCTTTTAAAACGTAGTGAGTGCACATTGCAAGGTTCAACCAAAAGTTTATGTGGGCAGCTGTGTCCTTTCAACCTGAATTCCTGTAAAAAAGAGAGCTCAGAAGTGACTCAGATTTTACCCTACAGTGCATTTTTGTTTACCAACTGAGGAACAGAATGTCTCATCAACTTGTTTTTTCATGCAGTACACTTCACACAGAAGATGCAGGCTTCTCTGAGTATCCTGCCTCATCCAAAAAAGGACTACACCGTATGTGGGGTGCTGAGAAATGACATTTAGTCTGCAAATAAAGGGAGTGAGAAAAAAAAGATCAGCGTTAAAAGGGTTAATCTTCCCTGTCGCCGAGTGTAAATGAATAACATGAAGCCTGAGTGAGCTCACATTTGTATGCAGTGCCATTTCTCTGTGTTTCTATTTTGGTTGTAGCTGTTGTTAGAATATCAGCATTTTAAACCTCCACACCTTGAGTCCGTGGTGCAGCCCTGCACCCAGATACACTCCCCTCTCTAAATTGCTTTTGCAGGCACTTTGCTCTCATGTGGTCGGTCAGTGTTCACAAGATATCCGACTTTTTTTTTTTTTTCCGAGACACAGCTGGGACGACTAAACTTTGATTCTCGGTATCTCAGAGCTGCACTCCACCCGTACAGGAGCTTGTAATTCCAAGCTGCTGAGCTAAATGCCTACAATGCAGAAGGTAATGATAAGGATAAGTGTAAGAGGATGAGGTCAGGGGGATGAATGGAGGAGCTGGGTGAGAATTGGGAATAGAGCGTCGTAAAGAGACTCAGGGAAGGATGGAGGGATAAGGGGAAGGATGGAGAGACGGAGGGGGGTGATGGAGGCTGAGTGGATGAGGAGGTGGATGGAGGGCCGAGCAGCAGAGGGATGACAGGATAAGGAGGTGAAACGCTGTTGGGGGTGGGAGGGGGGGGTCCTCGAAAACCCCTGATTATACTAATCCTGGTGGACCCCCTTCATAGAAGATTAGCGCCTGTGCACACGCATACACACACACACACACACACACACACAGGGAGGCACAGAGACAGAGAGACACACACACACCTTCTGTTGCCCCAGTGCATGTTGATTCGCCCCACTCTCTGGCACCCCATGGCCCCATCCAAATCCCCCACAGACTGGGCAAAAACACAGCCAAGACATGGAGGGATGGCGATGAAGCCTTGGTGCACTTCAATCACGGCGAACTTCACATTCACATTCAACTTCCAACCCACTCAGCGAGCTTTTGTCTTTCAAATATTCTACTGTCGAAAGAAAAAAAATCCTGAAACAAGACATCAAACCAACTTTTCCCACCGGGCTCCACACTGCATTTACTGCAGAAACATTAGTGTGTGGTGCATGTGTTAAAAAAAAGGTTTTAACTCCTGTGTACAAGTATCAGCATTTAGTTGCAGCTTACTATCACAAAAACTTTCAGCTACATTTTGTGTCAAAGTGTTTGAATGTGCCCGAATGACCCAAACATCCAACATTTCAGTTTCCACTCAAATACAGTTCAAAACTAACCTCACGTCATGGTTATGTTCTTTCAGAGTACTCAACTTTTTCTCATACACATTTATTAGTGACTGATTATACAGATTAAGGCACTACTGATAAATCAGTACAGCTAATAAATCAGGTAATATTAATTAATGGCAGACTGGTTAACATTTTGCATTATTTATTTATATATTCATATACTGTAACTTAAAGTAACTTACTATTCCTGTTGTGTGGACTGCATCTTGAACTATCTAATTTCTGACACTCACGTCAGTATTGTGTAAACCTCATTAACACAAAATCCATCAGGTTGTCATACAGACTTTGGTTTTGTGTTCCAGGTTTCTGATGTCCACCTCTCACATCTTGTCTTCTACTTATCGGAGGTGAAGAAACTTTGATATTTCTCACATTGTTGGAAAATTGAACTTCAACAAAAAGTCTATTCATGATCCAGTTGTATCATATAATACAGATGTTCACATTATTGATAATTCAGTGGCAGGATAACAGGTGGTTGTACATGCTGGTGAGAGACCGTCAACCATACTCTATCATGTGGAGGTAACTGATCTAAGCTGTCTGCATGGCAACTGAGTAAACAAGATATATTTTTATCTTATCGATTTACAATTTACTTTATATTCAGTGAACATATTTGTTTCATTATTTCTAATCTATTCCCTTCATAGCCCTTTGTAATGACCTATGACTGGCATCTAACAGATGGCATGGACAGAGGTGTTTTGTATGTGGCCATGTTTTTTTTAGGAGCTGTCCTTCACATATTGTTTTATTTGAAAAATATCACATGGATTCATTTTCATTGTACTTGTGCCTTTGAACCTACTATTCACAAGGTCAAATTGAACTTTCAAGCGAGAGAAAACAGAAAACAGCTTTCAGAGGGACTATTCATGTGGCTGAACCTGGTTCCAATTAAAATCAGTCACCATTATTTTGGTGAATAGCCACTTAAAAACCACAAGAATTTCTCTAAAACCTTCGCTGACACCTAATAAAGACGTGCCCTTCAGCCAGGCATTGAACCAGGTGCTGCTGGTGTTCAGTGGCCCTCATGACTGTCTGTGGTGTTAGTGAGTGCAAAAGTACATGGAAGTGAGGCAGAGAGATGTTCTAACAGAACAAGTGTGCTCAGCAAACATTTCCTGGATGAATAGCTTAAAAAAAAAGAATGCAAGAGACAGATTGTGTCACAGTAAGCTACTAGTTGTGGAGGTAAAGAAGGGGGCTAAATGGCAGGATATGCTTAATGTCAGCCAGATTGCACAGTGCAGCACTTCTCACTGCAAATGACACCAAAAGGATGAAGAGGGATTAGAGAACACAGCAGGCTGTATGCTCCACAAGAGTTACAGGCTAAGAGAAGCAGTCTTCTAAAAGTCACAAATTTGCTGCACTGATACACACAGAGCCTTTAAACACCTCCATCTACAAATCACGCCCTTTGTCAGCCATGTTTTCCCTAAAAATGTCACAGGGGGATAAACAACAGTTGAAGCGGTTGAATACATCCGTGAGCATTTCACACTCATCCTTTCTCCACAAGCGTGACAAGTTATAGACACAAATGTCATCGTGTGCTGTGTTTAGTCTGTCTCTGCTCTGTGTCTGTCTCAGTTTCACGATCAGCTGGACAAACACAGACCCGCCTCTGTTTCTCTTCCTCAGGTCATCCAATACTCCCTCTGCAAAGATTAACTTTGCTTTAGATTCCACTAGTGTTTTCCATTGTTGTGACTTTCTTTCTTTCTTTTTTGGCACTTCAGCGAAAGGTGAATCTACGACTGTTGCGTCTTTTTCTTTGTATTTTCTGTTCCACAAGCACTAACAGCTCCATCACTGCTCTGACTAACTACGCTGCTCCTTTCCTTCTTCTGCTAACACCTCTGGAAACAAACGTCTCTCCAGTCACACCAGATGTGACAAAATCAAAATGAAAAAGTCTCAAAAGCCTCATGAACAATCACACCTGACCCGTGCACTTCCTTTCTCCCAGTGAGCCAATCAGAGCTCAGCAGGAAACCTGATGCTATAGCAATGCTGTAAATGATTTCAAATGTGTTTTAATATAGTTGAGAGTATTATACATGTAATGTGAAATTGTGCTTTGAGGTTTTTGCAGCACAATCCAATTTGGTGTATCTATGAATGTGATTTCTGGAAGGATGTAAATGAGGTTTTGTCATGCAGATACTACTTTAATGTTTAATAATCAGTGTTTATCTGCACTACAAGAATCCCCGTGGAAAGGATTGGTTAAAACAAAAGATTAAAAAATGAAAATCTATATATACATATTTTAAAAGTGGGTACATATTAAGATGTTTCACTCCAGGGACACAGGTGAACATGTTATGTTTGTTAACATAAGATATGGCCATTCAGTAAATATGGAGCTGGTGCCATGGTTTATAGGTGCTAGCTGTGTTTTCATCCTGCCTGCAAAGCTCTGATTGGTCAACAGCTGTGACCTCTATCAATCACGTAACAAATCTGAGATGTACACAGATCAGCCAAGATTAACTAAAATGATAAATTTGCCCAGTCTATCACTGAATAGTGGTTCCCAATCCCCTGGGTGCAAAAATACACACAATACAATTCTGAAAAAAATCTGGAAAAAAAGACACAACTTCCTAGGGAAACACTTTAAACTTGGAGTCGGCTGAACCTTTCATCCACATTCCCTGTCACACCCACAACAACAGGACACAGATTTTAAGTAGGTCATCCATACAGGAGGTAAGCACTGCAGTGCTCCATCACCCACCACAGCTTCTCCATCTGCAGAACAACTGTTGATATTAAACAGTCCGAGGTGCCAGAAAGGTTTAGAACCCCTCAGGTTAAAAGGACATTCATGTATATGAAATGTCACAGATTATTATTCTCACTGACGAGTAATTCCTATGATATTTGTAATTTTCTTTTTCTCCCGCTGCTGCACATAAACATTCAGTGACAGGTCTATAGCAGGTGTTGCCAAAGCTGATGCAGGGCAGTGACCTGAGGTGAACTGAACTGAATTTACATAGAGAAATAGTGGCTTTATCATCTCTGACAACTACAAAGTATTTAATGAAATTGAAGAAAAATTCTGAGACCAGCGTGAAACTGCATGACAGGCAAATGATCACAGGTTTGTGACATCCCATTGCAATTCAGTCAAAACACCCTCTTCTTCATCATTCATGCTAACTGAAGAGGAATCTGGAAACAAGACACAGTGAGAATAAAACTTGAACTCTCCCGTGACTAAATAAAACACATATTTGTAGTGATAGTAGAGATAGAGTCCTTGTGGAAATATCAGTTCCTGATTTTTCTTTTGATCCCCAGGAAATGTTTAAATCTAGCTGAAAATTGAATTTGGAATAGGTTTCCCCAAATACTACAGCCACCAAAATGACCCAGAATGTAAAAATAAAACTCTCTGTTGTCCATGAAGACTCCCTGACGCTGCCACCGCAGCTCCAGGACGCTGGCCTTCTTGCAGCCATTCCGCTCGGTGACTTTCCATGGCTGATTGAATTAATGTTGCATCTGCTAGTGTTGACATGGGAACCCTGCAGTGATATTTTGGTGCTGTCTGTTTCTGTTGGGTCTCCAAGCCAGGACACTCAGGGTAATAGGCAGCGTGGCCTGGCCTGGTGTGTGTGTGTGTGTGGTAGGGAGTTTGTGTTAACTCATAGGCCACATGGCTGGAGGGTAATCATGTTAGCGACAGGGTTGATAAGTTCATGTCCGCCAAACACAAACACAAACACATATACACCCCACACATGCATGCACACACACAAATAATCTTGGCCAAATAGCCCTGTTTCTCTGACTGTTCACTCATCTGAACTTCCTTAAATGGATTCATAGGAAATGTACTGGGAAAGATTTATGCAGTGCCTCTGAGTGAAGGTCCAATCAGATTAGACTAGAGTGTTGTTTGATACAAGCTTCAAATACAAGGTGACAAAAACACAAATGCCATGTTTTTGAAAAAAAAAAAACACTAATGGGCTCATGTGTTAACACACGACCTTATGCAAATGATTATTAAGAAATCACCATGAAAAGAACCTGCTTTCCTCTCTGGGATCGTTTTCCACCTCAAGAGAGAAGCAAGCTTAATGGTTAGTTTTTTTCCTGCTGGCAGTGTGCATCCAGGGTATCGAATTTTAATTCATCAAGTGAACTCAGTCGACCAATGCAAAGACGTGGAAGACATTCATCAATGCATATAGTTCAGGAGGCAGTAAGTACACAGAGTGGAGGACAAAGAGGGAAGAGACATCAAGAGAGTCAGTAAGTCAACACCATGTTTCACCCGGGAGTTATTTGTCACGTGTGGCACTTTGTTGTGCTAAATGTCAAATCCATGGAAAATTACATTCCTCATATTTGCTGGCAGTGGAAATGTTGTTTCCTTTGTTGTTGGGGGAAAAAAAGTGAGGAGATTATTTTTGCAGTGGAGATGGTGAAACGACTTGTACATTCTGAGGGTGTCTCCAGCTGTGATGACTGCCTCCAATTTATGTTTAAACCCTTTCCCTCTGATAAGGCCCTGACACACCAAGCCAACCTCAAAGGAGCAGCGCTGACAAAAGCTGCACTGATCCAACACAATGCAACACTTAGAGCTGACCGACAGCTGATTACAGAGATGTGGACGGACGTTCTTTGTCTTTTTGGAGCTGTTTTCAAGGTTTTGGGACAGGTTAAACCGTTTTTGTCCATGTTGTCCAAATTGACCATGATACCCTCCTAAAACTGTTTCAAACTAAGCAATCAGGAAACAATTCCATTCCACCAAGCTTATTCCACTGTTTAGCTGAGTTAATATGAAGCTTCAGTAGTCTGAGTTATCTGAATAAAGTGATTACAAAACTCATTCTCTGAGTTTTATTGTCTCCTTGCTGAGCTGTGGTAGAAGAAAAACAGATTTTCATACCTGAAATTAAAAGTATGAAATTCAAGAAAGCCTTGAAGCACACTTATTTTTATGGCTTGGTGAAGAAATGTCTTCGTTTGGAAAAAAAAAAATTGAGCGGCCTGCAGACAGCTCAGATCTCAGCTCAATCCAGCACCTTTGGGATGAATTGAAAAGCTGAGCACATGCCAGGCCCTACCACCCAACACAGCTCTGGCCGACTTCGCTAATGCTCTGGAGGCTCAACAGAGGCCAGTCTCTGCAGCCAGGTTCCAAAATATGGTGGAAAAACCTTCCAGGAGCTTTGAGGCTGCACATGTTTGGAGTGAGACATTAAGAACAGGTGGGTGTAATAATGTTCTGGTAGCCAAAGACTTCGGGCCACATATTTTAAATAATAAATGTTTTTTGTTTGTTTTTAAAGTAAGTGAAATTAAAATCAATTCATTTTACTTTAAACTAGATGTTTTTATCATCAGTGGTCGATTAGATTAGATATACTACGAAGGAAATTTGTTTTGGGCTGAAAGTGCCAGATACCACTGCAACAACAGTAGAACAATATACACGTAATACATTCAGACACAGATTCAAGTAGTAAGGAGGCAAAAGGTGCACAGTTGCCACAGTTACAAGAGACCGAGGTAGTTCAATACAAAATAGGTTAAAGCAGAAGTAAGTGGTCCGGTCGTTTTCGCTAATGCTGCGTTCCAGGCAGGCTTTTGAAATCGTAAATTACAGCTTCAAGTCACAACTTACGACTTTGTAGCATTCCAGGCAACCCACTCGTGTTTTTCCGACCTGTTTTACCGGTGAAAGTCACTATAACGGCCACTTGTAACTTCCGACCGGTGAACTCGTACCAGATCGAACTGGTACCACTTCACGGTCGGAAAAATACGAGTTTCCTTGAACGCACCATAACAGTCCTCGTCCCTACGTCACCACATTCACGGCGTTCCTTGGCTGCACACACAGCCCTGCATGCCGTTCCCTCTCCTCATTGGATAAAAACTGTAGGATACGATAAATGTTTTCTCTTCGGCTCAGAGCAGAGCAGAGGGACTGAGAGACCCGTGTTTCAGTCCAAACACTCTATGTAAGTGATTGCTGTCGGAAGATATAACTATTTAAGACTTATATTAACACAAATATATCACTTACTTCTGCTTTAACTTTTGAAATGCATCAGGTTACAGATGAGGAATTGCCCTCATAAAAATATAATGAGTAATGCCACAATATTAATTACTTAATAAAGGAGAATGATATGAGTTAATGTGAGTGAAAAAAACTCTACATGTGATGGGAGTGGTGGGTGTGTGGGTGGATGTGGTAAAGCACTGTGAGTGGTGGACAAGACTAAAAAAGCAAAATATAGGTGCAAAACATTTACAATCTATCACGTGATTACATTTTGATGACTTTTCCGCACCATTATTTCAGCCTGTTGCTTCCTTTGATTAAGTAATTCCATTACATGTGACTACTTCCTCCTCTAGACGGCTGAAGCTAATACAAAGATGAGTACTTTGGACAAAGTGAGAGCGCCAAACTTTCACTAAACACTACAGTAAGTGAGAGGAAACTCCTCAATAGCGGAGTTTGTCTCTGCAGTGAAAGAGCGACCATGGCGACGTCTGTCTAGACACTGGTGCCTTAGAGTCGTGCTGGGGTACATCACGTGTGTATCCATGCGTGTGCACAAGAGCTGTGGGGACAGAAAGCCAACAAGCATCCCAGCTGTAATTAGCTAATGCTGCTAACAGGCTCTCTGTGATGCTTACTGAATGAGAATGGAGTGAAGTTCATAGCAAGGTCACAAGTTCAGAAAGTTGTTTTCTTGTACACACATGCACGCACGCGCACTTGCATATACAAATCGATACTTATTTGCTAATGTGCACATGCATGTAGCAAGCACACACACACACACACGCATAGTTTGGGCGTCTGGTCAGTGTCACTGTGGTGGAGCACAAACACTGATAGCTCTATCGGCCGCTTGGCTCACTGAAGGTCTCTCTTACTCAAAGTGGCCTCACACTGGCCTGGTGTACAGCAAACACAACCCAGTCCACGTACACACACATAACTACACAGTTCAGGAGCAGTGAATCTCACACAGCAAAGCAATTATAATATCTGGAGAGGACATTTGGTGATATATGAAGCTGGCTCAAGAGAATTTTATCATAAGTATTTATAAGCATATATTAAATACCTATAATTGCTTTATGTTGAATGGGAGGGAATAAACATTAGAAACTGTAGAGCAGCCTGATTCATGTACACAACCTTTTTGGTGCAAATAAAACAATGAGATGAACTGCGGAAGACACACGTTTTTGCACTTAACTTTTTCATGAGCAACTTGATCCAAATACTAAAGGTCCGGATTTAGAACTGTTAACATGCGGAGCTTCAGTGTGACACAAATCAGCTTTAACTTCAAACAGACATCCCACTTGCAATTCAACTGCAGTTGTTGGAGTGATGTGTCCTTAACTAACAAACGACCTTTGGCTGAGTGCAGACACTCGCCTGCAAAGAGCCTGTTAACCAGACAAAAAGCCAAGTTTCACTTTGGCCCTTTGTCAAGCTATTTAATAGAATCAGCGTATATTACGTAACCACAGCTGATACATTTACCACTGGTGACTTTTTAAATGGCAAAAAAAAAGTCATGATGACTTTTTAAAAAATGGCATTGCACTTTCCACATAAAAACTTGCTTAAAAAAATAATTTGGAGATTAGTCAGAGTGAAGCATATCCAGGCATTTTGCCAAACTGTACCTGTATTCAAAAGTTTGGGATTAAATGTAAGAAAAGAGATTCATGGAGGTATTATGCTTCTATTACAAGCATTGTTAAGTAAATCATCTCAGAGGTGGCAGCAGGCATGCACAAGTGGCAGAGCAGAGGCAGCAGCTCTGTGTGTTTTCACAGCACCAGGTAACAAGGTCAAGACGGAGCAGCAACAAAAGTCATGAAGGGAAAAAAAAGCGAGAAAGGGAAGGCTCCATCCCCTTCATAGCCATCACTTCTTACCATCTCTATAAACATTATGCTAATGTTTGTGCTGCCGTGCAGT
Organism: Trachurus trachurus; assembly: GCF_905171665.1. Classification (NCBI taxonomy): domain Eukaryota; kingdom Metazoa; phylum Chordata; class Actinopteri; order Carangiformes; family Carangidae; genus Trachurus; species Trachurus trachurus. Next base: position 10,661,120 of record NC_139901.1, read on the forward strand.
GTGCTATAATGTGATGTTGGCGGTAACAGTAAGCAGTAATCATGTTTAAGGAGTATGGGAGGAGAAATCAAACAAGGGTATTTATTATCCAGCGATCCCTAATCCGATAAGCTGTCATCACTTCACTCTGCTGTGATGCCTTCAAAAAAGAGAGAATATAAAAACTCCCCGCTGCAAAGGAATGACAGAGAGAGGGAGAGAGACTAAATTTTCTCTCTCTTTCGAGCGGAGACAAATCTGGATTTAGCACCGTTATTGTGTCTGTCTAGTTGTGGGTAATTAAATGTAGCTGATAATTTGATCTTTTTGTCTTGTGTCTTTTTGTTCCCTGTTCACAGCCACTGTGGGAGACTACACTGTGTGTGTGTGTGCGTGCGTGCGTGCGTGTGAGTGAGTGTGAGTGTGTGTGTGAGATCAGCCTTGTGATGCCATAAAAGACTGTGTGATCCTGCTAGACGTCTTCCAATTAGGAGGTTAAACAAAGGAATGTGTTGAATAGTCGCTTTACCCCGGAGGAGACGAAAAGGAGAGGGAGACATCGGTTGACTCAAAGACACACACACACACACACAGACATTGTCCGATTTGCCCTTCCTGGGTTTTGAATGACTTTACTGTCTGTTTTCTGACTTTTACGACTGTTTCAGTTTATTACAGATATTGCTGATCATATGAGCCAAGTTGTAAAAGTTTTAAAGTCAAATAATTTCACAGCTCAGGTCTGATTGGAACAAAATGTTATCAGTTGAGTCTCTCTTCATATGTTCTACACCGCAACAGCAACCTGCCTCCTAATAAACGACCCTTTGAGACACTGTAGTGGAGCGAGCAGCCGGGCGGGCAGCAGCGTGGAGAGAGCAGACTCGGGCACAGACAGGAAACAATCAATCAAACTCCCTCCCCTCTACCCCATCTTGCCCTCCCTTTCTTTCTTTATTAAACTTCCTCTCTGTTGAACTTTGACCTCGCTGTTCCCAGCTCCCCACCAGCTCCAAAAGTGAAGCTTTTTGCCTTTTTGAACCCGCTCAGTCTACAGGCTTTCACCCTGAGGCTGACTGACGATCTCAAAATGTTTCAAACTGTTCCTTTTTTTCCCCTCTTCGCAGAAGTAAACAACTCACAATGGCCGACCTGGGAGCAACACTGCAGATTGCGGGTTCAATCCAAATAAACAATAAAAGGGGGGGAGGGAAACAACACACACACACACATATATATATATGAACACAGAGTGCTGTTCCCCATGGGCTCGAATCCACTTGACGCCAAATAGTCAAAGCAACATTTCCTCTGATCCGGTTGCTTTGCTGCCTGAGGTAATAAAACACTTAGAGAGAGAGGAAGGGGCGGAAGGTGTTCAATATAAAATCTGTTATTCTTAAGCAATTTGAAATCATAACAGGATTGCAGTCGAACATGCACACAGATATACGTAGGCAGCTACAGTGTACGCAAACACATTCAGTGCTGGGATTTATCACAAAGTTCTTCAGTCTGCCTCCGCTGGGCTTCACTGTGTCTAACAGGTGATTAACTGATGTTTCATCACCGTGGTTATCAGCTGGTTTAGTTAACTCTGAGTTTTCCCGCCCAGCTCTGATGCCTCTTAGGAGCTTTATAGGCAGCTAATCATGATGAAATGGTGAAACCTGTTTGGAAATTAGGTCATTGTGAGGTGACACACTGAATCATGAGGAAACGTATCCAAAAAGTAAATATCAAAAATATTAAATGTAATGCTAGTGAGGACATGGCTATACAGGCCTTTTAAACATGCTCAATATTTCCTCGAGTTAAAGAGTTCAAAATGTATTAAATTAAATGACTTTGTTGTGTTTTGTCTAATTATGGCATAATGACTATGGGTGTGTTATATATGATTGGTTTACTGTGCTAATTAACACTATGCAGAGAGTTTTCCTTATAACATACACTGTAGGTACATGACCAATAATTACAGATCATTTTATTTTTAATTATGAAAACTAAACTGTTGCATGTTATCCCAGACTCGAGAAAGAGTCCTGTTATAGACTTAACAAGCACTTGGTTTTCCTGCCTCTGGCATTATTATCATGGTAAACAAGGTGTGTCCAATAAAAGCACTGTATTTGTCCCTGTCAGGATCCTGTAGGAATAATGATTAATTTCCCTGTGAGCTGATGTGGTTGGCCTATTGATATGTTACCATGGTGATCTTCCCTGGTTTAAAGTGTGCCACCTTCATGATGACGCAAAGTTTGAATTAAGCCCAAAATAACTGGTGATGCCACTAAACTGGTCTGGATACAGACTCACAGGCAAAACGACGGTACTTATGAACGAGAGATGTCCAGCAACTGCAGTAGTATAACACCTAAATAAACTGCATGACACACTTCCTTTGTGTTAACAGTCACAAAATGAAGAACAAAATGGTGTAAAGACAAAGCAGCCAGTACTCAGGTGAATTAGTTGTAGTCACACTGCATAGAAGCAACATTTCATTCATTAATTTATGAACTGTTACCTTGTGCACATGTTGATGTATGTGCTGTGAGTGGGATGGATGTGTCTAAGATGGTTGATCTTTTTTGGGGTGTGTGGATAAAGTAACAGAGAGAGCTGAGCAGCAAAACACAATGATAAAAAAATATGTGAGTAACGTAAGGTCCATAAAGCAGGTTTCCCCACACGTCGACCTGCCCCACATTTTTAATATGAACTGAAACACAGACTGTTAACCACAACATCAGCGAGTGAGCTCACTAATGTACTTTCGGCTAAATGGAAGCACATGGCCGCAGCCAAACTCTTGTGGAAAGCACTTCCCGGGGGCAGCAGCCTGACGCCCGTGGCTTTTTGAATGAGACGTTCAACAATGACACATTGGTGTCTCGGTCATATAGAATTCATATCCATTGCATATGAATACTTACACAAGCACAGGGACAATGTCCAAAACATGACACACCTACATTGTCCAAGAATCTGTTATCCTTTGTCTCCCTGCACCTCTCCTCCCTAATCCCTCTCTCCACATTCTGTCATCTGTCTGGCAGAGAGAGAAGGACCAACAAAGGAGGAGAGAGGCAGTGTGACTCTTGGCTGGGGTTGCAGGCTGTTTGGACTGATGCAGGAGGATGTGGAGAGCCCTCTCATTTCTAATCTCTCCCTCTCTCTCACTCTCTCCTCTGCCTCTTGCCCAGTCCATCAGTCTGTTCATCTGACTCAACCTCTTCACTCTTCCACTTCCTTATTTGCTATGAACAACACAGCTTATACAACATAAACCAGCTGCATGTTAGTGGCAAATGAAACTCTCACTCATTACAAAGACAGCAGGTTCAGAATATCAACAAGAATCAGTTACATTGGACACAATGTTTCTGCTGCGTTAATAAAGCAATTGGTCTCTATTTTACATGGACATGGTGAATCCTATGCTAACCTGATTACAGTGATACAATCTCCTGTCCAGTGATTTTCCAACTGGGCTCAAGGGAGACCAGTGGTTCCTGCCTGAGCACCAGTGGTCCCTCGAGGAGCATGTTGACTTGTGTAATTATAAAAATGACGCTAATATTGTGCCTCAAGATGAGATGCCTCTTCTCTAGGCCACAGATATGGTGAGTTGTCTCTGCTGTATCCTCAAAGGGACACACACACATAATAGTATCAGGACCCGCTTCTTTAGGCTTCTGTCAGAGCCCAGTTGAGACGTTATTACCAGGCTGCACTGTTCCACTATCTTAACCAAGGGCTCCTTGGAGAACTCTCTTTTCTAACAGGAAGGGGAGAAGTCATATGTTGCGGTGCTCAGTCACAAGCAGCTATGTGGTCCACCTATTTGCTCAGAAGTCTCAAAGGTCCCATGGTCCCATTTAACACTGGCGTGACCGGCTCACGGATTAAATGTCACGACACCGGGTCAGAGTGCATAGAGTCAACACACACACACACACGTTCACAGAGTAAATGAGACAGAAAACAGGACCACATTCTTTCTCTGGGGTGAACCAAGTCATATCTTAACAAACAGGGAGGGCCAATCAGAAATATGGTAAATTTTATTTTAACCACTTCAGAAATAAAATGACAACCATAGAGAGTTGTCAGATCGTCAGTATGTAGGCCTAATAATGTGATTATTTTGAAATTAGATTTCTTGGTCTTCACAGTACTTTAAAATCAATTAAGATGGATCAAATTATCATGTAATAATAAACTGAAGGGGAATTGTGTTAATTGCTCAATAACTGTAAAAATGTTGACTTAAATAAAAATGACACAAAGATACAACAATGAATTAAACATATCTGTTACTCACATATTAGATTATTTTCCATACCTGGTGGGCTGCAACATTATCATAATAATCATCAATTCCCCTTATTCAGTCATAACAGAGCAAGTGGTCAAACAAAGATATGCCGCTCACTGTTCTTTTTTTTTTGATGTGAACAGTTGAACCACTGCTTCAACAAGTTCATATCAGCAAAACAACTGCAAACACCCGTCCCTTTATCTCTCCTTGATCCTTTAACTTCTATCACTCTCCACCGTCCATCCATCCATCCATTATTCTATCCCTCATCTCTCTGCTATAATCTTCCATTCAGCCATCCCTGGTGCATTGTAATCTGCTGTAATCTGATGGATTAACCTCACTGCTCTGGCACATCAGCCGATGGTTCTGGTTCAGTGCTGAAGCTTCACCCAGAGCTGCTCATTTCTTTTACTGCCGCGCCTGTTATGTGCATATGTGAGAACAATACCTAATTTTTTTTTTCTCCTGTAAACTAGAGAGTTGAGGCATGGACGGCAGCAAATAGATGACTGTGAAGAGATATGTGGGAGATAAAGTGTAATGGCGAAAGAGGAGGCATGGCAGAATATCTCACCTTAAATGTGGTAAAATAAATAACGGAAATAAAAAGCACCCGTAAATAACAGCAGCTGAATCAGTTTAAAAAGCAAAGAGCTGAGCAAACTATACGGTAGGACAAATGTACTATGCAACATACTGTAACATTTTGCTGTATGCATAACAAATGAGTACCTCTGCTAGGTTTTAATCAAAGCTACGTATAAGCACAACGACATATAATTATATGGATTGAACAGAAAGATTGAAAAAAAGTTCCAAAGTGGGATGCTGGTGTTTAGTGTAAATGGAAAAAGACAAAAAATGAGAAGACACAGGCTGTCAGCATACACACACACACACACTCACTGCAGTCTATCTAGACACCGGTGCTTTAAAGAGCCGAGCAGCTCATGCCCGGCTCAGAAGGTGATCAGGAGCATGAGACCAAATCCTGAACACACCTCAGACTGAGTGGATTAAGCCTTCTCATTCTGGAGACAGAGTGCTCATTAGTGTGTCTAAGTGCAACAGTATTTTGTGAGTGTGCGCGTTTGTGTGACAGCTAACGCCTGAGATGCCACTGGAAATTGTGACTGACGCACAGAAACAACACTGACAACACGTTTGATTGTCAAAAAAAACACACAAGCTGCTTTAAAACTACAATGTCATCACCGCAGCTCCAACTGAAGCTTTCTCAAACAGCTCATGGAAGCAATTAAAGTGCTTTAATATATCACCTGATTTCCATAACCTGCACCTAGAATTACACTCATTCATGGAGTCATAACTCAGATAAACCTGAAGAGACAAGCTCGATTCACATATTACTTGATACAGTTTGACCTGAACTTTCCAAATATATCACATCTCTCACATCCATCTTGAATAAATGTCCATAAATCAACATAGAGAGAAGCAGTCACTTATAAGTTCAGACGCTGCCTGAGAATCAACACATTTTAAAGTTTCTTTCAGTATCAAAGTAACGCTGTTACTGTAACTGCCTGTACATCGATGGGCAGACTGTAAACAGGAAGTGCTAAAAGGTTATTGGCATACTTCTAATGTGGCGCCATTGTGTTGATTTTGTTTTTAAAACAGCCACGGTGTCTTGACTTTGAAACCTCCCCCCAGTGGTAGATGGTGCACATCTCTTTGATTCTGGTTTTAATAAAAAGGAATATCCTCGGCTCAGAGTATCTGAGCCGCTCGGAAACATGACTCCAAACATTACAAGCAGCATGTGAAATGTAATATTGTTGCATTATGATTCATTGGGAAAAGACTAACTGCATTAGTTATGTTGTTACTGTCTAATTCTCTCCATCATCAGCTCATTTGCATTCTCCTCTGCCCCCCCCCCCCTTCCACTTTTATCCTTTATTCTCTCTCCATTTCTCTCCCATCATCCACACATCCACCCCTTCCCTTTTTATTCCCTCTCCCTCTCTCTCTCTCTCTCGCTCTGTGTCATTCTCTTCCTCTATTGTCCCTCCATATGACTCTGCAACATCAGGCAGCCTGCCAAGTCACTGTACACTTCAATTAGAGAAGAGACTTCAGTGCACGCACACACACATTCACGGAGACTTATATATATGTGCACACACAACGAAAAGGTCGCCTGTCTTTCAGCTGAATGCTTTGTACGCTTCCCAATGAAAACCAAAAGGCTGCAGAGCGACAGGGAGTGTGTTTGTGTGTGTGTGTGTGTGTGTGTGCGCGCGCAGGGCTAGCACTTGGAGCGTGTCCTAGAGTGTGACTTTGATATCAGCCTTAGTAATCTAAGTCATTCTCTCCTCTGTCTTCAGATACAATAGAAGCAGGTGTGTGTGCGCGCACACAAACACAAACCCACACACACACAGACACAGAGACCAGATGGCTCCACACCAGCTTTGGTCTGGTCTGTTCTTTGTCCTCCTCCATTATCTCACTATATAAACCTGTGTATATTTTATCATTTATTCTCTGTGTTTGTCTGTCAGTCTTATCTGTCTCTTTCCTCCGTCTCAAAGAAACCTCACAGTTTCTTCCAAACTTTAAAAGCGAAAATTCTTTGATGCAGCCGAGCAGGCATGAAGCCAAACAGCTCCACAAAATATACTCTGTGTTTCTACTTGTGTATCAGATCAGTTATACTGTAGTTTGGGGAAGCAGAGCAAAAGAGAGAAAGAGTGGAAAAGAGAACAGAACAAAATAAGTGGTCCAGCGATTACAGAGGCTGTAAACATTAGTATAGTGGTACACTGTGATTTTTGTATTTCACCCAGTAGGCTGCAGCAGGGAGGAGAACCTGGATGTTAGCATCATCCTGGTTCCCTGGACACGGCCTATGGGATTTTTCCATGGGGCTATAACAAAATTGTATGATATTTAAACATAACACCTAAAACAAAGAGCTTATGTTTGGCCAAATCACCGTCTGGTGAATTAATCAGTTCTCATTTAGCCACTTGTTACTGACGCCTTGATTAAAACATGTACGGATTTTATTTTATAGAATAAATATATATAGAGAATAAAACATTAAAATGTCTTGAGCTTGTGTTAACCACAGACCACATCTATAACTCATTCAATTAAACCAACAGACTTGTGGACAAAGGAAAGGGTGGCACTAATATGCAAGCTGATTTCTGGATTTTAGCACACCTGCAGCATCTCTCTCAAAAATCAAACCAACAGTAGGTGACATCAGTGTCGAGGAAATGACGTACAGAGCCTATTTGAAAAGGCAGCAGACAACCCAGTGAAGGAGACGCTATAATCCTAAAATGCAGCCAAAACACAGCTGCTACATGTGAAAGCTTTAGGTATGCAAGTGAGTGTGCGTGTGTGAGAGCGTGGGTGAGAGAGGGTGTACATGGAGTGAAGGGTCATTGTCCTTGATTGCAGAGGCCACTCCAGACATTAGATGTTCTCGCTGCAATCACAACGTTCACAAGTGCCCAAATCAGAAATCAGGAAGCTTCTGGAGAGCAGCCAATCAATATCATATACATCATCAAGGACAATGTTCTGGCTCTCTAACACGCACACACTCTCTCTCACTCTCAGCCTTCTTATTGTCTATTTCATTATTATCTCCTTGACCCCCACCAACCCTCAGTTTCTCCCAGCCTCTCTCTTTCTCTTTCTCTTTCTGTCATTAACATATGGGTGCTGAGCCATAGCCTGATGTCCTTGTGTCTGGCAGACAAGCTGGCTTTGAATTGGACTAAAACATATACAGAGAAACCAAGGTTAGAGCGGTGACTGAGCAAAAACAACACTGGATTAAAACAAGTGTTTGTGATTTACAAAACACACAGTGGAGTGCGGGGAAATCTCAACCACAGGAAATAAAGTAGTTGTTCATTCCTTCTGTCCAAGGTTGAATCTGGAGGGAAACTTAACCACTAGGGGAGGGGGCTGGGAGAGATGGGTGGAGGTGAGGGGCTGCTTTGGTGATTACACAACACGCTTGCTTCTATTGCTATACTGAAGCATTTTTTATTACATGTTAATGGTGTCAGACACACATTTTCCTCGCATAAGACATCAGAGGACAGACATTATGGTCGTGACAGACCCCAGCGAGTGTGAAGTATGCCATGTGTGTCTGCTCAGACAACAGAAGGACTGTGTGTATGCATCAGTGTATGTGTGTGTATTAATGGATAGACAGATGGGGCAGCCTAGAGGAACAGTTGAGAAAGGCTTTATACTGCAGCTGCCCCTTTCTCTTCCCCTCTACAGCAAACACACACACTCTGAGATACAAAAAAACAAAACAAAACAAAAAAAAATCACTGGCACCAGTTGTGTGTGTGTGTGTGTGTGTGTGTGTGTGTGTGTGTGTGTGTGTGTGTGTGTGTGTACTGGGTTGTTTGTGTGGCAGCTGCCCTGGCATCAGGTGGGCAGATCCCATTCTACATGAAGAAAGCACAGCTGCTGTAATATGTAAACACACCCTTCTTCCTACTCTAAACACACCACACACTAATTGAAGATGAACTCCGACACACACACAAACACAGAGTGTGAGATTCCCTATAATCTAACAACCAGTAACTTTCAGAGACACATACACACTTTTTTTTTTTTTTTTGCAAATACGCACATAAACAAATGGAAAACACACCCTCTGCAGTTCTACTGCACACAAACAGTCTGCATCCTTTCCTGCATGTGCCCTCTAATCACATGCACATACACACACCCACAGACACTGGATCCTTCCTTCGATGTGAAAGAGATGAACAGAACAGGCACAAATACACACAAACACACTCTAATCAGTCATTCTCACACACACACACACACACACACACACACACACACACACACACACACACACACACACACACACACACACACACACACACACACACCCATCCAGGCAGCATCTTTCCCCTGATGTTAATACAGATGTTAATACAGAAAAATGTGCGCTCACACATGCACATGCTCGTACACCGCATATTTACCTACATCCAAGTACAATGTACACAGTGTATGTGTTAGTGTCAAACACACAGCACCGTTGCCAGGCACACAGCTCCCCCCCCAACATGCCAGTTGTTCTCCAGATGCACGCCAGATACAGAGACACATGTCGACCCGTCCCCTCCTGTATCTGTGCAGACACATGTTGTGATGTGTGGAGGTTAGCCAGCTTGAATCAGGCCACTGGCACCTGACACCGGTCATCAGCGCAGCAGCTGTCTGACTGCATCGCTGGGCTGCTGCTGGTGAACGTCTGCATATGCGTGTGTGTCTGTTGTTTGTCTGCACTCGTGGCAGTGCATGTCCTAACAGTGGGACGCTGTGACTCAGTGCCGGGGCTTGTGTTGTCTACATGGGTTAGGGGCCGGGATCTCTGGAGTCACAGGGTTAACAGTGGGCGATTTCTTTTTTTTTTTTTCTGACTGCACATTTCACAATATGCTGTATTCACACAGCGGATTACATCATAGAGGGAGAAGCTCTTCCTGGTAGACAGTGGACAAATGGAAATAGTGGATAATGGAAAAAGTCAAAAAAAATATATACAATACTCATTTTTGCACCATGAAATATAGGTCTTCATTTGTCAATTTCACTATTGTCAGTGTTCACACATCTGGACATCTGGACCCATATTCAAAAAAAAAGAAAGAAAAAAGCTGCACTAATCAAAATCATTATGTTAATAACAGGTAAATCAAAACTAATGTGAAAGGGGTCACTCGAGTTCCCTTCAGCTCTATGGAGCATGTATTTCAATTAAATATTTTTAATTTCTCCACCATGACCAGCGCTAAACGGCAGGCAGGCCAAGCTGGTAAATATTTTGAAGCAAGTGAAAAGCCTGATGTTTCACTTAGTGAATACTGGACTTACATTCATCAGACAATGGAAGCTTACTTTGCTCTGTGTCCAAGGAAGGTGTAAATGAGGCCAAAACAATTAGAAGGTAGTGCAGCTAGAGGCTACAGCCATTTAGCAACTTTAAGTCACTCTTAATAGCGACAACAGCTCTGAGTTATACTGTTGACATGAACGTGGTTATAGATGAATCAGATGGAAATCGAATACGGTGCATGGTGGAACATACAACAGCATGATTAAAAGAAGGCTCTATGTGTTGGTGGTGAGCTACATTATAGTGCCAACATTCTGATTACCAAACAACCTGAGTCTAAGCAAGTAACAGGAGCCTCATGAACAATGCTGACAACAGAATTATTTTTCAAAGAACTAAGTAAAGTTATAAACAATGCATATATACTGGTGTGTGTACCTCTGACCTGTTTTTAAGACTTTGTTCTGATTCATTGGCGATTTGACTTCAAACTGAATGGGGAATATTTACAGACAGAACACCAACAGCATCCGTTCCACGACAGCAACACCAATGTCAGAGGCTTGATGTGAATTAACGCCATCTCACAGTTGATAGGTTTAGCTTGGATCTTTCCTTCCGTCTCTTAGCACGCACAAAGCTTTCCCACTTATCAAAGATTCATTAGCTCACTAATATATCCATTGAGCTCTCCATGCACATCATCCATCCATTAACACTAAGCCATATTCCTCCAGAGGGACTGCTGAGATAATGCCCTGCTCAAGGACACAGGGGGTAATACATATGAAGTGATAGCCCACATGGGAATTGAACCCACAACCACAATGGCACATTAGCAGCAGCCGCCTCTAATAAGTGATGCAGAACAGTATCATATCAGCCTCCGTCCCGGAGGTGGCAGAGATCCTGCTGTTGTAATTCAGATCACTCTATAGCAGCACTAAAGAAGGACTATTTCTGTATCACTCCATCCTCACCTGACACTACGATGACTTTGAAAAAAAGGCTTCACTCTTTTTTTTCTATTCCTACTGTCCATTTGTCTCCTTCTATGATAAGTAACAGCTGGGGATTTCAAATGCAGATGAGTGTCGAGGAGACACTTAAACCAGAGGAGGTCAGTTTAATGTACAGTCCCCTTGACTCATTTTCACACTATTGGATTCATTTCCTGCATTGAATAATGTTGATGGATAAGAAAGAAAGAAAGAAAGAAAGAAAGAAAGAAAGAAAGAAAGAAAGAAAGAAAGAAAGAAAGAAAGAAAGAAAGAAAGAAAGAAAGAAAGAAAAATAAAAATAATTTATGGCATTGATTTGCAAATATTTGTATGCTACTATATGTCTACTTGTGTATTTATGTACTTTTGTCCAATGCACAGTTTACACCATGTATGACACATTTTAAAATCAATTTACAAATAGGTTGGAAAATACCCAGTTATAAGAAGCCCTCTCCATTATTAACAGTGTAAGATTGACATTGCCTGCATTAATGTAGGTTTACTATACACTAGGTGAAGTCAATGGCTATTGGCTAAAGGCTGTGTTGATAAATCACTTCTATTGACAGTGTTTGCCGCTCATTCACACACTGATAACAGTGCTATTTTTGTAAGTGCTGGTTTGATCTTGTATGCTGAATGATCATTCCCAAGTTGATCTGTTAAATAAGTTTTGTATCTGTCTTATGAGTGTTTGAATCTGTCTCTCTCTCTGTCTTTCTCTCTCTCTCTCACTTTCTCTCTCTCTCTCTGTCATAAAAGGTTTGACAGAAACAGCACTTTTTTGCAGACTGATGTACACTAATGTACTAATGGAAAGAGGAGATGTAGAGAATGAGAGAGAGGAGAGAGGGAACAAGTAGTAGAGGAGAGAAGGACAGTTTGTCACACACACACACACACACACACACACACACACAGTGACACGTAGATGAGATGAGGAGGGAAATTCTCAGGGGAGGCAGATTTGTGGGCATCTAGCCCACCTCAGATGGGAGGAAGAGAAAAAGAGAGGGAGAGCTGAAGGTGACATATTAGAGGGAGTGAGAGGGGGAGGTGGAGGGGTGGAGTTGTAGGCAGGAAAACTGTAAGACCAAAGGAGTGGAGGAGTGCAGAGAAGTACTAGTGGAGAGAATAGCAAGATAATTCACTCAAACACTTGCACCGCTCACAGCAGTAATATTATCTCTGCATGATTTACACACTAGTCTTCCTTCAACAGGCTCTTACAACGGCTACACACACATTCTCACACACAGGCAAACCGACACACTGATATATGTAATTTTATGACATGTCCACATACCAACTACACACACACACACACTCACACACTGAGTCTTATTACTGTAACCTCTTGAGTATTAGTATACAGTTAATCTGTTCTGTTCTTATGCATAGACCTGGAGGGGTTCACACTGGAAAGAAGCGTATAAATGATACTAAGATGCATTCACACGCACACACACGTGCACACAAACACACACACCTCAGAAAGCCTGTTGTGTATTCTGAGAAGCTAATAGGACATTACTCCACTAACTTCTGGTTAATGGGATAAAGATGGAATTAGTGTGTTCAGGTGTTGCGCTCATCTGCTCATTACGAGTTTGCATTGGAGAGAAGACAAACTAGAGTCTTTGCACACAAACAGAGGGAACAGACAGCAGCCCGACCCAGGATTATCAATCATCTCTACCAGTCTGGTGTTCTTGCCATTTAACCAGGCTGAGCAGCCGATGCGCTGCTTCAATCATCATCTGCCAGTCTAAATGCTAGTGCTAATTAGCATTCACATGCTAAATTACCTCCCATCCCATGTTTCCTGATTAGGCTTAATCATTTTGACAGCTAGTTTTACTGCTAAGCTTACAGAGCCAATACATGCACGGCCATCAAACTCTATGAGGAGATCTAAGGAGTCCTCACTCAGTGCTGAAAGCTGCAGAGCTGCTGCGCCGCTTGGTGCAACCTGTGTGCAGAACCCCTGCCATGGGTCAGAAGATTAATTTAAAGAGTGACATGTTGATTAACAGGCTGTAAAAAGATCTTGTCAGTCTTAATGGCATTTCCAATAAAATAACTGGTGAAAGTCAGAGAGGAAAATCACTCGCTGAAGCAGAAGTATTTGCCTCTTTCACTCAGGTAATAGCATCAATACAAAAATATAGTATACTCTAGACACACTTCAGTAAAAGTATCACAGGTATTAAAATTATCCAAGTAAAATCACTGGTTACTCTTTTTGATATTATGTCACTATTCGATTGTTAATTTAGCAGTAACAATGTTTGAAGTGTTGAATTACTGTAGATGATTTACATTATGTACACATAAGAAGTGTAGTCTGCTGATTTCCAACTGAGGGGTCACAAATTAATTCTCAGAGATGTGGAGGTTATTAATTACGGCAGAGCAAATCTTCATTGGTGTTTTGTAGTTATAGTTATTCATAATCTCATTGTTTTCTCTTTTTATGCCAAATCAAAATCTGTAGCTGTCAAATAAATATAGTGGAGTAAAACGTATGATATTCCTCATCGATGGCGGGAGGTATACTGGCAAAGAATGGAAACACCTGAAAATTGTACTCATGTACAGTAAATGTACTTTCAACTACTGGACTGCTCACAACAACACATGTAAACTACATGTATATTTTGAATAGCTGAACAATATGTGCTGCTTTTTATTTCACAAAGGGTGGATAGGGATGGAGTTATATGTCACTGCTGTCACACAGACGCTGAGGGGAACATGTGGAGCATCTTGCCAAAGAGTGAATTAGATCATCTCCGAGTGGGAGGGATGAGCGATCGAAGGAGCAGGGCAGGTGAACTTCTAGTCCACCTCAGCAGCTCTGAGAAGCCCTGAAGTCTAACCAGTCTCACTTGTCTCCTTGTCTCTAGACAGTGAAGTGCCAGCATTATGTCAATCAACCTGTTGGCACAGCTACCTCACTAGTGCTGTACTCCAATCCTGTCACTCAGGCTATCTTCCAAGATAGAAAGGAAAGGGTAAAGTAATTGGATTTGCTGCTAGCAGGGAAATGATGAAATGACATGAAACCATCCTCCTTTCACCCACCACGCATACAGGCACATTCACACACCTTTACACCACTCTGACTAAATCTCCCTCTCCCTCTTTTTTTCTCTGTCTGTCTTGCGCTTGCCTCTTTTTGTTTCTCTGGAAATCTGGAAATACTTCAGGCTGTTGAGAGTTTCTTTTCATCTTGCCTGATGTGGCGAGAGCGCCTTGTTCTCTCAGGTAGACAAAAGAGGAAACGAAATGAGGGGAATGAAAGGATTTCCAGGTTTTTACTGAGATCTGAGGAGGGCTTTTTTTTTTTTTTTTAGGAGGTTTCTGGTAAACGGCGCACAAGGCAGCACACAGAGCAGGTTCCTGCTGAGAAAAGCTATCGGTACCCCACCTCCACCTTGTCACCCAGCATACAGTATAGTGTTGTGTTTAAAAGGAAAATGTAATCCTGTGTGATTATGAAGTCCTGAGGAAAGAACAACCATATATACTAACTACTGTATATATACTGTACACTGTATATAGTGCTGCTGGCTGCAGACACGAGAGCTGACTGGAAGAGGACAGGGCTACTCTGTCATATCACAACTATTCTCTCCACCCAGCCTCCACACTGCACTCGAGGTCCTATATCCTATCCCAAAGTTCTGTGTAAAAGTCAGAACCGAGTGCATTGCACCTGTGCAGGAAAATCAGCTCAAGGCCCATTTAGTGGACTTTTCCAGAGCTTTCAGGCTAAATCTAATGGTTTTCATTAGGTCTAGTTAAAATAGGCTACAGCTGCAGGTAGTCTAAATTAAGATATCATTTTTTTAAACAGCATTTCTATGGTCAACACATAAAAGTCCATCAAAGCACAGTCAGACATTAGAGGGCTGTCTACTCCTATTAGTACTGATATTTGAAAACTTCACACCAACCCTGAGTCAAACATACAAGAGCAGACCAACAGGAATCCCATTCATAACTTTAAGCGAACCCTTAGACGTGATTAGGTTCTATATCTAGGGTGTATATTTTCTTTGTCATACAGTTTTGACAGCTGTGTGTTCAGCTACACAGTTGGAATGACATAACCTGGATACACAACACACAGCAGACGTCACAGTAACATCATGTGACTCTTCTGAGGAAGACAGAGACAGCAGTCAAAACTGTCAAGGTATGACAAAGAAAACATATAGCCTGGATATGAGAACCTAATCAGGTCTATGTAAAAAGTATAGGCTAAATTAACTTATTCAGACTATTTAAAATGACCCTTCAAAATAAAAGTCCTGCTGATCATTTTAAATTAAACAATAAACAAATAACAAACGCAACCAAATTGTTTCCCGATTAAAATAAAATTGGTCTTACAAAAATAAACCAATCATATACTGTAAGCATATTAGTATTTCACATTTACCCACAGCAGCTACACTTAAAACCAGCACTCCTTATTAAATTCTGATGGTGAAAGTCCAGTTTATCATGTCTTTGCTTCAATATCCTGCCAACTCTTCATCATGTATCCCACATATTACACTGCACATCCACTGTGATACATGATAATGTGCTAAAGGTTATCTACAATTACAAAATCTGACTAATTAATTCATCAATTAATATTCTTCATCCAAGGCGTGTCATACAATCTACATCACAAGCTCTATATCTTAAATATAATATGCAGATCAGTAGCCGTGCAGTGCTAGTGTTTTGTCACTGTCGGCTGTCGTCTTTAACCCTTTTCTAACGAAGGCCACACCGCACCATTAAATCATAAAATGAGCCTTTACTTTGACATGAGGCTCTTAATCACACGTCCTCCGTGGTGCCACATAAAACCAATAAAGACCGGCTGAAGAATGTGCCAACTGAGTGCTAATTTGATACAACTCAAAAGCCACCACAGCAGCCTACTAGGGCAACTAACACAACAGTGTTAGTCCGTACATGCACAGTGAAAACCTGTGCAGCAGTGGAAATGTGAAGTGGGTTATTTGCACATAGACGCTGTGCTTAGTCAGTCAAAGCATTCTGATTAGTCATGCTGAAGTCAAGCACCACTGATTTACACTGGCTTACGTCACATCTCTATCGCTCTCTGTCACTCTCTCTCACACACACAAAGTTGCCAACACTCATCCAATGGACTGCCTAGGTTTAAGATTTACACCAGTGATTATATATTCATAGATCAATCAATAGAGGGAGTCTAGCAGCCGAGACATGTCCACGCAGGCAAACACACATTTAGCAACAGTCGCACTGTAGGAATTCTAATGAGTGTGCGCGTGCGCGCGAGTGCAGACATCAATACACTGCAGCTTTACATTTCATTAGGCCAAGGAGCACAGTTTAACTCCCAATGAATAGCAATAAAACCACACAGCCCGTAACCATCTCTCCCCATCTGCCTCAGCTTCACTCATTTTTTTTCTCCTTTCTTCTAATCCTCTGTTCCCCTTCTTCTTCCTTCCCAACAGTGTTGGACAAATCCAGTTTGGTCATTTAACAGCTGTTTTCCCATTTTATACGGAAAGGCCTGATTTAAAGCTAAAACTAATCACCTCCTCCATCAGAGGAAAGCCACCAACAAAAATAAAAGCCTCATAAACTGCAGCTTGAGTGACTGGTGATTTACGCTAATTGTCGTCCTGTGTCGCCATTCCCCCGCTTGCACAGACGACTGCGTGTTACTGCAGCATGTGCATTGATCTGAGTGAGGACACCGGCAGCCTCCACCTCCACGCTCACCTTCCTCCCTCCATCCCGGAGCACAGGAAGACACGCCGGCTGAGAGGAAATGGGATTCCGATCAGCGGGATATCATCCAGGATCTGCTGACCCCACGCGCTCAACACACACACAAATCATCCGTCTGCACACAAACACACACAAATACACGCACACAGACACTGTCTATGTCCAGGGGTCAGGCGCAAGGACTAGTGGGCTAGGTTTCAGTCGACTTAGCAAAACACCAGAGACAGGAAGCTGTGTAAGGAGGCATGTGTGTGTCTGCACAAGTGTATGTGCAGATTGTCGTAGTCTGTATGAGCAGATGCAGCATTACTGTAACACACACACACAGAGAGCTGATGCTTCAACTGGCAGACTGTAGCCGCTGAACCTTATAGTTCAGTTAAATACAATGTGGCAAAAGTCGAAACACTAAGATTATCTAAACTTTTCAAAGTTAAAGTGAAATGTGCATGGATTGTTTCTTTATTTCTTATTTTGTATGTATGTATTCAATTATTTTTATCCTCAGGTGATTGTTTTATTCAGTCTCCAGAGTACTGGTGACACAGACACACTTGTATGGAGAAGTCCTGCTGAGCAAAAACGCAGAAAAATACAGAAAAAGAAACACACAGGCGGCTCAGTCGGATCTCAGATGAAGGAGCAGCTGATTGGCACACACATACACACACACACACTGTGCGGTCTACTCAACGGGGGTACTTCAGAAGCACACACACATACTGTTAACCCCACAGGCGCGCATACACAAAAAGAGGCCCCATGCTGCGTGTATGCTGAACATGATGGGAAATAACTGTTACTACTACTTAATACTAGATTTTGAGTCTGCCATTGAAAGCACAGACACAAACACACAAACACAAACACACACAAAATACAGGAATTTCTCACCCATGGTACACAGGAGACACAAAAGAAATCATCTTCACCCACCTTATAACCACTCGGAAACACTCCCTGGCTCTTGACTGGACCACCGAACAACACTCAGCAAGATAAAAACCCACACAGCTCCAGTATGTCTAGCAGCATGAGCTCCACTCATCACATCATCCAAAAAAGACACACACAAAGACACACACACACAAAAAAAACACAAAACCATGTATCATAGAAGAAAACTGGCATCTCCAGAGCTCCTGCTATACTTTTCTCTTCAAAGGTATGTGTGTCTCATTTGCTGCATTAGAAAGCAATGACAAAGCAGTGAAAAGCCATTTTAAGACAGAACACACACAATATGCCATTAAAGACACACATACACACACAGAGCTGATGTCTGCAATGAGATTTCTGATGACAAAACCATTTGTCAGCGATGCCAAAACCAATGACCATTGAAAATACATCACAAAATGACACAAAATTGTTCCAACGTGAAAATGGTTTTCTGCAGAGTACGAAACACACACACATTCTCTCTCTCTCCCTCACGCACACATACACAGACACACACACTCAGTGTTATGTTTCCGCAGGACGATCTCAATCACCATATTAGTCACATTTTATTAGTCTTATGTCAGTTGCCGCTGTAATTTATATCTCACATTGTTAAGAATGTGTAAGACGCAATGAATGACAAAAGCCCGAAACTATTCAACAAAAAACTTAACAGTAGCTGTCAGGTGAAAATCCTCTACCTGCAGAACAGCATCATTCCTTTTACTGTGATATTTTTTTTGACAGTTCATCTACTGTGGGTTTTTGAAAACAGTCAAACAGGATCAAATGATGGTTGAATTTTGTCTGTTTAAAGCGTTTGTTGTCATTTTCCAAGGTTAATACAAAGGTTACCTCCATGAGCCTTCAAAAATGGAGTTGTGAGGTTTTCACTCTCTCCCCAGCAACAGTGCGTTCAGTTTTTAAACCAAACTGAGAGCACACAGCCACACACACACACACACACACACACACACACCAGGATGCCTACCTTCTTCATGCGTCCGCTGCGAGTGCCAGTGAACGCCACAGTGTGTCCGCGGTAGTCGTAGGCCGCCACAGAGGTCATGCCGTCATCCTTGTCCACGTAGAGCGGGATGCCCTCGATGGCGGTGGTGCCCCCCAGAGGCTGGTTGAAGTCCTGGCCGCAGAAGTTGTCGTCAATCTGCAGTGGCTGTTGATATTGAGGGGGGGAGAAGGAGAGAAAGCCATTAACTCAAGCATTAACATTCCTCCCTTCTCTTGTTAAACTAACATTAATTCTTAAATAAGGGGGAGGCTTTCGATCTCACCAGCACTTAGTGGACGTTTTATGGTGCTGGAGCGAAGCCAAGCCGCTGCAGATTTAGTGAGAAATGGTGTAAAATTAATGGGCGTCGTAGGGAAAATTAACTTCAGTCTTCTCAAATCCCCTTTTTTTGGACATTTTTTAAAGAATTGATAGACAAGGTGGGACAGTTAAATGTATCTTTCATTAAGAACAAAAAAGCCCAGTCTAACCAGTACTGTAAGTTCTGTGATGGCTGTCTTCCCCTCCATTACAGCCTTTGATTATTTCATGGTACGTGATGTCAAACCGAGCAATCAAGCATCTCAGCATGGTTTAAATGAAGCAACAGTTGTTTGCTAATGTTTTAAATATTGATTTCTTTGTGTACAGCTCTGACAGTGTAGCTTCTAATAAGAGACAAGCCAATGAAAAGAGTAAATCAAATGCAAGTGGAATAAACACAGAGGGGAGGGTGAACACATGAGCAGGACACTGGTGGAGATGATAGAGGAATGACGGGAAGCAAATTATAGGTCAGATTAGCATATCATAATCAAAGTGTCTCATATAGGCACATCGCTGCCCTGATACGCTGATGTGTCACGCTTGATTTATGAACATACTGTATGCTTGTGTGTGTGTGTGTGTGTGTGTGTGTGTGTGTGTGTGTGTGTGTGTGTGTGTGTGTGTGTGTGTGTGTGTGTGTGTGTGTGTGTGTGTGTGTGTGTGTGTGTGTGTGTGTGTGTGTGTGTGTGTGTGTGTGTGTGTGTGTGTGTGTGTGCACGTGTAATAGGCATGTCATTAAAAGAATGTGATAGCGATGTACGCATCAGGAGGTTCCCCTGCCTCTGACATGTGTAGCAGAAATAATCGACAGCATCTGTATTAACTGTGACGACCTCACACACGCGCACACGCATGCATACGCACAACTGACAGGAGGCACACTGAGAAATACACATCCAACCCACACAGCCCTAAGTGAGATTAAATAGATGCCGATTCATACACACATATAGAGACCAGTACGCCAAAGTCACATACATGTACATTAGGTTTTAAGGCGGTCCTGTAAAAAAAAACAAGCCCTGAGGATCATCTGTTAAGCATGAAGATCCATTGTTATCATTTGTTGCTACGGAACACTGGCTGTAGTAATTATGACAGGGCCAAAGTGAGGTGATGTAGTGTAAAGAGCAACAAAGTTTTTCCTCAACTTAACCAAATCATGAGTATTTATTAGTGTGGTGACGGATAGACAGGTATGCCGCTTTAGGTTTTTTTTTTGTTTTTTTTAAACCCGCTAACTACCAGGGTCCTGTTCTAGGTGTGCTATTGCAAGACACACCTATGGGTCATATCAGGGTTGAAAGAATATGACCTATATGGTTATTCAGGTTGCAGGAGGTTGACAGCTCCAATCTGTAGTTTAATGTAAGCTATCAGCATACAGCTGAGGACATTTGGTTTTAAATGCAGTACCAGATCAATGCACGGTTCAGGTATGAACGTCAGAATCAGGATGGCAAACGGTATGGAAACACCTTTTGCTTTGCTTTGCTTTGCTTTGCTTTGCTTTATTTCGAACATGTATGAGTAACACAAGAAAGTAATCTAAGAAACAAACTAACTAACTAACTAACTAAACCAAGGAAAATAGTCAAAACAATAATAATGTGAACCCAACATATCCAAAAAGGAGCAGGATGAAGCATAATAACCTACCCCTTCTCCACTAGTCAATTAACAATTAGTCTCCCCAAACATACATATTTACAAAAACTAGAAAATAAATAAACAGATACATAAATAATTTATGAAAACACACAATTGTTAAAGCCCTTCTTCCTCCCTGTACCTCGTGAAAACCATGTGTTTGTACCGCTTTTTGAACTGGGTCATGCTTGGACATCCTCACCCAATTTGTTCCACAACCTCACTCCACAAACAGAAACACAAAAACTTTTGATTGTTGTGTGTGCCTGCTGATGTTTTAAGTTGAACTCCCCCCTCAGATTTTAACCCCCAACTCTGTTAAAAAACAATGTTTGAATATTTCCAGGAAGCAGATTGTTTATTGCTTTGTACATGATTTGTGCCTGTTTTTGATTTTAAGAATAATGGATTTGTGTGAACTCTGCAGCTGGTAAAATGAATTATTGTTATGGCTCTTGTCTGCAGTATGGATAGTGATTGTATTGTATTTGTAAGTATTGCCCCAAACCTCTGCACAGTAATGTAAATATGGTAAGATCAGTGAACAGTAGATAATGTGAGATGAGTGATTTGTGGTCCAGAATGTGTTTTGCTTCACTCAGAACTAAAATGCCTCTTGACAGTTTGCTTTGTACATGTTTTATATGAGCTGTATAAGTCTGTGTCTGTTGCATCAATAAAACCAACACCTCAGCCTAAAAAGGTATATTTTCTGCAGTATTTTCAATATCAACAGCAGCATTTCCTCTGTGGTACTTTCATGTTTAAAGTGACACCTGCAGCGACGACTTCCAAAAGCAGAGAAGATGCACAAGCATAATCTCATGCATGCAGTGGGAATTCACAGATACAAAAAGCACTTCATTCACATGGAGACATATGCAAACAGCGGCACTTCTGGCCACACATGCATGGGGAAGCACACACACACACACACAAGCACAAGCGTGATTGAGCCTCCCACACTACACAAATTAACATGCCAGCCTCCTCTTGTTCATTACAAGACGTATCGTCTCCATAGAGACTAATCAATCACCCCACCCCTCCAAAACAGCAAAGCTGTCAGGGAGCGTGTGTTTGCGCGTGCATGTGTGTTGCATTTCTTTTTTTAAAGGTTGAGAAAACGCCTGTGGCAGACATTGTCTGCTTTTACCGGAGTTTCAAAGGCAGCCAGAAACACAGCAAAGTTTAACTTCAATAAACAAAGACAAAGTGAGGCGAAATGAGTGAGAGACAGACTGATGCACACACACATACACACAAACACACAAACACACAATGCTTTGGCTTTTGTATGATTTCCATAAACATGTTCTCAATTTGAGACTGTTTGTGAGTAATTTGAGAGAAGGAAAAGAAGGACAAAGGGTGGCAAATACTACAAGAGCGAGGAAACAAATGAAGCAAGTGAAGTGATGTATGGGAGATGGAGACAGATATGAAGAAGGAAGGGATTGGAAAGCAGAAACCAACAGAAGGAGAGGGAGTAAGGCAGGAAGGGAAGGAAAGGGGAATAAATAGAGAGAGATGGCCATGCCTCAGTGACAGTATGAACCCTGGCCTTGGGTCTCTGCCATGCAGTCCCCCTTGTTTCCTCTGATAAAGACAGACCAGAACCAGACCTCTATTCATTTCTTTCACTCATTTCCTCTCCCTTTCTCCATCTCCTGTCCCATCCCTCTCTCAGCTCTCCCTGCTAAACCTCCTCTTCCCTCTTCTCTGTGTTCACATATTTCTCTCATCCCTTTCTCTTTTTTTTTTATTTTAAGGTTCACAGAGACTGACCGGTGGGAAATCATGTCCTTCCCAGAGGGTGATTTTTTTTTCCTTGTGCTTTCACAAGCCTGCGGCTCTCAGACTCTTTTTTCTCCTTCTTTCCGACTTTCTTCCCTATCTTTATCGTGAGGATGATCTTGGTTGGATCATTTACAGGTCACATGATGGTTGATAAATAGCTACATGCTGCTGCAGGGGTCTCTCCGTTAATATGAAAATAAATTATGGGGGCAAAAAAAAGACTCATGTGTCACGATGGTTAAATATCTGTGCAGCAAGCACTCAAGTTCTGCTCCACTTAAGCCCAGGCCTGCTCCCTAGTTCCTGTCCAAACCAAAAGTTTGAAGGAGCACAACCGGACTAAAACTGTTTATAATAGTAACTCGTAACAGCATCGTTTGGCCTGGATTTATTTACACCAGGCGCCTCGCTCTTGTAAACTAATCTGCATTCCCAGTGTTTGTGGTGCTCGCACAGACAGAAGTGAGATCGCCATCTTCCCAGCGCTGTAACCGGCGTGCTGAGGACGCTAATGGTTTGTTATGTTTAGCCTGACTTGCATCATTACCGTAGAGTCAACAGCTCAGATTGAGGCACAGTGGAGCGTTCAGTCGACGTGTTTTCACTGCAGACAAATGTGGCCTCACACAGACCTGACATCTGCTAGCTGTTGTGTGCCTTGTAGACATGTAATTCCTACAGTCTGCCTCCTCTATCATTCTTCTACAGCAACTCATTGAGGAGACGCTGAAGCGTTTTCATTCGGAAGTGACTCATAAGGCAAAATTTAAATAAAAAGCCTTTCAACCAGACTCTGTTTATATTAATGACCACAAATCAAAGTCTGCTGTATATAAATCATTTTTTAAAGAAGCATTAGAGTGCATCTTTAGAAAACACACATTGCTGCATCCAGATGCAGATTATGGCCCTCGTGCAGGAAGCATTAGAGACAGACTGAAACCCACAGATGCCACAGCTGCACCCAACAGGTGTAAACACATCTGTCTCCTCCTGACACACACATGTGAGCTTTTGCCCTGTGGGAAGTCAGTCGGTGAATCCAAGGGGCAGTTGGTGGGAAAAGCCACTCGCAGGGTCTGTCCACTGTGACAACGGCAGCCAAAGCTACAGTGACATCAGCTGATGTTCCCGTTGCTCCTGACACAGAGAAAATAGTTCACGAACATGACTCTCTGAGCTGTGTCGAGCGCTTATCCCATCTCTCATCAGTTCAACCAGTGACTGATCTATGAGATCTATGAGAGAGAGTGAAGGAACAGTCTGCAAATGCAGTTTACCCATGTGAGTTGGTTAGTTTATGAATAGTTGTTATAGCCATCTAGCTGCTGATATACGGTTTAGCTTTTGTAGCTAAAGTGGTTGTTGAGGTGTTTGGGCAGTTACACTGAAGTGGACCCGACTTCAAACACAGAGTGTTAAAGAGCCCAATAGAATGCCAGCATAAATAAAAGTGCATTACAGCATTTTATACAAGAGACTTGACACAACTTAACAGGCCTGTTTCCACTTCCCATTTCCATTTTGATCCAGTTAATTCCCATTGTAAAACATTTAAACTGTTTAAACTCTGACTTGTTATGACTTGATGTGTTAAAATTCAGTGACTGAATTCATTCAGTATCTTGACCTACATGGTTAAAGAGAGTTTGGTGTAAATCAGTGTAATAATCCTTTATTGTGCCCTGAACATAAGGTGACCCGCTCCAGTCTTTTATTAGTGCTTTTATAAGCACCATATAGTTTGTCCCTGTTGGCCTAGTGGACCTCTGACCGTGCTATTATTATTACTAGCTATAGCTCATACCCAGGACACTGTACATAGCATTATTACACAGACACACACAGACACACACACATACACACCTTTGTTCTATTTCCAGGGGGTTAGACAAGGACAGAGTCCCCTGTGTTGTCCTTGCCGAAGACCTCTGCTGTACATGGGCGCAGGCTGGCCCCTGGCAACATATGCACGCGCGCACACACACAGAACAGACCTACACACACATACACTCACACACAGAGACCCCTGCCAAACTCTTGCTGGGTGAATGATGATGGGGTGATGAGGGAAAGAGTGGGGCAAATGAGATGAAGGGAAAGCAGAGGAGAGTGGGAGGGAGAGAAGAGTGGAAGAAAGAGGGGAGAGACATAGGGGGGAGGCTAAGGGTCAACAGCGCTCTTGTCGCCACTAATGAGCCTCAACCCAGGAAGAGAGGGGACGAGATATACGAGGAGATAGAGAGAGGGAGAGAGAGAGTTAGGACTCGGCCTTTTGAATTGTCCATTAAGTGTCCACATGAGAGCTGCACTGACCATACTGTGGTTTTAGAAGATGTAGCAGTGGAAAGAACAGGTTACCAACATTACCACAGCAAACACACACCACACACAATAGGCTAACACACTGCATTAACCTTTTATGTCTTTGTGCCTTCTTTTATTCCCTGTATTGCAGTAGCATATATTTTACTCAGTGACGATTAGTGTGAAGGATAAATGAGTTTATATAGTTTGACCTTTGACTATGTCCTTAATAAAGTGTGTTGTATGTGTACAAAGACTTCAAAGATCACTCAATCATTAGAACTGCTCTCCTTGAAAAAGACAACTAAACCAAAACACACATTGGCATCTTCTTGATACATAGCTTTGGGAGACCAGACCACAATGGGCGTCAATAGGAACTGATCCTGGGGCAAAGTGTTCTCAGTCTAACTAGGTCTAGGTGCATACCAAAATAAGCTCACTGTGTGTGTCTCACTCTGTTGTTCAGTGTTGCCACTTTTACTTAAGTAAACTATGTGATTACGTCGTCCATTGATGCTGAGGAAGCTGTTGAAAGGCAATGACGTTGGTCTTTGAGCCATAAAGAATGACTTATTTTTCAAAATTGCTTTCCATGGCTTTAAATGACTCAGAGGACGATGTGCTGCGGCTCTGTTTGATCACTGCTGCAATTTAATTGGTGCCACATCAAGCTGCTGCCAGTGTTGGTGTTATTTCCCTATTAGTGTGTTTGTGGAGCGGCTGCATTTTGGATTGGAGTGTAGTTAGCCTGGGGTTTATTCACATCATGACTGTCCTCAGGTCCCTTTCCGATCGGGTCTCTGTTTCTTTGAAAATGTCGGGTGGAAGTTCCAAAACTCAAAAAAACAGCAAAACCTTATTGAACATACCAGGAGGCATTGTCCCTGTACTAGAAGTTTATTATATTGTGTGTATGTGTGCATCTCTCTCTCAGTTCTCTGCAGTAATTGGGAATGAAAGCAACTACATCAGTCTAATAGACTGAAATTGTCAGCAGATTTTTTTTTCTTTTGCAGAGATGTAAGAAAAATTGCAGCAGATTGAAAGAAAGGGAGAGAAAGCAAGTTAGCGAGTGATGGAGGTAAACAGAAACACACAGAGAGAGGGAGAGCAAGCGAGCGAGAAAGAGAGAGAAAGAGGGAGAGGGAGAGAGAGACGTTGTCAACATGCTCTCCAGAGAGCCAAATGTCTCAAGCATCTCATCATCCAACACTGGCATAAACACATTGCTCCAATCCCACGGAGAATGAGAGTGTGTGCGCATGCTTTTCTGAGTGTTTGAGGGAGAGAGAGGAGGGTGTGTGTGTGTGTGTGTGTGTGTGTGTGTGTGTGTGTGTGTGTGTGTGTGTGTGTGTGTGTGTGTGTGTGTGTGTGTGTGTGTGTGTGTGTGTGTGTGTGTGTGTGTGTGTGTGCGTGCGTGCGTGCGTGTGTGTGTGTGTGTGTGTGTATGTTAAACATAGCCCATGCCTCAATCCCATGTGATAAAGATAATGTTGAAGCGAGAGTTGTACTACAGAGACGTACTGGCTGATGCAATGAACAACAAGACTTGCAGAGTGGAAAAAATGCATTTAATTATCTGCGGGTTGGTGTGTGTGTGTGTGTGTGTGTGTGTTCCTGCGTGTGCATGTGTCTTTTTTTTAATAAAGAAAGGGGATGAGAGTGAACTGCCAAACTTGGGAAGAAGGAGTCAACACACGCACACACAACAGACACACACACACTTGCGCTACACTGGACTACATCCAGGTATTTGTTGTGACTTGGCGTTGGAAGCGGAGAACAACACTGGTTGGCCTTTAGTTTCCCCCAGTGAGCCAATATCTGCTCTCTAATTGGTTGTTAATGAGTGAGTGAGTGTGCGTGTGTCTGTGCGCGTGTGTGTGTGTGTATGTGCATGTTTGTTTGTCCATGTTTATGAGAGGAAGACAGTGTGTATTTGTGTGTGACAGGGTGGGGGTGGGGGGGTGCAGCAGGGATCTTTAACATCTGTCTAACAGACTGGGCCACTCAAAGCCTTGACCTGCGTCAACACACACGCACAGTTGTTTAATGTGAATTTGTGTGCATGTGGGTGAGAAACAGCATGTGTGTGTAGTGGGGAAGAGGAGAGTGCACGCCCTCTGCAAGACATCCACACACACACATACACACACACAGAGTGGACTTTGTGCAGACATCTGGCAGTGCAGTCTGCTCTAATGGCAACAGAACTACAGGCATCTGCATCTCCCACCCACACACACATGCTGTCATCGTCACACACACATAACATATCACTACAGTTACCATAATGACTAGTATAACTGGATACGCACAAGCTACAAGTTTCTCACAATGAGCATGTAACAATATTATGATGAAAACACCCAACACCTTGGACACTGATGCTGAATACTGAGCGGTTGCTGTCTCCAATACAAGTTAAGGACGAGAGCTGGGATGAAGCACTGGGGCAAAACAATATTCGTGTCTGCTTTAATCAGTTAAAGGCACCTTGTGGAGTTCTTTTGGCTTCTCTCATGGAGCCATGCTTTGATGAGCTGGTCCCCCAATTTGTTTGTGTCTTGTGGTCAAGTAGCGTGCGCAAAAAAAATGCACAGTCACGCACACAAACATGCAGGTGATGCTAAAAACATTTTCTGTCCATTTGATGCTATTAAACTGATGTGTGCAGAGAAGGCAAAGAAGTCAAGTCAGATAAGAAGAGTTTTTATACAGAAACTCCAAGTTTAGGTTAAGTTATCCTTTCATAAAAAACACTTGTGCTTTCCATTGAGGTTTGGTGAATCAATAAGGGAATTAGGAACCCTGGTAGTGCAAATATGTCAACTATTGAAGAGAAAGAGATAAAAAACATAATCCACCAGATTATCTGCAAAAAAAATTAAAAATCAAAATCTACTCCAGATTACTTTAAATCATTTTTAGTCTTTCACTCCACACAGTGTTGAAAGTCCTTCTGGTTTTTATTTTAACAAGCAAAAGGCCAAAATGAGCACTGGGCACCATTTGTATTATTTAAATGTCTCGTCATGATTTTTGCATACAGAACAAGGCTAGTCTGGTTTCATGCTTTGTTTTTCTCCCTGTTTTTTGGCAAAATGTTGTTGTTTTTTCTTTTTAACTTTTTTGCAAGTTCACGAGTGGAGGGAAGGCACTTCGACATTTCGGCATCTGCTGTTTTGGCTTGGGTGAAATGAGGAGTATTAAGTTGGAGATGGAGGGAGAAGCTGGCAGCAAGGAGATGAGCTCTGGTGGAACGAAAAGCTGCAGGCAAAAGAGAGGGAGAGAGATAGTGAGAGCGTGAGAGAGAGAGAGAGAGAGAGAGAGAGAGAGAGAGAGAGAGAGAGAGAGAGCCTTGAGCCCCATAGGTCAGAGTCAGAGAAATAGCTGGGATGCCAGGAGATCAACATTTATTTTGCAGCTAGATTTATCCCGTACTGTTTCTTTACTCCGCTGGGTTAGTTCCCTGCCCATGCACACATCTTGTTTTCTTTCATTCTCTGATTCCTTCATTGTTTTCTTCCATTCCTCTCCTTTATCTTTTTTTCTTTGTCTCTGATTCCTTCGCTCCCCCCCTCTGATTGAAAACAGATGTGCTCATGTGTGGAGCTGAAACATAATTCTGATTAAAAAAAAGCACACAAAACTTGACTGACCGGGGAGTCGTTTAGCTTGGTTGGTAGAGCAGGCGCCCCATGTGCAGAGGCTACAGTCCTCGCCGCAGCCGGCCCCGTATCGAATCCCGACTCGGGCGGCCCTTTGCTGCATGTCATTCATCCTCTCTCTGCCTCCTCTCTCTACTACTACCCCCGCCCCGCACCATCACCACCAAATTTGAATAGCACGTAGCCTAACTGTTTGTTTGTGTGTTGTACTTTTTCTCATAAATTCCAATATTATTTTTCTTAATTCCTTTCAATTCTTTCTATAAGGAAAAGTAAAAGACAAAGTAGCTAGGAGATAAAAATGTGAAATGATTTGTCCAGCTTTGGCAATAACTACCTTACTTCCCCCGTCCTTCACCACAGGGATCCACACATGCATGAAGCCTCATCAGCAAGCCTCTGTCATCTGTCACACTCAGTATACCTTGAAACACTCTTTTCTGGGATGGTGAACTGATTTAATTGCTGAGGTTCAACGTAGAGGCTGCATCATGAATACCGTGTGTGCCACACTGGTAAAATCAAAACAAACTGGATCGCCATTTAAAATCATTGCCAGCCCGGTCTTGTCAAGAATCCCCAGGGAAACTTTTCTGGGTCATAATTTCATTAAGGTGTGGGGAGGGGAAAAAACAAAATGTACAAAGTGGAGGAATCCCATCGAGATAGAGACAGAGATCTGTGGGAAGCGAGGGTTTAGCCCCAGTACTCCAGTGTCAGTTGGCCATATAGGTTAATGTGCCACAGTGGGACAGTGGCTCGCTTTACCCCGGGTTGCCTCTGCCAGCAGCTCAGCTAATTCCACGTGGAAAGCCTCAGTGCAGCAGCGTGTTGTTTTTCTGGCAGAGTAAATATTTGTTTACAGCAGTGATGCAAATTTTTAACCCTGCCTGCTGTGTGAATTTTAATCTCTGTGTTGGTGGTCTATGTACTATAAGTTGAGGACTCATCTAATATGCTTAAATGTTACTTCCTGCTCATGTTGTGTTGCCAAAAGAGTAGTTTTCTCTGTTGCCAGATGTGGTCACTGTTCTGTTTACAAGACATGAGGTTAAGATGTATGTCCCCTGAGCAATGCTAGGTCTTAAGGGCAGAGTCGAGGCTACATGCTGCATGCTAACTTCAGTTGATGATGTGGTAGAAACATTGGTGTTGCTCTCCGCCTCTGGAGACAGCTCTTGGTAAACAGGAGTCAAGCTTGATGCTGAACTTGCTATGTTCCCTATTGATCGGTCGTAAACAGCAGTTTATGCTAACATTAGCTGTAGCAATAGGACATTTTTCATATAGCCACTTTAAATAGAAAACAATTTACAACAGTTTACCCAACTACATTTCAGTCCCAAAGAATTTCTTAATTTGAAACTCATGACAGTTTTTATTCCTCTGTGCCACAGACATCCAGGGCTGGAGGTGTGTTGTTAAACTGAACTAAAGGAGAAAATAGATTTTCTGTGGTTAAAAGTCAAAGGCCAAGGTCATGGTCACGTTACAAAACATGATTTTGGCCTTGTGAATGAAATCTATTGAGGTTGTAATTTGGCCATCACTGTAATTCCGGTCTCATCTAGAGAAAGATGCAGTAACATGCAATTGTATTACGTAACAACATTTAATCATAATTTTATGTTTGTCTCATTTCTGCATTGATTTGCACAGATGTACATATATATAGATATGGGAGGCATTGTGAGCCAATACAAGGATCAGCATCGGGCCTGATCTGGATTTATACTGTATCTTAATGGATCAGTATCAGCAAAACAAAACTAATCCCAGTCGAGTGCTAATCCTCCCTTTACTGTACTTTACCACTTCAGCATGTACGTGAGGACAGGCCGGCTCTACAGTGAAAGTGAAAATTAGAGTGAGTGTGAAGAAAGATCTGTGCTCACCACCATTGTGAGTGACTTTGAGTTCTGACACCTGGACTGACACTGCACACGACTCAGCTAGAGTCAGACACTAACTAACTGCTGTTGAATCATCTTTTCTCTCTCTTCCGTGAGCAAATGGCAGCAGAGCTCAGAGCTCTCACTGACCACAACTTCACCAAAATGACAGATTCCAACATCTGTCAGTAATTAACGGTAATTTAATGATAAACTTGATAATAAACCAAAATGAAATGTGTCTGTGTTCTGGTTTTGCTCCCTTTTCAAGCCACTGTCTGCACCCAACCAAAGGTCCACAATGAAGAAAGATGCTCCACTCTGCTGCACCCCTATACAACCACAAGTGGACTGACTGGATATTGTCACATTCATTTCTCTTCAGTTAATGGAAGAGAATGTGTATCATTTCCGTCAGGTCAACAATTTGATTTGGTTAGTTTACCTACATAATATTTTTGAACCAGAACATGGATTACAGTACACATATTTTGTCAGTATATTGTAGTTAGTGTTGTTGGCAAAAAATATTATTCCAAAATAATGAGATCAATAGCCAGGGCTAAAAAATCTGAGGTGCTCAAATCAGTGAACAAAGGCAAAAAGGGTCTCCCGCACACTGTCAAGTCACTTGCAAAAGACTTTATTTTTTTCATTATTTTTTTTTTATTTTTATAAAGTCTTTTGCAAGTGACTTGACAGTGTGCGGGAGACCCTTTTTGCCTTTGTTCACTCCCTACCTATGCTCCGACGCACCTGTTTTTTCAAGATTTTTTAGGTGTGCATCAGCTTCCACACTTTGAGTGCTCAAATCAGTGAAATTACCCTGGTCTCATGAACAGAAGTCTATCAGGATGTGTCAGAATCTGATGGCCAGTGTGAACTTGAGAGGTTTATAAAGCATGTAGTACGCAAGCAGACAAAATCTGCGTAATACGAATCAATTTTGTCTTCTCTCTCTCTCTTTCTCCCTCTTGCTTCAGACAAGTGTCACAACAAGTCTCCACCTCCATCATTTCAAATTAAAAGCCCTCTTCAAAGTCACGTAACTGCAACTTGACGACACTGTGGCAGGCTGGCGCTGCAACATGTACAGTATAAACTGTCAACACTTTAGGCGGGGGGCACATCTGCTCATTTGGCCTACATTTACCAAATGTAGGCAAACATCACAGTTGCAACTCGGCCAAAATGCTCTTTCTATGTAACAGGAGCCAGATGATGCTCTTTAAGCCATGCTGTCCATCTGAGCACTGCAGACTATAATCTGTGTAATCTGAACTAAAGCCTTTCCTGACAGCCATAATCCAATTATTACAGACCACTACAGGGATTCACCCAAATACGAGAGCCTGTAAAAAAATACTATTGCTTTATGGTTAAAGTAGTGGACACAGACTGACGCAGAGGAGCATGTGCTCACAAAGCAGGCGCACATTTTCAACCATATGCACATCAGAGTTTACCCATTATGTGGACATGGTACTGTATGCGCAATTTAACAGTTGAGAGTTGAGAGTGACTGCAAGGCTTTTGTTTCTGGCTGGCTCACAATATCAATATACATATTTTGTGAGTAAACATGTTGCTTTTTGTTCAGCAAGAGTACGACTGCAAGAATGATGCTAGGAAGATCATGTTTAAGACAGAGGGTTAGGGTTGAGGAAAGAAGAAGCAAATAAACAGGAGTAATTTTTAGACATGTTTTGATTGAGTTTTTATTGGAGATAGGGGAAACGCTGCTGAATTTTCAAAGAGCGCAGTCAGTCTAGGCCGGGTATACTTTGAATTTTTTCCATATTTTCAATATTAGCTGTTTACTTTGTGTGTGTGTGTGTGTGTGTGTGTGTGTGTGTGTGTGTGTGTGTGTGTGTGTGTGTGTGTGTGTGTGTGTGTGTGTGTGTGTGTGTGTGTGTGTGTGTGTGTGTGTGTGTGTGTGTGTGTGTGTGTGTGTGTGTGTGTGTGTGTGTGTGTGTGCGCGTGCGTGCATGTGTGTCTCCAGGCCTACACAGCATAATATGAAGCCTGGAGATGTCTATAAGCTTCATCTCCTCTGCTGGCGCCTGCTGATCAGTTAGCAAGAAAATCCAAACACAGCTGGGACATGTGCGTGCACACACACACACGTATAAGAACAAATACACATTAATGAACAAATGTGTTTGCACAAGCACACATGCAGACATTCATGGCTGTCATAAACCCACACAAACAAACACATATACAACCACAGCATAACTGCTCATCAATAAATAATTACACTCTTCATTAGATGCTGCAGGGTCAGCAGTTTTGGGAGTGTGCTGCAGAGGGTTGTCTCCTGGACAACCAGCACACACGTTTGAAGGAAAAACCATGTCAGCTTATTGACCCAGTTAAGCAGCTATGGGAAACATGAATTGGACTTTTCAGAGCGTTTGGTTCCCTCTGTGCAGCCTGGTCGCTGAACTCAGAAATGATATTTGACACAGAGACAAGCAAAGTTTAGGGTTTCATGACTCGTCGCACCACTTAACCACATCTAATTCCAGCCTTTCCTGACAGATAAGAACTGTTCATTCCAAAATGTGACACTCTAATACTGAGCCTCTTAAACGACTGCACCTCTGTTGATTTTTCTGCTCACTGTCAACTTAGAAATCTCTCTCAGACTACTGTGGAGCTTCTGAGGAAAAAGGTCACTTCAGGTCCTACTCACACATCTTAGAGGCCAAGCAGCCACCAGCTTGAAATTACTCCAAATTCATAACAAGCTGACACACTATAGCTGCCGTTAATCTATTTTATCCGTTTTGTGCTAGAGTTAACAATGGGTACCACTGTGCAATAAATTCAGCTCATGGGCTCCATTCATACTGTAGTTGAGTCGGAGAAAATCCCCCATTGAGAATTCATTATAAATTAGGGAGATTTCACAGCATGATAAGCACCATGTGATTCAGCCTGAGGCGGAAAATATCACAAGACAAAAACATATGTGGAAGTTGCAGCTAAGACATTAAAATGCCCGAAGGTATGTAACATTTTGCAGTGTCATGCATCAAAATGTCTCAAGAGGCAGGAGAGAAAACTGCACCTCATCAAAAAGTATTTCTCCCAATGGGCTGTATTCTACACAGCGTTTGACAGCAATTCGCCTCGGCACTGCATGTATTTATCACCGCACCCGTGCACCGCCACGAAAATTCATCTTTACAAGTCTCTTAATCTCCCACAGAGTCAGAGAAACTTGAATTCTTTAAAACAAAGGAGGAATTCTACCTCTGTAGCATGAGATTTCACCTGCTCCTCTAGAAAAAAAAAAACTTAATACCGAGCCAAAATATGACACATCTTGGCTCCTAGTCCACAGGCTGAATTTCTTGAGCTCCAATTATATTACACATTGTGAATATTGAAAAGGAAGACCTTCTTCTGGAGAGGCTCGCAAACAGTCAGTATCCATATTAACTCCGTGAAGCATCAGCATTCATTTGTAAATGGATTATACAGAAATGTGCGGTAGCTGCTCTTCTAATAGTTCATTTCAGCTCAATTAAATAAATTCTCACTCTTGTCAGTGTTCTTGTTTTACAGCCACAGCAGGCAGCAGGCAAATATGTTAGAAACTAGCTGGTGAAGACAGTAAACACCGAGCCAGACATTTCCTTCAGGAGCTGGTGGAGACCAAATCAGAGCTACTTTTGGACATTTATAATGTGGCCTAAAATATGACATCCTATGAGAATGTCGATGTGTTGGCACAATGATTGGCTAACTGTTTACTAAGACAGAAAGTGCTAACTACTGGACCTCTGTGTCATGCTCAGCCACTGTCATAACCATATGTGGTAAGTCCAGAATAATTTCCAGCTCGTTTGTTAACTAATTCATTAAGATTCTGAAAATCACAGCAACACTGTGTCATCAAATTTCTATTTAGTGTAGTCCTTAGCTTTAGTTCACTGATAATGGTGCACACACCAGAATATTAAGTGAGTCTTCTCCACTGAAATGCTTCTTGGGAGTCACAGTATTTCTCTTTTACATAATTTTATGCACCTTTGATGAGTTTTTTAACCATTTTTTAAACAAAGATCCAGCGATTTATTAACATAATTGCTCATCTTTTGCACCGATAATTCAATTAGGACACTTTCATGCTCACCCAAGGCAACTGGAAGTGCTCCAACTTTAAGTCACACAACACTGTCTTTGCTGAAAATGAATGGGAATTAGGTCTTAACTGCCTGAAATTGGTTCTCCCACTATGCCAATCTATACAACAATCACAATTGTAAAAGACTGTGCGTATCCTCAGTCAGTGCTGAGATTAATATCCCTGTCACTACCCATTATACATTTTTCTAACAACCTACTGTTGGTCACTGCATAACACATATGGTTTTAACATGCATCAACTTTTCTACATCAAATATTAAGGCCATATTAGTGAGTATGATGCAAGCACAGCCATTAAAACTGTGATATTCCAAACCAAGCAGGTCCAGAGCAGGATGCAACGCGGGTGATCTGTCCACTGAGGCACAGGCTAATGGTAATGAGACTGAAGATACAATAGGGAGATAGAGTGAGAATGAAGCAAACACACACACCCTCCAGTCACTAACTGCCTGGAAGGAAGAATACAAAATGCCACAGAAATAGACTATAATCCTGGCCAGCAGTGATCAACACTGATAAGTATTAATAAACACTATTATGCTCAGAGAAAACAGAGACAGAGTGATTGAGAGGAGGGGAGAAAGGATAGAGAGAGGTAGGGGTAGACAGAGAGAGATAGAGAGAGATAGGGGGCAATGACAATAGACAAGTCTTCTTGCACTCTGTTATTGGAAGCAATTTTCCCTCCGACGTCCACCTAGTGTTTTTGCGGACTCACATGCACATTCATGCACTCTCTCTCCCTCTCTTTCTCTCTGTTCTTATTATCAGCCCATTTTTCTCTGTTTGTTTTCTCCATTGTTTTGTCCCTCTTCTTTGGAGGCCAGGATAAGAGGTGGGCGCACACACACACAAATGAACACACACAGAAGTATACAGAGGGAAAAGAGATGCAAAAAAAAAAGGAGATAAAGTGAGTCCTAAACACACATATATACACACACAGAGGATAGTATCTCTCTCTCTCTGCCTGAATCAGTCTCATTAGTCATGCTGAGGCTGTAGCGTTGCTGGGTCAGCCTGCTTACATAGCTGTAGAGCTGGATGGCAGCCCACAGCCAGCGAAGGTCACTCACCGCTCAGTCTTAACTCCCACCAGACCAACACTGGCCTCTTCCTGATAATGAGTGGACATAAAGATGCACAGAGAGAGACCTGTGGTGTGAGCCACACCCAACGCGGTGAGGATGTGTGGGAGAGAAAATGTTCACCCCAAGTGAAACCTACTTGGAGCATCCTCACAAACACATAAATCTACCGTGGTATTGTGATGCATTCTGAGCAGGAGATCTACAAAGGATTTTTAGAAAAGAGATAATGAGAAAAAAAAATTGCATAATTATTTTCAGTGTCTACTTTTCCCAGTAAAAACACAACCGCATAATAACCAATTGTGGCATGGAGCACTTTACTGATGAATCATAAAGTGTTGTTTTTTCCATGTTTAAAGAGTATTTAAAAGAAAAACAAAAAGAAACTCTGCAGGATTCAACATACATCATGTGTCAAAGAATACAGCACACCTTTCACAGAATTAGAAGTTTTAATGTCACTGCCACTATATGCTAAAAAGCCTGACCAAAAATGATCCATTTGACACTCTAGTGTTAATATATCCAAATCCAATATCTACAGTATGCCTTACATAAAGTCTGAATGATTGATCTAAATGCGTTAGGTGTGGTGAAGTCTCTGGACATCAATCCAGAACGACCAACTCCAAACTGACAGTATTAAGGATGGAGGAAGAGAGTTGTCTGCTGTCAATGTTTAATTACTTAATTAGAGGAAGTGAGTAGGATTGTGCATGCTGGCAATGAAAATGGAAACCGGATTTCAGTTTGAAGTTGGCTGTAAAGCCAGCTAAATTCACCTGGATTAACCCCAAGCTGTTGGTGGGTTTTCACTCTCTTTATTTCTAGCCTGTGGGCCACAGCTGAGCCCCAGTTTCTTCCCTGTATGTCTTTACATTCTGGCAAATCAGCACCACGGACAGTCATGCTGCAGTGGTTTCTGTTAAAGCTGCTACTTTGGATGTAATGAAGGAAAAAAAATCTAAAATAATTAGCAATGAGGCAAGATCTCATATCATTGTTCTACTGTAGGTCTAGGTTCTATATTAAAATACTACACATCTTCTATAGGGCTTCATCGTGCAGCTTATATCAAATTATTTCCTCAAGTGCTGTACACCATGATGAAGTTTGATAGCTTCCAGGTAGAGAGGAGTGTCTGAGTGTTGACTGGCTGACCCGACCTTGTCTCTTGAAATGAGCCGCTATGAAAGTTTCCACATGACTCTCGTGCAGAGGCAACGAGCTGTCACTGCTCTCGTCAGGAAACACTGAACATGTCTGTAGGAGGAGATGATAAATTCATCACCGAGACGTCCCAGAGCGAGTGCTGCTGACACGACCTTGATCGATTGCAGGCAGAACGACAGATGGCCATAAAGGACAATCATGTAACTGTATGCTCATTAGCATAATCACATGCGTATACAGTACACTTCAGACTACAAGGCCACATGGTGCTAGCACAGCACCACTGTGCTTGTCACAGAGAGGTAATGTTGTTATTGTTTTGCATGAGCCTTGACACTTTTAAAGGGAAAATTAAATTAGCAACTACAGCGCCGCAATAATATGTGAAATGTGCTTCTGTAATCTAAAGACATATCATGGTTTTCCTGCTGAACAGACAGTGACTCTCTTCCATTTAGCAAGAAAACACTGCTACTTTTTTCCAATAATGGTAAGAAAATCTCCACAAAATATTATTGTGCAAAATGAATGAGAGAAAAGGCAGCATGGGAGAGAAATGATTAGAGTGATTATCCTTTAAAAGAACAGCCACAGGTTTGATCTCTGCAGCGACCATGTGGCCCGTTAAAACACAAAAACTGAACCTGCTAGCTCATTCTAACTCCCCCAAGCTTTGTCAGTACAAGACTTGCAGTGTCTGACACATCACAGATAATGAGCAAATGGACAAACCAACAAAGGCCGGTCCATTTCCCACCATGATTAAACCAAGGTCCAAATTACACTGTGGCTTTCAGAGGAGCAGTTCTTTGTCTTGTTGATAGAATAAAAGCATTATGAGTACAGCAGTGCTTTGACCTAAATGCTACAGTTAGCCTTCTTACCTGCTCACAATGCTAGCATGGTGATGATCTGCAGGTATAATCTTAGATTTAGCAAGATGTGGTGTAGTGGTGAACACATCTAAATAGTGACTGGGGAGTCAGAGGATTACTAAAGTGAGTATAATTAATCCTGAGAGGGATGTGAATGTAAGCCACATCAATCCAATATTTGTTGGGACATTTCACTGAAAATCAAACGCGACTTCAAAGAGATGCAACAGAAAAGTGGAGGGATCATCGCAGTCATTTTGACACACTCTCTGGGAGCCATGAACATCTGTACAACATTTTGTTCTAACCTATGGAAGAAGTGTTACGATGTTGAAGGTTTCATCCTCCGGGAACCATGAATGTGTGCACAGCAACACATACCACAGCAGATCACATTCCTCTCTCTTTCTCCCACTTCAGTCTTTCCTCATATCCCATCTCCTCCACCTTCCCTTCCTTGTCTCTTTCCTGTCTTCTCCTTTAGCCCAACTTCCTTTTTTTATCCTCATAAATCTGTTTTCCCTTCCTATTCTTCCTCACACCTTCCTTTCTTACTACCTTCCTCCTTCAACTCTCGTTGTCATCTCTCCAACCCACAATCCCCACCCTTCTCCTATAAAAGCCACAGCTCCCACTTTTCTTTCATTCCCTGTCACTCTCTTCCCCTTTTTCACTGGATTGCCTGTTCCCTCCACATTGTATTTTCAAATCACATCCGGGCGCTGGCTTTACACAGTAAGTCACTCTATACCTCATCACTCAGTGGAAAGTCAAAGAGAGGGCAGAGCAAAGGCTGGAGAGAGTGAGAGAGAGAGCTAGAGAGAGAGGCAGAAGAAGCTGAAGAGCAGAAAAACAAGTCAGAGTGTAAAAATATGGGCGGTTAGGTGTGCTGCTTTTCTTAAGCACTTTTCTAACCTTATCAACCACTTTACAAGTCGCTCACAGCGAGAGCCACACCTGCAGCACTTTGACATTCAGTGTCTTGCCCACAGATGCTTTGGTGCATGCAAAAGGGAAACCAGGGATGGAACCATCAACCCTGTGATTAGTGGAAAACCCGGTCTACCACCTGGGCCACAGCTAGGACAAAGAGGAGGTCAGGAGACGAGTTGAGGGGAGGGAAACAGAGAGAAGCAGAGCCAGAAAGAGGGAAGATGAAAGAAGGAGCAGAGGGACAATGGGGCTGGCAGAATGAAAGAAATCTTTATGCAAATGAGGCTGGAGTGAAAGACACGGAAGAGAAAAGAGAAGATGGGATAGCGGAGAGATACGGAGACAGAGAGGTGGAGAGGAGTCCAGAGATTTATGGCAGGTTGTTATGGAGCACCGACTGAATAACAGAAGGTGAGACCAGGTGAATTATTCATGAGGATACATGGCAGTGTGTATGTGTGTGTGTGTGTGTGTGTGTGACATGTGGGTGACGAGAGCAGGTGAAACACACACACACATTCTTAATGTCTCTGAGGCACCCTTAGGCCAGCTCATCTATGAAGACAGGACGAGCCCTTCATGACCTGTGGACAGAACTATCCCTAAACAGTCAGCCGTCCTGTCCTCTAGACTAAAGGAATACCGCCTCATTCAACAGTGACATGAAATTTAATGCATGGTAGGATTTTTTTTCCCACCCCTCTACCTCCTCCCAGTGTCAGAACATATTTCTCCCTGCAGTACATCACAATCAGAGGTAAATTCATGCAAGTCTTCTTGCATCCCATCTGGTAGGTTAACATGAATTCACTTCACGTGGTACGTACAGATCAGTACTGACTACCAATGTACTTGACAGAGCTGACAACATTATAAAAGAATTGTGAAAGTTGTAGGATGAAGGATTAACTGAGAAAACAAGGGCTACTCTGCTGCAGGTATAGATGCCGGAAATAAACCATATGATGATATACTATGTAGTCATGCATTTTCTCATTCAGAACAGATATAGCTCCTCTCTTCTCTTAAGAAGATCATGGTAAATGTGCTGCATTTGCTGCCCACATTCTCCCATGGTGCTATAATGCTGGATTGAAAAGCCACTGAGACAGCATTTATTCCATGTGGCACTAAATGTGCAATCCCACCTACACTTTGGCTGCTTTGGCCCAAACCAGAGGAAAATGTTGCGCTGTTGCATTGAAGAATTTATTGAGATTCATATTTTCCACTTAAAGGCCAACCAGGGAAAGTCATGTGGATGCACAAGCAGTTTTTGATGATTTGCCATCCTGCCAGGGTGGAGATTTTGGCTCTGGGTGTAGGGTGGCAGCGAGAGTATGGGGGTGTAAATGTATCCGGTTACTGGAAATTTCAGTTAAACATTGGGCTAATGTTGGACTTTACCCCAAATGTTGCATTTAAGGTTTGTTTCTTTTTCTTTGGTTTGGTTTTGATCATGTTCTCACCACTTCTAATAACTTGCCAAGCTGGTCACTGAGAACCAAACGGCTGTCTGCGTTTTCACCTACACACACAAACTCAATACTTTCCTCTCATGCTTGGATTTAACACGCCCTGCTCCCATGACCACTAAAATGCTTCTGGCAAGGTGCAAGGTAAAGACAGGCTGAGCAAGCAGAAGCCACACAAACTAAAATTCACACTTATTATTTCAGGAACTAGAAACTGCTCCCAAAACTTAAAAGTGAGGGGAAATGGCTCGTTCAGAATCGTAAACAATCTCACGCACACCTGAGTGCCAATGAAAACATTTCTCATGAAGAATCAGTGGAGCGAAGGATGATCAGAAAATCAGAATCAAAAACACTGTCTCATAACACTCACCGAGTTGATGCAGGCCAGCTCCTTGTTGAGCAGCCAGGGCAGGGAGAGTTTCCCCTCTCCTCTGTAGCACGACTGAATCCTCTCTTTAATCTTCTCCTTTATCCGCTTCATTGTGAACAGACACAAAGCCGACTCCTTGGGCGGCTTGGCTCTGTTCTTCTGACCCTGGGCGAATACAGTAAACAGAACCTCCTCATGCTCTTGAATACCAAGTGAACGTGCCAAACGGGTCCCAGGCCGGGCTAAATAAGCATCCTGAACCAAGCGGTATTCCACTCCATCCTTGGTGCAGCCGATGGGGAACTCGACGTAGGAGTAGAACTTGGGATCGTCGACACACAGGCGGACGATTTTCGAGGTGAAGAACTGTTCGCTGCTCGCGTCCGGCGAGGTGAGCTGGGTGTCGAGCTGTAAGGTGAGATAGTAGACAAACTGCTCGCTGTTGAAGCCGTAGATGTAGTAGATGTCGAAGGCCGGGAACTTGGAGAGCGTGTCTGAGGGAATCTTGAGCTGCGAGGAAACAAACTCGTCCTGGTAGACGAAGCTGAACATATCTGCGTTCTCCTCGTTAGACATCAACTTGCGGCTGGACAGCGTCGGGAAGTACTCGGACTTCCCATCGATGGGGGTGCCGACAAAAAGTTTCCCGCCCTCGCCGAAAATATCCGGGGAGATGACGACACCCGACATGGTGCCTGCTTCGGCAACACTGGATAGATAATGTTCTTTACGATGGTGGGGCTCGCCGAGCTTGAACAAATCATCCAGGCGTAGGAATTGGCATATTCCCTGGGAAGTACTCCCACAGGCAATTAAGCGGTTATGGGCGGCGTCAAGTAGCAGGAGTTTATTGACGTTGGAGGTCAGCACCAGCTCGTGGGGGCAGGACTGGACACCGGGCGGAGGATAGCAGCGAGGGTTGTCTGTCACAGGGCCCGTAACGTGGCTCCGCAGCTTGGTGAGGTTGCTGGACAGCTTGTAGATCCAGTTGACGGCGCCCAGGTAGACCTCGCCGGTTTTGTTGTGGACCACCAGGTGCGTGAGGCCTCCCTCAGGTGGGGAGAAGGAGAGAAGCGGGGAGAGGGAGGGGGAGGGAGAGGGTGAGGGAGTGGAGGTGGTGGGTATGGCGAGGGAGAGGAGGAGAAAGAAGGCGGGGAGGATGAGGAGGGGTGGGTTGAGGTGGGAGGACATGGCAGTGAAGGGAGGGGAGGTGTGAACGTGTGGGTGTCGGTGAGTATCTTTGACCGTGTAATCCTCTGCAGGGTCAGTCGGCGCCTTATTGGGCTGCAGGGTACGATGTTAGACAAGAGTTTCCAAGCAATCGACTTCCTCTTCCTTTTTTTCTCCTCCTTTCTCCACTGTTGTTTTTATAACCTCATCCCCCGATTCTCAGTCTCGTCTGCTGCCAGCCCTGAGAAAGAGAAACAGAAAAATCTTAGCAAACACAGATGTCAATATATTCATGCAATTGTGTTTCGCACTTCAACATCTGACAAAAAAGGATTCATTTGTTTGTATCGAAATGACAGGACACTTAATATTCGCCCACAGCTCAGACTCAGAGGCCTAGATGCTGAAGTCCAAAAAACAAATGAGGGCACTATCGGCTTTGTTTTATTGACTTCTCGACTCTTGGCTCACACTACTCTGTGGAGTACATCTTTTAAAAGAAGACAGGGCCAAACATTGCTCCTCTGCGTATTGATCGTCTGGAGGTATTAAAGGATACAGCAGACAAAGTGCGCATACACACAGAAATACATACGCACCTTGAGCGCGCACAAAAATGCACTCAAGTGCATGAAAGCACAAGAAGGTGTAGATGTACAGTTTTTTTCCAAACAACACGTGGATACGAAACACATGGAAAAGGAAACCAGCACGCAACACAACCTGAGAACACGTAGAGGGTGAGCCAGCACTGAGATAGCAGGTAAACATCCATAAATTGCAAGCAGCGCTGCAGGGAGAATTCTGTAGTATATTTACTACAGGCCAACAGAGCAGAGAAATACAGGGACCCCTCTTCTAAAGAGAGAGAGAGAGAGAAGCGGTTCAACCCAATAAAACAGGAGACAGTGAGAGGGAGATAAGTGAAAGCAGTTTGGCTGCATACTTGTTCAATATGAAACAGTAGAAATAGAAAAATTATAGAATTACAGCCTCAAATATGCACGACACCACCAACCATCTGAGTGCAAACACAGATGTGTGGTGAAGGGAATTTAGAAGGTATTGAAGTGTATGTAATTAGTATACAGATTAAGGAGTAAATCCCCCAAAATACATTAATA
This sequence comes from Trachurus trachurus, assembly GCF_905171665.1. NCBI lineage: Eukaryota > Metazoa > Chordata > Actinopteri > Carangiformes > Carangidae > Trachurus > Trachurus trachurus. The sequence continues at coordinate 10,704,080 of NC_139901.1, forward strand.
ACATTTTATGGTCATAGCGACCTTGACCTTTGACCATCAAAATCTATTGAGTTTAGCTGAATTCATCCTCTAGTCCAAGTAGATATTTGTGCCAATTCCAAATGTGCAAAAAATTCCCTCAAGGCCTTCTGCAGATTTCGAGTTCACGAGCATGACCACTACACATGACGCCTCGGGCCACAGCAGCATAAATAAAGAAGAGGAGACAAACAATCTATCCATTTTCTGGTCCATTCCATCCATCAACCCATTTTCTACTGTAGATCCACTTATCCGGGTCGTGGCTGTAAGAGGCTGGGGACTGTCCCAGAATCCAATGGGGGACAAGCACAGTCTTGAAAGTTGTACAGTAGAACTGTTCCACAGATTCGGCCATAGCAACAATGCTGTTGATGACCATCATCACTGAGTTACTATGAGCCCTCACAAATATCTGTGTCCAAACTTTGCAATGTCCACAGCTGGATGTAGAGTCAGACCTCTCCTACTTACTGTTCTTTACTAGCTTCAACTAACTGTCAGGCCACAACAGACAGAACCATCCCAGCAACCAAGTTCTATTTCTCCCATCAGTCTGTGATGTGACACCGACACATATGAGTGGTTTTGTTGGTTGTTGTCTGAAACCGTTCTGAAGCAGCCACACACTCCTGTCTAAACTCCAGTCCACTGGTTGGAGTTTGGATATATATATAAACACAGAGCACAAGGAGAAGGCTTGTTTCATAATGGAGCTGGGTCAGAAAGTAGTACACACACAGTTTGGTCACAAAGTATTCTCATCTCTCATTTCTGCTGCTGTTTTTCATTCCTCTCTTTCACTGCATTCTTCTCTTTCTCGCTCACTCTCTCTCTCTCTCACTTTCTCTCACAGGGACTTAATCTCTTGTCAATAGTGTCTTTCATCTTGAGCCCAGCCATCATTACAGTGGCCCAGATGACGATGCTGTTGCCTGTCCCATTAGGACAATACAGCCACTGTTAGCATCTTGGCAGTTAGCAACACACGCACACACACACACACATAATGTGGACATCATGTACAGTGGGTCAAAGGCGTTTTCACACACTCCCTTAGATCCTACTGACTTCAGTGCATTTCAACACACTCATTCACAGACATAACTGACATAAATTGGACCTGCCCACACACACACTCATGCACCGCCACCCAACACAAGAAGAGGAAATCATCCTGACTACACAACAGTGGAAGAAACTGAAGATCTAGCTACTCACTATAATCAATCCAATGGTAAGAAATGGCTATTTTTGCCGCATCTCATCAAACCCCCGACTGATGTATTTTATAAATTCTATAAATAAGTGAAAACCAAGCAGCACACGTGAACTCTGTGGCTGTGCAGCTTTAGTAGCCGCTGGAGCCGAGTGCTGATGATGTCGGGAGCTGTGTGACTAAAATTGGACAAAGAGATGAGAGGAGAAAGAAGAAGATGTCTTTGAAGTGAAAAACAAGTTATTGATTTAAATGTCTTACTTTAATGCCTGAATTAGATCAAACAGAAAAATGGGTTGAGTTTATGGATGAAGAACAATGGTTAGGAAAGTGAACGTGGACACAAATGCAAGAGGAAAGTGAGACAGAATATCCTGATGCGCTAAAAAACATGTGCTAACCAAACATGTAGAGAATGAATGTTACTGCTGTGTGCTCCGACCAATTTTGACATATTTACATGTTACCATTCTCATTAGTATTTCCCTCTCAAACATTTCAAATGGGAATTTGTGTATATTCCCTTATTTACATTCTGAGGTAATATTATTCAATTATATTCATGCATTCATACATTCATGCATGGTGCAGTGTATATCAAAACTAAATAACTCCATGGCAAAACTTTTGAAAGTGATATAAATTATAATCTGGTCTGTCTGAGTTCCTCTGCGATATATCATCAGAAGCCATCTCAAATCTGTAAAAAATATAGCACAATGTTATCACTTGATAAATCATATCATTAATTTTCCTCAAACTCATCAGCATATTATCTGATCTAAGAAAACCTTGGATTATCTGGGCCTTCATTTCTCTGAGTGTTTATGTGTGTTTGTGTGCGTGCGTCAGGGCCCTCCTGAAGCCCACCTGCCACATCGGATGAAGCTGTAAAGGCGTTCAGGTCTGTCCTGAGCTGATTTATTGCTGCTGGCACATCGATTGCACACACAGCCACAGACCTTGGCCAAACACTTAAGCAAATTTATACACAGCACTTCTTTAGCATTGAGCTCACATCCATGCCTGCTGGCCTCACTCTGTGTGGGTCTGTGTGTTTGTCTGCATGCATGTATGCGTGAGAGCCCTGCAGCTACTCAATCTTATTCACTACTCATGCACACACACACACACACACACACAAATATCAGCCTATACATAAACTGTATGTACACAAAGCATAAATAAATGTAGCCCAACTGCACAAACCACAGGCAAAGTATAAACATTTACATTTATATCCTTTCCATTTTAAACAGACTTTTTTTTCTGGATGAAGTACAGTGAGGAAAATGTCGAGGGCATGAGCTGAAATTGAACCCCTCTGTACTGTTACCTGCATTCATGACCCTGTTGATTAAAGCCAGTGAACCAGGCGGGTTGGATCTTTACATCTATATTCACCGGTGTATTCGCTCTGCTGCGGCGCAAACCACTGATGATACCACTGAGGTTTTACAGCTCTTGCTGAACGTAGAAGCTATTTTACACGCTGCACTTACTTGAACTTGAACATGGTTTTTTCATCTGTTGTTTTAAAGCCAGCTCATTCAGTTTACCAACTAATCAAAAGGTATAAACATCTAAGAGGCAAAGTGGGGTTTAAAAATACATGCGTATTGGTTTTTTCTTCAGTCTAGAGCCGGGGTCTCAGGACAGAGCTGCATCAAGCTTGGCAGTGATTGCTGACCACGTGAAGGCAGATCAGTGGTCTGAGCCGTGAATGCACCGAGGCGAAGCACAGAGCACGGTACCGAGGCAAAGTACAGCAGTTTTACATCAAGGGACAAGTCAGTCAGTTGATTCACAGGAACAACTGTTTCATTTTCAAGAAACATGGTTGTTAGTGACTTGAATGTGAGGATTTTATGTTTTTCTATGTGATAGTAATGCCAGCACCATGTTTCCACGAATTAAAACTGTGAGTCAGTCATGGCTGGTGGAATGCTGGACATGGACAAATAACGGCGGGGAAAAACAAGGATGTATAAACTTGTAATAATGGAAGTTAAGTATAACCTACATTTTTACCACTCAAAGCTCAAAAATCAACAATATAATTAAGCAATTTTCAACACTCTGTTGTTCTGGATTACTCATCTAGCATATTGGATTCATTGACTCTGATCTGTCCGGCTGTTGCTGCATCTGGTACGCATGAAAATGTTTCACAATCGGAAAAACACAGCAACCCTGTTATGCTTTAACTCTACTGGAGCAAATGAAAACAAATCAAATCACAACTTCTTACTCAAATCTATCCAAATACATAGAGAGGGAATATTAAATAATAAAAGCCTGTTACCTTCTGCAGGAAACACTGTCTGTTTGGGTTTTGGATCAATTGTCAGTAAGAACAAGACTTTCAAAAAGACATCACACTGGGGCCTGTGAAATAATCATTACTTGCAGCCTTATTTGCATCAACATCGCTGCAGGAAGGCATAAGAAAGAGGAACAAAACAAAACGTAGCAAAGGGCATCAGTGAATTATGTATTTCAGTTTAACACAAAAGAAGGAACTGGGAGTTATTCTCCCTCAGAGGAGAAAAATAGTATAAAAGCTCAACTAGTATAACAAGTCTGGATCCATTAAACATTTTTTTTCTATCTGTTTTCCAATAAAAAAATGTCTTTATTGTTGCACGATGGACAAGCTGCCACCTGATTGTTTGTCCTTCTGAGGGTCAGAGTTAACTTAGTGAACTATGAGCTTAGAGGTGAGGTGTAAAATCCACAAGGCATGAAGCACCTCAGCAGTGTTCAGCAGTTTTCTGGTGATTATGAGCCTCAGGTAACTTGGTCAACAAAGACTGGTGCCTCATATATTATGGGGTAGTTGCTCTATGCAGTGTAACAAGCAGAAACAACATTTGAAAATGAGGCCACAATAACAAATCTCAAGAGGTGCATTTTGGAACAGCCAAAGTATTTTTCCAGCACTGCCGTGTGTAGACACAGCTGAGGTTAAAACATGTTTGTGTCCATGAGAAGAGAGAGGGGCATTCCTAAACTTTATAACTTATTTTGAAAAGTTGTCCTGCTGGAGGTATGCACGGGGATTTGGTAAAGTCTGATCATGACTCTCCTGAAATTAAAAAAAACACTAAATTATTTGCTTAGATGCAGCAGAATAGACACCTCAAACCATGCATACAGAATGTGATCTGATCATTTCACTTCCTGACTACGGGCTTCTTACAACAGATGGTAGCAGAGTTAGAGTCACTGTGCAGGTCAGACGAGGACAGAGGAGGAAATGTAAGAATGGGGGCAGCAGGCAGACACACACTTGAACGTGAGGAAATTTCTATTTGGAATCCATCTTCCAAAAGGCGAAATATTGACAAGTGCTAATACTGCAAACTTCAGTCGACTCACATTCTCGTCTCCTGGCTGCTGAGAGACGGACACAGATAAGAAAACACGAGAGGATGGGGAACTTGATTAAAATAGATACAAAGACAGTTACACACGCTGCAAAAATATCTTGTTTGGCAAATCCAATTTAACTGCCATTGTATCTATACAGGGTTACAATCTAGAAATAAGTGTAACATGTGGTAGTGACGTGAATGAGTTACTTCTGACTATAGCAATTAACTGATTAGAGAGTTCCATGACCAACGGGCCCACCTCCTGCAGCAGCTGAAGAGGAGCACAGAAGATGTTACCTTTTATTATTAAGATCTTATTATTAGTGAAGATAAATGTTTGTCTTTATCCCCATAGTTGGCTCAGTTTTATGTCAGAGTGGTAAAAATTTCTACTGCAGTGTAACACCCCCCGTTTAGATGTTGTCAGCTTAGAGCTGTTTCCCTCGGCAGTCATATCTGAGATGCTTCAAAGCTTGAGAATTAAGTATTTGCTAAAAAATATTATTTTTCCTCAATGGAAACATAATTGAGTGAGTTTAGACTCTCAGCCAACAAGCGTACACAACCTGTGTTTATATCAAGCACATGATTTCAGTCCATATTACTACATTCAGCATTAAGAGGCTGCTGTGGCAGACAAGACACTAGCAGATAGGGCTGGGTAATTAACCGAAAATATACCGAAACCGCCATTTAGACCGACGTGATACTCACTCACAACTTGAGCAGCTTGTAGAGCATTCATTTCAATGCCCACAACAGGTTTACTTGTCTCAAATGGCAAAGGGTGATCTTTCAATTACATTGTGTCTTTTTTGTTTGTTTTGATCTTTTATACAAATACAATTGGATGACACTAATGACAATGTGCCATGTCATCCAAACTAATTGGAGCCATGCCTCAACTTGTGTGTGAATCCATTGAAATAAAACAAGTGTTTTGTCTGAGGCTGTATGAATAAAGAGAATGTGGGCTGGACTGTGGGTGTGTGTGTGTGTGTGTGTGTGCGCACACATGTGGGCTGCTGTGCTTGCACCATGCGGCGGGGACACAGTGGTTCATTTACAGTCACATTCCACAACTGACCCACTGACCCCGCAGACAGCTGCATCCACACACACAATCACAGTGGTAGGCAAACCAATGGAGCACACCGTGCAACATCACACCGTGCGCACACGTACAGTACACACGCACGCACGCAGCTCAATTATGTGGCAATCATTCAGCATAACATAATTCCTCGTGGTTTAGCACAGATTTGAAACACACACACTTTGTTTTTGTCAACAATGGGGATTAGCAGTAGGAGGCAGACAATACAATGACTCCACTCCATTCAGAAAAATATTCATGCACACACACACGCGCACGCACACACACACACACACGAACAGGGAGACATTTGTAAAGACCCATCCATACACACCTACACAGGTTATTTTGGGTAGGTGGTCTCAAACACAGCGGCAGATACTGATACATAAACTCATGCATGCACATCCACAACCACAGACACACAGATTCACTCCATCACACGCACACTGATTTTCCCGAGCTGACAGGTGCAGCTCAGCCATCACTCTTTCAGACAGAGCAGTAAAAATCTACAGTGAACAGAGCCGAGTAGTTGAGCCTTAATCACACTTAATCTGACTGAGTCTCCTCCACAATGCACTCACTCTGTCTCTGAGCTCTCCACAGTGGAAGGATTTAAGGATTTCTCAGATAAAGTAAAAACCTGACGACTGCAACATGCTCGTGTTCACGCCCTGCAGTGGAAAAAAATCATATGAACAGCAATTATATTCATATGAATTCATGACATCCCTCAGGTATGGACATTAAGTCAATTATTTAGGTGTGAAAATGAGCTGCTGCGTGCAAACTCCTTGCGCCACAAAACCAGATTTACAAGACTAAAATCCTCCATTGCCTCAAATACATAAAAAGAAATCCTCTCATGCTCAGCACATTTCAGGAGTTAATTAGTGATTAAATTTTCCTAAATCTTTTTGGTATGTTTGGTTTATTTAAATCATCAGACCTCACCCGTGTGTGGATTAATTTCTCTCACCAGGCCAGTCACGCTCCCATTAAGGGCAGCACTTGCTATTAATTTGACGTATGTAGGCGGAGAGAGCGATGATGATGATGATGATGATTGCAGCAGGGTAGTGAGAGTTTTCCCAATCAAGAAGTAAAAAAAAAAGTAGGACGAGTCATGCCCCACAATCAAAACATCTATGACAGTATCACTCTGTAAGTGGGTAAATTGTTATGTGAGGTTTTCACAATGAACAGCAGAGCAACATAACGACTCCAAGAGGACTCTCTGTCTGGTTGTGTTTAGATTTATTATATCTTCTGGCATTGTCTGTGTTGGAAATAGCTGTGTATATTTAGACAGGAAATCGCAGCCAAACCAGACAAATGGACCCAGAAAGCTACAAGTGAGTTTCTATTGGGGATTTTGTTGTTAATGACTCTTGAAGCTGAATTGAAAAATGTCCAGAAATGATGAAAGTGCTGACTATATACAGAATATGCACTGAAATAATCCCCTTCTGCAAAAAAAATAAAAAAATAAAAGTAACATATTCTTGCACTATAGCACTGGGTTCTTTGTTATCACTTGTCTGTCTGTCATGTGACACATCAGAGGGCCACAATAAAATCACTCGACAACCTATACTCCAGTTGAACAAAACATCACTCTGATTTTACCACAGTTGTTGAAAAGTTAATGGTTTTGTTTGAATTCTTTATCTGCAGATGTCAACAGCAACTCCACAGTCCAAAGTTGTTGCCGCTACAAACATGTCCATCCATTAACCAGTGCCTGATGTGTGGGTGTGTGTGCATGTGTGTGTGTATTCCTGCCACTAGTTTTCTAGTGCTTTCTCCTCTCAATAAAGAGGTGGAGGGTGGTGGCAGAGTGGCTATTCAGACTATTATCACACAAGTACTGTAGAAACAAACAAAGACGACAGCATAAATGCCTGTGGAGGGGCTGGATGTGGTAGGACAGCCGGCAGCCTGCAGCTCTGACATTATCCAATTGTCTGTAGTCTGGTAGGTAAATGAGCAAATGGTCACGACAAAATGTCCCCCTTTTCTGTTGATTCAGATAATAAACCTTAATACTAACAAGTTTCAGGAGAACCAGTGGGCTGTTTCTCAGTCACATTCCAAAATTATGAGTGTTACAGGAAGAGAATCAGAGCACTGGCAAATAATTAGTTAGAGTTAAGGCCCCCACATGTCTATTGTGTGACACCGAGTATGCGTAGTCCGCATGGTTGTAAAAAATGTAGCTTTGCGCGGACGGGTCCGGTGGATGTCCGCTTTGGGTCCACATTGAGTCCGCCATGAGTATGCGTATAAGTCAAATATGCCCGACTCTCTGGGGACCTTTAGTTTAAGCATAGAGATCAGAAGCAGAGGGGAAAGTTTAGCCTGGCTCTTTCCAGAGCTACCAGCATCTCTAAGTCTCACTCTCATTAACATTTCAAGTTTTGCATGTGTTTTGTAAATACAAGAATATAGCTATTAAGAAAGTGCATCTGGTCAAGACGTGCTCCCGACAAATATTTTCACAATTCCTATGCTTATTTTAAGTATAAGATTATTTTTTTATCGCCTTGCTGTAGCCTCAGATTTAGCATTACAAATGAAGCTGATCTTCTAAATCTCAGCAGTAAAGCCAGTAAGTGCAATAGACAGTTAAGGCTTGTACGCAAGACGCAAGTTGCAGTTGTTGAGTGTTATAGTTAGAGTGAAGAAGTCCCAATTATTCACTCCCGTGGTGGATGTTAAACCAAAGATCTGTATCTTAACCATGTTAAAATCCTGTAACTGGTTGGTATATCATTCCAACATCGCATTCAAACAAACCATCTCTAGAAATAGATGGATGTCAGTATCTGTTTTGGTGAACAGAGCACATTCTCTGGGGGATTTCAGCTGTTGCCCGGAGACACAACTCCACTCATTGTGTACCTGTCGCCTAGTTATTCAACACATGCTCCATATTGACTATGAGGATGAAACACTTCTGTGCATGCTGGTGGAAACCTGAAGGTTTGACACATGGAGGGGACGGGACATGAGCTGCACTTTTTGGTGTCAGTCAGAAACCTTCGAAAAAACCTCTCAATTCGCTGCAGACTTCTCCGCACGAGAACTTAATTTAACCATTTAGGTGGCTTGAACAAATGACACACGCTGTCCTTGTGCTCAGGACAGCTGCCTTACATACAAATACACACAAACATGTCCCATCCTAATCACACAAACGATTCCACACACACTAATTGTCCAGCAGGAGAGAAAGCACATTAGCAGATGCTGTGAGCCGGTAGGAATGTGAGTGTGTGTGTGCAAGTGGGAGAGAGAGAGAGAGATTTGTATGTGCTGACAAACCTTAAAAAAGAGAAATTACCCTGCAGTTGGATCATTCCCATGATGGGTGTTGAAATCACTGTGTGTGTGTGTGTGTGTGTGTGTGAATGTGTAGTCTCCAAAGAGGGGACCCTGCAGCTAAAGCCATTTAGAGGGGCTTTAAGTGCTTGAATAGGCGCAGAAACACAGTTCTTTATCAGGGAATTTGGCGTACATAATCGAAGCTGGCTCCCAACCGCAGAACAGCAATTTTGCAGTTTAAGAAAATGAGAGGGAGAGAGCTATGAAGGATGGAGAGATGGAGAGAAAGAGAAAACAAAAAAAGAAACTGCACATTCCATTCATTCTACATCTGGGAGAGGAGAAGCTCTGCATTAGAATCATTGTGTTTGTGTGTACATGCATACTGAGAAAAAATGGACACGGTGCAGAAACCCTGACACAAGGACAAAAAGAGAGTGAGAGAGAGAGAGTTCCTCACTGTTGCTGATAGGTCTGTGAGGAGACAGATGGGAAACTAAGTGCACACTGTAGTTTCATATCTGGAGGCTAGAGGAATATCACCATCTATCTTGGTTGAGAGACTTTATACTCAAGCTGCAATAGAAACCTGTTTTATTGTTGCGGCGGTGCTGTAACAGTGGCTATAAAGTGAGGCTGTTAGTACAAATGTTCAGTCGCCATTAGGAGGGTGGGGATGTAAACACACTGATTTGGCAAACGTCTGCTCCGCATGAGACTGAGAGAGGATTTCTTTCTCTACTCTTCTTTTTTTTTTAATTACAACATACTGAACTGGTACAGCTGAGCGGAGACAGCCAGATGTTGAATACACTTGATGCATGGTAATGTAATTGAAAATCATAATGAAGAAAACGGAAATGTTAACATGCACTTAGTGAGTCACTGTATCAATTGCAAAGCTTAAAGGCGTCTTCCAGTGATCTAATATTGCATTTCCATAAAGTTGGGGGAGGTTCCAGAGCCAAATCCAAACGAGGCTAAAAGTTTAGAGTCTACTGGCTCTGTGAGGCCGTACGGAGGCAGTAAACACAGCGCAGCTAAGGTCGATGGGCATGTGATTCTTTGTGATGTAATACCAGATGATGGCACTAAATGAAAAGTTTGATATCACCAAAGTTTTTATTCATCCTAGGGGGGATGTAAAAGTGTGTGCTACAGTAAGTGTGTGTGTATGTGTGTGTTATATTTCCACCTAGTTGTCCAGAGATGTTCGGAATAATCGGAAATATCGACCTCATCATCATCGGCTAAGGGGAAAAAAGCAATGCTCCATCCTCTGGGCGCCATAAACATCTGTACCAAATTTCATGGTAGTTGTTGAGATAATTCAGTTTGGACAAAAGCAGTGGACCGACTGACCGACCGACCGACCAAGGCTGAGGTATCCAGACCTTCAGTCCCCAACGTGTCACGTTCCACATCACTGGATCTTTTCTGCCCAGAAAATGCCCACGTTGCTCGAACGCGTCTCTGAGCCAAAGCCCAGATAACCTACGATAACATTCCTCAGGTTTGATTTTCAGACGGTTGCGGGGAGACGTGTTTTAGGCGAAGCTTCCTAGAGATTTTCATTTCCTCCTGAAGGTGTCAGATGATTGACAGGGAACAGAGTGTAGCATGATGCAGCACAGATATGAAAACACTTGACGAAGCTACGGTGAAATACGGATTACCTGTTCTGTGAAAACATTGTTAGTCCTAAAGTCACCTTTTTTTTTGCTTTTTTCAATCTGTCCCTTCAGCCAAAACCAAAACCCCTTCCCCCTGACAGTGAAAACTCCCAGATGAACCTGGCTCTCTTCAGAGTCTGCATGTGGTTTTAGCTGCAGCTATTTTATCATTTATAGGCTCTCTGGCTTCAGCTGCGTATTCACCGTGACCACAGACAGGTTTTATGGAAGTTTTAAGCTGTCCGTGTCTGAACAAGCTTGTTTACTGTAGAATCGAACTCACGCTGTGGCACTCCTGTGTTTACAGCTGCTCTCACTGACAGTCTTAATTCAACGTTATTGACAGCTCTCCAGGTTTATACTTGAAGCCAGCCCTGCAGATTATAGAGGTGAATTCTCCAAGTCAATGAGCCTTCATTTACTGTCCCATTACAGTCTGTGTAATGTTGTACACACACAGAATTCCCAGTATGTGTGGTCATTAACTGCAGAGCTGTTGTTTACTCTCTGTGCTTTACATTCTCCTGGTGCTCTGATAAATGCAACTTTAATATAGAAAACACAGGGATGCCGACTATCTCAATTTCAATGAGCACAGTGCAGATTTTTCTTTGTGACGTTTAAAGTGTACGTGGAAAAACAGCCTGAACTTTGAGCAAATATACTACACACAGTATTATACACTCTTGCCTTGAAAACTGCTTTTGAAACACTTAATATTTAACAGCTTTTTTGTCCCAAGTGACTCACTTTGACTTTCTACTTACCCACGGGTGCCATCATGATGTAATGTAAGTCCTAGCAGGTGCACTCTGCTGTCGGTGCTGATCTGAGCACCGTCAGTGTGTTTCAATCATTTAAAGAGGTAATAAGAGGTTAAAATAACTCCTGCTGCAGATAATCAGGACGAAAGCCTTTTGGCTGTGAAGTATAGGTACAAGAGTGAAAAATTAACAGCAGCCACGAGCCAAATGCTGGTAAATTTTGGTAATTGCCTCCTTCATCAGCCACTCTGGCAGGTCACCAACCGCCATGTGAAGGTCCTTTATAGTTCTAAAAAATAAAAAAATTAATGCAACGGTAACATTGTAAAAACGGGGGAGTGGATTTTGAAGATGTACCTGCTGCTGACTCTCTGGAGACTGAAGAGGAAGTTTTTGTAAGGTGGTAAATTCCAAGTGGTTCTCAGCCGCCTCTTTCCTAGTGCTGTATGAACCGCGGCGTGTACCTGTCCCCCTCACCTCACGCTGGACTGTATCTTTGCCTCACATCTTTTTTTCTCTGAGGAAGCCACGCAGTTTGAAAACTTCCGGTTCATAGAGCTTTGCAGTGTTAAAGTTTAAATGTTTAAAAGCAATACACTAAATCCTGTCCAGCTCCTTGTGTGAAGCTGACAATGAGCTTTTGGCAGCGAAAGGATAATTTCCCTACAATCACATAATTGTTTGTTATTCAAGGCTGAGGTGCGAAAAAAAAAAAGTGTTGTTATTACTTCAAGACATTAGGCTCAAGTTCAGTTGCAAAGGTAATATCCACCTTTATATTTTTAGGTGAAGTATGAGCACCACAATGCCCCATTTGTGATATATTTTACCTTTTTTAAACCGAGTGCAGATCCTATGATTTGGATATTGAAAACGATATTTCAATACAACCCAATTTATTCTCTACTCATTATGATATTTGACAGCATTTTTGTCATAAAATTGCATTGCACAGATACACACTAAGGAAAAAGCACTTAGATACATGCAAGTAGTTCTCGCATGGAGAACTATGAACAGCATATTTTGATCATATTTGAGAGGTAAGTTGCCTTCATAGCTTGTGAGGTAACCGCTCTGAATTATTTGGCACAACTTGCTTTGACTCATCTGATAATGTGATTGCTTGGTGTGAATTTTGCAAAACAATACTGACGGAATGGCAAATGGCAGCAACATGCGAATAAAGAAAGCTATAAGTAAAGCACGCACATACCACACAGCAGAAATGATAACATGACTGCTCTTTCTGCTGCCTACATTGCAGATGGCAAGCTTGCAGAGCAGAAATATCACACTTGATTAAACACTGCCACTTGAATAATCCACTTGCACACCTACACAGACCTACACCAACACATACACGCACACATAAAGACATATGCATACCTTAGGGCAAGAGGAGACATCCAAACACATAATGGCAAACAGAGCCAAAGCTGTCTTTATGTCCATCTGAGAGTGGAGCCGTGTGTGTGTGTGCGTCAAGATGTCGGTGAACGTTTGTGTGTGTCCTCTATCCGTATGTCATCTCTCCTCTGATGTGACCTTTACACACAGATATTTTCTTCCCACCCTGCCAGCAACACTGCTAACACAATTACACTGGGCTAATGAACAGAGGACCCTGATAAAGTGATACACACCCACACACACATACGCACGCACACGTTTCCTCCATGCATATCAATCTCCCTGTAAAGGCTACATTTGCATCTTTAATATAAATGAAAGTGCTTATTAAAGTGCACACAGCAGTTCAGATCAGATGGAAGAAGAACTCGACTAACTCCACAGTGTTTAACCCCTCATTCTCTTTTGCTGCTCTTATATTAAATCCAATCCCTCTTTTCTTCTCGTCTATCATTCAAGGTCGGGTGAGTAAATTAGCTTCCCCATGGGTCTTTGGTTAAGACTGAACCACTGGTGATGTCTTTGTGAACAATAAAAATCCCACAACCCAAAAGCATTCAATTAAATTGCATACAAAACTGTGGAAAAACCAGAAGATTCACACATTTTTGAAGATGAAACCAGTTATTTTTTTGTTTGTTTGCATTATTCTTAATAAATTCATTAAATGCTGTTGCTAAGTTTATGATTCTTCAGATCAATTGTGTCAGTAATTGATCCCCTTGCACCACCCTTTTTTTTTCTTTTTTTTTTGTAAAGAGAGATTTCCTTATCTTTTCTTTTATTATAGAACATGACTAGCTTCTAGTAATACACTAAACACACCAAAGCCTCAGAACAATGCACACAGCCTGTATTCAGATACCTGGCCTTAAAATAAACGGCCTTTTCCTTAACTTTATGATTTTACAACAAAACTGTGACCTGTCCACCATGCCCAAAGCCGCCCGCCTGGATCCGCCATCCAACCTCTGACCCATTTACCTGATCAGCGATAGTTTCCTTCAATCAGTCAGAAAGCAGTCGGCCAATCAAGAGAGACTCAGAGCCTCATCGCTTCTGATTGGCTCACTGACCTGTTGTTACTAGAGCTCCAACAAGAAGCATGAGACGAGATGTAAAACTACACTTATCTCTTAAAACCACAGATATATCTTCATAGTTATGGATCAACACTTCAAAAACAAAGTCAAAATACAAGAAATGTGGGACCTTTAGGTATCAGTTCTTGTATAATTTTTTATCTGTTAAATCAACCCACATCTGGAGAACTTTTACAGCAGTTAGTTTACAGCTGCTGCAAAGAAACCGAGTCTCCCACGCTTCTTGTTTCAATGCATCTAAGGAGCTCTTAACCTGAAAAGATTCCACTGTGACATTTCGATTAGATTTCACGCCAGTATAAATTTTCAGTTTCATTAGACGTAGTATTAATATTCACAAAATGCTCTCAAAGGGCTTTTCGGCAGTAATACAAGAATTAACTGTTCATAGGCTGATTGCCAGACCTTTGTATGGCAGGGTGAGGAGCTCATACAAGGCAAGGTATGACATCTATGGAATCGTCACACTGGAAAAATATATGCACATTTCTTTTTAACACATAAAATGAATCACTGTACAGTGAGGGATGCTGCTTATAGAGCACATGTGTTAACCACGTCTAATATAGGATGTGAGGCTGTATGTCAGCTACTTTCATGTTGACTGTTTCACTTGAGAGGGACATAAAATCTGACTGATTGTGATCTGAGGCACCACTTCTCCATTTCTTTCCTGACCTGCATGAAAATCCCTCTGCCGCTCTTGAAGGAATGTTAAAGCACACAGCATATATCTCTGCCTTTGTATGACCAGTGTCCACAGAGAACATTTCGAACCCACCCTCACTTCCTGCCATAATATATTTTAATGCATTGGTTGTCAAAGTAGCCCCAGTAGGCCCCAGGTGCACCCGGGGGGTGGGGGTGGGGGTGTTCATGGCCTCTACATCAACATGTAGAAAAACTTAATTATACTTTAATTTAACTGTTTCCAATTAGAAAATGTATGATGTCCGTTATATCCATATGTCACTCTCTGCACCATCATCGTCACTCTTACATTTTGGACAGACACACATTTCACTTCAGTCCCCGTTGACACTAAATTAACAACAGACCTCTTTTCCATATGTGATCTCAGGGACAAAATCTTAACAAATGGGGGTCTGTAGCCTAATATGTCTTCCCTCAGGGGGCCGTGACATAAAAACACTGAAGAAAACTCTGCTCTAATTCCATTGCTAATCAAATCTGGATCTACATTTTTGACATGAGGTTACAGTCGCAGAGCAGGAGGGCGGATTATTGAGGCGTCGCACAGGCCTGATTGCGCTTGGATGGGATCCTGGGTTGCTGAATCTGGTTCTGATTATCACGTCTAAGAACTGACAGCATTCCAGCGCTGCTGCGCAGCCACGGTCTCACAGGGTGAAGAATTTAACCATTGTGCACGTGTTCGTCTCATCCTATAGGCCTTTATGTGACAGAAACAAAGAGGACCTGATGGCGGTGTGCAGATGGTTAATCCTTCGGCTCGATGATGATGAATCAAAAGACCCGAATGCTGGAAACAATCAGCTCTGCTGAACGGCCTTTGTGCAAGGAGGTGAATCCAGACAAGCTCCAAAGCTGCTGTTCCGAAGCTGAACCTGACCTCTGACCTCCCTGTGGGCAAGTGAAAAGAGAATTTCCCTACGAGGGGCAATAAAGTGTCAGAGAGGTGTTACTGCAGACTGAAGACAAGAAGGGCAACTAAACACATGACACATTTAGTTCATGACCAGTTCATTATCTATAATCTATAATCCAGTGAACAAGTGTTGCTGCCACTGAGGGGGCTTTCACACCTTCACTGTTTGGTTCAGTTAAAACAAGCACTTGTGTCACATCATCTGTGTTGGTCTGAAATCTGTCAAACTCACAGCAGACTAGACAACTGGACCAAGACGGACAGAAAAGAGGGACCTGGGTTTCTTTGTGCTCTGAAAGCATGGATGATTGATTATACATTCTTGCATGATCTTCTACCGAGCAATCTACTAATAAATCCACCTGCTGGTGGAGAATTGCTCAGGAAATCATCCTGTGACCTATCCATACAAGTCACAAAGCGGTTGCCATGGTAACACACACACCTGTATGCACCTTCATGTACAAAGAGTTGGCCTCTTTAGATGTTGGGATTCTCACCAAACTGTTCATTATCCAGCACGACGACAACTCCAAACTCAGAACAACGAGCAAACATCCTGCAACAAGTGGTTGTGCAGCAGATGGTTGTGACGGCGCTGCTGTGCTTAAATCCTAATCCATGGACTTTGGCAAGTCACTTAGTCCATTTAAGAGTATGTGATAGAAGCTATCCCACAGTAATATCCCCTTGAATATTGATGTACAAGATGACTTATCCTCATCCTGTCTCTGCCTGTTTATCATAATTAGTATAACCTTTGTTGAATCAGGTAGTCTCACTCCTTTCTAGTGCAGATCAGCCTGTTATGAGAATAATCTTCCATCGAGTGGGATGATCAGCGTGATATCAGCGGATGAGCTCTCTTGTTTTAAAGGTCCAGTAATATGGGGGTAAAACTGTGATATCTAGAGTTCAGATTCTAGTTTGCAGCGCTCACTCACTTGCTCACAGTCACTCCTACCATGGCCTCCGAGGACAAAAAAAAAATGGCGACACTCTCTAAAGCAAGACCTTTGCTCTATGTACTGTATATATAAAAGAAGAATTATAATGATAAGAAGGCCAAACAAATTTTATTTTATAGCGAGTATACACTTATACAAATATATTCATGGGTATTCAGATTTTGCCAATAAACCTTGCCAATTATTACACACTGAACCTTTAAGACTATTATTTCAAGATCATAAAAAGAAGTGGATTGAAGCAACAGGGAAGAGTGTATGTGTGAAATAGGAAAAATTATTTAACATCGAGTTATCTGGGAGTGACTGGCAGTCCTTATTTAAGAGCCATCATACGAGTTTGGCTGGAAAAATGTAACGTGTTTTTTTATTACACGAAAAAAAATAAAACAATTAGGTCAACAACAATACTGGTGGAGACAATGTGGGCAACTGAATGTCAACCACTCTCATATACTGTATTTTGGTGATGTTAAAAAATAAGGTCATTTTGGGAGGGGGTACTGAGAGCCATTGGTGAAATTTTTGGATATAATATTCCTAATGATCCTATATATACCTGTTCAAGATCCTATTTCTTGTGGCTAAAAAAAAAAAGCCATTGTAAGAAGTTGTCTGAGGATTGACCCACCTGGACTGAGCCACTGGATGGACATTGTTTTAATTTGTAGATTGTAGATCATTTGTTAACAGAGTAAGATGGACAAAATGGCACCTTTATGTGACCATAGTGTTTACCCCCTCATATTTTTGTACCTGTTTTTATTGAATGAAAAAAATGAAGTAAAAAAAAAAAAAAGAGAAGGGGAAAATAAATATGCAGGAGTGTATTACATTCTGAATGACAATGCACTCAGAGCAGGTTTACATTCAAGCAGATAAAACTGAAACTATTAAGCACTGGGAGGAGTTCACCTTTAGCCTTAAATCACAAAAATAAAGTGCCATACAAACATAATACCTATGTGGTACTACTGCAATCATGCACACATAGACACACACACCCTAAAGAAGACCTTATTTCCTCCTATCAGTCGCCGTTGCAAACACACACACACACACACTTAAATAACTCAGAATATAGACTTTGCACAGAGCCTTGTGCATACTAATCACCATTATTAAGTTCCCCTCACACACATCTCATTTCAGAGCACAGCCTTGCTCTTGTTAACACAACATCTTAACCCGCACCCTCCAGCCATGCTCTCCGACTGTGTGTGTTTATCTCAGGCAGGTGGACTTGAAGGCCTGCCCACGGCTTACTGCATTCTTATGACACAGCTACAGATATTCATGATTTGCTCTTGTTAACCTTAAAGCAATATTTCAGCTGGGTGCAGTCATGTGGTGTAGATTTTGGCAGACGAACGCCCATAGGGGTTCATAAATAATTAGCCGCATATGTTCGCTGTCCTGGTTGAGAGTGGTGATGTACTGGAACTCGCCTTTGTTTTACTTTTCTTTCTGTGTGGAAATTACAGTTCAAGTGCATATGCGAATAACAACGCACGTCCAGCCAAATTACAGGGTGCTGGTTGTTGTTATTGTTACTTGCCCTTTCTAACAATGATAATGAAGTCCTTTCTTCATTTAGCAGCTATCAACACAGTTTTAAGGAGAAAACTGAGTACAAACTAGAATCTCACCCACACACACAAGCCAGGTTACAGGAAATATGGTCACAACCTCTTCCTCCTGGGCTATACAGTGTTGAACATGATTTGACTGTCTGGATATAAAATGCCAATTTATCCCAATCGACATTCAGTAAAATTGTGTCACAATGGGTGTATGAATTTGGCCAAAAACATGCTCTGTGAAGTCACTGTAACCTTTGACTTTTGATCTCTGACTAACAGATTCAAATGAGTTCATCCTTTGGCCAAAGGACAAGGGTACATTTGAAGAAATACCATTAATACATTCTTGGAATGTGACATTCAAGGGGCCTAACACATTTTTTGTGATGTCACATCACAGTGACTTTGACCTTTGGCCACTTAAACCTTATGAGATCACCCTTGTGCCCAAATGCTAACTTGATCAAATTTGAAGAGATTCCCTTGAGGTGATTCCAAGATGTTATGTCAACAAGGGCAAAAAACGGTTTTGTGGAGGTCACTGCGACCTTTAACCCTTGACTGCCAAATCTAATAAGTTTATCCTTGAGCCCAAGTAAACATTTGTGTCAAATTTGAAGAATCTGCCTCACTGAGTTATCACCAGCATGAAGGAATAAACTGTTTACCTACAGAATAGTGGGTTCAAAAGTCTGAATTCAAAAGTTTCTCATTTTCTTTAATGACTTGAAATATTTTACATGAGACTTAAAGTAAAAACACAATTAGGACGATCAAGCTTGAGTTGGACCAGGTTTCTGTGTGTTTTCAGAAGTAATTTGAACTGTTTGAATGTGGTGATAAGAAGGTCAGGAGGGAAAAACACACACCCCGGGCACTGCTAATGTTGACCGGTAGGTGCAGTTCAACCGTGTTGAGAAGTGAAAATACGGCTCCACAGCAAAAATATCAGTATTGCTCATATCACCCATCAACAGCCAGAGACCTGCTGCTGCTGAATAAATATTCAGTCAGGGCTATGTTACAGTGAGCACCCTCCTGATACTGCTGTTAAACAGTTTCTCCCTTCAGGCATGTGGAAGGGACACCCCTGGGCCTGAGGGTCACAGAGGGCGTGAGAGCACAGAAAGGCCTGGCTGGGAGAAAGAGAGAGGGACAGAGACAGAGACGCAGACAGAGGCCGAAGGGATTGTGTCTCATGTGGATCTGCTCCAAGGCAGCAATCCAATACTGTAAACACCCCGTCTCCCTTTAACCTGGGAGACGTGACCCCCAGAGGACGCTGAGAGAAGATGTTCGCGAGGAGGAGTTCACAAGGTTATTACCCAGACTCCATCCTGACAAGTTGTTAAGTCAAAAACCATGAAGTCTTTTTCTACTCTGAAGTTGTTGCTGCTCACTCCCAAGTCCTCAGACACTGCTGCTTCCTGGAAAACTGTGCATCCTCAGTGGTGACCTCATGCTGCACTAGTTTTTCAGCAATCACAGGACGCCCTTGTGACTAAGGCGATGACTCTCTCCTTCATTTCCTGTCATCTCTTCACTGACGCTAACCACCACTAATAGAAGAGACGGCGGTTTTCAACAATACGACTTTTCTCTTTCGTCAAAATGCATTTATCTCCATAACGAAGCCAGTTTTTGTTTTTTTTTGTCCACTGTCTGAACTCATATCACATCATGCTGTTTGAACAGGAAACACATCATGGCAGTGATGATGCTGTCCCATGGGACATTTGACTGAAAATATTTGGTCACTGAGTTCTGAGCGGCCTCAGTGACTGCTGCAATTAAGTCTCTGTTTTTTTCTTTCTCACCTATTTTTCAGTTTCACGGTTTTGTCAACTGAATTTCCTGATTACAACAAACACACAAATGTCACATGTGATAAAACACATTTTTAAATAAGAATCTGACATTAACCCTTGACGCTCCCACCTGCACTTGTTTACAGGGGGACAGGTGAGTGTGACAGTCTTTTGGGACAGAATAACGTTATGTCAACTGTCCTGCCAAGTCAGTGATGATTATAGACGACATCTTAAAGAAATGCCGGGAGAACTCGTCTGACCAAGAAATCAAGGTTACAATATCTCTAAACTGGAACATTTTGAGGTTAGAAACTCTTTTAAGTTCAAATGCTTTTTCATTCATGAGAAATTTCCTTTGGAAAAGTATCAACAGCTTGACCCAAGTTTGAATTAAGAAAATTACTAAAATTACAGGAAAGAAAGAAAGAAAGAAAGAAAGAAAGAAAGAAAGAAAGAAAGAAAGAAAGAAAGAAAGAAAGAAAGAAAGAAAGAAAGAAAGAAAGAAGCCGTCATGTTGAACTGAATATAATATGCACAATTTTTTGTGAAACAAATGATTTGTCAGTTTACAAGCAGCATGTTGTCAGATCTTAGCTGAGCAGAGATTTATCTGTGTAGCTGCTGCTGTAAGAAACATCATTTAGCGAGCTCTGTGGGCGGAGCCGAGCACCCACTCCGGCGTTAAACTGAGGCACCATAAAAAAACAGCGAGGACCAGCTCATAAAAGTAGTTATGAGTGATCAGGATGACTGTCACAGCTCACCTTCACATAGCAAATGAAAGCCAGGAGCCCAAGGTTACAGAGGGCGGCGAGTCAACTGGCCTGCTGACTTTCCTCTGCTCATAAATTAGTCGAGAAATACCATCGCTTCCATTTTTAAATTCAAACAAAACACACATGTGTAACACAGCGGGGTGCATGTTGGGTAAAGGTTTTCAGGCCTCACAATGCTCAGGTTTGACTCCTCCAATAAGAATACGTCTTCAGCCTCAGCTCTGCCTTTGATAAATGTGTGTATACACTAACTAAAACCTCCACTCTGAACACAGGCATTAGGTTTGTTTGCCAGGATTTCTTGGCACAGAACGAGGGACCATATTCCATATTTCTCTGATCATATATCTGTTGCTGTTTCCACTGTTGGAGGACTGATAGCTTCCATCAAAAAGACCACGCATCCTAGATTTTCAAGTGAGCTTTGGAACATTTTAAGTCATGATACACTTTTCAGTTCCTGGAACTTGGCATTGGCTGGGCATCTTCTCACAGGTTCCAATTGTTTATTTCTTTTTTGTGTGTGTGTGTGTGTGTGTGTGTGTGTGTGTGTGTGTGTGTGTGTGTGTGTGTGTGTGTGTGTGTGTGTGTGTGTGTGTGTGTGTGTGTGTGTGTGTGTGTGTGTGTGTGTGTGTGTGTGTGTGTGTGTGTGTGTGTGTGTGTGTGTGTTTGTTTTTCCGGGCTTCCATAAGCTTTTTGAACATTTCTGTCGCAGAGCACTGGAAAGCTATTAACACATTCAATAGGAGCGTTCTTTTTGATTTTTTACCTCTTTCTACAAATTCTAGGTGAATGGTTCTGTTTACACTTAAATGTAGTCCTGTCAGGTGGCAGTTGAAGACAGAGAAAAATACAGAAGTAAAAGACGCAGGGATATGACACGCAAAGTGTAAAAGAAGCAGAGCAGCTTCTCCCATAACTCTTATCACAAATACATGAGTCCACGTCAGAAAAAAAACAAAGAGATCTCATTCTGAAAATTTAGATTATCGCTGATTATGATTACTTTTGATAATTTGGGGGTAAGGGCGGCGGCCAAACTCTAAACTCTACATCACGGCCATGGTGATACATGATGATATCAAGACTGATAAGCAGGAGAAATAAGCATGTACTGGTGAGTGAGATGAGATATCTGCAAGATGAAGTCAAGAATGTGTAACGCACCAAATACCAGCAACATCTGTCCACAAAGATCCTTCCTTAAACACTGAGAGACTGTGAAAAGAGGGAGAAACACCAGGGCTGTTCATCTGATGCATACTAATAACGCCTGCGTGACTGTGTGTCTGTGCCTGAAAACGAGAAGGAGAGCTCCAAAGATTGTGAAAACAAGTTCCATTTACAGTGATAAAATCTGTTAATCTGGCTGCTCCGCCCAGCCCCCCAACACCACCACCCTCCTCGCCCCCCCTCTTAGTATATCAGTCCCATTCATTTCCCTAAAGGACCTCTGGAGTGGGGGTAACACTCAGCTTCACAACTCGCTCACACACACACACACACACACACACACACACACACACACACACACTCGCAGAGAGAGAGAGAACCAGATGTTTGAGCAGAATTGATATATACGTGTTGCATTGGAGCAGTAATCCTCTCCACTGCATGTGTCACTGGAGTTGACATAGTCTTTTCGCCAGCAGGCACCACATTTCAAGTAAACAAGACATGAGCAGCCATAAATGTAAAGACATAATCAACACGCAAATGTCAACCGTCAGCTGCTGCAAAGGCGCTGCTGTCGATGTCTGATTGCAATGTTGGCTCTGATGCAACTAAAACTCATTCTTTGTTTGGAAAGAAACACAGGAGAAGAGTGAAGTTGACATAAGGCATGACTGAATTAACACGTGTGCAAGTGTCCATGGGAAGAGGTCAACCTCGGGGACAGGCTCGAATGGAAACGTGTGTTTTTACATGTTTTTGTCTGTGTGTGTGTGTGAGAGAGTGTGTGTGTGCGCGCAAGGGTATAAAGCCCTTGCTCTGGCCCTGTAGCCTCTTTTTCCAGTCTGCAAAATGTGGAAAAAATGCGCTGTGACTCCAAGCGTGAAGCAAAGTGCCAGAAACACTGAACCAGGACAAACACATAAAAATCCATGGCTCCATTAGCCATGTTCAAGCTTAGCCTGGCATGGCCCGGTTTGGCTCACTTTGGCAGCAGGAAGGGGATTTCAGAACAACAGCTGCACATGAAGCAAAGTCAGATCCACTTGTTAGTGTTCAACAGAGACAGACATGTAGATGCGAGAGGATGACATCACTGATTCAACCACAACCTGATTTTGTAATAAATGGCCTTTTGTCTGCATCCTGGTCTATTTTCAGGAGCGAGTGTGAACGACAGCTCCAGTTTCTGGTGGTCCCCTTCATGATGACAGAGCATCTCTTTCATTCTCCACTGCAGTGACATCTGCCGCTGTAAATTTATGGCAGTCTACACTATCCATAAGACTGTTAGTGAGTCTATGACGTCACCCAAGCATCTTATTGAAGCAATTATCAAAGATGCTGAAGCTTTGATTTTGGTGCATGTGCACTCTCACAGCTGTGACAGTTTACAGTGGAACAGTGTGAAGAGTGGATCTAATCACGGCTGAAGGAATGTGACCTCTCACCCCTACCCATGAACCCTCTGCAGCCGCTGCAGCCGCTGCAGCAGCCTTATCTGGTCTGTCTGGCACGGTAATTATTTCCAGAACCCCAACAGGGCAGCCAAGAAAACTGGAGGGACTGGGGGTTTCGGTGGGCGGTGGGCTGTTTGAAAACAGTAGTGCTGTGAAATTCTGCATGCTGCTTGTGTTGAATCTTCTCAGCGACACAGTGATTGTGTTTTTTTAATGATTCGGAGAGAATTACAGAGAACATGAAGCATTTCCATCTATGTTGAACAACCGTCCGGGAACTTTTAAGGCATGAACAAGCATTAAAGTGATGGTTTGGGTTATTTGACATGGGGCTGTGTGAAATGTAACCAGAGCTTACCTGATTTGTGATGTAATGTGCATAGGAATACAGTTTAGAAAATGTAGCTCTAAAGTAAAGGAAAGTGGTGAACAGTTTGAAATAAAGCAAACACTTTAACTGATTGTGATTTCAACATCCTGCATTTTTTAAGTGGCTATATTGTGTTTGTTTGTTTTTGTTTTTCTGATGACACTTTCCACAGCAGGACATCACTTACATTCACTTTAATTTGTTTGTCCGAACAGAGACTGTGTGGTGATCTGAGTCTGCTGCAGACAATATACTGACTACAGATGAATCCCTCACTCATAACTATCACCTTAAACTCTTCTGGCTGAAGATGAGCAGCTGTTTCGGAAGATACGAGTTTATAAAAACACAAAGACAGATGTGAGCTAGAGCTGTAACTGGGGATTATTTTTTATCATCATTTTGGTTTTCTTGAATGATTGATTAATGTTTCTTCATTGAGTGACAAAAAACAAACAACAAACACATATTGACCTGTAGTCTCAATGTGTGAGTTTAGCGCCTATGTCCTTTTGTTCCCAACTGTAAAACTGGAGCCATTTGAATATTCTACACTGTCTTCTTTTGGCCGCTGAGGCTCATGGGTATTGTCGTATTTAGAGCTATTTGCCAAAAAAAAAGAAAAAACACTGTAGTCATAGTCGGGAAACAAAAGCTGTTACACAAACCTGTAGCATCATTAAATCTGTGTTTATGGATAAACAGTGATGATATCATTAAAATAAACATTTCAAATGAGTTAAAATACTCTCAGGAGCCAATGACTTCATTCACAGCTCTACAGCAAAAAGAGGAAATGTGATTCTAATCCTTGAAAGTATCAACTCTAACTGCGTGAGACAGAGGCTACCATCTGTCTCCTCTGTTTATTGAAATCATAACGAGGTAGCACTGCTAATTTGACAATGCTGTATTGAAGTTTAAAAAGGCAACTCATGGCAAGCTTCAAGTAAATCAAACAAATGGAAAAATATACCTCCTTTGTCACAATTTCTCAGGGAGGAGGGAAATAAATTCTTCATCTGGAATAACAATCTGAGTCGACCGTGGAGGAGGTGAACCTGCTCCAACACTGGAAACAGATATCCAGCTATTTAATTTATGATAAGAGGGAATTTATTTTATCTTACAACTACAGCTCTGAGTTCTGATGATGAACCGAGGTTTTGCGCTGTATTCCTGCACAACCCCAACAGCCACTAAGTCACTCCTAAACAGCACCATGAGCTGTCATTCATTCCTCACTCTGTCTCGCCAGCTTTCCCTCACACGCACGTACACACACACTTATACACACTCCCTGTCCTCCTCCTCATCTCTCCTTCTATTCTGTATTTCTCTCCATGCAACTTTTTTTTTCCCAGTTCTGAGCATCAGCATGCAGAGAAAAACCCATCAGTAATCCCCTGCTGCTCAGCGCTGGAACTGCCTGGCTGCCCCATGGTAGTTATAGGTCACACACACACACAAAGTTCTGAAAAAACACATTGCTGCACCCAGAAATGCGCAGACATACACATCCACAAGCACGACAACGTGGCTCGTATAGGTCAGGGAAGTTGAACATCCCCCCACCTCCCACCCCCCACACGCGCCGCAGCAGCCTAAGTGTGTGTCAGAGAGAATGGCAGTCTTTATCACGTCCCGCAGTTTAACCCCTTCTAATCCCTTCAGAGTGGCAGAGCTTTATGGTCAATTCACACTTTTTCATGCTTTTTTCACTCACTCTCTGTAGTAGCCTCAAGAGTAATCCCCCACGGCAGCTGTGGCAACACATCAGACATGTGCAACGACTCACCACACACAGTGAGGGGGGAATATGAATACAGCATACATAAGGAACACACTGCAAGTTAACTCAGTCGCGTAACGGTGCTTTATGTACTACGACGTATAGAGTCAAGCAGACAAGTAGGTAACTGCCCTCACAACACATCACACCACAGCTTGTTCGTAAGACAGAGCCATTTTATTCATCACACTGAAATTAAAATCATTCAAATAATAAAAAATATATTGATAATTGGGTTGATTGTATTGTATTGATTTTGATGATATAACAAATTTTACATTTCAGTTTTCTGTTTCAGATTGGGGCTGTAAATCAAAAACTGTAGTTGCTTTGGGTTGTGATGGCAGTTTGTGATACTTTGTCACAATTGAATCAATTTATCAGAAAAAAAGAAACTTATTAATATCTAGTTGTAAAGATAATTTAAGTTAAACGGATGCTTTCATATGAAATATCCAGCACAGGGATCGACTGCACATACACACATTGTGCCATGTCACACAACCCCACACACAAAGGCACACTCAGGTGCAGCTATGGACAAACTGAGTTTATAATATTGTGCTCCAGAAGAAGAAACATGGAGTTGAATTCCCAGTGCACAGCGAAGTAAGTCAAGTACATCAGCACACAGTGGGAAAATGAAATGTTGTGTTCGACAGCCCCATAAACTGTTCAGTTTCCTCGGTTTCACAAGAGGAAAGAATTTGAAGCAGTGTGTGGAGAGGAGAGACATGAAACACACACACACAGAGACACACACACACACAAACAAACACACACAGACACGCACGCGAGCGCTCAAAAACAAACCCCACAGCTACATACAGGAACACGCTGACTCAAACGCACACACAACAGTTCACACAAGCAATTTCACAAAACCACACACATAAACACTCAAACGCTCCCACCACACACACACACACACACACACACACACACACACAAAGAGCTTGGAAGTGTATGTATGCAGCGAATGGCTCCATTTCTCTCATTAGGGAGAAGGAGCTGCCTGCAGCACAGCCTCCTCTAGTCAGTCTGCTGAGATCTCCAAAACCAACAGAACCAGTCAGAGCGAGAGGGGGGGAGGCAGGAATAAAAGAGTCATACACGGCACCTTAGCTGCAAAAAATAGATAAAGGGACTGAATTGAGGAGGACATGGAATCATGAGGAGTGAAAAATAAAAGAGCGGTATGAACAGTAGCTGCTGAGCATCTTCAGGGTATCTCACATTTACTGATCTGACTTCAAAGAGTGAGACGGCTCAACCTGTAAGGCCAGACTCAAAGCCAAACAAAGTTTGAGATTATGAATGAATAAAACACACTATATTAGAAGATGAGAGATGTGAACTTGAGGGCATGTAGTCTCCTGGTGCCTGTAGCAGACATTGCAACAGACAGAAGGTCGATGTTCTTTGTTGATCCTAAAATTAGAAATTCTTGACTCCTTTGCAGTTAAAATTGAGCAAAACTCTATTGAAAATAAAGTAGAAACACAACTCAACACCTATGATAACATTACATTATGATCCAGAAAACCTCCTCGACTTGTAACAAAAACCAATCTAAAACAGAAAAAGGGGTAAGTCTGAAAGTATCTTTCCACACATTTTGAAAGAAGACACACTAGCACTAACAGTGACAGTGCAGAACAGTGCACTTGATAATGATGGAATATAAAGAGAAGAGGAGCTGTTTCTCTGGTCTTTTATACGAGAAAACCATGTGCAGAAGAGCCAAAAAGAAACAACCAAGATCTAGACCAGCAGTGCAGCATCTCTGTGAGCTGCATGTAGGCACAGTGGTGCTTTGAGCTAAACACCTCAGCTTGACAAAGCTGAGACAAAATTGTAGTAAGTATAATGTCCACATTGTTATATTGCCATATTTTATATATTATATAAAACATGCAATAATTGGCTAATTAGTGGTAAACACAAGTTATGGGAATGTCATAGTTCTGTATAGAGTTTGTTCTAAAGCAATTAACTGGACACATTCACATTTTGACCTAATTATGATGCTCGATTAAATAAATTTAAAAAAAGTTATCAGCAAAATGATTTCAAATCATTGTGAGGGTGAAGTGAGCTCTGTGCTAAACTTCATTACAAGCAAACCACCAAGTTGTCCCTGCAGTTACATGGTTTTTCGCCATATAACCCCTAACAAACTATCACTTCATACTGTTTGACGGGTTAAATTTAAATACAGAGAATTCTTGTTCTCTCGTTTTCAAAGCCACATGAATTTCCTGAATGAAGGACAGAGAGGATAAGAAAGCAAGGCAGACAGAGAATAAAGAGACGGCAAGAGAATAGCACAAAATAATAGAACACAATACCTAAGCTGTGGGGAATGGAAAAAGAGAGAGAAATGGAGACGGGCACAAAAACAGAAAATAATAGACAGCCCCATTAGGCAGAGGTTATTGAGTAAATTCATCTCACTAGACAAAAGCTTCTCCTGTGCTTGTGTCACTGCTGCTTCTACCAAACTCAACATTTTCTCTCCAATTTCCGTCCATTTGCACCCCCCCACCCCCACCCCCCCAGGTCTGTTAAAAGCTAAATTGCCCGTCTGTGTTGCCTTAAAATGGTTTCCCATGCATCACCACCCTGTAAAGGTAGCGATACGCGGGGCAATTTCCGTGGCCAAGGAGATGCTGTCGCTCCGTCACTTACCAACAGGAAACCTCAAGGTGCCTTAAATGGATTTCAACATGTTTTTGACCCTGTGGTTTGCTTTGTTGTGGGGGGGTGGAAGCATTTACTACCAACGCTCCACCGTTACCGAGTCTTATCAGCTGTATACTTCTTTCAGACAGAGCGCGGGGGAATTTAAAGCTGGCAGAATCACACACAAAGACAAAAAGGCAGAAGGGAAGCGGAGCTGGATTGGCAGAACCTCACTGTAGGAGGCTTAAACTGAGCAGAGGAAGTTCCCTTTTCTCAACTCCAGCAAAGAAGTTCATCTATCACAACAAAGAAAAAAAGCCAGTTACCTTCAAGCAGCATGTGTTTACTGTACTCCTACAACTCAGAGCAAAACAAAATGTCAGTTTAAGATGTCGGAGCGGTAGCGCTGTTCTGTCTGCACCAGAGGCTAGATTCCCCAGAGCGACCCAGGTTGGTGCAAAATCAATTAAGCAATTGAATTTCAAAGCCCTCAAATGCCAAAATGTGCGTGTGCTCACAGAAGCTGCTTAAGGATGCAAAAAAAAAAAAACACCTGCTGGGGTGTCCTTGAGCGCGTCGCTGTACCTGGACGGGGACGCTGCTCGCGATAAGAGCCAAGAGACACATTAGAGGATGCACCACATATGGTTTTCTGATCCTATTTCTCAGAACACACACAGACAAAAACCTTATGGTCACCCCCCTCTCCCACCCCGCCCCTCCCTCACACACGCCTGTTTGTGATTGACTAAGCACTCAACAAAATGAGATGAGCCACAGCGTGAGAGCAGCTTTGTGTGAAAGATGATTGGTGGGAGGGAGTGTCATTGTAACCTGCTGACTCAGCATCTCCGCGCCGTCACTCGGTGTCGTTCCCACCGTTCCACAGTTTCCCTCGCGCTGAGGCCAAGCAGCCGACCCGTCATGGTCCCTCTCGAAATCTCTCAAGCACAAGATCGATGACAACGTCTGTTTACCTTGTATTTTCCCCAGATGGCAAATTGTTTCTGTTGGCAGCACGATGAAACACTAATCATACAAATGCTGTTTTTTTGTGTGTTTGTTTCGGTCTTTTTCTTTATTGCTTTTTTCTTCTTCTTCTTCTTCTTTTTGGTCGAAATTGAGGGATATGAATATTGACTGGACTGTTGGTGAGCTTTGTTTGGTCCCACGGTGGAAATTGAGGATAACTGAACTCCAGATTGTTATATTTTTCACAGCAGGAGAAACCAAACAGTTGGGTAAGCTGAAGCTCGGCATTGTGATGAAAGTGAAGTTACAGTGCACTCGTGACTTTTTTTAGGATGCTAATAACTCACTTTAGACTGCAATTTACCTTGCAATTTCACTGCCAGAACAGAGTGCTTCATTGAAAACTTTCCTGACATGATACTTGACAATAGAGTTTGCAGACACTACCCCTTTTTTTAAGTGCATTTGAACATTACTATCTTCTCTGGCTGAAAAGAACTGTCCTAATTTTATACAAATTATATCCTGCTACAATACATTGATGCAGACAAAACAGGACACAATGGCGAGGAGACATATACCTGACAAATAATGAATGACGGGGGCTAAGAACCATCCTCTGCTTCATGTATGGTGGTTAATGTATAAGCTTAGAGTCTATTATGGACAGCTGTGGCTTTGGAGGTAGAGCATATCCACTACTTGGAAAATCGGTGGTTTGATCCCCAGCTCCCTCTGTGTGTATTTCCAAGTGACACGACTTGTAATCAGTTCATCCTTCAGTCATGGTGAATAGTGAAAGATCGGTCAAGGCTACATCGGAAGAGCTCCTCAACGGCCAGCCACAGGTATTACAATCCTGTCAAGGTTTCAGTTCAGGGAACAGAAATCCTGCTGATTGCTGTCGATCTCCTCAGAACGGAGAAGAGTCTGAGGCGTGTTATTACAACTGTCTGTCCAGCAAAGATCAGGCTGCACAGTGACATCTCACAGAAAAACAGGAGATTATCACTGGGAAAATCTTGGTGATGGTGATCTGCAGACTGATATGAGGTTTGCCATCAAAAAAAAAAAAACAGGCGAAGAGGGGAAGGCCTGTTTGATCCACTGAGTCACTGAGTCGCCCGTGCCACTCCCCTCACCTCTCTCCCCCTTTGAATTCCTAATCACTTCTAGACAGAGCAGAGTTTGAAGAGTACAACCTCAGCCTCAGTGCCTTCGCTCCTCTCCATCGCCTCCTCTCTCTGAATCACATTGTCAGGAACACCGTCATCCTCTCTTTGCCTCACTGCTCCCAGCTCTTTCTTCTTCCCCCTTCATTTCCTTCCATTTCTCTTTTTTTTTGGAAACCTTGCCTCAGTTGTTTCCTCCACTTCCCTATCTCCTCCTTTATCTCCTGCACATTTTCTCTTCCTCGACAGAGGTCAGAATAGACATGTCACCAGCTGAGATTTCAAAAGCTTCAATGAAACTTTATTGGCTTTAATTTGCTATTTAATTTTTGCAACTTGACAACCGTTTCCAGGCAGAAGTGTAACATGTCATTATCGTCCCAACTGACCTCTTCACCCAAGACTGCAATTCTGCCTATTTCTTCCACTCACTCACTCATTCCTCTACTGAGCCTTAGCAGGAAGCTGGTGTACCATATACTACCACTGTGCATCCATCGTCTCACCTTCACAGACCTCACTTATTCCTCCTCATCCCCACTTTAGTGCCCTAAAATCCCACCAGTCATTTACCCTCTCTCTCTGCCTCAAACGTCAAGGGAGACACTTTTACAGCAGCGCGTCTTAACAAGCTGCAGCACTGAAGTGGTTCCCTCCTGTTCCCATCCTGACTGATCCTCTCTGGTGTCAGACATGTTCACGTCTGTCTCCAAACCAAGTGACAGATCTGAAGAGTGAAATTCAAAATGCCTCATAAACGGTGGAGAAAGCTCGACTTGCTGACATTGTATTTTTGACCATTTTTTTCTTTCTTCCTTTTTTTGGTGTCATTTAGTGCAAAGCAGCAGACATCATCTGGCTTGTTTAAGATAAGCCTGCAGTGAAGCTGTTTTGCTACATCATAATATATGAATTCTCGAGTATTAACTTTGAAGCAGTCAAAGAGTTTCATCTCTCTCTCTCAGGCTGTAAAGGACTGTAACACAGACTTTTCACCTCAGAAAGATTTACATGGGCTGGCCTGCAGGAGAACTCAAGATGAACAAGAGAGAAAAAAAGACCCCTCTCACAAACCCATTCAGTTTAAATATACATCTTTTTTTCTGGTTGTATGGTAAAAATCTTCCTTGTACTTGCAATGCCCAGTTGAGAGTTGCAAACAGAATATGACAGCTGGTATTGTTCTTCAAATACGGTGCACGGGGTATGATGCCAAGAGTCATGGTCTCACAGCACTGGTCCATCCTTCCCACTTCCCACACCCCCTCCCATCATGGCCTGAGGAGTCTTCTCAGAAGTACACACACAACACAACACAGACCCGCATCTGAGAGCCATGTACGGAAAAAACAAGAATGAAGCACTTTAACTTTGACCTTGGCGCAGAACTAAATATACACAAGGAGAGAGGGAGGGAAAAGGGAGGATGTCCGAGTGTGTGTGTGTGTGTGTGTGTGTGTGTGTGTGTGTGTGTGTGTGTGTGTGTGTGTGTGTGTGTGTGTGTGTGTGTGTGTGTGTGTGTGTGTGTGTGTGTGTGTGTGTGTGTGTGTGTGTGTGTGTGTGTGTGTGTGTGTGTGTGTGTGTTAGAAATATGGGGATGTGCTGATTGGACTAATGTTGCAGAAGAACAGGAAATGCAGACAAGTTCAGTGTTCAGTTGCAGTTTCAGTTGAGATATGGGTTGTGCATGCACACACATATACACACACACACACACTGATTATTCTGCTGCCTCAACTGTTCAGACAGCACAGAACATAAAGGAAGAAATTGGCCATTTGGGACAGCCAACACAGGCTGTATGTTCCGCAGCAGCCGAGGAAAGCGAGCTGCTAAAATTCTTTTAATTGCTGACAAAACAACAGCAGAATTATCCTTGCTCACACTAGGATAGGAAATAACTTCCCCGCCCACCCACATGCCACTTGTCTCACTTGACGAATCCCGAACGCCGTTGCTAACAACAATTTAGCTCCTCGCAAGTCCTATTTAGAACTTGGGAAGCGAGCGTTTGCAATCAAGGAGTGTGTTAAAAACTGGCTGGCGTCTTCGTCAGGTGGTTACCTCTGACATCTGTGCACTGTCGGATCGTCTCTTCCCCTTTACAAGAGAAACTATTTCAATCTGCCTGCCCTGTTTGATCTGCTGTGGCCTTTCACTGTGGAGGCTGCATCAAAAAGATGCCGGGAACTTAAAAGCTCCATTGCCTCTCTCCATCTCTCTCTCTCTCTCTCTCCCTCCCTTTCTCGCCCCCCTTCTCAATCTCTCCCTCTGTCTGTTTCGTTCAGGCAGGAACCGGGAGCTGGGAGCTCTCTGTCACTGGCTGATCAGAGCAGGACGAGAAAAACAAGACAAACTGGCTCATGTCCTATAGAATCGCCATATGTTGAAGTCTATACCACAAGAGAATGAACTCTGTATATATATGAGGTGAAGCTGCACAGTGTAGCTTCTTCTACTGATTACACTGAAATTTCCATAATCGTCACCATAATGAGGATTCGCTTGTCGACTACACAAAATAAAGCACCGACTATGTGTTCATATATTTACAAGGAGATCCCTCTTGTCTTCCGATTATTATCACATCTGTTTCTCCTCTGTCCTTCTGCTCTGCTCCACTGTCAGACGTCCTCCCTTTCACAAGATTCCTCCCTCGTCCAATCATCTTTCTGCAGGCATTGTTGCAGTTGCTGGATGCTGCTCTTTAAAAAAAATCATTGTGACACTCTGACTTTCAGACCTGCTGCTGCTGGGCAACCCACAACCCCCCCCCCCCCACCATGATCCCTTATACCATTCTGGCAGATTCATCTGAGAGTTTACTGCACCGCCACAAGTGACTCCAGGGCTCCAGAGAATTTGTGTTCCATCTCTAATGTTCCCGGATGTACATTTGATGAGGATACTTTTAATTCTTGTTATTGTCTGAAATTGATCCGACCAAGACAGGAGGAGCCAGCAAGGGGAGAGACAGCAGTCTATCCATGCCTCATATTCCACCAATAGAGCGCAGTAAAAAAAAAAAAGCAAGTGCATATTTCTCCCTGTTAAATCTTGTGTGGTTCCAGTGAATCAAATCTGTCATATTTTAATTTGAAGAAGTCGCTCTGTGATTTCATTTACATGCCGCTCTGAGCACATCAGACAAACTGTTTTCCCGAAAGCAGTCTAAACAACTTGTGCTGTACAGTATGTGGGCTTCAAACTGGGATTTTGCCACATAATGTCAGCTTCCTTGGTCATCTGCCGCTCGACAGGAGAGAGCGCGGCTCTAACGCTGCTGCGCTGATGCTTTGGCTCCCACTGGGGCTGCCCATACACCGTTTAACTGTCGACTCTGAAGGCACGATGAGCGCACACCCTTAGCTAAATGCCACCTCCATCACATCCTATACGTGTGTTATGATAACACATACTTCCTCTGGGTTTTTTTCTCAAAATGAAACAGTTCAAAAAGCTTCAATAATCAGCTTTCCTCTCATTCTATTTCCACCTCTCCTCCCTGGTTTATTTATTACAGACGCTTGAGGTATAGAGCTGCTTGATGCAGACGGACCACGGGGTGCATTGTCGATCGTCTGTGGCTCTCATCTCAGCTGGGGTCTGAGAGTGCAGACACAGTTCCAGCACCCCACCCACCTGACCTCCCACACTCGTACACACCCACACACAAGCACAAACACACACACACACTCCCCGTGGCGCTTGATGCTTTGGCCTAAACACAATGGTTTCCCGCTGGGAAAGGTGGTGAGCCTGCTGAGTCCACTCTCATTTATAACGTGGCTCATAAAACTCAATGTCAAGGAAGCTGCACGGAGACGAGACTCGGTCAACAGCAAAGAAAGCTGCGTTCATGAACACGGAGCAGAGAGTGTTCACCCAAATAATCCCAGACAAGAACTACCGGATGTCACTGGGTGATACAACATCTATTATTAATACTGGGTCCCATTCACACAGCATCAGTCCAATCATTAATAAGTGTAGCCACACCTTCAGCAGGCTTAAAAATGCGAGTATGATAAATGTGTGTCTGAACACACACTCGTGCCACAAGGGAGGTGTCATCCTAGTCTTTAAATATGACTGAACAGTGGTTACAGCACACACAGAACGTCTGTAATACATAGAAAGGTGGATACATAGAGAGCGGAAAGAAAGGATGATCTCCTCTAAGAACAAATTAATAATAAAGGACTCCAAGAATAAACTAGGTAATTAGGTTACAGGCAGCTCAGAGCACACGCCGCACCGCTGTCGTCGGAGTCGGATTCTGACTCATTTCAGGCTAAAACCTCCAAAAACACTGCATGTCTGCGGGTCTAACAGGAAGTTATATGTTCCCACAGTCATTATGTCACTTTAACCATGCGCGCAGTCACTTTGGATGTCACGCCTCAGCCCCAAAGTGGAGGTGATGTTCAGGGTTTCTGGCTTATCAATGCGTCCCAGCACAGGCACATCATGACACACACACACACAGTTGAGAGAGAGGGGAATAAGTCTTTCTTCCCTATACATCCCTTTGCATTCTCCATAGCTACCACATCATCTCTCACACACACACACACACACACACACACACACATCCTCACAAGTTCACCCCCAAGTGAGATAAGAAGGGAGAGAAAAGGAGATGAGGAGGTTCAGAGAAGACTCTGACTCGCTCTCCCTTGCTCTCCCTCTGCGCGCACACACACACACACACACACACACAACCTAAAGAGATTTTTTTCTGTGTGCTTGGCAGCCAAAGCGGTGGCTTGGCGCCGTAGTCTCTCAAAATCAGCCCGTCTGCCTCACCTACGCATTTCAAGTCAAAAATTCATAAGGTGACACAAAACTGTCAAAGCACGTTGATTCGACTCCAAAATGATGATGCAGTGCGTGCGTGCGTGCGTGCGTGAGTGTGTGTGTGTGTGTGTGTGGGTGGGTGGGTAAAGGACACGCACGCACACACACACACACACACACACACACACACACACACACACACACATCTCTAAAAAAAAATAAAAATAAAAACAGCCTCAAGCCCTCACAGGTCAAACACACTTCAAACAGGCACGTACAAACTTGTACACAAAATACACACACTTTAGACACACGCACAGTCTGCTGTCACTTCACAAGGCCTCGCGCGCGCGCACACACACACACACACACAACCATATATGCCCACACGCACGCGCTCAGTGGACGCAAAGTGCCTCTTCAAGTTGATTGCGTGTCTTGTGCGGAGATGTACCGATGCTCAGTCCTCCTCTTCACCACACACTCATCACATTAAACCACAACAGCTACAAACGCTAAACTCCAGTAATATTCCTAAGGGCTCGTGCGCCCGTGGAGCCCAGCAGAGGGTTTATAGCCAAATGTGAGGAGACTAGGAGTGTATTGGCATCATTATTATATTGCGACAACTGTCGACTGTCAACTCCTGCGATCTGAACTGTGCCATATAAACATTCAGGCTCGGGCATGTGGGACAAAACACCCCGTGGGGCTCACACTAACGGCCCGCTCCTACTGCCACTTTGCATCCCAAATCCGCAGCTCCTATCCACAAGTCACACAATCCTTCACCTTCACCCACAACTTGACCAACTCCACCAGGGGGGGGGAGGAGGAGGCGGCTGAGATAGTCCATCCGCAACCCTCGGCGCGCGTCTGGCTGCTTCTCCCCTCCCGGGTGCGCAACACAAGCCATGCGACGTTTCGTAGCGCACATATGAAACAAGACAAAAACCTGTTATCTCCCGCAACACCGACTGGTCCATGTGTGCCCCGGTGAAGAGCGGCGAGAGGAGGGAGACATCGGCGGAAGGTATGAAGGAAGGACAGTGAGAGGGAAGAGGAAGGGGGTCGGAAAGCAGAGGAATGTCACCAACATTTCGGATGAAGGGGAGGGGGGGAGAAGCTCCAAGACGAGTAGAGAGATGATGAACAACCACAAAAAGTTTGGGCCGTACTTACTGATCGAAGCGTCCTTCGCGTGCGTCCTGTTTGGCATGTTATTAGGATGGAAGAGTTGCAGCAGGAGACATTTCTATCTATTCCCGGCGGGCTTGTCAGACTGCAACAGCAGCGGCACCAGCACCGGTTCCAAAGCTCAGCTCTGCAGTTCCGTGCGCACAGGAGAGCAGCGCTCAGCATGAATGAAAGCAGAGCTGCGGTTAGACTCCGGCGGCATCCCCCTGGTTGGGAGAGAGAGAGAGAGAGAGAGAAAGAGAGAGAGAGAGCAAGGAAGAGAGAAAGAGAGAGAGGTTAGCGACAGGAGTGCGCCCCCTGGCTGTATTAATGTGGTACAGCGGATTGGCGGGCGCACCGCTCCAAGACGCGCATAGGTGGCAGCATTGGACCCGGCACAGGTTGTGGTTGCCCGTGTTCATCCGCTGCTTGTTGTCTGGTTGAGACTCAGAAATGACTAGATGAAGGTAGTTTTAGAGGAATCAGATTCTGTGATATATTCTTGATAAGAGGCTGCTCCTGTTTAGCTCGATTGATTGCTCCTGTCATCACATATAGTGCATGCAGAGTGGCACTGCTCCGTTTCCATGCCTCCCCTGTTGTGCGGGAGTGTGTGCGTGCCTGAGTGAGTGCGCTTACTTTCTTGTGTGTGTGTGTGTGTGTGTGTGTGTGTGTGTGTGTGTGTGTGTGTGTGTGTGTGTGTGTGTGTGTGTGTGTGTGTGTGTGTGTTTTAAAACTCTCACTGCTCCCTGTTAACTTGGCAAATCATTTTGGTGCTGTTTTGTGTGTTACTTCTGGCTGCTGGAGCTAAATTGCACCAGATATTCACCAAAACATCTGAAATTAAAAGTTTCCTGAATAATAAATGTACATGCTAAACGGACATAACCTTCATCCTATTGCAGCAGTAAAGAAAATGAATTGCTGACAGCACTGATAAGAGTGGGACAAACATTACCATACATGACAGCTCTGTTCTAATCAAGTGTCCCAGTGAGCCAGGGCAGTGTGACAGTGAACAAGCAGGAACAACACCAGCACCCTGACACTGAAGCAGCTCTGTGGAATCAGTCCTTGGGTTATTGGCACCTGTGGCATGTCAAAAAGCAATGAATGATTCATTTGTTTCCATGGGGACGTTGATTTGTGAAGGACGATGTATTTATTATTTCCAAATGCAACTGCCAATCAGTTATAGGATTATTATGCTTTCAAAGCTGCACGAATCTATGTTTTTATACATTCATATTTTATACTATTTGACTGAAGCAAATGTGAGTTTGTTTTGGGTTTACAGCATATTTGGTGCATTGTAAAACCTTGAGGAAACTGTGCATGACAATATAATGTAAGAAAAAATGATTTACTGTTTGCCAGCTGCCACTACTTTTGACCGTTTTCCAAATAATACCGCACCTTGTTAGAATATAACAGGCCAGGATAACACTGCAGCTTGCAGAGGCTGTAAAACTCACTTTGCTGGTGCATTCAAGGGAGCACAGATATTTGCCATTTAACTGTCTGAGTATTTGTTTTTTTCCTTTTGTCACAGCTATGAGCACTCGTTCGTTATTTAGGGCAGATTCAAACACATCACAGTGAGAAGCTCAAACATAACTTATATGTTTCATTAACATACTGTTGTCACTTCCTGGGATACTTGAGTTGACCAGACATCTAATACTTGACAGGTTAAACTGTCTATTGTCAATTTCAAAATGTCGGACACTATTAAAAGACAAAGACATTGTTGGCAGTGATAATGTGTGATAATCACATGTAAAATAATTTCCAGACAAAACTTGAACATTGAATATTAAAAAAAACACAAAAAAACCAGAAGATTTTTGGGGGGGAAACAACAAAAAGAAAAATAATTGGACTTAATAAAACCGTTGGTAACTGGGTCTCAGTAATGTTAACTACAGTGAAGTAAAGCACACAACAGCCTTAGCTGTTTTTGCAGTGTTTTATCTGCTGTATTATGGTGATATGAGCAGAGTGTTGACATCATGACTTTGACTGTGATCCTATAGATACAGTGAGAGGTTCAGAGAGAGGAGAGAGAAGGAAAGTCAACTTGAATAAAATAGGATGTGTTGTTTCAAGCCCCATCATCTTTGCACAGCTGCAAGAATCTGCACAGTATTTCTTCATCGTGGGCCCCTGCTGTGACCTTTGCGGTCCCCTTGTGCATATTAAATGTTGATATTTCTGCCCATATTAGTGATGACTAGGGAGTTTTCATACAGGGAGATGAAGTGTCAGGTTCTTCCTCTCCACACTCAGGCAGAGGATGTGATTACACAGATGATACTCTGCTGCTCAGATTACCGTACATGTGCACGCGTGTGCATGTGTGAACATCCTTTCCGCTAACTCCCATTGTCTTACGAGGCCTGATGTGGCTCTGCTGGTCTCGGGGTTCATTTCTCATCCTAAATACATCATCCACATGTGCCTGGTTCTGCTTGCACAGCTGGAACCTTCATCAGTTATGATAAGATTTGTGCCATAGGCTGTTTGGTCCCTGTAAAGCAGCTGGTGCATTTCAACTCGTGCCACAGATGATACCACCTCTTCAAGCTACAAAAAATAATAATAATTGTTGTGACTTATAATAATAAGGACAAGAAATGGGAGAAAAACTGAATACAGTATGTCCACATAATGACTATTTACCATTAGACTACTGACTAAAAATGTGAACTAACATTGTTGAAAATATCATGTGAAAGTGAAGTAAAAGTAGATAAACATTCAGTAAGTATGTAGCCTTCGAGGTATAATAGTTGCCGCACGTCTGACAAACACAGCTATCTATTCATCTGCATACTGTACCCAGTGAACATTATGACTAGGTCCTTGCACCGTATTGGAAAGGCATCAAACAGCTGAATAAAAACACGTACAACAATGCAAAGACCTCTCTTCTGGCAAATATGTGGTGCTTGAGCAGCTTAACATGCCACTGTGCTACTGCAGCTAGTCACCAACTTTGCTGACTGTTTAGTGCTGGGTAGTTAGTATCTGGTGTTGGCTTGTCAAACCAAAGCAATGAGCTGAACAGTACTAAAAAAAACTCCCTCTGAGAGGAACTGCAGAGTTAATAGTAACAAAGATGCTCAATAACAAAAGATGCTGCATTACAAGCAGGGCTGATTGGAGGAAATGGTAGGCTTGCAAGTGCTTGCTCAGGTCAGAACATACAGTAACAAAACAATATTAGATACATTTTTAATTTACACCTGAATTTGCAGCTTGTTTGCTTGTATCTGACCAAAGCATTACAAGGTATTTTCAGTCGAACACCTCCCTCCAAAAATGGTTAAAAAATATATACCATGTATAATAATATTTGTCCTGCTATTGGGAAGTGAAGGCAGTAAAGCAGCAAAAGCAGAACTGAGAGATAGAGAAGATAGATCTGTGTTATAAGATCTCACAAGAGTTTGTTTCTGAGACAGACTGTTCGAAGGATCTGTGGCTTCTGATACATGGATGCTACATTTATTTTTGCGACTGGGGTGAAACATTGGGTCATAATCTGCAATTTCATCAATTTGTCCCATTGGATCGAGCGATCAGACCTGCTGCTGGTCTCCTAAAAAGCCAGGGAGTTGGAGAAGCCACCTTGTGGCACAGGAACACAAAATGATTGTGTATGCAGCTTATCCTTTCTCAACCTGATAGTAATTATCTGTGTGTTACCAGCTGCTCCTTTACATTGATAATTACTGCAGCTATCCACCTTTTTCCGAACGTCAAAAACATATACTGGTTTTGCTCTTCCGGTGGAATTTTATGTTTACGTTTCCATGGTTTCGGTAGTTGCGGTTAATGCATGGATAATGCATGGATTTTTTTTTTCAATGAAAATCTGTAAAACGCATGGATCATCACACCAGCTTTTAACAATGGATATTGATGCCCTGAGGAAGGTTTCTAACTGAAACGTTGGCATAAAAAATAAAAATTATTTGCAAGTGAGGTAAAAGTGTGCGGGAGTTTCTTCTCCAACAATGGATCACACAAATTGACATCCGTGTTAAAAGCCAGCGCTACTAGATCCATGCGTTTACTATGACAACGACTGAAACCATGGAAACGTAAACGTACAATTCCACCAGAAGTGCAAAACCAGCTTCCGGTGTTGACCATAGCTGACGTTCGGAATAAGGTGGATAAGGTCTGGTTTTCCCAGGAATCCATATTTAAAGGTAGAATCTGTAGGATTTTCCTAGAAAAAACAAAAAAATAAAAGAAATCCTGCTTAATCATCACCTATGGGCTCTACTCGTGTGGTGGTGACCTAGTCTGCAGAGCTCCTGTCCTCTGGCTGTATTTTTGATGTTTTAGTGTAGTCAGGACGTTTCTGGGTCTGTTTTCCCTAGCCAATCACAGAGCGCAGGTGCAGTTGGGCGTTTGGCGCTGTGGCCTTGCATAAAAAGTGACTGGATGCCGTCAAGCTGGGGTAAATGGTGGATACACACTACTGGCGAAGAAAAGGAAATGCAATCTGAGTGAGGTGCTGGGTCGTCGGGCCCATACCCGGCCATCGCAGGCAAAGGGAGCCTTGAGGGCTATGCTGCGACTATAGGAGCTGTGGCCGCTGTGGTGAAAACCTAAAGGCGCAGGCCCGGGTGGAGCCGCCGCAGGTGGCAATGGTTTGATAGTGGAGGCTTGAGGCTCCCTTTGCTGGCAATGTCCAGTTCATGTGAACAGCAGATGAACATGGGTCAGTCCTGACAATAGCTGTCAGGGGCAGGGGGCATGAGTAGTTGAGCCCAAGAGGAGGGGCCCAATTTGAATGCTGTGTTAAACTGCAATGAACAGACCTCAACTGATGCTACAATCTACCTCAGTTGCCAAAAATGTGTTTGTTTTTTCATATATCCTGTCAGCCGTTGGAGTTAGCAGTCCCCGCCCTCGTCCCTACGTCACCACATGCACGCGCATCCCTTGGCTGCACACACAGAGAGGACCGCCCCTTTATGCCGTTCTCTCTCCTCATTGGATAAAGGTTGTAGGATACAAGGAAAGTTTTCTCCTCGGCTTACAGCAGAGCAGAGTGACTGACAGACCCGTGTTTCGGACCAAACACTCTATATAAGTGATTGCTGTCGGAAGATATAACTATTTAAGACTTATATTAACAAAAACATTCCACTTACTTCTGCTTTAACTATATAGCACTCCATGGTCATATTTAGTTCAAACAAAGAGACAGGAGACAAGTAGAGACAGAAACCACACCACTTCCTGTGCCTCAAATAATTAATTCAGGAAAAGACGGAGAGCAGACATTTAGTGCTTAACAGGAAATGGGAAAGCTTTCATTATCAGCTAACAGCAGAGAGTTGCCAAACAGACATTTCTGCTCAAATGTTGCCGCTTTGACTTTAAGTGCAAATACTAGCACAAGCAAAAATGGCTCCACTTCCAACATGGTCCTGTCTGAGTGTGCGTGACTCGTCAGCACGTAACCGCTCACAGTGTGAATGAAAATGTGTTTCCAGCGCCACAAATTCCCTCCCTCTATCCCCTTTTCTGGTGTGCTTGTATCTCCCTCCATCTCCACCACCTTCCAACAGAGCCTTGATCAACAATGTCCATTTCATCCCATAAACGCCGGCTGATGCCAAATCATAATTAAATCTCCACAGAGAGCTGCCTGGAAAAGATGCTAATTAGGTATTAAAATAACTCAGTGTTTTCATCCCTCTTTTTCTTGCTTTTAGACACAAATCAAATTAACTCTTAACTTTTGTGTTTTAGAGTTGAGGTCTCTATGCATTTGGCAAATTTTCTTACTTTATTCTATTCTTTTTTTCTTTTTTAAGGGGGGGGGGGGGTTAAGGGGGGAGTTTGTTGCCTTCTACTTACCCAGTGTTTTTTTGTTTGTTTGTTTTTGATCAGTGACAAAACCAGAGCTCTGATGTTAGACTCAACTCAGTGCAAATAAAGCAGCAATTACAGAGAGAAAGAGAAGGGAAGTAGATGAGAAAAGAAATGTCTGAAAAGGAAGGGAAAGAGAGAGAAAGAAAAGATGGAGGCAAACAGAGATGGAAGGGACGAGAAAAAAGAGAGTGGGTGGCGGGACTCCTGATCTTCTTCCTTGATCTCTATTGCACACATGACGCACACCCACACACATTTCACAGGTGTTGGCAGACACACACACACACACACACACACACACACACACACACACACACACACACACACACACACACACACACACACACACACACACACACACACACACACACACACACACACACACACACACACACACACACACACACACACACACACACACACACACACACACACACACACACACACACACACACACACACACACACACACACACACACACACACACACACACACACACACACACACACACTGGGCTAAACAACAGTGCTAAAAGGCCAGACTTCTTTCCAGCTTTCTCCTTTTGTCTCTCCTGGATGTGTCTGTAATTACAGCCTGGCCAGTGATGAACAGCAGGGGAGGCTGCTAATGCTATGGCTAACTGGGAGCTTTCAACCTTTGAAACTGTACATGTGTGAGCAAGAGACCGCTGAATAAGAGCCATAGAGGGAACAAGGTGACTGGCTTTTGTTCGCATTGTTTCCAACACTACACAGAAACGGAGCAGGAGTGAAGATGCCGTTCCTCGGCAGCTTCACATACAGTACGTTTCCCAGTGCAGCACATTTCTTTTGACTCCCATTCATTAATATTAAGTCAAATTTACCCACACGAGATAAAATAGTTGACTGCAAAGAAATTAGAGCTAAAAACTTGTTTTGTTGTTGTTAGCTGAATAGTACATAGTGCAAATTGAAATACTTATACATATACTAAAATTTCTGGCGTTGCTTTTTTCTGCTATATGTAAATACTTATTTACATTCATTCATTTCATACACACACCTCCCTATGCAGGTGTGGGGGCATATTCTCTGCTTATTTGCTGTTTATAGGCTACAGGTGACATTACTTGAGTTTGAGGTTAATGCATTAATATTCTATGTTTTAAAAATAAGGTTTTATTTATTTTCATGCATAAATCTTCTTCCACTAAATGTGTGTAGCCACAAGGCCTCCAAACTAAACAACAATATAAATAATCTGAATCTGTGCAACAACAACAGAAATATGTTTTTATCCGTCAGCTCCATT
This sequence comes from Trachurus trachurus, assembly GCF_905171665.1. NCBI lineage: Eukaryota > Metazoa > Chordata > Actinopteri > Carangiformes > Carangidae > Trachurus > Trachurus trachurus. Next base: position 10,747,635 of record NC_139901.1, read on the forward strand.
AAAAGACGGACATCATTGTCAATGCCCTCCAACAGTTACAAATCATAAGTCCACAAATACCTGATGATGCTGAGGTAAGGTTTTGGGTCAATTTAGGCACAGAAACAACTTGGTCATGTTTAGGGAAATATCAGAGTTTAGAGTCCTTTGGAATAATGACTGTATTCTTATAGGACATTGTGGTCATGGATGGAAGAAACTAACATTAGTTTTTGGAGACAGGAAACAAACAGTAAACCCATGTTAAAGTTACTTGCATGTTTTGCTGGTGGTACACAGCCAGTGTAGGCATTAGCAGCTTTGTGACTATCAAGGTCAAGTGGCTTTTTTAAAAAAAAGGGGGGGACTTATAAAGTGATGTTCACAAATTAATCCAAAATTGGTACTTGTCAGTGTCTGCAAAAGAAAGGTTTCAGGTTTGTGCATCTGTGAAAATATTTATATTTGTGGAAAATAGAGTTATATTTGATTTACAAATACAAACTTTATGAACTTCACGAAGTCTGAAATATTTTTGACCCCAAGCATTTCAGCAGATCGAGTGAGAACTGTGAATGCTTCTTTTTCTATATTTGCAGGTGTATAGTGGCTTGATATATTTTTTAGAAAATGAATTAATAACCAGTATGCATTATATATAATAGATTTTTGTAATGCGACTGCCGACTGCATACATGTACTTCAACTTTTTTTCACTATAAATTATTCCCTGAAAGTCACAGAGAGCATTTATGCAAGAGAGACCCTGCAGAAAAGTTGCCCATGAGATGGAGCAGTGGAAAAGTGTCTTATGTGTGCTCCTTGTTCACTACATTATAATGCAGAGTTACACCACATGCTCGCAAGCACACACACACACACACACACACACACACACACACACACTCAATGTGAAAAAATATACAGGACCGATGTGTAACCCTCATCTCAGTTTCCCTAGCAAACATTTACATTTCATCTTAGCTTGACCCAACTGATGCGTAACATGAAAAGGATAGTGCGGGCACGTGGTTACCCACTCCAGTCTTCCATTAGGGATTCAACAACAGAGGCAGATTGGACCTTCACGCAGCCATTGGTGCTCATAGCTCACTCAAAGACCTTCCCACACACAGTATAAGTTGTATCTTCTGGCTTATGTGTTCTTTTCACTAATGCTGCAACTGTTCCTTCAGGGAACATAGTCTATTTCAGTGAACTTTGTTAAAATGTTTTATTAATGTGCATTGTCCCTGATTGTTAAACCTTTAAATAAATAGATAACACTACAGAGGGATTGTGGGACTGCAAGGTGAATCAGAGAGGGCTTGTATATTAGTCATTCAGCAAATTCTTTAAAAGGGATATTTCAACATTTTGGCAAATTCGCCTATTGCCATAATCCCTATAGGCTCAGGAGTAGGTTCATTACCTTTAATTGTCGTTGCGAGCTGTTTTTAGATTGGCAGGGCTGCTCTGCTTACACAATGGAGGCTCATGGTATTTGAGTTTCCCTCATCAAACTAAATACACAATCGAACAACTCTAAAATGCACTCATGGACAAGTTGTGACCTGTACATTCACCTGTAACATTACGACACATGGAACAAATACTCATAACAACTTCAGCTTTTGAAGTCACTCTGCCAAGTGTGGCATACAGAGTGGGTTTAATATACCTACATTATTATTATTATTTACATGTTTAATATGATTTACATTCAGTACAGCTCATGTTCAGAGTGTGGTAGTAATTGTCTGTGTTTATGGTGAGAAAAGAGTGGTTTATTGTCTGAAAAATGAAATGTTACCTAGCAGTATGCAGTAGGCTACCTAACTCCGACCAGCAGAGGGCGCGTTCGCTACACGGTGTGTTCAGGAATAAGGAAGTCACGCGTGAATCTGTTTAGTGAATGAGAACACACACACACTTGAGTCTGAAGTTAGGCTCGTTCGAGATGAACTGCGCCTCGTCTGGACGGTCGGCGAGAGCAGGCGGCAGCAGCAGGGGGCGGTGACAGAAAGCTGCAGTCAAGTCGGACAGTTTCCAGCCGCCGTCAATACAAATAGGAAGTCACCAAAGTTATGCTGTACTGCAATTGTCCAATAAATAACCAATATATTTCTCAGGACATAAGTTTGATTCAGTGTGAATATTTTTTTAAGCAGTAGGCCTACAACATGAGATTCATATAATCTAACATTATACAACAGTGTTTGCAGTCCTTGTCAGTGCCCGATCCGTACCCGGAACACGATCCGTTCCAGCGCTTCTGCGCATGCGCCGTTTTACGGCATTAGCTTCAAAGCTATGCTAACTGATAGCCTAGCAGTAGAGCAGCTAAAAGTCCGCCGTAGCGTTGTTAAAACGTCACTTTATTAATTTTAAATATTTTTTCATGCGAGAAAGTCACAGTTTAGAGTCCTAATCTGTGGTCAGTTTATCCAATTGACGTCTGTTTGGAAGTTTTCTCCGGTTTTGGGAGAAGTGCAGAGCTAGCTGGGAGCAGAGCTGGGAGCATAGCTGGGAGTAGCCACCGGGAGCTAACGTTAGCTCGCTGCTCGGCTCATCTCAGAGGCAGCAGCCGGCCGGCTGAGGTGATTGACCGGTCACCCAGACGTCGTCATGCCGGTGGAGAAAGCGAGCAGATTAATTTATGGTCTCATTGATTAGTTTGTGTAAATGAAAAGTGAAGCTTCAGGAGGAGCTGGTCAGAGGAGCAGTGCTGACTTGCTGCTGTCTGTATGTGCAGAAATCACCACATTTACATCAATAAATAAATGTTTTACAATTAACTGATCGGTCTACATTACATTTAATTTAATCAGAAATAGAACAGAGGGGAATTCGTTGCGACGTGCTTGTGTTTTTCCTCATAGAATGTCTCTGTTTTCATCCATATCCGCGGTGTCTGCCGTAAACTAAAAGAAGGGGGGAGTGCGCATGTGCGTGCGCATGCGCAGAAGCGTCCTGGAACGGATCGTGTTCCGGGTACGGATCGGGCACTGACAGTCCTAACTAAGAGCCAATCAGCTCGTGATCTGGCGCGTTTCCCATCATGCCCTGAGGCTTGCAGGCGGTAGCAGTCGGTGGAGAGCAACTGCGGCGCCTGGCTCTAAAAACTGCGGCCGCCTTGATCTCGTGAGGTTATCGTTGCAGGCGCGTGCATGACGTCAGAGCAAGTCGGGATCAAGTCGGACACAAATCTAACCGGCATGCATTGTGTGCTGGTCACCGGCGATCGATTCTGCGCAGGCCTGGCTCATCTCGAACGCACCTATTGTGTGTGTGGCGAACTGTGATGATAAAATACATATTTTTGCTCTTTGCAGGTAAGAAGGGAGAGTTAGAATTGTGTAACGAGTGGGTGAATGTGTTATGTGTTGGTTTATTATCCCGTTCGGACGTTATGTATTGTTGTTTATAGACGTTACTCAGCCAATGTATCGTACGGAAAACGGCTAGCCTGTTGTTAGCACTGGTTGCGTAGTTACCGCGAGCAACAGGAAAACTATGAGCCGGTCAGCCCGGACTGCTCGTGTAGTTCATAAATAAATACATAAATAGGTTAAAATAGATACATGATTAATTTGACAATGTTTAGACGTGATTGATACTGTGTGTTTGCTAAATAAGTTGATATCTTGAATGTACATGATGAGACTGGTCAAGAATAGTGATACAGCAGTCACATGATTTATTGTTTTGATGTTGGTACAGGTGTTCATGATTTTTCTGTGTTAAAACAGTGAATATGTTTAGTGAATGAGAACACACACTTGAGTCTGAACTTAATATGTGTGTGTGGCGAACTGTGATGATAAAATACATATTTTTGCTCTTTGCAGAACAAAAATAAAAGACATTCAAATTAAATGTGTAGTGGAAGGTAGCTTCACTCTGCACCACGCTACACAAGCAGTCGTGTCAGGAATTTAGTTCCCCGTTACGTATTTGCCTCGAAAACAACTCCGTCTCGTAACGTTCCATTATTATTTCATAGCGTGGTAAATATGCACGTCCCAACTTGTCAATGAGAGCGTTTTGGAGTTGTTGGATTATGTATTTGATGAGTTTGAGGAGGGAAAGCCTGGAAAAACTGCACACCATGCAGAGCTCACATCTGCACCGACAATTAAATGTAATGAAGCTACCCCTAAGACTATATACCCAGGGGGCAAAATCCCAGTTTTTTGAAAAACGGACACGGAGCGTTGTAAAAGGTTTGACACCAGAAATGATATCTAGGAACTTCAAGGATTAAAACCTGGGTGGACAACCCGGTCAACTAGCTGCTGGAAAGCTACAGGGGACCAAAACCCCTTTCTGGGGTCATTTTGCTGGCGAAATGATGTAAATGCAAATATTTAGGTACTACAATGGCATAAATAGTCATACAACTATAAAATTTGGCAGAGAGTATCTTGACACATAGGGGGAGGCATGAAAAAAAGATTCTGGGGTTTGTTGCAACTCAATTTTAAGATATCACCCTCAACATCCCAAAAAAGACCAAAAAAAGTACTGTTCGCCTGACAAATTCTCATGAAAATTATTATTTTTCAGCACTTTATGGAGAATATCTATGCTTAACATATATATAGAAAATTTCCTTAATTCATAAGCTTCCATTTGAGTCCAAGATAGCCTTTCTACTAGCTACTGGAAAGCTACAGGCTGTCTCCAAACAATGCAACACCTATTGTGAAAAACTACATGTTAACTGGCCTGATCAGAAACCATTCTATTTCTGGTCTCCCCAAAGTGAACAGACAGATAGAGAAGACCGTTGGCCACAGCAAGTGGGGCTTTTGAGATAGAAAGGCTGTCTTGGTTTCAAATGGAAGCTTATGAATTAAGGAAATTTTCTATATACATGTTAAGCATAGATATTCTCCATAAAGTGCTGAAAAATAATAATTTTCATGAGAATTTGTCAGGCGAACAGTACTTTTTTTTGTCTTTTTTGGGATGTTGAGGGAGATATCTTAAAATTGAGTTGCAACAAACCCCAGAATCTTTTTTTCATGCCTCCCCCTATGTGTCAAGATACTCTCTGCCAAATGTTATAGTTGTATGACTATTTATGCCAATGTAGTACCTAAATATTTGCATTTACATCATTTCGCCAGCAAAATGACCCCAGAAAGGGGTTTTAGCCCCCTGTATCTTTCCAGCAGCTAGTTGACCGGGTTGTCCACCCAGGTTTTAATCCTTGAAGTTCCTAGATATCATTTCTGGTGTCAAACCTTTTACAACGCTCCGTGTCCGTTTTTTTGCTTTGCCCCCTGGGTAATAGGGATTATGGCAATAGGCAAATTTGCCAAAATGTTGAAATATCCCTTTAAAGCAAAGTACTGCAAAGCTTAAGTGTTTGAATGCAGATTTTCTTCTAATGAGAAAAAGAACTGGCATACTGTACGTTGGGCTTATTCAGTTTAAATAACACCAGTGAGTCTCGTTTCTGTCTCTGAGAAAAGTTTAAGACATTTCTCAACATTTCATCCAATTACACGCTTTGACGCACATAAACACAAACTTCCCCAATTGATCACTTGATTTAGTGTTCCCATAAACAGCTCGTTTGGAAACTTCAACTGGAAGGAATTTACTCAGAGTGATAGTATTGTAACTGTAGCTGAACACACTGATGGATGATGCTTAATGTTGCTTGTGTTGCATCCATACAAATTTGCCTCATGATGAGAAGCAAAGAGCAGCAAGCACGGTATGAATGATGTGTGTCAGCAAACATTACAACAGTGCAACCCACACAGTGTGACCAACAAAACTTTTACCAGGACACAAGATGAAGCATTAAGTGTCACTTTTCTAGGTCTCAACTCCCACAGTTCAGGCTCTTTGGCTTTGGAAAGCAGCGCAGTTTTCATGTTACAGATACTAGACCGCAACTCATCCGTGCATAACTCTGGGGCTCAGGGTAGGAAGGAATTCTGGGACAAAATAAATGTGTGGATGACACAGCAGGGGAGCAGCAAAATGAAAGTGTAATGGAAAAAATGCTGTTGATCATAATTGCCGGTGGTGAAATTGCTGGTCTGTATTTCCTCTAAAATTTCCCTGTGTGTCACCATTCACAGGGGCTCCAACATCTGCAATTATTTCGCCGGGAAGGATTCAGCTTGAACCTCTATATCACCTCCTCCTCTTCCTATTTCTCCTCCTCCCTTTCTCTCCCCCTCCCCCTCTTTATCCCCCTCCTTCTGCTCCGGACCAATTTGGGATGGCGAGGCGATGGTTATCTAAATGCAAAGTGATGCTGTAATAGCACTCACTGAGGAGGCGTAAACGACTGGTGAGACCCAGAAATGGAGGGATGGAGGGGGGAGAGGCAGAAGGAGGAGGGGGTATCAATAAGAGAGATACATACAAAAGAGGTGGAGGGGGAGGAGGCTGAGGTTGTATGGCAACCAGAAAGAGAGGGAGAGGAAATAAAATAAAATAAGAGTGGAAAAGCTGCAAAGAGGGATAAATTGAAATAGGAAGAATGGGGAAAGAGTGAGGAGGAGAAAGGGGGAAAAAGAGGGTTCAGGGGAGAGAAAAGGTTAAAGGAGGGAAAACAGCAGAGAGTGATAAGGAATGACAGGAAGAAAAGGCAGGGAGATGGAAGAGGATGTATAAGTTGTGCATACAAGGAGATGCAAGATAAAATGAGAGAAATTAAAAAAGCATAAGAAAATGAGAAGGAGAGGAGATAAAGACCAACCAATAAACGCAAGCAAGGAGGCTGCAGAAGAAATTCAGATGCCGAAAAAGTAGAAGCATTGGTTGTTTGTTAAAGTGCCTAAAGCAATTTATGTGTACGTGTACCTGACAAGGACCTCCTATGGTCCTGTGAATGACTGTTGACTCAGAAGCATAGCTGAGAGCAAAAAAACATTTTTACAGTGCAGCGAAATCAGTTGTACAAAGTGTAACTTTAACCTGGGAAGTTTATTCTCAATCTGCTACGCAAAGGTTCCCTCACATTAGCTGCACTTTCATTAACAATAGATCAAAACACTTCATGTGGAAGTTCACATGGAGATAAACCACTAATAATTATATCCAACCCTGCAGTATCCATCAGCTTCGTGTGGTGTTGGTTTTGCAACCTGTAACTTCAGACAGAAAATGTTCATCAACCTTTTACTGTTCCCTAATACAAGTTCTTTCAGTAGAAAATGGTCTGACAAATTGTTGCACTTTGAGGTCATTAAAAAAAAATCATTATGTTAGTTACGTTGCCATAGTCAGTCAGTTCATCACTTTGGTCTAAATGTCTCAACAACTGCTGGATACTTTGATAATTTGTGCAGACATTAATGGTGCCATAAGACGAATCCCACTGTCCCTGGTGATGTTCTGACATTTTGGGGTTTTAATTGAGATATCTTGATTTAAGAATTTGGTAAAGATATTCATGTTCCCTAGACTAGAGGATGAACTGTTATAAACTGAATTGTTAGGTCAAATCACCAAGACCACCATTGCATCACTTGAGGTGACCAAGCTGTTCCAGTTCAAGAGGCTCCTTCAAAACCGGTTGAGAAATGTGTGATTATAGGTTTCCCAAACTATGCTAGGATTCATTAATGACGGGTCACTTTTCAAAACAGTGACTATGGGAGACTCCACAAATCTTGATTAAGGATCGACAGGAAATCTGAAGACCAGACTGTCTCATTTCAGGTTGGCCTCTATTGGCCCCTGAGTTGGGACACCTCTCCTAAACACAGAGCTATTACCATGGTTTGTAGAGTCTTGTTTGAATGCAAAAAATGATCTTTCGCCAAGGTAACACAATGGTGATTGGGTCTCTGATCAACTGATGAAAGCATGCATGTAGGAAGTGTGATTCAAAAAGCTGCAATTACTATATCACTATATCAAAGATATCAAAACAGAAATTCCAGATTGCTTAACCTGGTTAGTTCTTAGACTAAACCTTGTCAAAACCTTACCTATGATGCTCACTAGATAAGAAACCCAATGAGAATAAGACAGTAGTTATAGGAAAAACATCACACCAATATCGTCCATCAGTCGAAGAAGTGAGGAAGACATCAGTCTTTGAAAATATCTTTATATGACTGTTGTCATGGCAAAGCCAGTGTCTACAAGAGGAAGGGGCAGCTACAGAAACATACGCACTGATCTCTCTTGTCTGTCTTGTTGGACAGCAGTGCAGCTGGCCATGTGGAGTGGAAATGTCACCTCTTGGCCTCTGCTAACAGACCAGTTTTTCTGTCTGTGTCCCAGCCAAAGTGTTAGCATTTAGCTCATTGATTTGCTCCAGTCAGTCGCTGTGATTAATCCAGAACAGGCAGCCTGCCCTGCATAGCTAATAGCACGTCTTCCACTGCAGGGGGGCAAACAGTCTTGGACAGGACCTGCTCATCAGAGACACCGACATATTTTCCCTGATCCCATCTGTGTTTCCTGCACTTGTTGACAACTGGGAGGATCTAGGTTACAAAGTATTTGCCTTTCACTCCATATTAGTTGCATTTGGAAACGGAAATACGAAGCACAGCGTCCTGCTGCAGAAAAGCAGCTATTGATTTCTCTCAGTGGAGAGGGGGAATGCTTAAATAGAAGGAAACACAGCAAGAGGGGAGATGGGGAGATGCTTTATGATATTAAGTGTCCAACCATGGATGGGACACTAGTGACATTAATACAGGGATTCATCTGGTGATTATTGAATCCAAATATGTGTGCACTCACTAAACTGTTAATTACAGAACAGTCCAGAACAAAAGAAACATAATGTTCATCTTCATTTCACTAGAGATGTCATCCCTTTAAATCACAATGTGACAAAACTCAACACTGTCCACACACCAGTGTTGCAGACACCATCTTTCTGATTTGTGGACACCACTTCTCCCTTCTCCTTTCCCCTGTAATCCTACCCCTCCTCACTTTTCCTTTTCACATCTCTCTCCTCCTACTGTGATCTGTCTGTGTTGTAGAGACTGGGGCCCAGAGCAATAAAATGTACTTGGTTGTCTTAAAAAGTTCCCCATAAATAAAGGAGAACATCTTTGTGGCTGTGGAGCACGAAAACACAAGGGAAGATGTATTTTCTAAGTACTAAATTTTAGATCCTCCAAACTCTATTCAAGGCTAAAAATCAAGCTTATTGTAACTGTCAGTGTATTTTGTTAATATTAATCTATTTTGTCATATTTTTTTCAAGGACCTTGAAAGAAATATAACAAAAATTTAGATTATTATTATTGCGTGGGAAGTCAAAGTGCTTTACAACAATAACTGTAAGGCACCAAATTGCTTTACAATGCAGAAATAAAATAAATACATACATCAGTACACACACACACACACACAATACAGTAGCCATAAATACTACACAACATGCACATGGCCATTAGACAAATGAAGCCAAGTTGGAGCTCCCTGTAGGTCCGAAGGAGAATAGAGGCAGGCCGCCACGAATAAATGAATGTATGGGAAACACTGGAATGATGAGGTCTTTCAGATAGGATGGAGTTTAGTCATTAACTTGCTAAGTCTCGCCTCCAGGACTACGAACAGACTACACTTATTACATGTACTGTTATCGTTAAAGGACAATTCCAGGCAAATTCAACTCGGGGGTGTATTTTCATATCATTTTAGGTCTAAAAGAAGGAATCTGAAGATTTTCAGTTTAATCGCTCCTGTTTTGCGGTAGTTGCGTCTGTCCCCGCATCGCCACGGCAGCAATGAATGGGAGTGGATGTAAGTTCCGCTGTTTAGGCTGTTTACAGCCCTCAAAGCCGCAATCTTTTTTCCACAGACAGCGTCAGATGGCTACTCAAACATGCACCGAGAAGTTTATTTACTTCAAGCAAGCTGACATGTTTGTAAAACTAGATCTAATTCAAAGTCTCCCGGAGTCTCGCGCGAGACCCAGTTGCCGTGCTCGGTGTGTTCACATGCAGTGGGAAAAGCTACCGTTTGTGTCATAAACACAGGAATATCAACTCTTTACTTGCTTCAAGTAAAAAAAACTTCTCGGCGTATGTTTGAGTAGCCACCTGACGCCGTCTGTGGAAAAAAAAATTACACTTCAAGCAAGTCAAGAGTTGATATTCCTGTGTTTATGACACAAACGGTAGCTCCTACTGTGCCTGAATACACCAGCACTGCAACTTCGGGCTCGCGCGAGACTCCGGGAGACTTTAGATTAGTTTTACAAACATGTCGGCTTGCTTGAAGTAAATAAACTTTTCGGTGCATGTTTGAGTAGCCATCTGACGCTGTCTGTGGAAAAATAATTGTGGCTTTGAGGGCTGTAAACAGCCTAAACAGCGGAACTTACATCCACTCCCATTCATTGCTGCCGTGGCGATGCGGGGACAGACGCAACTGCCGCAAAACAGGAGCAATTAAACTGAAAATCTTCAGATTCCTTCTTTTAGACCTAAAATGATATGAAAATACACCCGAGTTGAATTCGCCTGGAATTGTCCTTTAAGGGAGACAGAGGAGTAACTGAACATCAGGCACACAGAGCACGAGAGGGAGGGAGAAGTGGAGGGAGAAGCGGAAGGAGAGAGAGAAGCTAGTATGCTATGTAAGCTAGTGGTCCTGCGACAAGTATTACAAGTTGAATGGAGGAGTACAGAGAAAGTCCTGTGATAGACTTAAAGGGTTAGTTCGGGTCTTTTGATATGAATCTATATAGCATCCCCATCACCAGTTACGTGCTGTGACAGTGACTTTCCCCGGACTGCGTCCCGTGAGCGGAGTTCCGGTCTGGTTTCGGTGCTGACGAATGTAGTCCGGCTAGTTGGCTGGGGTCACGAAAATAAAGCGTTTTTCTTCTGAAAACAATATGCGTTCAAAAGAGTGATATATTTGCATCACAAAACCGTTGTCCACGAAAAAGTCTGACCTCGCAATCGCTTGGCGCTATTTTCTCTCCCTCCGTATCACTGCGCGCTGCCGCCTGTAGACGGCTGTGCGCGTTTCCATCAGCTGTTTCACTGAGTTTACTGCTCGGATAGTTCACATAAACATATCTGATTATGACACAAGTGATGAAGCCATCCCTTGTTTTAGCACAGAGCTAAAGGGAGAGCTTTATGGACCTGATGTGATGCTGAACCTCGTCAGATGGAGTTAAAACGAGCAGACAGAGAGAGAGAGAGGAGGGACAGGGAAGTGACAAGCTGAAGTTAGACCACAACTGTAGCTGTGACAGACAGGGTGACCAGGTGATGATCAGTAATGCAGCGCAGTCTGTGATGGAAGATCAGCCCGACAAATGTACACACACTATCAGACAATCAGGACGATTATTTTTTTCTTGCCGTTATAAAATAGCGAGCCTCCACACCAGCTGCGTCCACTGTGCTCTGGCTCAGCTGACCGGTGGTCAGATGGCGGTTATAGATCTTCACATGTTGAACTCTTTTAAACAAAGTGCAGCCAAACACCAGGCTAAAGAGAGAGAACTGAGGCTCCTCTGACCGCTGCAGGTGAGCCGCAGGTGAGCTGCACGTCAGCTGGCTGGAGCGCCGTTCTTTTTTTTTCTTTTCTTTTTTTCCAGCAGCACCGTCCGGTGCAGGTGATGCACGCTGTCTGTCTGTGTATGTTTGTCGGTCTGATCTTCCACCATGAACTGCGCTGTAACGATCACCCACCTCTTTTATATAGGTCTACCTAACAGTCTATGGCTCTAACACCATCTGACGAAGTTCAGCATCACATCAGGTTCATAAAGCTCTCCCTTTAGCTCTGTGCTAAAACAAGGGATGGCTTCATCACTTGTGTCATAATCAGATATGTTTATGTGAACTATCCGAGCAGTAAACTCAGTGAAACAGCTGATGGAAATGCGCACAGCCATCTACAGGCGGCAGCGCGCAGTGATACGGAGGGAGAGAAAATAGCGCCAAGCGATTGCGAGGTCAGACTTTTTCGTGGACAACGGTTTTGTGATGCAAATATATCACTCTTTTGAACGCATATTGTTTTCAGAAGAAAAACGCTTTATTTTCGTGACCCCAGCCAACTAGCCGGACTACATTCGTCAGCACCGAAACCAGACCGGAACTCCGCTCACGGGACACAGTCCGGGGAAAGTCACTGTCACAGCACGTAACTGGTGATGGGGATGCCATATAGATTCATATCAAAAGACCCGAACTAACCCTTTAAGTGACAGAAACATGTGTAATATACTAAGCGTAGTGTACAGTTGTGCCTAAAGCGATTAAGTTAACAGAAATCTAGACGGAGGATTTTAGAGAGTCTAACACACAACAACAGACTACTACAGGCACAAGCAGGAAATGACGTAGTGACAGTCTGGAGGGCGAGCCAGACCATTTGAAATCTTAAAAACAATAACATCAACCCTAAAGCGGATGTCAAGCCAGTGAAGGGAGGACAAAACAGGAGTGATATAATCTCACTTTTTGGTGCCAGTCAAAAGGCCAGCAGCAGCGTTCTGCACCAGCTGCAGGCAACGGAGTAAGCACAGCTCAGAGGACCCTCTCCTAATCTCTTGACTTTAAACAGAATACGAATTTGGTGGAAAGATCCTTTAACCACAGTACCGGTTTGTCTTATAAAATCAAGATTGGTGTCAAAGGTTACATCAAGGCTCTTTATGAAGAGGCTGGTTTTGGAAGCAAGGAGATCCAGACCATCAAATGGATTTATGCATCCTTATGGAAGACCAAATACAGTACCCTCAGTTTTATTATCATTGACCTTAAAGCAGAAGTGAGTGATATATTTGTGTTAATATAAGTCTTAAATAGTTATATCTTCCGACAGCAATCACTTACATAGAGTGTTTGGTCTGAAACACGGGTCTTTCAGTCCCTCTGCTCTGCTCTGAGCCGAAGAGAAAACATTTATCGTATCCTACAGTTTTTATCCAATGAGGAGAGAGAACGGCATGCAGGGCTGTGTGTGCAGCCAAGGAACGCCGTGAATGTGGTGACGTAGCGACAAGGACTGTTATGGTGCGTTCAAGGAAACTCGTATTTTTCCGACCGTGAAGTGGTACCAGTTCGATCTGGTACGAGTTCACCGGTCGGAAGTTACGAGTGGCCGTTATAGTGACTTTCACCGGTAAAACAGGTCGGAAAAACACGAGTGGGTTGCCTGGAACGCTACAAAGTCGTAAGTTGTGACTTGAAGCTGTAATTTACGATTTCAAAAGCCTGCCTGGAACGCAGCATTAGCGAAAACGACCGGATCACTCACTTCTGCTTTAAGGTGGCTTTAGCTCATCAAAAATATTGGTTTCAATGAGTCCCTACAGCTCATCCGAAGAGAGAGATAGATCTGCAGATAGATCATCCACATAACAATGAGAGGATATTATGCTTACGTAGGGGTGCGCGAGATTACTTTATCAGATCATAAAGGATTAGAACGTGTAGACGATCTGCCAAAGTGCAGAGATCGTAGGGATCGTCTGGGGGCACATTCTATAAATTGCAGTTCTATGCTGATTCACCGACACACCAGACGTATTACTAGCCTCGTAAACCAGCCTCTCGCGGAAATGCATTTCATTTCATTTCTCAGGAGAGTCTGGCCTCATTCCCGCTGTAAACGTTTGGCCTGAAACCCTCAGAAGGCTGAGCCAATCAGCGTCGCCGCTGTGATTGACACAGCACGTTGGCCAATCAGGGACTGACTGGTGCAATGCCCCGTCACTACACCAACTTGCTGATTGGCTGAATGGGGTTGTCTGTCAACGCTACTACTCCCGCTCAGCTCCCGCCCACCCCAAACGCTTACAGGGGGAATGAGGCCAGACTCTCCCGAGAAATGAAATGAAATGCATTTCCGCGAGAGGCTGGTTTACGAGGCTAACGTATTACGTCGTCAACCTGAAAGACCAATCATAGCAAATTACGGGCAGCGACGCGCTTTCTTACCCGCCTCCTTGTTTGTGTGTGCAACGGTAGCCGCATGGAGAGCCATGGCTGAAAGTCAAAGCAGGAGTTGGTCGCTTTTTTTTTTAAACAGCGTTTCACCATCTCTCATCTCTGCCAGTCAGCCCCTCCACCTGTCGTCTCTCTCGCGTGTGGGCGCACCGCATGTGCAAACACACACAGCGCATGGATAGGTTGCTCTTGGCCGCTAATAAACGGTAAATGCGCTATATCGCGTGGTTTTATTTTTAAAAACCATGATATGATATTTTTGCCATATTTGCTATGCTTACGGAAGATAGAGCCCTGAGGCAACATACACAAAGAAAATAACAGGGGGCCTAAAATCGATCCCTGAGGCACTCGACAGTGAGGAGGACACAGTAGAGGATAGGTTGCCTTACTGAACACACACTCATATTGTTCAGTTTAGTAAATCTTTTTCGAAACCTGTTAATTTAGAATAGTAGCTCAGTTATAAAAGTTGGAAACAAACTTTGAAATCCTGTCAAGTGTTGGTGCCGAGCTGTGCCCATTGAGCCACACCACAGATTACCTCCTTTCATTATTTCTCCCACGTGTTTTTCAATCCATTTTCAAATGATATTCAGCCTTTAAAAAGGTCTCAGAACAGGAGATTTTCTGAATACGAAGGGCCAAGGTTGTGCAGTCAGAGCTGAGACCTGAAGTTTTCTACAGCTTTTCTATGTGCTGCTGTATTCCTTTCAGAGCCTTTTCACTTCTGACTACAGATGTTCACAGTGATGTGGTTTTGCTTATAATGGCAGCCCTTACTCAAGAGGAGTCATTCGATTGAGGCGGCATTTGTAATCTTTGTGTATATGCATGTGTGTGCGTGTGCGTGTATGTGCCCACACAGTGCAAGAGCTCTCAGTGAGAACGAGAATGTCAGGGTAAAGCTGACAAAGATTTGTTTTCCGAGAGAGAGAAAGAAAAAATCTCAAATAAATTGATGTCCATTAAAAGCTGCCACTCAGGGCGAGGTTACCCTATCACCTTTCCTCCTCAACTTTATGTAGTAGAAAATATAATGGAATTTAAATTGTACAGAAAATTTGAACCTTGATAGCTTACATAAGATGCTGTGTAGCTACAGAGTTTGGTGTGCAGCAGTTGTGTCCGATTCCTCTCAAATGTAGTATTGAAAGACAAGAAACTATGTGACGCAGAAGCTAAACACAAACCCAGTATTTAGTGCTGCAAAGATGATGTTCGAAATCAGTTCCAAAAAGAAGATTCAACATCCATTTTTCACATATTAAATGAGGTTTCTTCAAGTTTCTTCCAATTTCAGAGAGACCAGGGACAAGATAACCAATCATGTGTTTACCACTGGGAACAACTGTCACCAGCAGCAGTCCACTGAACTTATGACACAACATTCACATACAGCACCTCATAAATAAATAACTGTATGAACTAGCAGAAAGTGTGCTTTGCTCCAGCACAATATGGAAACTGAAGACAGTAGAGTGGGTGAGGAACAGCAGCAAACAAAATGACATCTGAATGAAACGTCAAATTAGTTGATATGAATCACAGTTCTTAGAGTTCTTAGACCAACCTGTGCCTCAGACATCCTACACCTTTCACCAGTTCACACCATGCACCACTGTGCATACTCATATGGGTCTTTTAAGACTATGGGCATACAGATACTGGGAATTAGCTCAGAGCAGATGTATAAACATAAGTGCCACATGAATCTGACATTTAGAAGAAGAAACCACAGTGAAAAAGAGAGTAGCTCTATGCATATAAACCTGCACTGTACTAAGGGAGTTGTGTGTGTGATCTGATTAAGTGGAGATAAAAAATAAGGTGAGAGATGGAATCCAATATGCAGTTGTTCTTTCAGGTTGTGATTTCACTCGGCATCTAAGATTGTTGCAGTCAAAACACCCATTTATACCAAGGCAGCGCAGTCTGAGACTGAGATGAGCCGCTGCACTGTCGGCACTGCATCAACCACATCCCTTTGTCATCTCTCTGCAGCTGTCAGGACAACCGTCAAACAAGCTTATGTCTCACCTCAGATGCAGCTTGCTAACCACACTACGGTAGTTAACTGGTGCTTGTGTTAGCTGATAACATGGCATTTATTTTGCCACCACAGCTTGTATCTTGGGTTCAAGGTAGACTGTGATGTTTAGTCAAAAACCATCATAAAGTAGATTTATGCAACATTGAGATTACAACAAGTTAATGAAGTGTTGATCAGGAGAAGCCCAACATAGGATAAGATCCATTGATCTTTCCCTTGTCTTTCCTTTGTCTTTCCTTTAGCATGAGGAGGCAGTAATCTACAGTAACATAAGGGAAAGAGGACGTAATCCCCAGTCCCTGGTTTCAAAGTCCTGTGCTCTGTACTGAACACCCAATCACCCACCCTGCCTTCTGCTGACCTCTGTGCAGTATGACACATCTACTACTGTAGATTGGGTGGGTGTGGGAAAAAAACACTTTTTTTTGGCAGATTCTTACTACCAAGATTTTTCTTTTAGCAGAACAAATTAGTTTGCGTATAAATCAGAAATATTGCGTGGGAAACCATTTTTAAAAATTTAAGAAAACAGAGTAAAAGGAGCAGAAACATCCAAGAATCTGAGGAATGTGACCTTAACTTTACTTGGTGGCCTGGGGCTGACTTCAGCTGGATAAGTACTTCTGCTAACAGTACCTGCCTATTTAAAGCTTGATGAAGGAAGAAAGTTAATGAACCTGAACTCTCTCTGCTATTTCCCCTCAATATGCAATGAATGAAAGTGAGTCCTGAGATTTTGGCTATTACAAAATCTCTTAGGGAATTAAAAGAGAAAAAAAAAATCCCCCCTGGGCAGCCCCCTGAATTGTTGCACAAATTAATCCCCTTTCCCAATTCCATCAGTCGCCCCCAGCTCCCCTTTCAGAATCATCCCTTTTCAATTATTTCTCCCTCCTTTTCTAATTTCTGGTCACCATTGGAAATATCAGTGGTGATGAGAGTGAAGAGGAGAGGAGTGAATGCGTTATTAATTGCTCTGATGTGGATTAGATGTGAGCATCGTGGCCACCCACCAACCCCCCCACTCCTCCTCCAATCACATTTCAATTAATAACAGTCAGCCAGGCATCGCTTCAAGATGTGCTCGCAAGATGATTGGCCTGTCAGTCAGAGCTGCTAGGGAGCATTTGCAATTTGTCACCAGTTTCCTCTTTCCTTCTCTTTTTTCTCAATCACTCATTCTTGTTTCTATCTCATAATCTGTCCCTCTTGCTCCTCTCATCTGCCTCTTCACCCAGGTATTTTTTTTCCGACTATCAAAAAATCACGCCACATTTCATCCATTTATTCATTTCTTTCCCCCATGACAGCTTGGTCAACGTTTGAAAGGACTGTCTACAGTATACGTGCATGTGTGTAGGCCTGGATCTGTTAAGAGGTTTTCTCTTGCCCGAGATGGCATGCAACTTTAAAAACTGTCGTCCTGCACCACATTTCAAATGAGATGGGAGACAACACAGCCAGTTTCCATTAAGGCCTGTGCACTCTTATGATGAGCTGCTCCCCAGGACTAGCTTGCACTGAAATATACACAGAGTTGCAGTAATTTCTCTTTTACATCCCCTCTTCTAATAGTGATTTTCTTTCATCGCCTGTCTTTATACGCATTACAGCGAACAGCGACCATGAAGGCTATGGGGAATGATTCTTGTGATGTCCTGTTTTCACATGTGTCTCTCAAAGGTACCTTCCAAAACTTCAACAAGCTCCACACTTGATGCTTAGACATAGGAAATAAAACTTGTGGCTTAACAAGCAGCTAGCCTTTGATTTGGAGATAATTACTGACCATCGTCATCTAGCTTAGCCATAGTGAAGTCTCTTCCTTACAGTGAAACAGTCTTTTTGCCTCCATATATCCCTGACATTGATCTCAAACAGGTAATAAAAAGTATGCATCTGTCAAGCAAGCTTTATCAGTGACTCAAACCAAAGTCTGCAGGATCAGGATTACTATCCACAGAAGTCTACTGTTGGACTCTAAATGAGTGGATCTGGCAAGACAAGAAGTTCCCAAGCGGTCATTTGGTATTTTCCAATGCCTACGGTGCAACAGTGTAAGTTTGAGATGTACAAGAGCTGGTATCAGCTGCAATCGAGACCAATTGAGTGTTGGGGGTTTGTATGGGTGTGTAGTACTGGAGAGAATCTCTGGTGAGCGCCTGTAGTCAAGCCCCACAGGAAGACAATGTTTGGCTCTATCCATTTGTTTTCTGCTCTGTTTTTCTACTTCTCTCATTCATTGCTCTCTCTCTACATCCGTTTGTTCTTCTTTCTACACATTTCAAAACAGAGCAACTCCCCTGGTCCTCCATCTATGATCAATAATGCAGAATGACCGGACACAATCTCCAAAAGAGCTTTCAACAATCTTTCCTTGCGTGTGTGTGCATAAGCGTGTTCTCCTTACAGAAGGTAAATTATTTTTCTGCCAATATTTGAAACTGTGCTATTGTTATTGAGTCTCTGAATATGTTTTGGCAAAAACGTTTTATTTAATACTACTACATCTTCTCCTGTGGTGCTTTGTTCCATTTGTGTCTGATGCGAGGGGGCAGCTCCTGCAGGAATAACAGCAAACTAAGCCTGTGCTTCTTGACTGGTGTGTCAGAGGCCATGCAGCACCACGCTGCACAGAGGTCAGGGCAGATACTTCAAGGAGATCAACACTGGGTCAGTTGCAGGCAGTTGAGGTCAATATCAGTGTTAATTCTCAATTTCAACGAGTTTTGTACATGTTTACAGCTCTGATAAGGAAGCAGGGCTCTCAGAGCTCTGACCTTTTCACAGAGGCCAAAGAGCCAATCCGTTCTAACACTCACCATTATCTTTTATCAGAATTAATGAAAAGTGAATTAATTGAGCTTCTTGTGCAGCTGATGTATTGTCTAATATCTGAGGAAGGCATGGTTTGGCATTTCTCAAGCACTCAATGATTTGATGTGGCTCTGAATTTTGCTGTGTCGTTGAAATTGTGTCCGCGTAAACACAAGCCTGCTGCACTCGGCTCTCCAACTGCAATACTACAACCACAGTCAGCGACACAATCCGCGGCGCTCGTGAACATTTCTGACACATAGTTATCCCTGAAGACAAGGTTGGGAAATTGATTTTTCACAGATCTCAGGATGGAAATGACAAGGAGACAAATCAATTTTTTGTTTTTGTTTATTGGAACAATTGTCTCCTTTTTCAGTTCCGACAGATGCCGTATGCCTTCCTCATGGCTGCAGATAGTCACAAGACTCAATTCACAAAACTCTTGTCTTTAGAAATTTACTATCAAGCGGTAGACACCAGCCAATCTCAGATATTATACACATAAAAAGATCTAAATAACTTAAAACAATCTTTTTTTGGAAATGAGCCAAAAGCCTCTGACAATAGTTATATGCAGGCTTTGCTATGTGCTCCTTATTTCATAGTAAATAGCTGAATCCTTAATTTGCAACATTCTCATTTAAAGATGTTTTCTGCATCCGTGTTGCTAAGCACCATAACTTCAAGAGTTTCTACGCAGCACTGTCACCTGATGCACAGTTCAGTAGATGAACAAACACACCTCAGTGCTGAATCCTCCAACACAAGACCACAAACTCTATAGAAATTATAATGGCACTCAGAGGACACACACCTCTGGCAATCATGTATTTGCCAGTTTTTTTGTTGTTGTAGTTTTTTCCTTTAAAATCAAGACGCATATCATCTACATATGCTGAGAAATAATCTTATACATACTGGTGAAAGCACACCTTGGCATAGCTGATAAAACATGGTTTGATAACTGGGAGATGAGGTTACTGCTGATCTTTAAACTATAAACCCAAAAAGACCCAACACTGAACACAAAATTAAATCCATCATGAGATGCAACCTATCAGTGATGTGGATACTACTGTGAATTTCATGTTTTCACTCATCTTAGATGCAACTAATGAATCCAACTATTTACACTGACCTGAGCAAAGCTATTTGACTCAAAGATAATGTCAGGTTTACCACTCAGTTTCTGTAAGTGACACTCGTAACAGGCATCAATGAGCTCAGTCCCCAGGGAAATACACACAGCCAGTAGCCTACTCAGAAACTAAGCCTTAAAATGCGTTGTCAGAACTTTGTGACGTCACAACGAGCCCACCTTGACACCAGACAAAACCAAAAATAGCACCTCAAGAGTCACACCAGAAAAAAGTACAATACAAGTAGTGCTGGCTATCACTGCTCATGCAACTCATTCAACTACAGAGTTATTCCTGTTCCTAAAATTTAACCGGATATAAACTGACTGAATCACCTGTAACGTCAATCACAATCAGTGATAGCGAACAACAAAGAGATCAATTGATTCAAAATATCTGTGTGACTATACCGACTTCAGAATAAAAGGCAGGGGGAGATGAGACAAATCTGAGCCAGTTTTTGAAATGGTTGAACACTCAGCCTTATCTTGAATAAGTGTGGAAGTGCTCTGATTGACAAGGCAGATGCAAGCCCCCCCTCCCCTCCCCGGCGGAACAGCAAACACACAGCTGAGCTTAAGGAAGCAGGAATGTGAGGACAAATGAGAAAAGCCTTGGCCTATCTTCTTTTGGCTGAGTGGCTCTGCACCACCGTCGCTCTCTCACTCCGCTTGCTCTTCTTTCTTTATTAAAACGAAACACATGTAGTGTCGGGGCGTCCAAGTATGAAATTCAATTCTCATCCCCCAAACGGTGTTTTTATTAAAGCCGTTACTATCACGGTGAGCAGGCAGGCCTGGCCAGCTCAGCTTGGCTCGGCTCAGCTATGTGGGTACATACTGTACAAGGAGGAAAGGGACAGAAAGCATAAGGGAGAGAGGGCTGGAAGGAGGAGGAGAGACGGAGAAAGACTGTGAGGAGGAGGAGAGAGAGGGAGGATACAGTGTGAACAAGGCAGCAAAGGATTGGGGCAGTCAGCAGCAGGGCGACAGAGGGGCTTAATTTGCCCAAAAGGCAGCTCAGCCTCTTATGCAATTTAACCAGGACGTGCTTGACTTGAGCTTGGGTTAGTGCCCCGGCACGCCCCGGTGCACAGAATCAATTGCACATTGGACAGAGAATTACACTGCAGTCTTGTTTGCACCGTGTATATTATTTTTCCATCACCATGATAACATTGCCCTCAATTATGACATAACAGCTTCAAAGCCATCATCAGAGGCTATATTCTGACTTTAAGAGAGCTTTCTGACATTGAGTGATTAGACAGTTGTTAGTCTTCCTTTATGTAATAAATCAGATAGAATTACTTTGCACATATTCTTTTACAACTGAAACTCTATTGGCTTTGTTGCAAAGATCCTGAATATGTTAAACAAACCTGCTACACATCCATATGATTGCATTGTTACAAGTGAGCCTGTTGCCATGACATTTGGCCCAAAGCCTTGTTGTTCAGAAGTACAGCCTTGCAGAGCTTCTAGCATGACTGTAGTGTGTGTCAGCTAGACAAGAAAACATCCTCAAAGCCAACTACATGCGTCAATGTTGTGGCAGCTGATATACTGCATGGAGGTATGGAGGTCCTCTTTTCTGATTTTTGGATTTGGCGAGTTGGACGCAAAATGACGACAGGGGAGAAGTCCACTGAGCCTCAAACTGCTCTTTAGAAACATGTGTACGTGACGTCACAGAACCTACATCAATCTCTAAGAACAGTCTATGGCTGCAGCATTAACCACAACATTAAACATCTCCTCTTCCCTTCTCTCATATGAAGGCTGGCTTTCAAATTCACCTTCCAGTGTGACCATTTGGATGGAGCGACGCGTAAACACTTCATTTCTGATGTTTTCGACAGCATGTCTTACAAACTAGTTCTGACAGACCATAAACTGGCCCTTAAGCTGCTGCTAGTGTTGCTGCTGCTTCTGCTGCCATGCTACTCTCACCTCAGAGCCTGTGTAGACACAGTATTACTGTAGATGATGAGGCTTGATGTAAAAAGATCAAACTATTCAGGAATGGCCATTTTTTTCCAAGGCATTTAGGCTATTATAAAAAAAAATAAGCGGTTGAACCCTGAGACTTGTGTTGTTAGCTCTGAACTCACAGAAAATAAATATGAATTGTCAAACACTCCGCCACAGCTGGATCTTTCTGCTATGACTCTACCCCTTCTCCTTCCCGACAGTAAATACACAGTCGGGGTCAGTTGACCCTGTCTGTGCCTCAGAGAAAACAATGCATTGTGGCTAAACTATTCTGACAGGCCTGCCCTTTTTACACATGAGGAAGACGAAGAGGAGAAGGGAGAACAAGAGTGCAGCCTGGGTGGGTGGCTTGGTGGTGGTGGGGGTTCAGGGGAACAATGCAAACAAGTGAGGAGGAAGTCACTGAGGACAGGGAAGAGAGAAAGTGAAGAGATGACGATGAGGGTCACGGATGGGCATGACTGTGAGGGTGGCTGTGTGGCTGGTTGGCTGGCTGAGTAGATGAGAGGATGTTTCATTGGTTGGCTGAATTCAGGGCTGGGAGGTTGACAGGCTGCACGGCTGACTGACTGGATTTCTGACCAACAGGCTGCACGGCAGGTTGACTGGCTGACAGGGCTCTTGACGTGCGTAAAGGTTGGCTGGCTGTCTCTGTGGATGGCTAGTTGGCTGTCTGTGCATTCATTATTCATCCTCTGTATCTGATGATGTGGGTCAAGCTCAGTTCCAGCCAGCTGGGGCTGCAGACAGGCAGACAGGCTCTGTAGCGAACAAGGCCTTTAAGCTACAGCCTGCAGCAATACAGCACAGGTTGCAGCATCAGCAGAATCCTAATATACTGTACTTCACTGTGTCCTCTTGTTTGTTCCATCAGACATTCATTTAGGCTTTTTTTTTCAATTAAACAGGACCATATTTTCAAACCCTGAAACCAGGACTATTATGTGTACCGCATGTCTACTCATCCATGCACGTAGGTGTCATTAGGATGGGGCAGGATTTTGTTGGCAGGTGTTACTGTCTGTGTATTGCCTCACCTTTGCTGCTGCTGATACCAGCTGCGGCAGACTGCCCATGTATTCCCCCTCTTTTCCCCCCATTTTCTGCTGATGTGCTGAAGTGCTGACATGGGATGACCCATTTGCATTCCCTTTGCATATTTGTATAAATACCATATTAATTATCATTAATATTAATATTATCATGAAAAGGTGCTTAAAACATCAGGCTCCAATCCACAGTCAGTTACTCTGACTCTGATATTTGAGGACTGTGTTTCAGGTACTCTGGTTCAGCAGTGTAATTGACTGAGACCATGTCACCGCTTCCAAGATATGTATGCACTTGGCATATTTATGTCACGCAGAGCAAACCGGGCAACTCTAAGCTGCACAGGAGACCATGATGAAGGAGCTCATGAGGAAACCCTGCAGAGGATCAAGTTGTGCAGTTAATAGTGTTTCTGTTTATGCAGATTATTAGAGAAGGTATGGGCATATAGGAGGTATGGACCGCCTGCTAGAGAGAGACAGACAAGCAACTAATCAGATATGGCTCATTTGCCTTGAAAAGCATGGTGCTAATAAGGTGCTACAGAAAGACCCCTTTTACAATCTGAAAAACCTATAGTATATTATTTGTACCATGTACTTGGGCATTACAAGGGTATGATGAAAGACATTGGCTACAAAAAAAACACAAGCTCAATATATTACTGGCTCAGTTTTCACTCCCTCAGCTTGTTGACCTTGTGAGTTTCTGAGTGAAAGTATTCATGGTGATCTTTTTTCTCTTATCACAATTGCTTGTTGAGATGACACATCAAACTGCTGCCTAAGTTCCTTAAAAACACAAGCAAAGGGTTCAGTGAGAGGTCTTGATGGCTGCAAGGCCACTGCAACTTGAATCCTGAGAGAAAACCTCTTCAGGCTGAGTCGAAGCTATAACCTTAAAACCTTCATTTTCTACATTAATCTACCTCAACCATCCTTTTTATTATGTTTATCTTCCTTTCATTCTTTCCTTCAGCCTTTAGTTCACACCATGAAACTAATTTCCTTTGCTTCCACACCTCTCTCCACCGTGACTTTCTTTCTGTCCGTACTAGAATTCAAATGGTGGCCAATTAAGTACCAGCACATTACAGTAAATAAATAGCTTTGAGTAGATGGTAAATTATCATATAATACAATGCCGAGTTCATTCTTGCATGGGTGTTTTGTTACAAGAGCTCTATACAACCCGAAAGTGCTTTATGTTAAGAATTTATTTACCTCTTCCTCTCTGGATCTCCCACCACTGACCTGATCCGTTCTTGGCAGCACCGAATCTCCCATCATTCTCCGACATCATGCATTAATTCAAGATGAAGTGAGGAGTAGCAATGGAGATTTCCCCCGTGGCGAGAAGGCGATGGCTGTGATTAACACCAGAGAAACGGTGGGCTGGAAGAGGAGGAACATGAGGAGAGAGCTGTAGGGTGAGGCGAGGACATCCCCCAGACCTGAGGGCGAGAGATTAACATGAGGGGCATAAGTGAATAAAAAAGGTGGAAAAGAGAAGACGAAAGTAGGCAAATGACTCATACCTCTCCCCAGCAAAATTGCAGTAACAGTGAGTAAGGCTTAATGTTGAAGTTTGAAGTGCTTGTCAATCTAGCAGACACGTCCCCAAATACATTAAGTCAATTAAGCCTTATTTTCTTCTCAGCGGAAAAATCACTGCCAAGACATATTATAAAAGGTGAAATCAAATACCGAGACATTTAATGAGGGAGATTATTTAGTCCATATAGGTGTTGTACCCTATGCCAAGAGTGGTTCAGTGCACAGCTTTGCTTCAGACTGAAATATCTCAATAACTACAAAATGAAAATTGATGCAGACTTTCATGCTCCCCAGAGGATCCTAAGCACGGTTGATCCCATGACTTCTCATGTGGTACCAGCAGGTTAAAGACTTCAACTTTCCTGTGACACATCGATGCAACAACAACATTTTATGTTCCTCAAGGGACAATTTGTTGGGTGATCAGCTGTACTGTGTGATTACTACAAATAAGCACATGCACGATAACAAGCATGTTGATCTTAGCATTTACCTTAAAGCTTCACAGTGCCAAACAAAGTGCAGTTATATCAGACTGTTGAGTCTGACTCATGCCTTGATTTATGGACCACAGCACCACTGCAACATTAAACAGAAGCATTGTGCAATAAGTCCATACCATATTAGTCTGACGCATGAGGGGAAGCGAAACTCCATATTGCCGTCTGTCTGCATGGTCACCAAAAATGTGAAACAATCTAAAAAGAACTACAACTGTATTCTGAATTTGTAGCATGTATTTTCATTTGTTTTCTTTAGATGCAGTGTGTTTAACTGTCAGGGTCATCGTAGTATCACCATACAAAAGGGCACCTATTGTGTTATGCTTCTGATCAGTTGTCTAATTTGGAAAGAGCAAAGCTTCGGTGCAATTGTGTGTAAGAATACTGTTGAACATAATCAAATTTATCACTTAAAGGTTGAATATGGAGAATTGCCAGAATACCACCATCTAATCAAGATAGGAATTGCAACAACAGAAAAATTGTTCCTGCAGTCGTAGCCAGAACGTTGCCAAGTATAACACACCGCTGCTTGGGACGCCACTCTGATCAGAGTAGCACAGAGAAGAACTATGCAGGATATTTACCTTAAGTTTCTTTTTTTTTACCTTCATTAAACAGCTTTGGACTAATTGTGATGTTAGATAAATGACTTGTAACTTGGAGAGTGGAGGCATTGTGGCTGAAAACTACTGTAAACCTGCGCGATCAGAGCCTCTGACCCGGTGTCACAGCTCTCGTCTCGGTGGCACCGCGAGTCACAGTAAACCATAATCACCGTTTATGACAGATAAGAGTACAAAGATACACACATCATAACATGAATATGATAATCCATTGATACACTAGGTTGATTATAAAAAGCTTTGTTGAAAACAAATGCACACGACCGGGAGGAGGTTTAGTAAAACAGTGGAAAAGTGATGGCTACTGGCTGGTACAATGTTAACAGGAAGTCATTGTCGAGCCCGTCAAAATTTCTTAAATTATTTAATTCAGACCAAACATATTTTTTTATGGAAAAGCAATACTTGTATTCTGCACCCATCTAAACGGCCTGTGGATGTATTATTTATTATAGCTTTTAATAAGCATTCTCCATATTCAACCTTTAAATATTCTTAAATATTAAAAACATGAGCAATTATTTGTCAAGAAAGTTGGAGAACATTTGAGAGGTTCAAACAACTGTAAAATTTAGAGCGGATCAGAAAGAATTTGTCTTTTAAACTGTCAGACGATTTCATTTTCTTTCTTCCAAAGTCTCCTTGTTCAGTCGCCGTTTGATTTATAACATTTTCTGTAACTAAAATAAACGGTTTTGCTACCAGAGAGAATGTTTGCTGCTGGCTAGCTGTATCACATGCCTTCAAACACCCTGCAGTTTTCATTACAGCCAAACATCAAACAAGATGATTTCACACACCTCCAACCAGAAACGAGCTTAGTGCGAATGAAGACCAGCATATTCTCTGATACTAGAGAATTGATGGCCACTTGTTAGAGGAAGATTGAGAGTAGCCTTTTCTTTAATTGTTTCCACATAGCATTATCTCCTGACATTTTTTATGGCCACTAGTTTCCTTGATATGACTGTATCATAAGTAAGGCTCTGGACCTGCCTGTCAGTGTGAGAGTGCTATGTCTCCCCAGTCTCCCAATCAGCTCCAGGAAAATGCCAGGTTGAGTTTTCAGCCTGAGTGCATGGGATGTGCACGGTGCAACCATCAGTGTCAGCAGAGTACAGTACCTGAAGCAGCCCCAGTCAAAACGCTGACAGGCTGGAGAGATGGGAGAAGGAATCAACCAGCAGTCCAGGCAGCCAGGCAGTCAGCAAACATTAAGTGCACATGAATTACATTAAAGAACTTTTGCCGTGACATTTTCTTAAAATTTACTTTCTTTTTCAGTTTTATCGTTTGGTTGTAGATCACCCCCTTACCTACTTACAGTATAAGGCATTGGTAATTTTCATAGGCAAATTTAATTCAGTTTTACTCTCTTTTTGGAAGAAAATCAACACATTTTAATCATTAGTGGAAAGGTATCTTTGGTTCATACACACACACCCACACACCTTTGATTTGCTGTAATAGAGCAGTGTTACCCTGTGTCTACCAGAGTTGTCACAGTTTGCAAGTCACATTTGATTTCACACCTCAGTATGTTTTCAGTAAAGCAAAAAGAAAATAAAAAATCCATTTGTAGCAAAGGACCACAGGTTTTCCCTAAAAGCTGCTTAGCCCTGATGGCACTAGCCCAGGTTTTGACCCAGATGTAACAGGCACAGCAATATAGGACTTTGCCAATATGGAATCATGAGGATATTTACACCCAATGTAGGTCTTCATCTGCCAACCATGTTCCAACTTATTGGCAGGTAAAGTCTGAGCATTGGAAGAGATAATTAGAGGATAGGAATATTGATCTGAATCACAACTCAACCAAATCAGACATCCTGTACTGGACAGCAGGCCACATACACATTACAACCCTATTGTCTCATGATGCATTCACTCACAGTATTGATTTCTGGTCATCTGAACTCAAAGCCCAAAACAAAATGTAGCCTCAAAGTACATTAAATGCTTAATTTGGCAGCATTTAACACAAGACGGACATAAGCTGTTATCCATTCTTATTCTCATCTACAACCTTTACAACGATCCTGAAATAACTCTCAGAGTGCCATTCAGTTCTTCTTGATTATGTGTTTCTAGTAAAAACACAAAGCTAGGGAGGGACTTGTCAATGATATTGATTGCCATCTATGGTACTAGCCAACAGCGTTGAATGTGCACCAGGAACTGTGGGATTGTTGGTAGCTAAACTCTTCACCTGCTGCTGTGGAGGATGTCCTCCACCTTCACCCACCTCATGGACCTCATTGACAAGTCATACAGAGATTAAGTGAGGGAAGATGATGAAAACAACGAAAACATTTTTTTTGGACTGGCACCATATCGGCTATGTTTGAGCCAAGAGGGGAAGTTGGCAGTTACACTAGCAAGGTAGAGAGACAGGCTCATCACCACAATGGAGGTGCAGAGTTAGCAGCACTGAGGCTGTGGTGGTGAGTGATGGGATATAGTTAGGCTACAGTACAGTAGGTGGAAGTGACATCAAATTTTGCTAAACAATTTTAAATGAATGCAAAATTAGTAAAAACCTTGAGTTCAAGTGTGTAGTACTGTTTTACTAATAAGGAGCATAGGGTTTATGATTTAGCTACTTCATTAAAATTTCTTCCATCTGTTTGTCCATCTGATGTTACTGTTTTGGTTTTTGTTAAGGATGGCAACTGTGATGTCTACATTAGTCAGGTTAATTTTCATGGGTTGTTTACTATTTTAACTTTAGTTTATCATTTAGAAAAATGTTTCTAACCTTGTCTTGGTTCACTACATTATCACAGGACAAAGGCTTTAGTTGAGGGTTTTAATGCCTTGAACCTGTGACCTACATGGTTTCTATTGTGACCCTACACCCATCCCTAACATTTTTTTCTTAGAATGTGTTTGATACTGACTGGCAAGGTGTTCCACTGTTCTGCTACTGCAAAGAGTGCAGTACATTGAGGAGCTTTAAAGCTAGTATTAAAAAAAAGTGGCTAAAGGAAAAACAGTCATGCACCCCTAAAATGAAAGGGATATTGTGGAGAGCACCTTCCTGGAGGAGCGACCAGACAGCAGCAGGCATGGCTGCCCTGTCAAATTTGATAGGCGGTCATGGCTAGGTAACATCAGCTGATAAGATTTAATATAGCATTTGTTTTAACTAGCTTTTTTCTCATTTTTATGTATGGAATCTCAGATTTTGGATTTTAATGATACCATGTATGGATGTAACTGTTTTTACTTAAAAAGAGCCGCTTTGCCCCTTGTTTACCGTTGTCTGTGCCCAGGGACTGCAGATGAAAATTAGTGTATATCTGGCACAATATACGACTTGAGCATTGTCCTTAAATAAACTAACTAAATAAATAAATCAGATACATTGTTAAAGTAGAAATTTAAGACGGTAGAGTAGAGCACACAATCATGTCACTAGTTTACCAGTGGGTTTTGTTTTCCTTTGGAAATTCACAGGTTAAATGTGCATCATATATAATAATAATAAAATAATAGTCCAGAAAACAAGATCTGATTTGTCATACAGAGTGGACTTGTTTTTTCAAAACAAAGATGGCAGCACATGATGTGTCCATAAAGGTCTCGTCCATCTGTTAAACTGGGTGTCTAAGGCCGCCTGTCGCTCAAGAGGAGATAACTGAGCTTTTCCTCAGGTTTCTCATTCCAGTTTTGCTTGTGGGAAAAGCTCATCTAAGCATTTTTCCTCCTCGTCCCCATTAAAACCTGCGTCTGATGATGGTTTCTGCAGATGCAGTGATTTTCTATCCTGCTGTTATTCATCTTTGTCCTGACTTCTAAATTCAGTAAATCATTAAAGATGTAGCCTGGGCTTTTATGCCATCTTTTAACACATTCCCCCTTCATGCTGTATTTTTTCCCTCCTTCTTCCCTCCTTTCCTGTGCTTTCTCCCTCAGAACTTTGCCTCCTTCTCCCAAAACAATAATAACAAGCTTAGCGATGCAGCTCGCTGACCGGCTCATACGCCAGAAGGAACTGAATCCCACAGCTCAACACCAACAGATAATCCTCTCCGCAAAGCCAGCCTTCCCCTTCTGGAACAGTGCTCTCATTTACACCAGAGTGACCCTCAACTTAGTGCAGGAAAAGGCTGAGA
Source organism: Trachurus trachurus (assembly GCF_905171665.1). Lineage (NCBI taxonomy): Eukaryota > Metazoa > Chordata > Actinopteri > Carangiformes > Carangidae > Trachurus > Trachurus trachurus. The sequence continues at coordinate 10,777,404 of NC_139901.1, forward strand.
GAAAGGAAAGATGGAGGCAAAGACTCAGACACAGAATGGTTTTATAAGGGAGGTCACAGAATTTTGGAAGTCAGACAAAATGCCAGAAAACTTTTTAACTTCACCGTCATGTCTTGCATTTTTCTCTTTGCTGTAAACCAACTAGAGAGAGCCACATTCTGACTCTAACCGTGGCCATTTCACCCTTCTGCCAACCACACAGCAACTGGACGAGTCAGAGTTTTAAAACTCACACAGAGAAAAAACACACATTGTGACACAGGGACGGAGAAACCTTGTGGTTCTGCATCTGTCCTCAACCTCTGACGACTGCCAAAACCAACACAACAGCAGCTGCAAGGCCCAAACAAGAGGGTGCACCATTAGACTGCTCTTCAAAACTGTAACCACAAGGTGGACGTGGTCAGATCACATCAGGCACATAAAACCTTGGTGGTCAGGTTCGTTTGACAATCTCAGAAACAGAAAAAAACACCTTCTCTATTCTCTCCTTTTTTGTGCATCATGATCCATTCAAGCAGTTTGGTGACATACTGGACTTTTCAATCCAAAACCTTATAGGACTCAACAAAAATAATCTAAAAAGGTGTGTAGGCATGATACTCACATAAAAAAAAGTGGGTACAAGAAAAAGGCATTAAGAAAGAAATACAGTTATTTTCCTCTCTCACCTTCCCATGAGGAAGCATTGAGGCCCTTGACAATTAATCACACATGAAGTTCAATATTTAAAAACCATTCACACAATGTGTTCTAACCATCACGATGCAAACATGAGGACTGATAGAGATGAACTGTGCATCATTGGGTATGCAGACAGGATGGACACCTTCCAACAGCTTTGAATGTCTGAACAAAATGTTAGAGGTGGTCCTGATTTGACGTTTCCACCTTTGATTTGCAATTTAATGTTTTTATTTTGTTATTCTGTACAGTCACAGGCAAGGTAACCTATAGAAAGAGCCATCTGTGGTCTGTTTATGGTTAAAAAAAAATGTGCCTGCCACTATGTAAATTGATTGCTATAGACATGTCTCTCTCAGGCTACATAAATAAATTCAAAAAATTGAATGAATAGAGAAATAGGCTACAAGATGAGAGTTTTCATGATCAGATTTCAACTCTCAGGGTTTTACATTGTATAAAAAAAGTCTCCATATGTCCCTTATCGTCTTTCATCACCACAGTTTCCACTGCAGAGTGCTGTATCACGTGAAAAACACATCGTCAGTGTTGCGATTGTGGATTCTTACCTTGTCTCTTAGCCTGAAGACATCTTCCTGTGAGTCAGGTAAAGGATTTTCTCTCTATCCAAACCCACCATCAGAGCTACAAGGTTCTTCTTTCACGCTGCTGCAACTTCAACTAAACTGAATATTAAGGGGTGAATCGATAGTTGCTTGTTGGAGCACACAGGTCAGAGAGCTGGTGCAGTTTGTACCAAGTTTTTAAAACTTTCAATGTTGGTGTCACAGCAGGTGTAGCTAATCAGCAATCAAGCCAGAACACCTGCTGTGACATCACTGATTGGGGCGTGGCCACACATAGAGCATGTCTTAAAGGTACAGACTCTAAAGAGAAGCAGAAGTTCCTAAAATAAGATGATACAGTGTCAGTTTATAGGCTAAGTTACCTTCGCCATGTGAAGTCTGTATTAGTCGCATAAAATGATGAATGTTTAATTTTAAACAGGGATTATGTTGATATAGCTATTATATTACTATTATCAGATGTTATTAAACCCAACTCATCAATAACAGGATCGCGATATTGGACCACTGCTCACTTTACATCACACGCACACGCAGGCCTATTACACGTGCGTGTGCAAGAAAGAGAGGGGGAGAGAGAGAGAAAGAGAAAGTAGTAAAAACACCTACCTCAGGCGTTGGTCTCCCATCAGGTAAAAGCTACTGTTGTTTATTCCTCAAATGAAGCCCATTAAGTTGTTGAGCCTCTCCAGTAGAGTTATCCATCACTGCAGTTGAATTAGTCGAAACGGCTGGACGCATAAAAACCCAGGGGGCCGTCTGTGTGCGTTAAAGCAGAAGTGAGTGATCCGGTCGTTTTCGCTAATGCTGCGTTCCAGGCAGGCTTTTGAAATCGTAAATTACAGCTTCAAGTCACAACTTACGACTTTGTAGCGTTCCAGGCAACCCACTCGTGTTTTTCCGACCTGTTTTACCGGTGAAAGTCACTATAACGGCCACTCGTAACTTCCGACCGGTGAACTCGTACCAGATCGAACTGGTACCACTTCACGGTCGGAAAAATACGAGTTTCCTTGAACGCACCATAACAGTCCTCGTCGCTACGTCACCACATTCACGGCGTTCCTTGGCTGCACACACAGCCCTGCATGCCGTTCTCTCTCCTCATTGGATAAAAACTGTAGGATACGATAAATGTTTTCTCTTCGGCTCAGAGCAGAGCAGAGGGACTGAGAGACCCGTGTTTCAGTCCAAACACTCTATGTAAGTGATTGCTGTCGGAAGATATAACTATTTAAGACTTATATTAACACAAATATATCACTCACTTCTGCTTTAAGAGGCAGCGTAGCGCTCTGCCTCATGGCGTACATGTTTAGTCTATGTGGGAACAAAGTGCGCATGCGCAAACAGCCACATAGCCTACACACTGTACTGACAGAAGAGGAGATGACTGTTATACTATAACAGCACAGTCATCAAAGCAGAGGTACAGTGAACCAAAATGAGACAAAAATGACTAACTCACAAATTTGCAAGAATAAATAACACAGGTGCTATTATGGCCTGATGGTTATGGGCTAAAATAAGTATTTCCCTATTGAAAACAACTGTATAGAGTTTAAAAAGAAAGAGCTTCCATGTTACAAGAGTACTGAGACCTGAGCACTGCATTCCATTCCTCATGTTTCATGGTGTCAAGAAAGACCTCAAAGATCCACCATCTGTTTATCAAAACAAGCAATGTCTTTTTGGCTATTTTCTTGTAAATTTACACATTTAAACCTGATCATTCTTCTCTCTCTCTTTTTTTTATCAAAAATGGTCAACAATTCAATCAACAATTTTCACACAAGATATTTGAACATGACCATATCACAGTAGAAAAAGCACAGGTGTAAAGAATGAAATCAATGACATCTGATTCTATACAGAAACTGCTTCGGTTTAAGGATTGTGAGCAGAGTTGATGTGGTGTGTGTGTGTGTGTGTGTGTGTGTGTGTGTGTGTGTGTGTGTGTGTGTGTGTGTGTGTGTGTGTGTGTGTGTGTGTGTGTGTGTGTGTGTGTGTGTGTGTGTGTGTGTGTGTGTGTGTGTGTGTGTGTGTGTGCATATCCTTTAACATGAAGTTTTCCCTTAATGTGAGTTGTATGGTTTTATGCTTGCTGGCTCACACTGTAACAACTTACTGAAGACTGAGCCATCCTTAGTGTTATTAGCAACACCCACGCTTTTCCTCCTACTGCTACTTGTTTACACCAACTGCTGGATGACGTCACTGATGTGCTCTCTCTCTCTCTCTCTCTTTCTCTCTCTCTCTCCCTCCCTCCCTCCCTCCCTCCCTCCCTCCACAAAGTCCCAGCCACTTCATTTTAGAGCTTTAATTAATTTTGCTGCTGAATCTTCGGCATCCTGCTTAGTCTCATTCAAGAGACACCAGAGAGAACAAAACCAATTTTGCTCATACAGTCAGTTACCTAATGACGTAAATCTACCTGATAAAGTCTTAAATGGAAATTATGCAAATGTGGAGGGTTAAAACATCTTCAAAACAAACTTGAGCTCTGAAACAGTAAAGTTAAACTATGATCTTGATAGATTCATTACACTGAGTAATAATAAACAGCCCAGTATTGTGAGCATCAGGTAATGTAATAAGGTGAATGGCAGGAACTGCCTTAGTTAAAACAGGTAAACAAGTCATTTGAGTGTTGTGGTGGATCTGACTCCAGGAGACATTTGGTCTTGTTCTTCATTGCTTCCACTGATTACACCCTAAATTTTTTATGAGCATCTTGAAACTCCATCGGTCAAGTTTTGGCTGCAGACCAAAAAAGATATTTTAAATGCTATTCACTAACTCATTGGTATTAATAACTCTTATCAACTCCCTGCAGATATAGTATACTGTTGGATAACTCTGGCTAGGCTCCCATGTTCTATGAAGCAGGGGTTGTTAAAGTGTGGGAACGTTGGCCCTCTCTCAGAGGACATAAAGACAGGTGGTCAACATTGTGCGTAAATCCTATTTCATATGTGCTCTCGGCAAGAAACTGATTTCGCCTCCTTATTATGTGTGGCCTGAGAGGCAAGGAAGGGCTGAGTGAATCCATGTACTGCACACAGGTTTATAAAGAGGTAACGGAACAAATCGGTGCTACACAAAAAGAACAGTCTGCGCTTCTGTGGAATGTATTCTATGTCTTCTGCACTTCACCTATCTAAATGTGTATTTTCAGTTCACACTGCTTATGAGTACAAGTTGATAATGCAGAACTAATAGAACAGTAACATACGCAACACTGCTGAGAACCGCTTTCTGACATATTGTGTGAGACATCAAAATGATCATGTAGTGTGTTCACACTGCGCAGTACGTAAAAATTTTATATACGCAATAAAAGCCCATTCATACACTAAATTAGCAAGAATGTGAGTGTGCTGAACGTAACTAACTGCCCCATCATGCACTGCAGCTCTTCAAAATACAATAACTGCAATGTGGAAGCTCGTACAATCCCCACTAGCCATTGCTGTCGCTACCGATAAATGTAAAATCAACCTGGGATACTGGCTGTATGCTTCAGTGTGAACATCAGCTTGGTTAAAGGCAACTAATGGTGTTAATTCAATAGGCAGTGTGTTGTTTGGGATCATTGAGTATGTAGTAGGAAGTACAGTAGGTGGTTCTAAGCACAGCAGGTATTAACTGATCACTTTTTACCAGATATGCCAGTGCGCCAACAACGCACCTTATCACAGCTCATCTTTAGACCCACAGTCTCACAAGTGTATTCAATATTTAAACAATGTCAGTGCTGGACAAAACACTGTCAATTGTCTGAAACTGCTCCAGTTATAATATATACAGCTGCAGACCCGTGCAGCATGTACCCTGCCCTTACCCATATGTCAGCTGTGATTGGCTGTAGCCCTCCTATGACCCTGCACTGATAAACGCCACGGTATAGACATTGGATGGCTGGATCTTTAATGCGCACATTGATACAGTAAGAATAATAATAATGATCAAACTTTACAACAGCATGAAATGCGGGAATGTATTGAAAAAGGAATAACTGTAGATCAATTTCTTCACTGAACCAAACTCTGTGTCCTCTCTCATTGCGGTCACTACATTTAACTACATGATCTAGTTATTTTTCAAGTTAATTTTCTCTTGTATCTCACCTCTACTGAGTGATTGCCTCACACTTTGAAAACTGCTACTATAAATCAACAACCCACAGGATTTGCATTGGGTTTTCTTTTTCCCCTTTTTTTCTGAAATTTTCACTTGTCTACGTTCTGTTTAGTGGCTCATTACAGACAGCAGAGAACTGTGCTCCCTGTACTGTGTTTTGTTCTCAGTTTTGATTTAGTAAAAAAAAAAAAAAGTATTTGTTATTCTCCAATCTGACTTCATCATTTATGAAGAGAATCAGTTCCCGAAATGAACATTTTCTCTTTGTACCTCTATACACTCTTCCCTGCCATTTAGAATTAGTGTTTTTACAGGGCCTCCATGTTATTGCAGCTACAATGAAGGACAGAAAATAATTAGCTTTCAACAAATAGGCGAACACGAATGAAATAAGTCGCCTCTATTCAAAAATATATGAGTTTGATTGGAACATTTAGGTCGTAAAAATTAACCTTACAAAGTTAATTAGCTTTCCTTCACAGTAATGAGATCAGCGCTGAGCCCATGTTTATGTCTTTTATTCACAACTGTCAGCTGATAGACTGAGCAACAGAGAGGTGGATGATGGAGGAGAAATAACAGACAGGAGAGAGATAAATGGTAAGATTAAGACTGCTGTTCAAACTAAAACTGTACATGTACATCATCAGACACGACCTCCTGCACCGACTCCCTGCATTTGTCCGCTAATGTTCTCATCTCCCCTCTCCTCCACCTGCAGCCACTGACTCCACAGACAAAGGCTTGTTCTTCTCTCTCTCACACACACAAACACCCACAGCTTTCTAAGAGTGAGTCACGGGGATGCGCTGTGTGTCCCTACCTGTCAATCAAGCCTCCATTAGTGGCTACTTGGCTGGGTGGCTCGGGGTCCACTGCTGTACAGTAGATGTAGATGGGAGATGACAGCACTGTGTTTCTTCCTCAATATACACATTTCCCATCCGTGTGTGTAGTATGTAGTGTGTGTGTGTGTGTGTGTGTGTGTGTGTGTGTGTGTGTGTGTGTGTGTGTGTGTGTGTGTGTGTGTGTGTGTGTGTGTGTGTGTGTGTGTGTGTGTTGAGACTGTGTTAAACGTCACCATGGCCACGCAGACCTCACACACTCAAAGACAGAGCCTGTCCAGCACCTGTGACAGTGTTTGACACAAACAAGTGAAAAGATGAGGACACATTTTTCCCATTTTCTCACCAGTTCACCGCGTGCGTGTGTGCATGCTTGGATACATACCATCACCCACAGCCACGTCCCTGTAGGATTTAGATTATATGTAAAAATCTAATCTTGCTTTGTGGACTCGAAGAATTTTGTGAGTGCGTGTGTGTCCCTTGTGCCCCCCCTGGAGCTAGGTCCTCATGAATCATGTCAGAGCAAATCTGCTGTTAAAAGAAGCCCTCTGCACTGAATAGAAAAGCCACACATGCACGCACAGACACACACACACACTCACTCACTCACTCACAGTGGCCAGTGGCTGGTTTGTAGCCAGCAGCAGTGAATCACAGCGGTCATCACTCGGTGTTTCATATGCGGAGCATGACAGACACAGATTAGTTGAGCTCTGCTGTAAAGCTGCCGTCTGCTCTGATCTCCTCAGCACCTTCTCCTCTAATTTTTGAAATCTCATTTTGTCCTCTCTCTGCATCCTCGCCTCTTGCCTCCCATAATCTATTTCCTCTTCTTCTTGTCTTTCCTTCTTTCTATCCTTCATTCTCTTGTCCATACTTGAAACTCCACCCAGCTGGAAGCCCCTTTTGCTGTATCTTATTTCTTTATTATGCAATAACATTTAACTTTGCAAGAATCAGGTCATTCCTTGTCTAAAGTGTTTCCATTTAATGCTACCAAGCAAACTATATCAGAAGCAGAGTGGCCATCTCTCTGTTTTCTTTCTCTCCTCTGTTACACATCCCCTCCTGCTGTCTGCGCCAAATTCCTTAATTCTACACTTACTCCATAACACTTCTGTCCTACGCACGCTTTATTTACTTGCCTGTTTTTACCTCCTTTTTACTTGTTCCTCTCTCTCAGGGTCAGACTCACATCATAATTTCAAATAATAAACATAGCAATTTCAATAGGGTCCTCGTCGGACGACGTTGTAGTCGCTTGGGCCCCGATTAATAATGGCTGGGAATTTGGTGCCTGGTAGAGCAGTAACCATGTAGGCTTTGTCCTGATTGCAGCAGCTATGGGTTTGAACCTGACCTGTGGCCCTTTGCTGCATGTCATCCTCTCTCTCTCTCTCTCTCTCTCTCTCTCTCTCTCACTCTCTCTCTCTCTCTCTCTCTCTATTCTATTCTCTTTCACCTCCTTCCTTTACTCCCCCAACCCTCTCCTGTTGCCTCCTGCGCATCTGAACCTTCTTCTGTCTTAGAACCTTGTTTCCCTTCTTCTACTCCTACTTCTTTTCTACACCTATCAGTTACCTGCATCTCCTTCCCTCTCCTTTTCGCTATTCCTTCTACTTCTCCTTTCTCTGCTCAATCCTCACCTCTCCCTGCCCTCTCGTCCTGCCTTCCTATCTTTCTCTCTCTCCTCTATTACCTTGTCCCCTTCTCCACTCCATCCTCGCCTCCTCTGGCAGCCCTAGGCACTATTTCAGCGCCTATTCGGTCAGTATGAATAATGCGTAGTGGAGCTGCAGATCAGTAATAAGGGATGTGATCAGCTCCTGCAACACAGAGATGCTTCAGGGTTAAAAGCAGTGCAGACAGTCAATTCAAGATATAAACCAAATTCTGAAGGAGAGACAAAAAACAGTACATGGTTGATGAAAAATGAAATTCAGAATAGATACATTCATAATTGAAAGTCAAGGTTCAATTCTAAGTAATTTCTTCATGTGATTTAACATTGTGTGATTAATTATCAGCCTGTTGCCTCCAGGTTGCTTCTAAGACGGGTGTGTGTGTGTGTGTGTGTGTGTGTGTGTGTGTGTGTGTGTGTGTGTGTGTGTGTGTGTGTGTGTGCGTGTGTGTGTGTGCGTGTGTGTGTGTGCGTGCGCGCGCGCGCATGTTGTAGGAGTTTGGAATAAATAATAACTCCTGTTAATCAGCTTTGTATAAATCATCGTTTGTTTTTCTTGAGGTTAAATACATTAATTCCTTTTCCAATTTTATTTTTTTCTCCCTTCTGTTTGTCCAGATTTCATGTGTTTTATTTGGAGTTTTTAGCTGTGAATCCAGTGAGAATCATGCAGCACGACATGATGGTTGTGAGTGTGTGTGTTTGTGTGAGAGCTGTAAACTGAAGCCAAGGCTGCCATCTATCGTTCCTGCATGATCTCACCATGACTGTGTGCACCATACTGTCACAGTGGAGTCGCACACAGAGCTACATTCATGTGACTCAGGTCTCTTTTTAAACACATCCATCACAACCTGTGTTCACACAGCACTATATACACATTTATACACTACACATATTACAAGTAAAGCCAGTGAGGCCTAAAGTGACAGGGCCAGAGTGTCAAGGCTTGTCGTGCCACTTCCTCAAACAAAAGGGTTTGTGGCTGTACAGCTGAAGGCAGAGGTGGCAAAAGTACTCATATTCTGTACTTAAGTAGAAGTACAGATACATGTGTAAAAAATTACTCTGGTAAAAGTAGAAGTACTGATTCAACTCCTTTACTCAAGTAAAAGTAAGAAAGTACAGGCTCTGAAATGTACTTTCAAAGTAAAAGTAAAAAGTAAAAATGAATTTTTGCCGTTAATGAAACCTACATCATTTGATAATTTTGTTAAACAAAAAAAGTTCAGACAGAATAATCAAGATTGAACTGACCAGAGGCAGTGTTTCCCAACGTTTGGGCCGCCACAGACTCTCACAAAATAATAATAGGCTAATAATAATTTTTAGACAGCGTTTCATCACCTCTCACCTCTGTCAGTCAGTCCACCTGCCGTCTCTCTCGCGTGCGGTCGCACCCACGTACAAGTACGCGCGCACACACGCACGCACGCGCACGTACACACAGACACGGGCACATGGACAGGTTGCTTTGCTTTGCCCCTCGTAAACGGTAAATGCGCTGATTGTACAGTGTTCAAACCCCCCGTCCCCCCGTCCCCCCGTCGGATAGTCCGACCACCATCGCTTCCTTCCTCCATGCAAGCTGCCTCCATGTTGCAGTAGGCTATACAAGTTGGTAACTCGGTTCTCTCTCTACCGCCCCCCCCTCCTCCTCCTCCTCCTCCTCCCTCCCTCTTCTTCTCCCTCTTTCCCTCTCTAGTTCGTCACGTCTTTTACCGGTGCTTTTACGTCGTGTCAAAAAAAAAAAGTAACGAGCCTGTTTTTACAATGTAAGGAGTAGAAAGTACATATTTTTGCGTATAAATGTAGGGAGTAAAAGTAAAAAGTCGTCAGAAAAATAAATACTCAAGTAAACTACAGATACCTGAAAAATCTACTTAAGTACAGTAACGAAGTATTTGTACTTCGTTACTTGCCACCTCTGGCTGAAGGATTATTCAATGATAAAAACAAAAGTGTTGTGTGAGGTTCCAGTTGTGCCTTCGCTCTTTGATTGTGACAGACTGACACTAAAGCGTGACGTCCGCTGTTGATGCTTTCACATTGTTAAAACATTCTCTCACATTGAAACTCTGCTGAAAGGCAAAACCAAAGTTTATGGTTTTTGTGCGAACCGTGTGTATAAATTACAGCAAATAGTTATAATATCATTATGCCATTACTAATATACAAATATATTCTCATATATTATGCCGTACTAATATTGATTTTCACAAGTTTACAACTATTTACAAATCCCCTCTCTAGGCTGCTTAGCTTGGTGACAGTGGTGGATCTGATTTGTAGAAGCAGATTCAATGGATGCACCACATATGCTGAATTATCTGCTGCACATCTTCTTACATGTTCAATAATTCCACAGTGGACTGGACTGAGACCTTCACACATAACATTTTGGCTGTGTTACAATCCACTGTGCACAACTACATGCAGAAAAATAACTTTGTGCTGTTATTGCTCAGATTTCTGAGTGCGGTTCAGTGCAATATGATGTTTGGCAAGTCAGAGCCTCTGAGTCAAAAACCAATATATTTCTTTACTTCTGACTCAATAATGTTCTCCAGGAGAAAATTGCATTCCTCCAACGTGTGTTGAAGCTAGAAATTATCTGGTTAGTTTTGCTTCAATTTTGCAGGATTATGTGATGGGCTTAGTTGTAAGAGGCTGCAGCAGACTAATGGAAGAGTTCTCTCCAGATGTATGTTTGCAGCTTCAAACTGAAAGACTATCAGTGCAGACTCTGTTGTACAGGTTTCTTATTAACAGCGGTTGCTCTGTGTTTAAACACTGGTCTTGATGTTTGAACAGGATATTCAGGTGCTACGGGGTTTTACAACAAAAGTGGGAATGTTATTTTACTTGAGTTCACTTTTTTCAAAGATGTGACTTACAGACATCATCATTTATATTGTTTGTACAGACTTTAGGTTTCCACATATTGACAAATGAAAAAACAACTGGGTGCTCATTAACCACTTTTGAAAGTCGGTCTGGTGTCTGCGGTCTGAAAGATGTTTTCTTATTTCTCCAATTGTGTTTAAGACCTCTGTTACCTACTGGCATGTTTCCATAGCAACCTCTAGTTAGGATAGAAAAATATTACAAGGTTTTGATAAAACTTAGCCCCAATTAAGTCAGCCCACACAAATTTAGAAGGCCAGAGTGTTAATCGCAGAGCTATTCTTCCCAGAGGGCTTTTTAGTCCAGAAATCTAATTTTGCATACTTTTCTTTTGAAAAGGAAGTTTAACAAAGTAAAGCCTAACGTGATTAACTGTTTGACTAGATCAAGGCAAAACCTGAAATATTTATCCATACCCAGAGCAGTGTCTCTCTCTCTCTCTCTCTCTGTGTGTGTGTGTGTGTGTGTGTGTGTGTGTGTGTGTGTGTGTGTGTGTGTGTGTGTGTGTGTGTGTGTGTGTGTGTGTGTGTGTGTGTGTGTGTGTGTGTGTGTGTGTGTTATATAAGCCTTTCCTCAGTGCAAACACATACAATCAAAGAGAACATAATAAACCCTGCACACACATTCACAGCAGCTCTCCCGTCCACTCACATGCAATCGCACATGAACATGAATCCCTTTCAATCACATTTAAAGAACTTTTCTTGGACATAAAGGGAAGATGAAACACACAAACAAGAAAACAAAAAACTGTCTAAAAACGGTGGGATTTACTGGAAAAGAGAAGCAGCGAGTGTTTTTCTGCTTGGTGTTGTGTCAAGTGCTTGTCTGCCAATCAAAGGGACCACAGGGGGAGGCAAACCAGACACTGTCATACATCATTAAATAGGGCTTGGTTCGAAAGCTGTGGATATAGCAATATAAAAAGTGCAGTCTTGTTATAATTGGGTAAATAATGACATGTCCAGGGGACAGTTTGAGGGAGCATGAGACTGACTGGTAGCAAACAAATAGATGTTTTAGCTCCTGGCTCCTTGTTAATAATGGATTTGTTAGGGTGCAGGTAAGCAGAGACTATATTCCACTATCCTCTTGTTAAATTTAACCTAGCTATCCAATTTATCATACAGACTAGGGGCTGTTCTGGTAATAACAATATTATATACAGGATTCCCCCAGTTAGTTAAGCTACATGCAACAGTAAATACAAATAAATTCATACAAATGCCATTGATTCTGAAATTTCATGCTGCTACAACAACAACATCTATCTATGAGCAACCGCTTGCTGGTGTGATCAATGAATGAATGAAGCATGTTTTATATAAAGATATAGTGGAGTGAAGACATCTTGAGCAGAGAACAAAGACCCACCAGCTCTGAATGTGTTGTAGTCTGAGTTTCATCTTTGCCTAGTATCCATTTATTGATCCTCTGGAGCTGAAAATTTGATCCACAGTCTGGTTGTGCATCTCTGTGACCTGTGACATAACAAAAGCTGGTTGTCCCCATTTCTTATCAATTTGAAAGTTTGATGGTGGAAGGAGAAAGTGTCATAACTCTGCATGTCTTTGCTAATAACTTATTTTATGGTTTGTGACTGATGTCAGAACAGGCATGTCTACTATAGCCTACACAGTGACCGCCCACAAACAAGATGCGGTTCAAACTACATTCGGCTGGTGGCCTAATAAAACATTCATTAAGTTTGTAAAGTTTCAACCAGCTCCATTAGAGTTATTTGTGTGGAGAGTCCCAGTCCAAGTCCATCTCGTACAAGATTTCTATTCCAGTCCAGCCGTGGAATGAAGTCCATACTGATCTGGGATGGAGAACCTGTATGAGATGCTAAAGGGTTTTACTGAGAACTGGCTTCTCTCCTTGATATGTATGTAACTTGATGTCTACTGAATATTACCTGTGTATTACAATTTGTAACTTGCTTGAGTAGCCATGATAACTTCACTAACTTGCTGTATGAATTGGCGAATGTTGCTATCACTGATTGGCTAACAGTCAGCAACACTGGTTGGTACATTGTGTGAATCTTGGTTGCTACTATGTGCAACCAGGATTTGGTTTGTTTCTGTTCGCTCTTGTGTTCACCGTTCAGTCTTGCTTCTTGTTTTGTGTTGAAGAGCCACTTTCACTGCACCGCGGGTGTTGTGGCCAAGGATGCATTTGTTTTGGTTTGATGTGCTGGTGGTACAGGGAAACATTCAGTTGACATTGACGAGCATTTACAGGCTTCAAGTTAAACAGTGACTATTGTATCTTGGTTTTATATACGTATTTTTCCCTCAATATTAACGAATGCCTCCGTCGACAGTCATTTCCCAATGTTTTAGTTGTTATCTCATCTGCATAAAAAGGTCTTCTCCATTTAGTCAGATGTTATCACAGCCATTTGACCAGCCTCCTCTGTCAAGCTGTGACACCTCAGCCGTGATGGGTGAGGCTTTTGGGAAATGGTGTGTATGAAAGGCTTTTAATACCAGAAATACAGAATAAACAAACACATTATACAACTAATTATAAAACAATTGAAGTGTTTTCAGTGTGTGTTAGTTGTTTGGGATCTTTAATGAGCCTTCCTCTGTGACCTATTTAGTTTCAGTTTACCTCTGGCTCTCTGTGAGGAGGATAATGAGTCACAGTTGTGTTTACAGAATGTTTTTGTTCCCCACCCCCCAAGTGAATAAAAGTTTTTTCAAAGCAAAATCAATTGTGTTGGGTAGATGGTATTGCGTGTCCTTCTCAGCCATCACTAGCTGTTCCTCTACTCCCACCTCCCATTCACTCCATCGCTTTTTCAAAAGAATTCATGACTATAGATTTCAAGGCTTCTGGTGGGCGCTAATATAATAGTGGCTTCTGTTATTAACAGGTCTAATACCAGAGTATCTTTCCACTACACAGGCACCATTAACAGAGATACATCAGGACATGTATTTGACTATATAAATCTTCATGGGTTATACACAGGTTTTGAACATGAACAAATCTAACAGAGCTATTAATTTTCTTTTGGGATTTAATTCTGCTCTAATATAGTTCTTTGTTATCAATGTTGTTTTTATTTCATGTTACTCCTGCCTTTTCTTTCATATTTTCTGTTTTAATTTCTGTTCTCTTTCAGAGAGGTTGCCATTTTGAAGGCCCTCTCTTTCTCATTCAGGAGATTTAGTGTTCTGGGGCCATTTGGAAATACTTTCACATTGTTGTTAGGGATGAATGCATCAATATAAAGTGACACCCAAAGGCTGACAACATTTTTTAAATGTTCAAGTTCAGACAGTGCAGCCCTGGAGAGTCGTAGCAGAATCATAAGGCCATGTCTGAACATCTTTAGCAGACTGCAACTCACACAGATAAAGTGCACGTGGTCAAGATCAGCTGTCTCCAGTGGATGCCCGGGTCCAGGATTCACATCGAGAGCCTCTCTGACAGAAACACTTCACAAGTCAAGGATTCTGCTGTGCCTGGTGGGATGAAACATACAATGATGAAAATTTGACATTGAACATTTGTAAGTCTCCATAATGGGGATTAGACATATGGATTGTGCTGTCCCTGTTACCTCGAAAAAATATACTGTATCTGCAGCAGGCATCACAAAGCATCAAAACAAATAACAGGGGAATTCCTGAGGCGTATCTGCAGGGCAGAAAGAAGCAGCAGCACTACATCTTTGGTCCAATCTGATAAGACTTCTATCAGGAGAACGTGAGTATTTTAATACCTTCATTTATGTAGAGACAACACCGGTTTTCTATTGATCTGCCAGTAATCCATGTGTCACAGTGCATGAGTAAAGGTGTGCCAAACCTTTCAATGATCACATCTGAGTCCAAGTACCTCTCAGCCAAGCATACAGTATCTTCCTGAAGGCACAAACACATGCATTTGTAAATTTGTGATTGTAGTGCAGATGAGCCTTTTTATCATTTCTGTCACTTTACCCCCTCCCTGAACTCCACCCTTGCTGCATCGCTTCCTAGTTTTGCAGGAAAGCACAGTTAAAAAGGCTGTTTTTGCATTCAGAAAGTGTTCAGACCCCCTCCTTTTCTTCCACCTTTTGTCATGATATTTCATTATGTGGTCCTCTTGCACTTGTTGAATAGATGCAGCACTTACACCAAGGTCTGACTGCACTAAGGCTTTAGTGATGCCCTTCACTAATAAAAAAACAATTTGGACAAAAGCATCTGCCAAATCAGTACATGTGAAATGCTACTAAGTGAAAATTCCATTTCTGAAAATGTAGCTATTTCTTTCACAAAGGGAAAACTTAAATATCACATTGACATATTTACTGTAGGAGTGAGAGCTACTGCAGATCACATTGAGAGCCAGGTCACCATAACTTGCACTGATGCCGAACATATCAGTCCACCAAACAACAGGAAACATCTGTAAATATTGGCATAGACCGAAGTACACCACATACACAGTGTTGAGACACCCACTCGCATCTTGGTTAAAGTTCACATCACATCAAGATAAGTGAAAGTGAGAAATGTTCCCCCCTTTTAAGGAATTGAATTAAAGGTCAAGATAAGTGAAAGTGAGAAATGCCCCCCTTCCCCCTTTTTTTGGAGGAATTGAGATAGCCAAAGAGTCTGGTAAACAGGATAACACCTATCCAACACATGCACGAGCAGGCAAGTCCACCCAACACAAAAACAAACTATCTTCGGTATAAAAAGGCATGTCAAGTTCTGTAATGTTTGGAGATATCTCTGACTACGCTGTGAATAAAAAGACTCCCCATCTGACATCTGCATCTTGGCCAACTGATTCCTCTTTTAATCCACCTCTTTCTGGCACAACACTACTTTCCGAGTTTCCAGTTGGCTACATAATCAGAAATGCCCCCTGGAGTTGTGATTCCACCTTGGGAACTCGGAGGAACTTCAGTCACCTCTACATGCAGACATGTTCTTCTCATGTATCATAAAATGAATGTGACTACTGTAGTAGTAAAAAGAGCTCTGGGTGGTCTGATGAGATAAGAATCCTATAAATGCAGTCCTGGGTATGGTTGGAGGTGTAGTCGAGTCCATTTAGCAGGGTTTCCAATTCATTAGCTAAAACAATTTTACAAGTAAAGACTTTCAAGACAATGGGCCCTAGTTTGCTGGCGCAGCGCAGGTGGCGCGAGGTAGCGCAGCCGGTCTAATGCAAGTTTCGACCAGCGCAGCCTAGCGCAAAGTCAGATTGGGAGATTTGTAGATCGCGCTGCGCTGAGATAGGCGTGGCCGCGCAGCAGGGGGAGGCGTCACAGATTCAGCTTGGTGCAGTGGAAGTTTTGTGCGAAAATGTCTCGCCGAGGTTGCGCTGAAAGCTCGCCACCTCCAACAGGTCTAGTCTCAGCGCAGGGCGAAGCGCAGCAGGTGCAGTGGAAGTTTGGCTGACTGACCTGCAGTGCACACACGTCACCAAGACCTCACAGGCAGATCTCCACAGTTCCAGACACATTTCAATGCAATAAATATCCACAATAACCACTATTTAATGCAACTAATGGAATCAACACGTGAATTTATATCTATATAGATTGTCCCGTCACATCTGACGTCAGATCAAAGCAGAGATCAAAGGCTGTGGCACGCGTAATGGAAACTCCACCTGAATTAACACAGCAGGGACGAACTGGCACTGAAAAGCAGCTGTGGATGTCCCAAAAGCAGGACTGAGGGTGAATGACTGCATGTCGCTGCCGTGTTGAGATACCACTCTGCCCTTGTGATGATCGCTTTATTTATTTATTTATTTACTTATTAATTCATTAACGCCAGCGACCACATCAGGCAGCCGTAATGAAAAACAAAACACAAATCTTCATCTCTCTTAGTCCACCACCACTGCCTCGGTATCAGATAGTCAGTATATAGCCTACTACAGTATACTCTCTATCACAGAAAAAAAGAGAAAAAAAGAGACGGACAGAGAGAGAGAGCGTCCTTTACGCGGATTTCATCCGTTACGCATGGTGTTTGTTTATCTTTGTCTCATCATCTTGCACAGGGTTTGAATAAATGTGAGTTTCTTTATTAGTTTATTAGTTGTTGTTTCTTATACTATTGGGCAGGGGTTCTCAGTGTATCAGATCAAACCTGATTAAAGCAGATATCAGCTTCGCGGCCGTTTCGGCTAATGCTGCGTTCAAGGCAGGCTTTTGAAACCGTAAGTTACAGCTTCAAGTCACAACTACGACTTGGTAGCGTTCCAGGTAACCCGTAGCTCGTGTTTTTACCATCCTGTTGTCTGTGAAAGTTCCCTATAACGGCCACTCGTAACTTCCGACCCGTGAACTCGTACCAGATCGAACTGGTATGACTTCACAGGAAGGAAAAACACAAAGTACGAGTTTCTTTGAACGCACCATGAGTTAGCAGCCCCCGCCCTTGTCAGGCATCAATTGGTCCTCGTGCTACGTCACCACATTCACGCGCATCCCTTGGCTGCACACACAGCCCTTCATGCCGTTCTCTCTCCTCATTGGATAACACTTGTATCCCACAAGGAAAATTTTCTCCTCGGGTTACAGCAGAGCAGAGTGACGGAGAGACTCGTGTTTAGGCTGAAATACTTCATGTAAGTGATTGCTGACGGAAAATAGGACTATTTAGGACTTATATTAACAAAAACATTCCACTGATATCTGCTTTAAGGATATTTGTATTATTATTAGTAAACTCATTGTTGGTCACTCTGAGCTCGGACCTCCGGGGAAACAGCTGTTTCCTCCTGGGAGAGGTTCGGCCTCTGGCGTCGCTGTTTCCTCCGTCCATGTCCAAGTATTTATGACAAACTTGCAGCGCGCATCGCCCTCCACGCAGTTAAAGGTGAGGAGAGGAGCTCATTTGATTGGTGAAGATCTGACTCGGCTGTGTCAAACCCACTCCACGCCTTTCTCTCCTCCTCCTGTCTCCCTCCCGCCCTCTCTCCTCCCTCTTCGCCGTTTGCGCCGGTGGGAGGGACGAGGGGAGGGCTTGCGCTGGTCTAAGTCTGACTGCGCGGCCCACCAATCTTGCGAAATGGACCTGGACCACACCCCATTGGCGTGGCGAAGCTGCGCTGAGGTTAGACTTCGCGCGGTCTACGAGACTAGGGCCCAAACAAACAAACAAATCTGAGTTAGCTCTTACCTGTAGCAGTAAAACTGGGTAGGTGGATCAGCTCTTGCTTGGTAACCTTTTGTTCTTACAGAGACGGTGAAGTAGAAACTTTATGTATGTATTTAATCAGTTTGAAGTGAAACTGCGGGAGGTGATACTCTGAAACTATACAATTCTAAATCTTCAACCAATACCTGTGTACATATGAACCCAGTCTCACTAATAGTGAGTCACCTGGGTCAGTCTTCAATAAAAGCTTTGTTGTACATTAATGACCATATGGTTGGTGTTATTTTTCAAAATGACCTGTTCATCTTTCTTTTCTTTAGCAAAAAGGTGTTGAATCTCTTTTTCACACATCTCCACATATACACCCACATGCGCACTCACATGCAGTAATGACATGATGCAACTCAAAGTAAGAGTCTGCTCTGTAATTAGATGTGCACTGTACTGGTCATTGTGGAAGACATGAACCCAGATTGCTTCCCACAATCATTATCACCTTTCCTCCGTGCTCTTGTGAGATTATCTGATCTGATCGTTCAACAGTGAAAAACAAGACACTGACCTATGTTGGATTCATCTAATGTATTTCCTGCATTCTATACTGTTGTTTCATGGTGTGAAGCAAAACATGTGGAACCTACATTTCCATAAGAGTAAACTTAAAGAGTGTCAATCAAGTAAATGTATCAATAGGCCTACAATTTATTCCCTTGACATATTATTTTACTGTGCATTGCACAGCTAAACTCAATATTGGCTAATTCATAGAATTTATCGTACAATGTCCTTGGCAGGGTTTTGCAGATAGCTGTTTCAGTTGATCACTTGAGAAGTCCTAGGCTTTGGTTCTAACTGTCAATCCACAATTTTGGTCCAGATAAATTTTTGCTTTTGACAGATACTTTTATACCCAAAGCGACTGACAAGTGAGAGACAACAATAAAGCTTAAGTGGAAAAAAGAGACCTTGGTGTAAGTTCGACATCTGCTCAATAAGAGCTGTTCAAAGTTGTTCCTCATCAGCGTTGTTAGGTAAAAAAAAAAAAAAAGTAGTCTAGAAATTGTTAGAAAGATACAGTGAATACAGTCATCACTGTATCTTTCTAACAATTTCTACTTCGCCATATTTTCAGTACAAAATGTCAACTTCTACACCAATTCCCCTTAACAACTTTGTTACCCAGTGCAAACTAAAGGTTCATTTATGCTCCCTTCACATGGGAACATAGATGTCTGTTTTAAATGATATATCTGTCACTGACCACATACTCCTCTGGTGTATCCTGTATAGGGTTCGGATGAACCAGTGAATGAACCGGTCTTGCACGAACCTCCTCTTCGTCTTTGTTACTGTCCAACTCACATTTAGTTCTCATCTGATCCCTGTCCATCTGCTCTGTATGTCAGGTGTCTGTCTCTGTGCCCTGATGAGATGACATCATACACATGTTCATAATTACTCACCAAAAAGTTCCCATATTTTACAAAGCTGTCGTCTTTGTTGTGTTTTGCTGGTCTGGCTTGAACTGTGGACAATGCTCCTTGATGCTTCACCCACGGTTTCTGGTGTCACTGCTACATTTGGTCCATATGGTGAATAAGATATTAGTTCTAAAAAAAACATTGTTTTAAGATTGAAAAAAAAAAATAGCTCTTGCATGTGCCAAAGAAATAAAGCTCTTGATCATGGCAATTAGAAACTCAGGGTCCAACTTCAGAAGAAGATTACTTTTCATTTTTTGTTATGTTGCAGTCTTATACTAAAATCACCTTGATGACTGGTGATATGGCCAGGGGATGATGCAACTGTCTGTCTGCGAAAGAAATCATTTCATGTTTCTATTTATTTCATTATTAAAATCCACTCAATTTAACAACATGCTTTCTTTCTGCCACAAAATCTGGGCTCCTCTTAATAAACTGGTTATAGTGTTGGCTGAGGGGCGCACAATGAAATAAGGCCATTATGATACATGTGGCCCGAGTTGAAATCATCTCACGGCCCACAAATGGTCAGCAGAAAGACATTTGTCCTGTTCTAACAAGGCTGCTGGACAGTGCATTTGTCATTTTCCCCTTTTCTACCTAAAATAAACCTCAATTTAATAAGGAGGCAGTAAGTCTGAATTTTTTTGGCCTAACAAGGTGGATGCCATTCATTGTGAGCTACCTGACAGCGGCAATGAGAGCAAACATTTTGACAGCGGGTGATTGGTATCAGTTTGTCACAATTTAACAAGGAGGGTGGATTGAGGATCGGTCTTCGTTCACTTGTCTGTTTGTCACAAGCATCATCTCAGACCCGGCTGATGAGATTCTGACAGTCTTGAGGGACCGATCCATTTTGCTGGTCTTCCAGGATTTCCAGTAAAAAAAAAAAAGGGACTGCCCTGGAGGTAAGCAACGCTACAATTACAGGTCAAATCAAATTGACACAATTGGTTCTGTGTAGTTGGTCCAAGGGAAGAAGCACATTTTTTCTCTTCATGCTCTTGAAAGAAGTAGTTCCACCAATGCACTCGTTTGCTTCTGCTCTGAGAACAAGGTGAGGTAATTTTAGCAATCTGAGGTTATTGTGATTAACCTAGCATAAACACAGCAAGGCTGGCTCGGCAGTTAAAAGTTGATTTCTTGACATAAATGTAGACAACAATTTGTGGTTTTAAGTTACATGGTAGAATCATTTCTTCTAATCGTAAACTGGAGCTCACCGTATCTGTCTGGCAATTAGCTCTATAGCCAGAGACACTGCACAGAAATAACTCCTAAAATTGCTCATATTTATAGCAAATCAATAAGCATGTTTCCCAAATGATGAACCCTTACTTTCTGTTTGGGTCAAATTTGATACGTTTTGACATTTGATAGCAGTAAAAATACCCTGATTTAATTATTTTACCCTGAAATTTCATGATTCTATCAGATTCTATCAAATTTAATCTCGACACTGTCACATGAACTGTCTCTGTGTTCCCACCATATTTCCCATATTCCCACAGAGACAGACACCTGCTGTCTTTGAAGGGTCATGGGGGAATCTCGAAACAGTGAAATAGTAAAAACAGCATAGGCATGATCATATATGGTGCACAAAGGGAACAGATATCACCCAGAGGTCAGAGGGTTCCTTGACACACATACAAGCACAAGCGCCTGCAATATAATAAAATAATCAACAAAGTAACAGATTTGAATCAAGTTGGGTTGGGAGGGAGGAGGCAGGAGGTTTACAACATTATAAAGGTACCTGAGCTGCTATCTAGTGACTGTTTTGTTTGTGGTAAATGTGGTAAATGTTGTATTAATAATATTGATATTTATGATATGGTTATAATGGTTGTCAGGATGTTTGGGCAGTTGGGTGGTCTTTAAAGTTGATTTAATGGTGAAGGTTTGGGAAACAACGCTCTAAACTGTGATGGTGATCATCATGGTGAACATTATCACACCTGCTGAACATCAAATTCACTAAGTCTTGTTTTAAAGTTAGGGTTCATCGTTTAGAGACCTTTCTTTTCTTTTACCCAGAATTGCAACCGCGTTAAACAGCAGATAGACAATTTAGAAGTTGCATAAAATAAATGCAAAGCCCTATGCCGAGTCACACACATTATTGTCAGTACCATTATAGCTCCATGGAATCCTCACTATTCGAGCCCTTTGTGTTTAAGAAGGAGTAATGACAATAGGCTGATAAAGGGAAGTCACCACATTAAACAGCATTAAGCCACTCAGTACCAGACGCATTACTGAGAGAGAAAAAGGGATGAAGAAAGGGATGAGAGCGGAGGGAAAATGACAGTGCAGCCCAGAGAAAAGAGCGAGGCAGTGATAAATCGGAGGACTAATCCAGGCTACTACAGAGGGATTAAATTGTTCTCTCGTTGCATGTTCGCTTGCTCCGTCAGACCGCGGAGGTTAAGCAGACCATTCTCTCCCTGTCCTGATTTTCTCCTTTTGTCTCATCCCCTCATCCACCTCCTGTCCTTTTCTCATCCCCCTGATGACATTAGAGAGGTGGAAGTCTTAAATCGAAGGAGCAATGTAGTGGGGAAGCTCAGGCCTCTGCAGAGTACCACACACACACACACACACACACACACACACACACACACACACACACACACACACACACACACACACACACACACACACACAAACACAAGAGTTGAGTAGATGGAGTGTCGGGCTAATAGATGTCAATTTTCCTGATACTCTGATAGAGGGAAGAGACAAAGAGACTGATTTCCCTTGTGTGTGTGTGTGTGTGTGTGTGTGTGTGTGTGTGTGTGTGCATGTAATTTATATGCATATGTGTGTGTATGCGTGTGTGATAAAAACAATTATCATCTTGTATTCAGAATCTTTTTTTTTATTTTATATTTCTTTTGTATCATTTGATCTTACAGCAATTTTAGGTTTTTATTCCAAGCATCATAATTGGGACTACACCACTGTGAGATGTCATAGTACAACCTGCATTGAGGACTACATTTGAAATGTGAATACTTGTTGGATTTTGTAACCAAATAGTGAAATAACATAGTTGTTAACTAGGGACACTGACTGGAGGAGGTGTTGATGGAACCACCAGACTGCTCCTAATGCTAGGTCTATTTTCATATGTTGTTATTCAGTTCATTCATTGCATCATATTAAGTGTTTGATAAAACTTCAACTCTGGAAGCGTTTAAGTAAAAAGCCACAGGCCTTAAAACAGCAGCTGGGTTATTACCAAATCTCGAGGCCCCATCATGTAGAAGAGCCCTGTGTTAATATGCCTTTGTTCAGCTCAGGGGCCACTTAACACCTGTGCTGTACAAGATATTTGAGGACGCCCTGTGTTTGCTTTGGATTGGACGTCTTTTGGTCTCCATGATGAGGTGAATGCACCCCAGCTCCTGGACCCTGTCCTTTCACAGACCACTATCTGCAGATACTTACCACTGCTGACTGGGAGCTCAAGCTGACAAGGAGTTCAAGTATCTCAGGGTCTAGTTATGACTAAGAGTAAGAACCACAGAGGGAGCGGGCCAGTAATGTAGATATTGTACCAGACTGTTGTGATGAAGTGGGAGCTGAGCTGAAAGACAAGCTCTCAATCTACCAGTCGATAATCGTTCCAACCCTCACCTATCGTCATGAAGCTTTGGGTTGTGACCGAAAGAATGAGATCGCAGATGCAAATGGCTGAAATGGTCCTCCTCCATAAGGTGGCTGGGCTCAGCCTTAGAGATAGCATGAGGAGCTCAGACATCCAGAGGGAGCTCAGAGTAAAAGTGATGCTCCTTCACATTGAACAGAACCAGTTCAGGTGGTTTGGACATCTGATAAGGACGCCTATGGGCACCTCTCTTTGGAGGTCTTCCAGGGGCCTCATTTATCAAAGAGGGTGTAAAACTGCTACTAAATATTTGCGTACGGCGAAAAGACGAAAATGGCGTACACCCTAAATATTTACACCTTTTTCAGATCAATCAAACTGTGCGTACTCACAACTCTCCGCAATAAATCACACAGGACTCAAGAATGGTGCACACGTGAACACACCTCTTACTCCACCCCCGGAACGCCTATATACAACTATATATGGTCAGCACGTGCATATTTAATTAGCCATGTGCTCTCTGTGGCGCAGCAACTTTTGTGACAACAAAGTGACAACGGAGACAACCGGCGGAGGACGGGGGAAAGAAGCGGAACTTCTCCGCTTCTCCGAAAGCAGATACACGGGCAATAAATCAGTCAGAAAAATGATCTTGCATTTTAATAAGCTACAATAAAAACAAAAACCTCCCAAATCTCAACAAAAGGGAGCAGAAAGAAGAAGAATCTTATGTAATCTGCCCGTTTATCCCAGAAAATCTTTTTTTTTTTTTTTTTTTTCTTTTTACCTAGATGTTAAAACAATGTAGGAAGCAGGACGATAGTTACCATTAGGCCTACTTTGCACGCCTTCCCACTACACAGTTACAGCTCTACAGCTCTACTGGACTTGGTTTAGGTCATTTTCCATTACAGCTGAGTCCTTCACAGTTCCTCCTCAGAGCCGCGTTGTCTCACTCTTTATTCTCTCCTCTCGTCAGCTCCAAACTCACGTGCACCTCGTTAACTCAGGTGACAGAATAATAACAGTCTCAGTAGCTGCAGATCAGTGTGCGCTGCTGCCGGTGTGTTTTTAAACTTGGATGGTTTGATCCTTGTCGGACGTCACACATAGCCTAATCAAAAAATAAAAATCCACAATGCGCTCTGTTTATCAATTAACATAAAGCCTAGTGTTATTATAGAGCGGGTTGGATTGCCAGCATCAACGGTCCAACACTACCACAATTACTTTAAAAAATCATACTGTGCTCTTCTAAATGTACTCCGCGCTCCTCTCTCCCTCTCACACTGCAGTTCTCTGACTCAGCAACGGTGTCGCCAATTCCTCCTCTTCCTCAAAAAAGGCGTACGCCAGGGTCAAAATGGGTGTAAATGTCCGCACTTTTCCCCGTCAGGTTTTGGCTTGATAGATCCCAAATTTGGCGGAGAAAAGTGCGTACGCACAAAACGGGGGGGAAATGGCGTAAAAAAAGGTGTATCCACAATGATAAATGAGGCCCCAGGCATGTTAAACTGGGAGGAGATCCCGGGGCAGAACCAGAAGTTGCTGGAGGGATACTATATCCCTCCTGGCCTGGGAACACCTTGGTCTCCCTCAATGAAGCCCTTTGGCCGAACAGTTCAGAGCATCCATCAGAATTCATAAACCAACTCTCTATAGCATCTTTGACCTGCTGCACCTGGTGGAGTTGTGCACACTCAATTTACCTGAGAAATGAATGATCATTGAGTCGCATTTCAGGTTTAACTTCAAATAAAGTGGTTTAGATCATCTTGCTAAATTGTTTCTTGATTACAAACTGACAAACAAACAATTAGCGGCTGCAATTAGTTTGATGAGAACAATGAATCATAATCAACAAACAAACTAACTGATGAAAAATATGATAATAAGGCTCAAGTTTTAATAGGAACAATATCATTATATATCCTCCCTGTCTCACCACTCATATACTGTCACTATACACATGAGAAACTTGTCTCAACATTATATACAACAGGGGCCAGTGTGTGTGCAGAGGGAAATCTGTCTGTCTTCCATGCACATCCTCGTAGTTTCTCACACGTTTCACAGAGAAGTTGTCAAATACTGGAATCTTCACATCTCGCACACGTGCTCTTGAAGCTGCGGTTATGAGGTATTTTTGCCACAACCTTCCCTTGTAAAGGTGTAATGACAGGCGTGGGTGTTTACCTCGGCACATGCACATGCAGCATATCCCTGACAGGTTCAAACAGACACCACCAGAGAACTCCTCTTTCTCTTTCTCTGTCTGCATCCACCGTAGCTACAACCCCCCACCCCCAGCATCCGCCCGCTCCTCGCTCCCCTTCTTTCCCCTCTGCTGCAGTGGTAATTGGGTATGACACGGGATCAACAGGGAGAGAGCAAGGACGCATTTGAATGCGCCGGATGTCGTCTTCCTCACTTCTCTTTTCTAACCTGCTGCCTTCCAGCTTCTACTCCTTGCTCACCGCTGTTACCGTAGCAACATCTGCGTGACCGCATCTTCTGCCTGCCCTCCCTCCTCCACCCGTGTGTCATTTCTTTTATTAAGATTGGCCGCTCATGCCCAAACGTGTGTGTGCGCGCATGTGTGTGTGTGTGTGTATTTGTGTGCAACTGCTCAACAGTGAGGTGCATAGCGGCGGAGCTTTGCCAGCCTGACTCCATGCTCAAAGCCAATTACCAGAGCCTCACTACAGAATATAAAGCTACAACTCAAGGAATTACCCCGAGCAGGTAGAATGTAGCCACTTGAATCAAACCTGTTACCACAAGTCAATCAAGTACATTATTGCACACCTGGGTACACCTCAGTGTTGCTGAGAGGGAATATCCAGCTGGAAAAAAATCACACGGCTCGCACAAAAAAATACTAACACATGTTTCTGAAAAGGAAATATAAAATCCTTCCTCATGTTTTGTTCTCCTCTATCAAAAAGTGTTAAAAATGGGTTGTATTACAATATGTTGAAACAATCATTTTTCTTACCTACAATCTACTTTTTTCATTATTTTCCATTTCAGGCCTGAGGGCAGTCTCCTTCTCAGTCCTCCTTATTATTGCCATTTTATTTTCCGCAGGCTTAAAGGCTGAGGTCGGGGACTCGCAGTTTTTTGTAAGAATTGTTCTTTGTTTGAATGTTAATTTTGATACAACATTTGCCTCCTTTCTTTAGTTCAGAAACAGGAACCACGGCAGAATGTTGAGCTTAGTTTCTGTGTGTGAGCATTTAGGTTAGATAGGGATTTGATCTCAACACCACAGTAAGCGTCTGTCTCTTTGTATAATTTTTGATGTTAGAACCACAAATTACATCAGGCTTAGGGACACATCTTGGGGAAGAAGGTTTTAACTATAAGATTGCCATTCTTCAGTGGCTTCATGGATGCTGTGGGCAGAAGAAGACACTGAGAGCCTCAATCCACAGAAGAACCATGGCAAGTTCTCCAAGATGTTTGAACAACC
Organism: Trachurus trachurus; assembly: GCF_905171665.1. Taxonomy (NCBI): domain Eukaryota; kingdom Metazoa; phylum Chordata; class Actinopteri; order Carangiformes; family Carangidae; genus Trachurus; species Trachurus trachurus. The sequence continues at coordinate 10,803,968 of NC_139901.1, forward strand.
TGCCAGTCAAGTACCTTGAAAAACTGTGTGCAAGACTATTCATGGGAAGCTTCTTCACTTTACTTATAGTGCCTAAAACTATTGCACAGTACTGTATGTATTTGCATTATTGCTTCATTAACTTAAAGGGACAACGAGGAGTTTTGGAAAAGCGAAGCGTTTTCACACTACATTTATGAGCCTCCGCGCGCACCGTAAAATTCTTTTGACCGGCGCAAGACGGACTCATGTTTTCATTCATCAAGAATTAAAGTCAGAGGTTCAAGGAGGTTCACATACCGTCGTAGTTCCGACCATAAACGGCGATTCAGCTGCGTTATTCTCATGACTCGTTGCGAAACCGAAAGTAAAAAACGCTGGTCGGCTCGACCAGCATCTCCGCCACCACTAATAATAACAAAATAACGATAGAGACAGAACGATATATTTAGCGAAAATGGGCCCATTAACAAGTGTGGGTAGCGGAGATTCATCCACATTAACGTGAGACTTTTTTATAACCGAATAGAAACTCCTCGTTGTCCCTTTAAGCGCCAATTGATTAGACAGCATGTATGGTTACTAGTAATAACAGAAAATGTTGTTCAATACTATAGGACGCAGAATTCAGGGGCTGCACACTGTGCACAGGTAAAACTCTACCTGTCAGTAATATAACAGAAGTGCAACTGGTGTATGTGTTAACAGTGCCGCCAGACAAACCTATATAAGACATCCGTTGCACCAGTAGCAATCAAATTGTTGTCAGTGGCACTAGATGTAGTAGATCTAACCGTTCTCTAACCTGGTCACTTTAACACTTCACTGAGGTTCTGTAGAGGCACGGAAATTGAATTGTCAGTCAGTAGGTTCAGATACAGCTTTTCGCCCCATACTGTACATGATGTATGGGGCGAAAAGCTGCAGAAGATTGAAAAAACTATTTGTTTTCATATGCCTGGTGAAAAACTTTCTTTAGAATTAACAAGGTGCATCTTGGGGCCTGGTATCAGTGCTTTGATAGGAGGAATGACCACACACATTGTGATTAAGAAAAACATCAGCAAGGCACATGGAAAATTGTTCCACACATTTTATTTGTGAACACATTCACAGACTTTTATTTGCTACCATCAATTTTCTTGTCAATAATCAATATTTCCTCAGTGTCTGAATCTCAGTATTTTCTCCATTCAAGTTTTTTCACAATGCTTCAGTTTCTCCAGTGCACTTCTTCTTTTATCATGCATGCGGGACATTCAGGAATACAATTAAAAAAAAAATCCTCTCTTGGAAAAGTTGGTGTTTTGATAAAAAAGCAAATGTAGCAAATGAACGATGACGCAGATGAAAAGTGGGACTGAGTCGTCAAAAAAATAGTGACAGATGGAATAATGGAGTGATAAGGAGGGTGTTGACAGTCTCTGTATTAATACATGACAACAACATAAATGCCATATTTCCATCATGTTTTTGGCATTGTTTGAGCCCTTAATCACGTCATCTGATTTTGTCCTTTTCTCCTGTGATGGGTTAGTTTCCCCACATGTTCTTGTCGATCAGTCGTCTGCTGATATTGGCTCTAGTGACTGTAGTTCTGTTCAATTTCAAGGGAGATTTGGATGGAAACATCAGATGCTGTTCGTGTGCTGATGGATTTTTTTGTTCAACAGAAACCTGGATTTGTATTTTTCCGTGCGTTTCCATCAACTATTATTTGTCTTCCTGGCTCAGACTGATGTGTCCTCTTTATGACACTTGGCCTCATTTCAAACATATACTGTAGTTACTTTATTATCTTATCTTATCTTATCTTTATTGAGAGAAAATGTTGCTGCCAATTTGCAGTGCAATTTTCATTGTCACTATTTCCTAGTAAAATTGAGCTCAGCCTGAAGTCTGAATTGTAAATGCTAAGTCTAATTAGGGAGTGACATGTTGCAGGCAAGAAGTGCAGTGCAGCTAGTGTCAGTCAGACATTAACCAACCACAGAACAAACCAAGGTTTTGCTCATTTCCTTGTTGCTCTGTGAAGTTCAGTCACTTCTTTTTCTTTCATTTCATTGAAAGGTGGTCTTAAAACACATAAAGGTGGTTTGACTTCCACTGAGGAATCAGTAAATCACTTAGTTGAGATGAAATACACAGGGTATTAAAGCTGAATTAGCGCATTAACTAGTTGAGTAGTAGATGAGAGAAGAAACTCAAGACACAGATGAGACCAGATATGAATGGTTTAATAAAATGATATGACACATCACAGGTCTAATGAATTAAAAGTCATGGCCAGGATTATCTGAGTTTAGTGTGGTTAAAAAAGAATAAAAAACCATAAAACTTAAAAGCAATACAACCCTCTTTCAGTTAGAGATCAAAACAAGGACGGTCCCTATGCACCTGATTCGGCCCCAACCTGGAATGCTTTCCTTCCTTTTCATTTGTACAGAAGCAGCAGAGGTTTGGACGCAAGTTCATTCAGCTGATGGAGGAGTGACCCTGACTTCATCTTTACATCTTATATTTTAGAGATACTTTCTAATCGTCTTTTAGATTACTAAATTTAAAGTGTACATGAACCTAACACACACTCTTTCAAAAAGCTCTTCCTGTCAAATGAAGCAGTGCAGAACAACTTTAACTGATTATACAGCAGATCAATAGCATAATAGGAAACTTTTAAAAACAAGGCATGCTAATAGCAAATCCACTCTCTCATAATTTAAACCAGGAACAGAAAAAGTGCTTCTTGAAGCCAAAGTAAAAGCCTTCTCAAGTAACAATGTTACCCTTTTCCTCCCACTCTTTATCCGCGGTTGACCAGCAGGTTCTAAGAGAAAAAGAGACAAAAGAAGGGATTATTAGTCCATTTGTACCCCTGTTACACCTTCTGACCTTTGAGATGTTCTTGGGTGCAGGGACTGTTCATGTTTTGTGCATACTTACCCAGCTTTAACTGACCACAATTGAAAGGTCAGACCGGGTAATAGTAGAGATTATTTCAGTAATGGAGTGAAGTGAACTCGTTGATTGATGTTACTCAGCTCTCCAGTGCTACTGCGGAGGCTTTTTCATGCTGCAATAAATTGCAACAGCATGCAACTCTGTGTTTGGCAGTTGTCAGATTTTTATGGGACTGTTCCTTTTGACCTATGAAATAATCCCCAGTTTTCATCCTTCACCCTCTAATGCACAAGAGGTTTGGCCATTAACCTTTTCAATCCATTACCCATTTTGTAGCGCTTTATTAGAAAAATCTCGATCAAAATAAAGATGCACTTTTTGCATTTTATCTTATCTTATCTTATCTTATCTTTTTTTTTAAATGATCATTTTCTTTTAATTAACAGACAGTTATAGTCAGTGCAGTGTTACAGTGTTATAATATTTGGTCAACCAAAAGTATATCTTTGCCAAAGTCAGGAGGTGTTGTAAGAAGAGGGAAAATCTGAGCAGTGGAAGTGTCATTGGCTGGCATCAAACACAATAATATCAATCTTCTACTATCTTTTAAAATAACCCCATACAAATATAGTGACTCAGTATAATGTCCCACTCACATGTCACAGTGGTAATGGATGAGGAAAGTGACATATCTGAGGATTGTGAAGCAATGAATAAGTATTTTCTAAATGATCCTAGGCTTACCTGTGACTACTATATCTCCAGCAATGTCTGCCGATGTATGTAGCAAAGACATGCAATAAGTTATCATAAGCCAGTAATATTGTTGATTTTTCAGGCAGGTTCTATTTCAAAGAACGATAAAACATATTTCCATCACTGAACTCTCAAAAACACACATACAGAGAAAAAACACTTCAATTCCTTGCTTGTTGAAATTTCAAACCTTTTTTTGGTGCAGAAAGGAACCTGGCCTGGAGGTTAAGAGGGCTCTAACTGGAACAACAGGTACCCATTCAAGAACCATAGAATAAAAGCATCTCATAGGACTCAGTAAAGATTCCTTCCACCCTTTCATCGGGGTGAAATTTGTGGGGGCCGGCTTTGAATGTAACACTCAGGATCTCGCTCATAATGCAGGAGATCTACCGGTGACCTCTTTCAGATTCAGGTTAATTCTCATTTATAATCACGACACATAGTGCTCTGTTCCGCTGAGGGGGGAGACTTGGTGACCTCTATAGACTACCAGGTCTACCTGAGTCCTATTTGAAAGCAGATACATACCACTGATCAAAGAAGTGTAACCTCGAACCTTCAACCACAGATCAATAAAATCCTTAGAAACCCAAAGCAGCACAGTGACCCTGACGGTAGATCTGACAGCGTGACTCCCAGGCTATGGTGTACGGCCAAGACGGCTTCACTCAGATTGTGTGCTCTCCAGCTATGATCAATTAACACCTTGAAATCCTGGCAACACGATCAAGACAGGGGGCAACCTGTTAAGCCAAGGTGATAACTATTCAACATGAATAGAGCTTTTTTCCCACTATGGAGACCTGTTCCTATTTCAATAAAGCTTGGTGATATACAGCACCTTGTTAGTCAGATATTGAGTTACAGAGCATGAGGAGGATGCTCATGGGTGTTTTAAGCGCTGGTGAATGTCTTTCTATGTGAAAGTCAATACACTCTTTGAAGCCTTATTAGTAATTACTCATGCTTTCCCAGAGACAACATCCAACAAGACAGAACGTAGCCATGATCACCAACCTGATTACAACGGAGTGGCTTAACCCTGAATAGTTCATCTCCCAGATAGGATCCCAATAAACAGAGAGCCAGATATATTACAGTGTATGTACTTGATTTTCTCATCGCACTACAGACGAATGCAGTGTATTTTTCAAACAGCGGCACCATGATGAATTCAGTTTGTTAGCCATCTTAGTGAGAGTTTATCTGAGATCGCCCTTTCTCCTTCACATACTCCATGAAAGGAGGTTCATGCAAGTAATGGGTGGACGGACTTGAAGAGAGAACAATTATTATTCAATAGATTTGTTGAGGTCACACAATGTGGAGCAATTAATTTTTCTGATTACAATGATTTGTTTCTGATAAGCAGGTAGGAATTGGCACAGACAGGATTCGCCCAAGCTATGAATAGGTTTGTGATACACAAGGACATGTGATTTAAACTTTACTCTGCAGAAATCTAAATAAAATCAAGAAATGTGAAATGTATCGTTTTAATTAGATAGATATAAGGTTAGGGAGTGTGTAGCCAGGCTAGCAGCTCTGTAACTAAGTAAGTAAAATGTATCTATCACAGAAAATTACAAAGTGCTTCACAATAAAATAAACAGGGAGACATAAAACATTATGAATAACAGCATATTATTCACAGGCATAAAGACCCTTGTCTAATTAAAAGCTTGCTCAAATAGAAAAGTCCTCAGCTACTTCTTAAAAGAATCAACAGATTCAAAGCATCATTAAGAGAGAGGCAGGGCATTTCAACCAACAGTCTCTAACCTAATGACCTCAGAGTACGAAGTTGAATCAGATCAGAGGTTAGGAGAGCTTGACTGTGTAAAGATTCAAAAGTAAGTACCAGATTAAATCTAAAATGGACTGGTAACCAATGCAGGGATGCTAAAACTGGGCTGATGTGTGCTCTTTTTAAAAGCTGTGAAGCTGCATTCTGTACAGCCTGAAGACGGTCAAGCTCTTTTTCATTTAGACTCTGTGCTACATGTTAGAATTGGGCATGGATAACACAATGCTAACATGTTGATGTCTAAAAGCTAATGTTATCCTTTCTCACCATTTTAGTGCAGGAAACGCACTATTGGTAGTAAACATAAAGTAGGTACAGCCGTGGATGATGGGATGGTCATCGAACTGCAGGTATTCGGTCATAAAGCTAAATATTGTACTAAATTAAAACTGATGACACGGTGGTGCAAGATGAAAAGTTCATGAATCACCACCAAAGTAAGTATGATTCATCCTCTGGGAGGCATGAATGTCTGCATCAAATTTCACAAAAAACACAACTATACCTCAAAGAGGCTGAAACTGCACTTTTATTTTTTTCCTGATTAATCGTAAGTGACTCTCTTTTCACTAGTTGTGATATAAAATCTCCTGCTGTGCAAGTCATTTTCTTTTTCATTTCCCACATAGTTACTCAGGCTCTTATGATATTAGACCCTTGGATTGTAATATTATTTCATCAGTAATAGTTTTTATTAAATAGAGTTGAAGCATAGCTGCAGTAAAACTTTAGAATCAAGATCAATACAGTATCATTTCTTTGTGTGCACTTGGTGATGTCAGACAAATCCCCTTACTGAACCTAAAGTCTCGGGGTCCAGACTGAAATATCTACACACATATTGGATGGACTGCCATGAAATTCTATGTGACGACATTCATAGTTCCCAGAGGATGAATTCTCATGATTTTGCTGATCCTATGACTTTACCTCTGACGCCATCATTGAAACTCTTTGTTTCAATAATTTGTCACAACTATTAGAAATGTTACAAATGTTCCAATTTAAATGTAAAACTTTGGGTTATCAAATACTTTCTAAACTAATGGCATTCAGTGAAATATCAGCATGCTGTCATGGTAACAGCTTGATAAAGAAAGTAAACATAACCAGCAGTAGATCTGCTGCATTTGGAAAATAAATGAAGGATAACTTAAGCCTTGCATACAAAGACACACAATTTACTTATGCACTTGTTATGCAAACAAGGATTTATATGGTGAAAATAACCTCAGTGGCACACATTTCTATACAGATATATTAAACAAGCAGTGAAAAAATACATTTTGAATTAGCATTACAGCAATTAATTCAATGGTGTATAATTATGTTTTTTTATTATTATTATACTTTAATCAAAAAAATCAGCACTCGTGTTGATTTGCTTTGGTTTCGCACATAGATTCTGCTCAGTTTCAGAGGCAGGGCAGCAGCAGGGAACTGGTCCCACTGAACCTCCGGCATATCTCCTGTAGCCCATGTGGAACGATGCATTGAGCTGAACTGACTGAACACCAGGGGTGCATTGACCCGTAGCCTGCTGGTAAAGAGATATAGACAGTGTGTATGTATGTACTGTATGTGCATGTGTGTGTATCTGTATGTGTGTGTGTGTGTGTGTGAGAGTGAAGGGAGCATGTTATCTGTTCTAAGCACCGCAGAGTTAATGCCAGCTGTGAAACTCAAACCATTAAAACCACAGAGAGAGACTCACAGAGCAGAATGATCAATATGGCTCCCGTCCCCCGTCCTCTCATCTCATCCCTGAGGTGTCCTCTCCTCACCTCCCATTCTCCTGTCCTCTTCTCCTATTTGCTCCACTACATCATCTCTTCTCTTCTCCTCTCATCCACTCTTCAATCATTCACTTTTTCATTTTTTTTAAGCCTGTATTCCTCTCTCTCCAACTTCTCTCCTTTCTGCTCTAACTCCACACTCCACTGACTCTGAGTTGTAGGTGTTTATATATAGCACAATAACTTCAATGCAGACCTGAGAATGCATATAGTCTCTCCTTGAATGCTTCTGTATTCAACTGTTCACTTAAAAGAGAAATAAAGCGACTGATAAGAGCATCAACTCAAAATAGAAATCTGTCATAGAGATGCGTGCAGGTTCAGGAGTGAGGCCGCTCTCCAGCTCGAAAAGAAAAGAGAGGAAGACTTGCTCACATGCATTCACAAACAGCAGCAGTGACAGACAGGCGGCAGTGATCTTTGACCTGTACATCACAGTTTGTCAGGTCAATAACACCAGATCTGATACGTAGCTGTGGACCTGCATGTATCACTAAGTTGCTCACACTTCCTTCAACTTTCAAGAAAACTTTTGATTTGCATGCAACCTGAAATAACAATGATAAATATTTGAAAAGAAATGCATTTAAAGAAAAGTGGATCTATTATTTAAAAAAGAAAAGACCAAAGAAAACCTCTTACACTTATAAAGAAAAAATAGATTTCTTTAATATGTATGAAACTAATTAAAAAAAATTTGAGGACTTAAAAAGAAGATCTACTGTTGTTGTTATTATTATGTTTTATTCTTATGATCACATCTGAAAGAATTTCATCATTCAAAATAAACTTCTTCAAAAGCCTGCCTGACATAAAACTGATCTTTACCTTCATGACTCGTAATAAACAATAGAGTAGTTCAATAGAGTAGTTCATGATAGGAAACATGATTGTAACAGTTTCTGGACAACAATGAAGTTGTACAACAACAAGAGTAAGATATATCAGGCCTTGTAAGAACAGATTGGTTTGGGCCTTGATAATTGTTGACAATAAGAAAAATCCAATCCCCTGACTTACACAGTAAAGTCCTTGTCATGAAGTACAAATGTGCAAAATATGTTACAATGGTATCCTTGCCCTGGGATTATCTACTTTGTATTCACCTGGGATAAGACCAACATTTTTAATGTGCAATGTTCACTGTGACAACAAAAAAAAAGTCCAAACATTCATGATGGAGAATGTGGTGAGAGAGAATAACAGGGTGGGATGTGGAGAAGAGAAAACACCAAAAAGATTGTGTCTAAGTCAATTTCAGGCTAGCCAGATACAATGTTCACTACTTAAAGATGAACTACCTCTTTTTTATTTATTATCAGTTAATCTGTTCATTATATTTTAAACTGATCACTTACTCCAAAAAACAGACAGATTAAATTTACAATGATAAATAAGGTGGTGTGCTGCTGGCCAACGGTGTGAACAGAAAGAAGTACTCAATACACTGTGCACCGATACTCCCCTACTAAAAAACTAATGGATTTCTCACCTGTTGCTCTAATTGGAGATGCATCCAGAGTTTAAGTGTTTGCTGGGGTTACACCTCCCCACCTCCAAGATATGTAGTACACTGGTATCTGGGCTTTTACAACAAGCCTATGTTCATGTCATGTGGCTCTGGCCAGCATGAGGAGAGTGGTGAGAGAAGAGGGACAGGGGCAGAACACAGTAGGAGACAGAAGGAGAGAAACAAACAACAAACACTAGTTGGGAGAGGTGGAGGAGCAGCACAAGTATGTCCACCCTCCATTTTACTTGACCCAACCTGGGAGCCTTGACTCAATTGAAAATCCATTTTATCTGATGACTGGCAGGCAATTGGGGTTCCCAGGTGATAGGCTAAGGCTCTGTGGTTGATTGGCCTGACCACTCCATGAGCAAGGGATGGAGGGATGGATGTGGAGGAGGATGTGTGAGGGAACACGTACTGCACAGATTGTCTCAGCTAACAAAGTTCATTTTGGGATACATGGATAATCCACCGCTTTTATCAATAACTAGGAGCTATGAGGGCAATTAAAGAATAGTTTCATTATTAATAACCTCTTCGTAACTTTTTCATAAAATCAATCAGTCCAAAACTCAAAGATGTTCTATTTATACAACAGAGGAAAGCAACAAATCCACTTGAGAAGCACAAATCCTGTCTCAATCCTGTTGCTTAATAAATCATCAAAACTGTCGGATCAGCACTCACAGTTATCAATAATCAAACATCAGATTCATGCAGAATCAATGATGCAATGTGCGCCAACTAAAATAACTCCCTGACTTCCTTGATTTATTCCAAAAGCCACCATGCATGTTTTTAAAGCTGAGATTCCACTGTGACTAAGAAGATATAAACTTCCTGAACTAGAAGATTACACCTGCTTAACATTGCCACAGTGACTCACTGTACAAGAGTAGTTCATCATTCCTTAAAGCATCTACAAAGAACTTTCATTCTGTGTTGATTTTGGCGATCCCTGTGGACAAAAGCGGTAGTGTTTTGCCGGAATGAAGATTGCATTTCCCATGAGCTTTAGCGCGTATTGTCGTAAAGACGCTTATCTGGCTTGCACGTGCCTTCTCCGGTCTGAGTGGCGTAACTCATTTTGTCCGGTATACCAACCTCATTCTAATGGTCTAATTCTAAGAATTTTCTTAGAATTCGAGAAATTATAAGATTTTTCTCATAATTACATCACTAAGAGCTACTTTTAGTCTAGGATTCTTTGTGAATACGGGCCCTGGTTTTCTGCTTTAATTAGTCATAAAACTTGATATTATCTTCATCTTAGTCATAAATATAGACGAGCAGTAGCTGCTGCTGATACCTGCACAATGTTCAAGAGCTGCTTCAACTCAGACACACTCTGAGAGTGTCTGTTTTGAGCAGCTCTCTTTAGGTCATTCCACATAGTCTCTGGGTCTCATAGTCTGGGCTGTGATTGGGCCTCTCCAAAAAGGCTATTTGAAGTCACCCTATAGTGGATTTACTTTGATGTTTGGGGTCATCGTCCTGCAGCTTCTCCTGAGCTTCAGCGGGTGGACAGACACCCTGACATTATCCTGGAAGATAAACTCAGGAATTCATTTTCCCACGATAATGTCGAGCTGCCCTTTTCACACCACACACAGCGCTGCATGTCCTTCCCAAATAAATCACCCTTAGATTCACCGGCCCATAAAATATTTCCCAAATAGTGTTGTGGAGACTCAAGTTGCTCTTTGCCAAACTTCATGGGTGCAGTGGTGTTTTTTATGGAGAGCAGAAGCTTCACCCGCTGTGTAAATGTGAACCCCAGTCATCTGCCTTCATAAACAGTTACATCTGAAGGATGAATATCTGAGCTCTTTGACGCGACCTTGTAACCCTTTCATACTCATGCAAATTAGCAGTTGTTGTTTTCTGCAGGCATGGCTCACATCAGGTGATGTTACTTACTTTTTTGTCAAAACTCTAACCTACACCTACTAATACCAAAGATACTTTTTACTTCACAACAGTTACTTTATCCTGCCACTGTATCTTACTGCTTAAAGCACTGGGAGATGTGCACACCTATACAGTAGCTCTGGGCACATTATTATTAGTACATTATGCAGCAGCAGGGTGAGTCAGTGTAAACAGAGAGAATGGGCAGTGAAAGCAGATCATCCATTTGGAAGCACAAAGGAAGATGTACTGGATGAATGATTTTACTGGACAAAAAAATAAAAAATAAAAACCCACAAATGACCACAGAGGTCATTAGTCATTGTTCTAGTACAGTCTAAATAACGTGCTGCATTTGCGAGACAGAAAATTGTGTGTAACTGAGAGCAACTATAAAAAAGTTATTTTCAAAGTTTCACATTAAAGTCAACTTGTCAACACAGCTCTGCGAGCAAACAATAACACAATGGTATTTATTTATTTACAAAAAAGCCAGAGGAGAGAAAGAAAAAAAAAGGAAAAAAAAATTGATCTCTTTTTGGAGAATGGGGTGTGAATTGGAGAGCGATCACAAAGGAGAGGCAGGCTTCAACTCATAAAGAGAAAGAGGGGGTGGAGAGACTGATGGATTGAGCGACAATAGGACACAAAAGAGAGGCTGGTACAAAGTGGACTGTTCCGATAATGTTGCGGCTGCTTTGAGGCAACAAAAGCCGGTGAAAAACCCACCTAAAAGCCCCACTGCTGTCCTCTCTTATCCCAGCTGGTGGTCTTTCTTCCACAAAACCCCTTCCTAGGCGCACGTGTACGGGGCCGATGAAATGCTGACCAGAATATTGGTGTGAAATGCATCCAGGGGGAAAAAAAAGTGTGTCAATTGCATTATGCAGCTTAGGGTGCATTCAACACAACACAATACAGGGTTGTGTTGAATTCTGGGTCCGGCGGTGCTACCAGACGGGTAAGGCGAGGCTAAGAAAGGTCAGGCTACAGCTACACAGGGTACGGGGTATTAAAGCTGAAAGTATCTCCTTAGAAGGCAGTTGTGGGTATCCTCAATTCTCCTTCCACCCTCCCTCCCTCCCTCCATGTCTCTGCACCCCACCCGCCGCCACCCCCTCGGCCCTTGCCTTGTTCGAAAGCTCCGAGGCGTCTGCGGGGCCACCGGGGACCTCGAGGCAGATGAAAGAGGAAACAGACGCACTAGATTTGGTTTGATGTGCTGTTCGATTGCACTCTGCAGCGCAACAAAAGAAAGGGAAACAGGAGGGGGAGGGGGTATGAGGGAAAAGCAGCGGCAGACAGAGATATGGCAGATAGAGACCCAGCAAGTGTTACGTATCTCGGAGTGAGAGAGAGTTCAGTGTGTAACACAACAGTGGCTAAGAGTCGTGCGAGGGAACGCGTTTGTTGTCGTTGTGCAGCAGCCAGTGCTGAAGAAAATAATAATTTGCATACAAAAGGGCAAAGCACAGTGGCAGCACACGGGCTGACACGCATTGCCACACCAAGTTACAGTCAGCCCTGTTTTCTAGAAGCAACTTTATCACACTGGTTTTCATGGCTGGCATAGCCCACTGCTGTACCTCCAGTTGTTCTGTCTTGCCCAGTGTGTGTGTTGTAGGCTACACTGGTGAGTTAACCTTCCACTGTTTCCCAGCAATCCTGTGTTTAACTTCAATTAAGATGAGGAACTAACAAGAATCAAATAATTAAAAATAATAATTTTAGAAAGATTATCTAGTCTACTCTCTGGTCTCAAACAAGATGTCAACAAACTTGTTTTTTTCTTTTTCTTTTTCAAACTCATCCTAAGGCCAAACACACTGCTCTTCATGATGAGTTCAAGTTGTCAAATGATATCCAAGCAGGATTTTATCCATTGCTATCCATTGTTCTAGTGCAACATCATCAAGCTGTATTTCTCACCACTCTCTGTTCAATGCTTCACTATGGTAACCAGCTGATGGCTACTGGTGTCTGAGTTCACTGAAAGCAGCACCAGCCAAGAGCTGAGCTGCAGATTTAGATGACGCACATTAATCAGCATGAGTGGTCCCTTTGACATTGTCCCATTCTTCGAACATTGTCATTATAAAAATTAGAACTGTATCCACCTTAAAGTCCCCCCCCCCCCCAAAAAGTTTGAATAACTTAATTACAAGTACCATTCATTATAATTTTATTCTACACTGTAATAAATTTCAATTTGGTTAAAAATGGAATGAAATATTCACCTGCTCCCTTAACCATCTGACTAACCTCAACCTGAAGATAACTTTTTGAGTTTAAGTTGATTTTCTAACGACCATTTTTTGAGGTCATACAAACAACATACAGTTCCACACTGGTTCAATCATGATTTCAGGTGAGACCAATTGCCATTTCAAGTTTTTAAATTATTAAAGGGACACTTCTACTGTTATCTATTCACGAAAATCGATTATTTCGTTCAAAAGTATAGGCTATGTTTTTCATTAATTAATCACCCCCATCAACAAACTGAAGTGTTCCGGTAAGCTCGGTGCTGGCTGCCATGTCGTGTCTCCATGTTTTTACGTTCAGTGGCAGCGTGACGGTAGGAAACCACGGAAACTCACCGGAGACACCGGAGCTGTCGGCTCAGGTCCAGGTGGCGTCTGTGAAAAGTCACCGCGGTAACGCAGTGAGGAGGAATGGAGCGTTACACTGATGCTGCATTCACGTGCAGTCGGGCAGACGGCCGTCGGTAATAAACCAGATGTCATTTTAGTCACAGAATTTGAGAGAAAGTCGGTAAAACGTGGGTCAGGTAAACAATACGACATCGCCATGACAACATATTGTCAGCTGTATTGTTTTGCCTCGTGCTGATGGACCACTTGTTTATGTCGTTAAGGGCAGCGGCTGTTGTCCCTCTGCCGTCTGCCCAATTTCATGTGAATGCAGCATGAAAAATACAATTGAGTTGCTTGCGATATACAACCCCAACGCTAGATGGGAGTAATTCCTATACAATGTACCTTTAATACTAGATGTCATGATTGTATTCATAAAAAAAAAAATTAAGACAGTCTAAAATGTGCACAATGGACATAAAGCGGTCAAAGAATAAAATATCTACGTTACGATAACGTTATGAAGGTTTCTCCTATGTACAGAGCTGAGAGAGAGGGAGACAAAGTGAGAGGGATAGATAGAGTAAGATGGAGAAGTAGAGGCAAACAGAAAGATATAATCTGTGGGAGACAGATTGAGAGTGGAAAAGGACTGAAGGAGACAGAAAAGATGGAAAAAGGAAGAAAAGTTACTTAAACAGACTGAGGTTGTCAAAGAGAGTGATAGGCAGCATATGTCACAAAATGTGGAAAATTAATGGCTTAATAAATATCATACAAGTAAAGGCAATTCCATGTCTATGATTCCTGACGCAGAAAAGCTTCAGGTGTTCATTACCCAAGCAGTACACTTTGTAAAAGCAAGAAAAACAAGCATGTCTATTATGCAGCAGTGCACAATGACAGATGTTTCCTCCAAGTAAAAGCTTGAGGTGTTAATATAACTACAAAAGAGCAGAATTTAACCTTGCTTTTAAAATGTCTCAACCAACGACTTTTTCAGCAGCAGTTTAACACTGAAACATCTCCTCCAACTGTTAGAAAAACAAGTCCATATCTCTGCTTACTGATATTTTTCAGCAGAACTTGGCTTTTGTTTGACAGTCTGTTAGATCAATTTTAAAACACTGTCAAGTAAATAAAGTGTCCTTACGGGTTAGATATGTTCACATAACTCCTTAACAGCATTTAAACCGGGAGTTTATATTGTTTTGCACCTATATATTCCCCCAATATTTCGTCCACACATTACTTTCTCTCGGGAAGCAATGTTCAAAACTGCAGAGTAACAGTTTCCTCCCAGTTAAAGCTTGAGATGTGTAGTCATCAGTCTATAAACCACAGCTCAGCACTTTGTTCTAAGTCTGCGGATCCTAGCTGAGCAGTGGTCAGGTTTCATCTTCAATATCACTCTCTGCAGGAATTTAAATGAGCACTTCATATCACAAGGGTATTCCACATTAAGGCAGTACATGGTGCCTATTAGCATAGCAAAACTATCTCTGAGGGGATGAGGAACAATTGTCTCCTCTCCCACTATGGCCACAATGAAGCTTTCAAGGAAACGCATCATACATGATGCCAAGATGTCCAGTTAGAAGTCCATCCTTTATGATCACATCCAGCTTAACAAATACAGGACACATTTACTGGTAATATAAGTTGCAGTAAAATGTACACAAAGCCTAAGTCTGACGAATGACATGCTGTGCAGGTGTTTAGAAAGAGTTCAAATTGACCACAGCTAATGTGATGCAGATCTTTTAATTGATAATTAAAAGAAACATAGATGTCCTTTAAAAAATGTCCTAATGGCTTAATTGTTTAAATGTGTCATCTGATTTGAAAGACGCACAAAGCTTCAGTGAGGAGAAAAGGTTCTGTGATACTGTCAACAAAAATGGTACACAGAGAGGACCTTTATTTCATCTGCATTTAAACTGTACAGTACAAGTGAAGGCCAAACCTCTGCTGACATGAAAGCAGAAGTATTTACAATTACAGCATCATCTTAAGTCTCCACTTGAGTTTACGATACAGCAACTGTGATTCAGAGATCGTGAGCAGCTGTGGTCGAGCAAGCAAGAGAATAGAGGGATGGGGCAGCGGCGGTTGAGTGAAACGTTACTTTCTGATAATTTCATGGTCTTCAAAGAGAAATACAAATCATTAAACAAGAGGCAGATCATCACAGTATGTTCAAAATCTTAGAGGTTCCAATACCCCTGCTAAAAATGACCTCACTCTATATTGAGATTTGAGTTATAATAATTAGAAAAATAATAATAATAATAATCAGATGTTGTGTTTGTATGCTCACTCATGTCCAGACATAAATTAGCCTAGACTTGCAAACTAGTCAAGTGACATGATAGCAGCTAACAACTAAATTGACATTATTTTAACATTATAAATGTTTATCTTTTTAATACGCATCCATATTTCTAAAAAAAAAAAAAAAAAGAAAACACTACAAACCCACCTCCTCTTTATCTTTGTGTAGCTCAGGTTTATTGTGTCCATCAAAATGACAGAGAATAAACACAACCACTGATCAGGTTTGTCCCTCCAACACTGGAAATAGTCGACTTCCTTTTCAGCATTTCATCTGTTGTTGGACTATATTGTCTCATCCTCTGTGGATAAATGGTTAGCACCATGTTTCAATATTATAACTGTTTTATAGTAATGGTTCTGTTTTACAAAAGAACATGGCACCAACTTCTCTGAATTTCCTTGACTCCCAGGGGTGCCATGGACTCCACAGGGGTGTGCTGAGTTTGTCTGTTTACCGCAATATATTTTTTTCCCTTTTGCTAAGTTTTTTCCCCCCAAGGAGAAGACAGCAGGACATGTGATTTACAGAGCAGATATTTATGCTGTAGCAGACAAAAAAACGCAATTTGATTTTGGTTGAATAGTAATTCGAGACTGACACACAACTATGTTCAAATCCAATCATACACAACACTAACTATGAACTAACGCAGGCACTGTAAAAGTTTAATTTCTTTGCAACAAGAAGAGTATGCTTCTGATAATTTCTTGTGAAAGTTTTGTGATGCAGTTTTCTGTGAAAGTCCTTTGGCTTCCAACCTGAGTGAGTCATTTTTCACAACACTGAGTCTGAGGGAAAGAAAAGAGAAAGAAAAGTGAAGCCTAATTCACTCCCTAAATACCCAAATGTACAGGGCTGTTATTTCACTGGAGCTCTGAATAGCTGCATTAAAAGATATAACCCACAGAGCACACAATACAAGAAAGACGAACAACAAAAGAGAAAGAGTGAGAGCAGATAATGACGCTCGCTGGTGATTGGTTGTGATCGGCTGTACAATGATCAATGCCGCTGTGAAAGGAGGCAACGCTGATGGTTTACGACAGAGGGAATAACTGCCAACAGTATGAAAATGAAATCAATAAGTCAACTGCAGAGCAGGGAGAGAAAAATGAAGGAAGCGGCCAGAGAAAATGAAAAGAAAGGGTTTAGAGAAAGAGAAACAGATAGGAGGCTAGACGGAATAAAACAACAGAGACAAAAAACAGGAGTAGTCCCAGAGAAAGAGGGGGAGAAAAAGAAAGACGCTGCAGACAGACATACAAGCCAGATGAAAGGTGTTGGTTTAAAGGAAGCTGACGCAGAAAAACAAAATTGACAGATGAAGGAAGATTCATTAAAGATAAATAAAAAAAATAGACTAAAGCAAAAACAAACTGACTGAACATTGTTGTGTTATATATATATACAGTATGTGTGTGTGTGTGTGTGTGTGTGTGTGT
This sequence comes from Trachurus trachurus, assembly GCF_905171665.1. NCBI lineage: Eukaryota > Metazoa > Chordata > Actinopteri > Carangiformes > Carangidae > Trachurus > Trachurus trachurus. The sequence goes on from NC_139901.1 coordinate 10,821,011, forward strand.
GTGTGTGTGTGTGTGTGTGTGTGTGTGTGTGTGTGTGTGTGTGCACAGGAGAAGTGAGGTGACAGACTTTCCCTATTGTGAACAGAGAACCAATGGTTACATGATATAGGGAAGACCTGCTTGAGAATCCAATAATGTTATTTGTAAAGAAATATTCAACAAGGTGTTTGTTTACACCAGTCCGGCATTAATGACCGTCCTGAACTCCATCCCTCTATTCATGATAACAAATTTGGCTGTTTTTCTGCAAGTCTGAAAAACCACGTCTCCAGCGTCAAACCCTCCACTCAGATACACATGAGCACCCTCAAGGTCATACGGCCAAAATGCAATGAGGCACAAACACACTTTGAAAATGTGGAGAATATAAAACACACCCGGGTCCAAGCTGGAGTTGAATATCTCCGATGTCATATGTTCAAACAGATTTGTGGCAGCAAAAGTCATTAATGAAACATGGAGCAAAGAAGAAACCCATCTTGTCTATCAAATCCATTCCATGTTTCAAACAAAACAATGCAAGCAACACTCAAGTTGAAGGAAAATACACAAACAAACAATTACTGTAACACCAATTAAACACTGAGAACCGCTGCTTGTTGTTTCTTTTTTTCTCCCTTTTATCTAACACTAAATTCTCTTCAGCTACCAGCAGCCTTCATTATGTTTTAGGTCCACTTGTACAAATTCAGCTTGTAAAAATCAACCATGCTTGAAATAAATCATGACAGCTCTGACTCGATTGGAATTGGAAAGCAAAATATTACTATCCTGCACACTCGCACACTACTGCATCATCTATGCAGACCTTCCAATGGCAACTTCTCCAAACTGAAGGCATCAAGGTTGTATGTTGAAAATCAGTCATTATGGCTGGATTGCCACAAAATCAATTGTTTAAGGTCACCTGAGCCACCTCGCTGTGTCGTGAGGTGTTTTCACACACACTGGCGCTGATCAAGGGTGAGCACCAGATGCAAAAATAAATTATATGTTTTTTTCAGCTAGTACACACCTTTTTTCTAAAAGCTGCAAAACTGGCTGAGTGTCATGTTTCCATGACGACTGACCAGAAAAAATATGTGTGATATGTCATGTTTGCATGAGCCAATTGTAAAAATGAAACTCTGTGAAGTAATGCTAAATGTTAACATGGAGACACATGTACGCATTACAGGTATGCTGCTGGTCTTATCATTTGTATTTACCCCCCCTCTGCAAACAATAGAAAAAGAAAGCATGGCTGCCCAGCTAACTATGGCAGCCTTTTTTAGCTGAAAGAGTTCAGTACTCATACCCAACGGCACAGTAAAAGAAACAAGAGAAGGTCCAAATATGAGCTGTAGACACAAAATGCCGCACACTTTCCTACACGGCTTAAAGCAGAAGTAAGCGTAATGTTTGAGTTAATATAAGTCTTAAATAGTTATATCTTCCGACAGCAATCACTTATATAGAGTGTTTGGTCCGAAACACGGGTCTGTCAGTCACTCTGCTCTGCTGTAAGCCGAGGAGAAAACTTCTTGTATACTTCCTTGTATCCTACAACCTTTATCCAATGAGGAGAGAGAATGGCATGAAGGGCTGTGTGTGCAGCCAAGGGATGCGCATGAATGTGGTGACGTAGGGACGAGGACCAATAGATCCATGACGAGGGCGGGGGCTGCTAACTCCATTGGCAGACAAAAAGTTAGCCAAAACGACCGGATCGCTTACTCCTGCTTTAATATTCGGTGAATAAACAAGGGAGGTAAAAATAATGCAAATCAACTGTGGCCTTCCAGGGCGTACACCACCCTCACTGTCAGCTGTGACCCTGCATGGATAAGCGAAAAAGCTCATGGATGGATCGAAATTGGCCAACTGTTGTATATGGTCACTTCAATTCAATTCATTTTTTACGTATACTACCAAATTATAATTCAGCTTTACCGCAAGGTTACTCCCTTTAAACTGGAAAATACCTCCAACAGAAACGGCACAAGGTGGGAGGGGCTTAGGGCCTTGACATTGGGTTTGAGAGGAAAGAGAGGGGGAGGACAGAGACCCACACTTGTTAATGGGTCCATCTTCGATAAATATATAGTTTTGTCTATCGTTATTTTGTTATTATTATTTAGTGGTCAGCTCGCCCAGCATTTCCTACTTTCAGTTTCGCGGACGCTGCCCGGCGGGTCATGGGAATAACGCCGCCGAAAGGCCACTTATGGTCAGAACTACGACGGTATCTGATCGTCTTCAAACCTCCGACTTTCATTCTTGATTTCAAAACATTCTTTATGCTTTCGTCCGTCTTGCGCCGGTCCAAGAATTTCACTGTGCGCGTGGAGGCTCATAGAAAATGTAGTGTGAAAACACTTCGCTTACCAAAACTCCTCGTAGTCCCTTTAAGTCAGGAAGCTTTCAACAATAATGTCATGGGTGGTTTTTTAACTATAATTAAGACAAATCAAATCAGTATTTAGGATCACCATCCTTTGCCTTTTAAACAGTGCCAGCTGCCGGCACATTTCAGAATAAGCCTACAAATAGATTAAAAAAAAAAAAAAAAGATAAATTACTCATTTGTTTGAACCTGGATTTTTGAAGAATGACGCCTACTACATTTGTCTTCTTTTTATCTCTCTTACAGTTTTTGCCGTTTTCATCCATGAATGAAAAAACTGTAGAGATGGAGATGGAGAGATGACAGGGAAGCTGTAACACAGCAGGATCCCAAAGGAGGCTTCAGTGTTTAGTCAGTGTCTTAACCTCTAAGTCAAGGCGGTGCCCTGCAGTCACACTGTTGGCATGTTGACGCATGTTGGCATATTAGTCCACACCACTGAGCTATTTCCTGCCTGTGTCAAAGCTCCAGATTGGCAGCAGCTTTACCCTGGGATCACAACACCTGTCTAAAGTATGTGGGCTACTTCTTTTGTCCACGTGTGCGGGCCTGGTGTCATGTGATTCAATGTGGCTGAATGCCGCTCTGGATTCTTTACAAGTAATTTGACTGAGATAACTGTAAAAAAAAACAAAAAAAAAACGCTAATCATATATATTCTATATATACACAAATAAAACAGTCAAACAGAGGTGGGTTTAACAGACACCTTCTTTGATGAGCTGCAACATCAGAAATAAAAGCAGAGGGAAAGGAAAACTTCTGGTCAACAGACATTCCTCATTGCTCGGTGCGTGCTATGTTCTTGTGAGTCTTTATTAACATTTGTTCAAAACTGTGAGCTGGGGAGGAAAAACTGTTCAAGGATTCCTTCAGGCTTTATTTTTTCTTGTCTGTAGGTAGTCACAGCTAATGAGGCACAAACAGACCTTCAACTGAGAGAAGAGAAACAGGAATCTGACAAAAAAAAGTGCTCCAAATGAATGTCACCTTTTAAAATAAATTCAGCACCTTTGCAAAACTGTGAAAGACAACCACTGAACATTTGTTAATATCTTAAATTTGTCTTTCTTTGTGTACCTATGAGCTTTATTCTTGTTTTCTCTAGTGGGCACAAACTCACTCACTTCATGCGCGGAGTCACAGGATAGTGTCTACGGATAAGACAGTGCTATCTGCTCTATGGCACAGCAACTTTGTAGAAAAGTTCTGCATTTTGAAAGAGGATAGTGCATACATAAAAAAAACACTGCAAGCAACCGACACTAACTTAGATGCTCGGTGTGAAACTCCAGTGTCTGAGATTTTAATCTGACAGAAACATCTCAGAACAGATATAAAGATTGAGAATTTAAAGAAAGCTACAATACACTTAATATTTATTCACGTATAAGAATGAGGTGAATCAGCTACATGTTCGCTTCATGAATTTTTTGAGTGCATATTCAAGTGTAGGTGTGTGAAACTTTCTGGATGTGTGTGTGTGTGTGTGTGAGGTCAGTAGCAGGTCCAGCAAGCAGCTGAGGATCCTCATTCTTCTTCATTAGTGTTGACTGCTGAGGGGCCCGCCATCTCCTCTTCTCCCCCTCTCTCTACATCTTTTCATCCTCTGTCCATCTCCTGCTCTTCTTTCACAACTACTCCTCTCCTCACGCCGGCTGCCCGTATCTCCATTCTCGCTTTTTACCTCTTCATACTCTCCTCTTTCTCCCTTCCTGACTCAAGCCTCCTCCTGGTTTCTCTCCTCGCCCTTATCTGTCCGAAATGCTCCGTTCCCCCATCTCCCATCATCCCTCGTCTGCCTCCACCTCTGTTCTGCAGCTGTCCACCTCCTCTTCATTATTTCCTCTCCTTGCTTCTTCAGTTGCTTAGTGTTTGCCATCATGCTTTTCTTGCTTACTTTTTCTGACCTTGACTCTGTATATTTTCTTTATACTCCGCTCTCTCTTCTTCAGGTTCTCACAACAGATTGCAAAGATTAAGAATTTGAACAACACAATACATAATTATGCACAGGAATGAGGCCAATGTGGAGTTTTCTTAAAGGAATACGCCAACATTTTTTTTTTTTAACGTGTCTTGCCTCACTTCCGAGTCCATGACAAGCAGATACAGTACTGTAAAATCCTTTCGACTGTGCGTGCAGTAACAAGGGAGGGCCCGTATCGCCCGTAATTAGCTTAGCTCAAACGCTGGAAGTGTATAGGTAGTGTTAGCCTGCCTCCACCTAAACTCATCAGAGACACTCTTCAGCAACTCTAAACGGACCGATCTTCGTCTCAGAGCTGACAAAACTCTCTGGTAAGGCATCTTGAACGATCAAATGCCAGTAACGGGACGAGATCGGTCAAAACGGAGGGTTCAAGAAAAGATGGTTTATTTTGGTTCAAGCTAGCTACATCGAGGGTAGGTTAGCTTCCTATTTCAAAGTAAAAGCACAAATTCTATCGCCATGGTTTTCTGTATGTAAAGAACAACGGGTAACCAGAAGTAACCAGAAGTGCGTTGGTCACAACGGCTAGCTTGAGTAGCGCCGAATTCATCCAAACTAAATTGTAAACAGCTGCTATTTAGACAAATTAACGACATACTGCTGATCTAAATTGCTACTTTCTCGCCTAAAAATGTTTGAAATGTTGATAAAGTGATATATTTACAGAGTTAAGAGCTAAAACGAAATCAGCTTCTGACTGCTGATTTCGGCTTGGGTAGGAGGCAGGCTAACACTACCTATACACTTCCAGCGTTTGAGCTAAGCTAATTACGGGCGATACGGGCTCTATCTCCCTTGTTACTGCACGCACAGTCGAAAGGATGGTGTCTATCTGCTTGTCATGGACTCGGGAGTGAGGCAAGACATGAAAAAAATGTTGCCATATCCCTTTAAGTTGCAGTGCATCAGGGCTGATATGTATAACATGCATTACAGTGCATCCTTTGTGGTGAGAAATTCAACTGGTACAAAACAAAAAAACAGTCAAAGTGATGCGGTGCACTATTAACACCTGGAGAAACCACTCTCCATTTGTTAAACAGTTGTTGTTGTTGTGCATAACAGTGACTGTGATGGCTGTTTCCAAAGGATGAGACTGTGATGTGACTGGCCAAGAGTGAATTTATTAAATCATTGCATCCTCTGATTTGTGTTGCACCTCATCCAGCCCTAATAGCACTTTGCACCGCTGCACCTACATGAGCAAAAATAGCAGGTGCACTTAGAGACGCCCACGCGGTCCGTGCGCCCGAGACCTCCCGCCCCCAGCGCTCGTCTTTGCCCTAAAGCCTCATCACAAAGTTCATCTCCACTCTACCACTCTTACTAATCTTTTTCTCTTTCATACTCCATATGGAGAAAGTCTCTTTGAGTATTTGTCTCTTAAAGCAATCTACAGCTCCTGGCTCTTAACATTTAATCTCAACTTTCACTTCAGACCTACTGCATGTGCCTCTTCTTTTCACTGTGCTCTCTTGCCACACTTTAACACTCTCCTCCTCTTCATCCTTTCAATATTTCTGTTTTGTTTGTTAGTGTACAACGTTTCTCAAGGCCTTCCCATTTACGTATTTCTCATTGGTCTTTCACGTCAACCACCCTTATCTAAGACTCTCTACATCTGTATGTACCTACCACATGTTTTTTTTTATTATTATTCTTCAATACAATTCTTTGTCCTCAGCCTTCTCTTTGTATTTTCCTCAGTGTTTTGTCTATATTACATACAGAGTAGCTGAGCTGCTGTGATCTCTGTACCGGCATGACTCCTGTTCAATCAAGAATAAGACTGAAGGTAAAAGAAAAAAAAAAAGAAATCAATATTAGGTTTTATACTGCTGTGATTCACTGGCTTTGCGAAAGTCAGTGTGTGCTCAGATAGGCAACAGATACTGATTTATTATCAGTATATCAGTATTGTCAATAGGGTTTTTCTTTGCAAATGGACTTATCAAAACTTGATGAAACTATTTTCTATTTTCCCTTATCTTCAGGTGTGATATCCGCAGGGACTCGCATTCGTACACAAAGCCTGCCTCAGAAACAGCACACAGGCTCCTGCACAATGAAGCTGGGCCATTTCAGTTCTCAATGGTGCTCCTACAAAATGCTAAACCGTCACTCTCTGGGTGCACAAACACTCCCCTTGCATTAACAGCAATGCTCCCCTGCTCAAATGTTCTGCTCACCCTCCCATTTACATAAATAAGGGGGGCAGATTATAGCAAACACCTCTCACTATGATCCTGTGCGCTACATCAACAACACCTCTCTGACACAAAAAAGTGAACATTACCAGCCTCACAATACAGGCCTGTCATATTGGTTTGGTGCTGGTAGCTCATAAGTGCTGGGCAGAAGCATGCGTTTAATCAGACATTTATATCTTAGATAACAAAGTTGGGTATATTTTAAAAATGTGGGGGATTCACCTGTAAACAGTAGTAATCATTTGCCATCACTCAAACCCCCTACCTGCTTTTTTCACCTGGCTGTAGCTCTGCAGGATGGCATGAATATCAACAACACAACAATCTAACAATCTAAAATGAGCTATGCATCAAGGGAGGATTTAGTTGTAAGCTGTAAATTAATGACCCGTTCCCTGCAGGAGAGGGGCATTCAGTCTTAATGCACCGGCTAATTTTAGAGAATGTCTTACAGTATGATAGCTGACAATTCTGACAAGTCATGAGCAAGTCCTCCTACGCCCTGCTGCAACTAGCCATGGCTGTCAGGAACTGTGGAGTTCAACAACTTGGACAGCCACAGAAAAGGCAAAACTACAAAATACATATCTAATTTAATCATAATGCTCAAAATGGAAAACAGTACACGAGCTGCAACCTTGTCTCCAAAATACATTATGAATGGCAACTGTAAATTGTGTAATTGCTTTAATGTAATGAGGATTTGTTGTTAGCTTACATATCGGGGAAGTGGCAAATATGTTGTTACTGAATGAATCATTAAAATGTTCACAGGAAACACATTTCTCCTCCATTAAAATATCCATCAGTGCTGGGTTCTCCGTTGGGCCATCCATTTTTGGTAGAAAATAATAAAATAAAGGAATAAACTATCTTTTTAAAATGAAATGATCTTTAAAATCATAAAAAGGGCATTATTTGGCCACTACTGTATATAGATGTGGGGTCAGATGGGGGGGGGGGGGTGTGGGACGTTTCTAAGATTTTGAAGTGGGCCATGAGTTGGAAATGTTTGGGACCCACTGGACGAGGACATTATTGAACTACTACTATACTTCTTGAGATCAGACCTCAGTCTATTCAATACACATAAAATTGACATTAGACTCAATATTTATATTTACGTATAGTCATGTGCTTTATACCCCCGCCATCCACTCCAACCACCTCTGATCTAGTGTTGCTGAATCCGAGGTTTCATTCATTTAAAAATGTGTTGCCTGCCAGCATGTTTCCTATTTGCTGTTGCAGTTTAGTTGTCTATGTGCATCTGCAGGAGACGTGTTGTGAGCTGCATTCAGTCTACTTGTCTCTTCATATCCGTCATATCCGAGTCCTCTATTGGACTGTTGAGTTATTCAGGCTGCTGTGCTAACAGACATGTTTTTCTCTCCTGTATCTTGGTTGCCAACAATTACCCTTGATGTCAATCGTCAAGGATGATTTCACAGTATTGCAAAGCAGGATGTCACTGTCATTGTCTATTGAGCACAACAAAGGAAAATCTAGTAGACCTTTTGTTTGTGCCTTTACTGGAAGACAAATATAGATTAAAGGATGGTCTGTCATAAAATATACATACATGCAACATTCATATATCATGATACAAAAGTGACAGTTTAGACAGACTCTTTGACCTTTTGGAGGTGGGAATGTTCCGCTTAATGATGTTTTGTCATGTAAATGTAACTATATATTATGCCTGATAACCTGATAACCACCCCACTCCAACAGCTGACATGCACACACCCATTATCATCTAAAAGATTTAAACAGAGTTATGTTTGGGGTTACTGTAGGTTCAGTAATAAAATCCCATCTGTCAGCTCTGTCCTGTAGGTTTACTCACACAGCTAACCTTGCATAAGTTTTGAAGTAGCAAACAGAAATAAATCCCGTGTCACTCTTCCGTCCGTTTCAATCACACTTATCAAAATGCATTACTGTTAGTTTTGTTGTCAGGTGATTAGTTTACAGGTTGGCGTGCTGCTATAAAAGAAAATGAATTACAATGAATTGAATGAGAAAACGACATTGAATCAACATCAAACCAGCAAGGAGTCATATATCCACTATATCCACAGCACTGAGAAACACACTGTAGTGTTAAAAACTTGCTTTTAAGACAACACAATCAGTGGGCTACCTGCTCTCTCCTCTCTTAAAGTGACGCTGCCTCCCAGGATGGAGATGATGACAATATAACCAATAACTGTAAACGCACACAATGACAGCATGACAATAAAAAAGTGGATAGAGGAGCTGGCTACATGTATCACAGAAAAAATGTCCAGGCACACAGAAGGAGAAGTGCTTCCAAATCTCTTTCTCAATCACTCTGCTGCCTCTCACCACTCTCTAAACTTTTTCTTTTTTTCACTCTGATTCTACCTCCTTCTCTCTCTGGTCCTGTTTCGCCCTCTCTCTCTCTCTCTCTTTCTTTCCAGTCTGACAGGCAGCTTTTAACTTTAGGGGTAGCTCCCTTGGCATTAAACCCAAAGCCTGCGATGTCTGTACTAGCGGGGCTCCGGATATATACATGTGAGTGTGTGTACGCCTCAGTAGTTGGCCTTGCTGAAGGGGAAAATAACAGCATTTAAAGATTCAGAGGTCTCAACTTGCAGCCGACCAGATCCCAACCTTGCTGTAGTTTCACATATATCTGTGATTGGACCAGTCATCGCTCTGTGTTTTCCCAAAACTCTCTCTGTTTTCACCCCTATATCCTTCACCTGCTCTTTTTTTCCTCTCCACTGGGGTATTTTCACTCTCAGCCTGTTCTGTACTTCTCTGTACAGATTTTCTTTGCTAAGTTTCTCTTAGTACATATTTTGCACTGCCTCTTGTTTTTCAGTCCGTCTCCTTTTCCTACTCTCCACTGTGAGCTGAGGTCGACATCAGCATCAGAGCCAGGCTGTGTCTGAGACTGGCCCTAAATAACTTGAAAACCCTACCAGGCGCGCACACACACACACGCACGCGCACAAGCACACACGTGTTGTGTACTGTATGTATCTGCATCTGAGGGCGCAGATAAATGACTACACATTCCCACCGGACAGTGTGTACGTATGTCTTCCATGTGGTGCGTCAGGCTCAGCCTCCCAGAGAATAATGACGAGGTCGTCTGCTCTGCCTCTGCAGGCTCTGTGGGGCCCCCCCCTCATTTGCCATCAAACACGCACACACGCACAGAGACAGTAGCGTGGGCCAGCTGGAGGACGGCCGTGACATGCAGGCCTGTCCGCTGACCTGCTGTGAAACTGATCAAAACACATCACAGCTGCATCTGTGACGCTGGAAAGACAAAACAAGCACCGGACACAGATTCAGTCCCAGTTAAAGTCGTCTTTCACCCATTAAAAAGTCTGTTGTCATTTCATTTTTGACAGCGTGAACCAAAGTAACAGCAGCATGCCTTGCTTGATCCGAAAGTTTAAAAAACAGAATAAAACTTACGTTCACAACAGTGAGCACATCTCTCATCAGCTGTTCTTCTTACAAGTGAAACAAAAACAGAAATAACAACTTTTCCCCAGAGTCATGGCACTTGTTTAATATGCGTTTCACACCACCGAAACAAACAATATTTTTGGTTTATTAAGTGGACACGGTAGAAATATCACACTATCATTTCCACTCAGTTTGTTGGGCTCAAACATTTACATTCTAAATAATTTAATATGAAAATAAACCATGCCAGAGTTCTCCGGTAGACTATTTTATACAAGGTAGAAAGAAAAAGCTGATAAAGAGTGTGAAGCAACATGTATGGTGTTACTTCAAAGATTGATAAAGTGAACATTATTAGAAATGGAACCAATTATTCATGGGCAGATAATTACTGATAGCTCGAAATACTGTTAATTAAAATCAACTGTCTGTACATTCAAAGAGAGGTTAAAGTCTAAGGCTAAAATTTAAACTACATCTTAGGTTGTGATGATACAGTATGCGCTCTCATTTTTCCGAGGTCAAAGTAAAACGGAAATTCATATTTCCTTACATTTAATAAAGTGAAGTGAAGGATCAGTTTTGTCAGCATCTGCTTAAATGACAAATGTTAATGGAATATTTTATCAGCTGTGCTCAATCAATCTGAATTCTGGAACAAAATGAAAACTTAAAACAAAAAAGACAAAAATCACATTTTACTCTCATTTGCTATGCTAAAAGCTTGGTGTCCTCATTTTACACCATCTTTGCTGTGGGGGATCCATAGACTGTAAATGAAGATGCAGTACCTGACTTTACCACAAACTTTCACTATTACAGAAATCGGTAAAGATTGTTTTTGTAGTTGTTGTTTGTGAAGTAGTTTATGGCAAGTGTACACTCACCCACCTGACAGTCAAAACAGCCACACCCTCAGTTATGAATAACTTTAAACCTCAATAAAACCCAAACATAAGATGGAGCAAAATAAATGTTGAATTAAAAAATAAGTGTACCAGGCTGTAAACATGTGTATTTCTGCTGTAAAGTTGGACATTTTAACATAAGAGTCAGTGGGGATTGACTCACTGTTGAAGCCACACTCTAGTGGTCATTCGAGGAACTGCAGTTATTAGCACTGGATTGTTAGTAGTGAACAAAACCTCCCAATTAAATCTAAGCATTTCACATCATTTTTTCAGATTCATTGACCTGTCAGAGCTCAGCAGCAGCTTTTTGTGTCTGCCTGTGAGTCTACAGCATTATTGACCTTAGCTGCTAAATTGGAAACTGAGCTGCTGATATTGATATTTATGTCTTCACATATTTATAGTTCAATCAATGGATTGTGACAATTGCATTAAAAACAAGTTTGATGGGGCAGAAAACACACACACGTGGTGCTACTGTACTAATTAGTATTGATCACCTAATGCTAGTTCTGTCTATAGGGGTTGTTACTTTGTCTTTAAAAGTTCAACACGCTTGCAATGCTTTTCACTGTCAACAAAATACAGCATCTTGCGCTTGTTAACAGCTTCTTTTTTTTTTTTTTTTGTACAGCTTTTGCTGCTTCCACTCAACAGGAAAAAAAAAGTTATCAGTAATAACCAAACTAACTGTGACAGCTTTTAAAGACAGAAAATGGAGGAAGAACTTTATAAACTTTAAAATTGATGGGGTGAAAGTCAGGGAGATGCCTCGGGGGCCAATCAAGAAGAAAGACCTTGATGTGTAGGTTAAAGCAGACTGCAATGTAGAAAGCTATTCACACACCACACAAACACAGACACACAAAAACACACACATGTGCGCGCGCACACACACACACCCTGCATGATCTGCCGTGCTCTTTTAAAGACCGTCTTCAAAGGGTCTTCACTTCACTCCTCGTTATCTCACCCCAGCTAATATGAGAAAGACATTTTCACACTCTCACACACACACACACACACACACACTGCTCAGCCTTGTAAGGACATTTGGTTCTCATAAGTGCAGAAATACAAGGCTGTAAACATAGCGTCAACTGTGTGTATAGAAATGCAGGTTTGTGTGCGGACAAGGCAGATACAAAGGTTTAGATGCCATTGACAGTGCACACACGTACGGGCAGCCACGCACACATTACATTAGTACAAGAGCAGAGGAATCACGTTTCAGCAGACTGATTATCACATGCTGTATTACTGTATGCCAGGGGAAGCCTCAGTGCCCCTGAGCAACGCTGCAGAGATGTGAGCGGAGACCAGCATGAGGCAGAGTAATACGTTGTTTGGGTACATGATGAGCAGCTACACCTTCAGATGCGTGTACTGTACAAAGTTTGGAAGTGCATGCTTCCAGTTTTTTGCCCTCCAACTTCCTCTCTCCCACCTCCTCCTCCTCCTCGCAATTTTCTCTCTAACTTTCAGTGAATTTGTAACTTAAAACTGCTGCAGACTTGCAGAGATGCACATACTTGAGGAACTTGCCTTTGCTTCTGAATAATACAGCAGCAGGTCCAACTGAGGAATGAGGAATGCTGAAAAGTACAGTACAAAGGCTGGATTTTACTGAGTGCATGCATAAGTAGAGGTTCTTGTCTGGTCTTCATTGCAGATGAAATACAAAAAAAAAAAGTGCCGTAGAGAAAAAGAAGAGATCTCTTGACTCAGTAGATGCATAGTTTATAACCTCCGTTGACTGCTCAGAGACAAAGACAACTATAAAGGCAAAACCATATTAACTACATTTTTTATCTCTGCGTGAAACTATCATCACCAAAAACTCGTTTCATATACTGTAATTGGCAGCTTTGTTTATGGAACTGATATGATGTAGAAAAAAACATAAAACAATGCTGCTTGGTAAATAATTCAAATTGAGTGTAAATAAGAAATAAAGTGGAAGCCACTTGATCATGGCCCTGTAATCTGTGATGTATCTGACTGACTGAATGACTAATTGATTGACTGACTGATCATAATTCACTTCTTCTCAGCCCAGTTTATCGATGCTCAGTTGACGTTTCCGGTGCAAACAATTTCAGTTAACAAGGTGTTTACAGCCTGCAGTACTGCTAACTCATCCCATTAGAACTAGATGAAGAGACTTTGTCTATAAAAACACTGGATATAAACCTGGTTCATGACTGCACTGTGTGTGTATGCCCTAGTTTCCCAGTAGCTCAAGAAGGAGAGGAGTGCCTCCAATACACTGAGCCTCCCTTCCATTACGGAAAAGAAACTTTCATGTATTATTTTTACTACAAGAGGTAGAGGAATTACAAAAAATACAACTCTTCGAACCGAGAAAGCAGCAAGTCATCCCTAACTGCTAAGCGATAGAAACTTTCAGATCTGAACTGCATGCAAACAACAGAAACACCAGCAATCAGACACCAGTCAATATGTTCAAGGGCAGGACGGCAGTAAAGGCCATGTTAAGAAATTAAGTGTTTCTGCCCACTGAAACACTTGAGGGTGTTTAATTAGAAACAGTAAGATAGAGTGTAGAGCATGTAAAAGACTGAAACTGAAAACAAGGCGTTGTACTAAAATACTAATCAGATATAAACTTTTTCTATGTATTTAAATATCCATATGCATTTTTCTTTATTTATCATGCAGATTAACATCCAACTGGCATTTGTACATTCAAACTTATTCCCAGGTAAAATAAACTGTGCAGCAGCCACATGGGTAACATGGGTAAAAGGCCTGCTGCTGTGAGAAAAGGGAACAAGGATTACATACAGTAAAAGTCCCAAAATATGAGCGGAGCTGGGACCAGAGGGTAAGAAATATTGACATGGTACACAAGGAGTACACACAGCTCGGGCACGAAGCCTATACAAGTTTGTGAATCTCCTCCTTGGTAGATTCTGGTGCTCCATTTACCCTTGAGTGTATAATCAGGTTTGACTTTCAACAGTAAACATGATTGTGTTATTTACTAAAACTAAAAGCACTGTGATACTATCCTGATGTACTTCACAGCTAAAGCATCACCAGAGATACTGTACAGTGTGTCCTCTTCTTGCTGTGATGCAGCACTGAGTTCAAGGATCAGGTTTCAAGCTTAAAAAATGCAGAAGCATCATGCAAATGAACATTAAAAAAAAGCCTCTAAACAGGGCCTAATATTACATAATCCTATTTACAGTCAAACACAGTCTGCAGTGCAAGCATTTCTCTCTCACACCCTCCTTGAATCTAATGAGGAGACTGCAGACGTTCCTGCTGCGTCTGACTGGACGATGCTCTCTATCTTGTTTACTTGAAATCAAATGAACCACTAACAGACCTATTTTTGCAAAAATGTGTTCTTCAACTCAAAAAGTTAAAAAAGCACACATATTATTTATTACGTGCTTCAGTAAGTGTGATCATATTCAGAAAATATCAGACATGTAATTAATGTTTGGTTTTACACCCTCATTTACTGCTTACAGTCTGCTTCTCTTTGATTACTTTAAGTGAAGTGGCTTCTGAAAATGACCTCAAATTATGACCTTGAGGGTGAAATGTTGCAGTGATGAGGTGAACTGTGATTGAAGACTTATTTTATAGCAAACCAAAAACTGTGTTTTCCTTGAAAAGGTGTCATTTCCAGTCTTGGTAGGAAAACAAGTTTGCTAGCGCTGAAGAAATTGGATTACGCACTTTTGCATCAGACGTTCACTCTGAAAGCTGTTTTTAATGACAAGGCTTTTTTTCCTGTGTAAAAACCTAAAGTGACAGCACTCAAAACCCTATCAATCAGATGTTTTTTTTTTCCTTCCAACTCTCCCAGAATAATCTTGTGAACATGAGAAAAAATGAATTTCTTTCTTTTACATCAGACAGAGAGCCGCTGTGAAAATAAAAACATGTCTCTCCTTAGAGAACTTCAAAAGCCACCACTCAGACTGAATTGTTATGTCCCAAACTTCCCTGAAGCATTGCCTCTTTGAGGAGAAGTCCAATATGATATTATTATTTTCAACGTTTTTATTACTTTTGGTAGGAAGTCGCTACTCCTCCATCCTGTCGACACTCAAAGTGAAGTCATTAAACTCCAGTGTCTCAGGAATCTTAATCAGGCATCTCACAAAGCAAATGTCAAACAGTCAGTGGTTGTGTCATGGTCAATTTGCAGGAACATGGTCACAACAAGAAAGGTGCTAGTGATTGGTTTCAGAAACTGATCCTCGTGACTTAATCCTCAAGACTTATTTCTTCCAATTTTGTGGGATCTCTGACAATAATTGCAATGTATTTCTATGATTTTGTTCCTGATTAATTCAACCTGAGGATGTTCAGTGATTATACCAAATGTGTGGGTGAAAACACTCTTACCTTCTTTGCAGCGCTGATACACTGCATGTATGCTTTGGCGAAGTCTGAACACCTGAGGGTCTGGTCTCCGTTCTCCCTGTAGCAGGATAAAATCTGAGACTGAAGGCCTGCACAGACTGGATCTGTATTACGAGCCCTGCAGACACAAAGGTACAGACAGATGGGATTAGGAATGGAGAGAAAGAAAATAGTAAGTGTTTTTTCCCACTTGATCACTGACAGTGTAAATCTGAGCTTTCAGTAAAATGATGTGAACAGAACAAAAAGTAAGATCACTTAAAAAAGAAAAAAAACTTGACATGCACCAGCAGTTCCATATTGGATCAGACTGTTAGATTTTCACATCCACTGTAGATCAAAGTTTCACAAATAAATGTGGTTTGTTTTTGGAGAGGATTTATAAGTCATAACAGATGAATGAATAAAAATCCTGGCAAAAAATAATAAGTATAATAGACAAATAGAAACTATTGCAGATTCCATAAAGGTACACAAAATTAAAGCCTCTATTTAAAGTCAGAATCTATGTTTGTCTATGCGA
The DNA here is from genome assembly GCF_905171665.1 of Trachurus trachurus. NCBI lineage: Eukaryota > Metazoa > Chordata > Actinopteri > Carangiformes > Carangidae > Trachurus > Trachurus trachurus. The sequence continues at coordinate 10,836,897 of NC_139901.1, forward strand.
TACAATGTATCACATGACCCTCTCTGGAAATTATCACTAAACTCTGCAGTGTGCCTTCAGGTCTACAGAGCATCAGCCACATATTTCCCCCAGGAGTTGGTGAGGAGCAGAAACAGAGTTAAAAGGATAAATGAGTGTGAATAGTCGAAGAACATTCGCCAGATTGGCAGCAAATAGGCTCTAAGTGAATTACAACGTTGCTCTTTAAAAGCTGGGTGTACAGATACACAATGGTTTGCTACTACAGTAAGCTCACCATATGAACTTTGTGATGACATAATAAATCAGGGTCTCAGCTTGTTTCGGCTGTCCCCAAAGTGGCTGAAAGAAAATAATTTATTCAATGATGTGATTGACTGTTAATTTCATCAATAAAAACCATCATCATGAAAAAAAATATTTTCTGACAAAATGGTCCATGACTTAAACCAAAAAAAAGAAAAAGAAAACTTCATTTAAAGTAAATAAATTCACCTACAATCCACTGAGATGACCATGGGAGCAACCAAACAGCTGAAAGACTATGAGATCATGTAATGGTTTAGTAAAGAAATAGAAATATGACCTGAGCTAGGTGCACATGTGGATAACTGGATTTACTTGACAGCGTTGGTGTGCAGTAAATGTGTACAGATAAGCTGCATTTTCTGGTAAAGATGACACATGTAACCATAGTGACTGTGTACAACTAAGATGCCCACAGCTGTGCCCTCAAAATCCTTGCAAGAAAATAACTATGAATAAAAATGTACAAAAAAACAGATTCAAATCTATTTGTTTTTGTTTTTTGACTAAAACGAACACACCAAAGTGTAAGAAAGAATAAAAAGAGGTCTGGTTAAATGAGGCAAGACAAAGATGAAAAACAATTAACATTTACACCCACTGCAACCTGTTTGACAACCTGTGGTGTGCATAGTACGTGCTACATTGCAAATCATGCAATTACTGCTAAATTACATTTAATTGAGTGGGTAGGATCATTCTGATCAAATACAGCAGAAAAGTGTGCTTTGAGAGACTGAATTAGCCATGCTTAATTTGATATGTGGGCTGTATTATAATTGGTCTTTGCCTGTCTATCTGTGTGATTGTTAACTATGACAGGCTTGATGCCTGGGCGCCTCTCTGTAATGGATTCTGACTGATTGAAGCAGAGACAAGCAAGTTATGTACACCCACGCAGGTAGAAAAAGGCTCATGCTGTACACACACACACACACACAGATACACACTAACTTTGTGGTACAGTATAAGCGTGCCATACACACAGACACCTCCCTACATGCCGAAACATCAGTCTCCTCCGAACGGTGGCCCAGCGCACACACCCCTTTCTCTGTGAGCAGCGTTTAACACTAGATTTAATTGAAAGCCAAATTAAAGGCTCTTTTTTGGCTTTGATTTACAGGGGAGAGCTGACCCCAGCATTTCAATTACAGGATACCAATATCCACAGAGGAAAACACACACTTTATCATCAGCAACAATATCATGGAGGCAAAGACAGAGTTTATCTGAGAAAAGCTGATGGAGGTTAAATAAGAAAGGGAAAAGAAACAGAGAGGGAAACGTTTAAAGGAAGGAAGCAAGATAAAAAAAAAGATGAAAGAAGAAGAATGAAACATCCACTGGTGTTTTCTCGCAAGCCCATTTTAAAAAGAGGACCGACAACCAATCAGATTACTCCATTCCCCACACCACGTCCATTGGTTTATCTTTCCTGTTTAATCTGTTTTCTTCCACTTTTTCTGTCTCCTGTCTCACTTTTCCCTCACGCGGTCCTTCCGTTTCTCTCATTACATTAACAACATAGAGGGGACGACACCAAAGCGCGCCAACTTTATCTCTCTGTCCGTTTGAGGCAGCCGAAGATAAGGAACTCTCCTTTAATTTGAAATAAATGGCCTTCATCAGGGAAGCCGGAGCCTCCTGATAGCGCTGCGTGGTTTATTAAAGGCGCTTGAAGCAGAAAATTGGTTCAGGCGCGGCAAAAGCTAAAGCTCTGTCTACATGCTACACCAAATTGAAGGTGAGGTCTTAAATCAACAATATTAACTTAGCCGCTTACAAAAATAAATAAATAAGAATTGAGACGGAGGAGGAGGCATTGGCTTTTCAACTGGACTGAAGTAAAGCAGCCTCTCTGACAGCTTCTCGAGCCGCGTACGGTGTTGTTATTGTTAGTGTGTGTGATTGTGAAAGCTATTTAGCGTGTGTGTGTGGGAGCAGTCATTTTTTGGGGGAGTTCTCTACGCATCTGTGAGCAGTAAATATGACAAAACATAAACAGTAAGATTAGTTGCTTAATTAATGGTGCAGCCCATTATTTTTAATCTCCGGCTGCGAAGGCAGAGGCGGACGGAACACAGAGGCTTCAGACTTCTGGACCATGCAGACCAGCTTACCAAAGCAGAGAAAGAGAGAGGGGGAGAGAAAATGAAAGAGAGGAGAAAGTGGAAAATGGGAAAGACACAAAACACGCACACATGCAAAAAAACCCACAAAAAAAACCCCCAGCAACTACAAAAGCCACTGGCAAAGCTCCGAGACTGATAAGGAAGATGCTTTTATCAGCTCTAAACAATGCTTCTCTTGGAGTTAAGAGTGATGTTTTTTGTGTTTTCCTTAATGGCTTTGGCTGCACATGTGAAGCATTGTTTGTCCTTTGTGCCATTTTATTTCTATCCTGTCAACTACAAAGTATTGGTATCTCTACTGTGTTTCAGGCAAGTAATTAGAAAATCTTGTTAACGCCTCATAGGAAGCAGCGCCTGAGGAGGAAAAATGAAGAGAATCCAATATTGTGCTTGACTTGAGGGCTGCAGCACGAGTTCAGCGAAACTCTGCAATATCTTGTTTGTGAGCCAACACATGAGGCATGTGTTGCATGTTTCTGACAATGTTCTGTGACAATTAAGTTTTTACGCTGTTTAACCCTGTATGGGCAATGTCAACTTTACACGACATCTTTCAATGTCAAGACTTGTTGAACATTACTACAGAGTTGGAAAATACAACCGAATTGCAATTAAATGAGAAAATAACAGTATAAAATGTGGTTTAACCTGCTAATAAAAGCTCATTGACACGTTTTCCACTACCAAATCGAGTTTGCCTTTCTGTTCAGACTGAGGACACATCCAACTGCAAGGAGTGATGTCCTAACTGAAAGACGCTTTAACAGTTTTTCAAACTTATTTCAGGGCTGTAGCACATTCTTTTCATTTCATCATGTAGCCCTGTTGACTCTTGTTTTAACAGCACTGTGCTGTTGGGAACACAACAGGTCTGTCTAAGGGAGAGGGATTAGCAGGTTCACCCAAGTGTTGGGATTCCGTCAATGCCAATCAGAGCCAGAGCCGATTAATACCCGCATTTACTCCAGAGGTGACTCAAGAGTGAATGCTAATTGTTCCATTGAAACAAAGGCTGTGATGTTAGCGAGTCAGGTTTTGGACCAGTGGACAAGCGGCTTTATAGGCGCATTATCCAGTCTTTATGCTTCATGTTCTTACCTTTTATTTGGCCTATAATAACTATCTTCTCTGGTATTTCTTAGCAAGAAAATGAATTAGCACAGCAGTATTCATTTTAGCAGGTCATCTCATTAGCTTTAATTCAAATCAAAGTAGTGAAACATGGTTAGTATTCGGAGAAGTTGCTCATTACTGGACTCTTCTACTCATGAGCAAATGTTTATGAGACCGACAGACCACAGTAAAGAGGTTCATGCTTTACTAAGGAGGAAAACGTCATTTAACATGCTTGAGGGTCAGAATCCCTGAACTGACTGCTTCACCATCACTAGCCTGATTAATACTGGAATGATGGTGAAGTTAAGAAAAAGAGAGAGGTGATAACAAGGGAGAAAAAGGGCAAAAGAGGTGGAGAGGGAAAACAGCGAGAGAGATAGAGTTGCCTCTTATCTCTAGCTTGTAGCTTGTATGCACCTGCACCCTGACAGCTTTTCAATTGACTGAGGGCACAAATCCTCTTCTCCTCTATCGTGTGTCTCTACACTGCTTCACTCGTCCTCCTCCATCTCTCCATTTCCATCACACCTGCAACCAGGAAGAGAGTGTCTTCTATAAACCAGAGCGCAGACTTTACTTTGTCTCTCAAGCACTGAATATGAGGTAGAGTATGTCATGTCTATCGATGCCTCTCCTCTGCCACTCTTTTCTCAATGCTGTTTTAGTAAATACACTGTCATCCAGGTTCCCACAGTAGCTATTCTGTAAAAATTGATTATGCTCTTCAATGGTTTTAAAGAGTAGAATTATTGAACATTACTGAGTTTATGTTATAGTGCATGAAGGTAAAGGAAGAAATAGTCTGCTTTTCACCACAATATAACATTGTAAGTAGTAAGTAAGTAAGTAAGCTTTATTTGTACAGCGCCTTTCACAGACCAGGGTCACAAAGCGCTTCACAGTTAAAACAAAAACAATAACAATACACAGTTAAGAAGTACATACAAATTTAAGTTTAAAAGGCCAAGACAACTAGGTGACAATCATAGCAGCCCCAAGACAGTTAAGCAAAAGCATGAGCAAATAAATGGCTCTTTAGTTGCTTTTTGAAGGAGTCAACAGACTCCATTGAACGCAGAGAGAGCGGAAGATCGTTCCAGAGCTAGGGAGCAACAGCCTGGAAGGATCTGTCTCCTCTGGTCCTGAAACGAGTGCGTGGCACCATCAGCAGATTCTGATTCACAGACCTCAGAGCCCGAGCTGGGGTGTAAGGCTGGATCAGATCACTGATGTAAGGTGGAGCCTGGCCATGCAAAGCTCTGAAAGTTAAAACCAAAATTTTAAAATTGATCCTGGACGAAACTGGCAGCCAATGAAGAGCTTTAAGAATAGGGGTTATGTGTGTCCTCCTATTAGTGCGAGTCAGAATTCTCGCTGCAGAGTTTTGCACTAACTGCAGGTGAGACAGCTCCTTTTTGTTTAGACATGAAAACAAGCTATTACAATAGTCTAAACGCGAAGACACAAATGCATGAGTGATCAGCTCCAAGTCATTTTGTGACACCATTTTCCTGAGTTTCGAAATTTTCCTCAGTTGAAAAAAGCAATTTTTGGTCAGCTGTTTACAGTGCTGCACTAATGACATGTCTTTGTCAAACACAACACCCAGATTTCTTAGGCTCGGTTTGACAGACTGGCCCAAGTCACCCAAGTACTGGTTAATCCCTGGAATGGAATCATCAGGGGCAATAACCAGTGTTTCTGTTTTGTCCACATTTAGCTGCAAGGTGTTATCACTTAGCTATTGTTTTATCTCCACCAAGCACTGAACTAAGGAACTTAGCCTCTGGAGCTCAGTTGGCTTGAAGGAACAATAAAGCTGGATATCATCAGCAAACATGTGGTAAGAAACATCAGGAAATCTCTGGATGATTTTTCCCAAGGGGATCAAATACTGCAAAAATAAAACAGGACCCAAAACGGAGCCTTGGGGGACTCCACACAACAGATCTGCTGACTCAGACCTTATTTGGTTAGCTGTGACACTAAAGCTACGCCCAGAGAGGTATGACGAGAACCAGTGTAAAACTGACCCTGACAGTCCTACTTCATCCCTCAGTCTTCTCAGCAGGATCTGGTGGTCAACTGTGTCAAAGGCTGAGGACAGATCTAAGAGAACTAGAGCAGTGCACTTTCCCGAATCAGCAGACATCATAATGTCACTGGATACTTTCAGTAAGGCCGTCTCCGTAGAGTGATGTTTGCGGAAACCAGACTGAAAGGTCTCATGGATGTTACTCTGATCCAGGAATAATGACAGTTGTTCAGAGACCACCTTCTCTAGGATCTTGGACAAGATTGGCAGCTTTGAAATAGGCCTGAAGTTACTGAGGACAGTCGGGTCTAAGCCTGTTTTTTTAAGTAAAGGCTCCACTATGGCACGCTTAAATGTACTGGGAAACACACCTGTAGACAGAGAGAGGTTTACCATTTTGGTGACCCAGGGGCCAATTGTCATATATTACAAATGCCAACCTCATGAGCTAGAAAATGAAAACAACTGTTCTACAGTTATTCAAACGACCACTTCAAGATGACTCTTAAGTCAGTTTACATAGACTTCCATGTTAAAATGGCCAACATCACAGCAAAATAAACGTGTTTACAGAATGGCAAAACAACAGTTTTGGTCTCATAATTTTCTCTTTGGGCTGGTGATGGGAACAGGTGACTGAGCGCATGTCACAAACTGAGATGAACCAAAAGTCCAGCTCCACACATGCCACCATATTACACTTTAAAAGAGAGGGTGCTGTACTGTTTTGATACTTTACAAGTTGTCAATTTTTCAGCGTGTTAAAGACCAACAGACAGCATGTCAGTTAATAAAGTGTAAAGCATTTAGCAACTTTGTGTGTCGTTTTCCATCCCGGTGCACAGTAGCTGTAGATGGCAGTCAAGTACTGAATTCAAGTATTGCTGAAAAAAAGGGGGGACATTCTTTCTTTCTTTTTTAAGTATATTTTTTGGGGCATTTTTTTTTATTTGATAGCATAGTTGAGAAGTTAAGAGAGCCAGGAAATGGGGAGGCAGAGAGGGGTGGAATTCCATGCTCTAAAGGGAATTTCAAACCAGGGCCGGCTGCAGCGAGGACTAATAGCCTCTGCATACAGTATGGGGCGCCTGCTCAACCCACTGCGCCACACAGCTCCCCGGGTGTACAGTACATTCTTAATCACCCAACTTGTCAGTCATATCATTTCTGTTATGTTACTCATTTGTTTTCTCATCAGAAACAAAATGTAATAAATCTTTGAATAGGCTATATGCCGCTGGCTGAAATCCAGGAAGTAGTGGTACTTCCTGGTTGGTACTTTCTGAATTTCAGCCAGCCAGGTGTGTCTGATTATTGTTTTGAGGTCAGACACACCGGGATTAATCAGTTTGGCAAATCATGTACAACAGGAAATAAAGGAGCTGGCTGAAATTCCGGTAGTACCAACCTGGAAGTACCACTACTTCCTGGATTTCAGCCAGCGGCATATAGCCTATTCCCATATAATTTTAATAGAATAGCAGTCAAAGGCTGCACAGTTTTCAGATGATTCCTGATTACCGTGGAAAGACTGGGCAAGACAGTCCTGGATTCAACATTACCTTTCATTCAGCCTCTCATTCCCCTGTTTTACCCCTGTATATTTAATCAAAACCTCTGTTTGATCTACTGGTATTAAGTAGTTCCAATTTTCCTGACTTTCCTTATTAATTAGAACATGTATCAGATCATTTAGGATGTGTGTGTTAACACAGTAAATATATTCTCATATACCTGACAGCTATAAATCAACCCTGGCTATGGATCCATCTGAAGGAGCTATAGGACTATAGCCACTTGATAATGTTAATAACACACTTGATTTAACACATTTCCATTAAAATCGGACAGATTTCTTTAAAGAGCCACTTTTACGTTCAGCAGTGTGTGAGCTACACATTTGAAAATGTAACTGGGTGTAAATTCAGTGAACAACAACAACACACCATGTTTCTGGTTGGATTTTCTCTTACAGCAGAGCAACAGTTGCCAAGTCGTCTGCTTTTTTAACTTGGACTGACTCTGACTCTGGACTTGTCTTGTCAATGTTCCCAGCCTTATCTCTGAGTGATCTCTGTAGGCTGGTATCGCCTGACACAGGCTGGCCGGATCTGACAAAGGCTGGCTATTAAGGCTAGTTCAGCTACTACTGTAACAGACAGCTGGCCTTGTTAAAATGCCTTGGATAGTGACCTGAGCGGTTTGACGTGGATATCTGCCTTGTCTGTCTCCATCTTTCTCTCGTTCGATTACTTTCAGCTCTGAAGAGGAGCTCGTCTCCCTCACACTGACATACAAAGTGTATCTACACTAAAAAAAGAGAGCTTCTCGTCTCTTTCACTTTTATTGGTTTTATTTTGACAGCTTGCTGAAATCTGTAGAGCCAGAAAATTCAAAATGCCTTCGCTAAGTGGTGAACACTTAGGTGTAGCAATCACTGCTACATTGTCGGCCAGTTCAAGGACAAGTTTCTGCCACAGACCACTGCTGAGAGGCCTCCTCTGTTTTTTTGTGGTCGTCAGCCGATGGAGGGTGCACAGGTCATGCGGCTGAGGAGCTGTGCTAAACTACTGCAGAAAACCTCAAAGCTATTGACCGACTCTTACCTCAAGATTCTATCTCAGTTAGAGTTTCACAGCGGATAGTTTCTCCCAGGTACAGTAAATAATCACCACCTGCCACTGGTGCTTTAGGGTCCATATGTACACAATCAATGGGAGACCTAGGGGTGTAGATTTTTAGGTTATCTCAGGTGCTCTGATGAAGATTACATCTGTTTGCTCAATCAAGTCTTGCTGATGCAAGCCTGAAGTCATATTTCCAGTCATTTGGTAACCTGGCAGAAGCTGTAGGCATTAATGATCCCTGTGAGGTGGAAGGACTAAAGCTGTACTTCAGTGTTGATCAAGATGGATGATAGGAGTGGGTGTGAGAGGGAGCGTAGGATGGAGGGGTGGTGGATTGGGGGACGGGGTCAACTAGAAGTATTAGTTTCATTTAATAACCATTCTTTGGTTCACTTGAGGGAACTTTGCTCTGTACTTTTTTATTTCTTACGTATGTATCTGTATTGATGTGTCTTCCTCTTGCATGAATAGTGCAGGGCAACATGTTGATTTGTGTTTTTCTGCTTCCCTGAACAAGTTGAGAACAAATGTTTTAAGTCTGTGTCCTGGGGAAACTGGGAAACTACTGAGTTGGTACTGCTGGGGATGAATAGTAGGGATGCTACTGAACTATGTTCCATCCTGTTAACAAAACAAAATTACAAAGAAAGACGAGGCAGGAAAAATTCATATCTTTTTGTGAGGTAGAATAGCTAACACGCAAAACATCTCACAAAACCTTTTCACTCTTTCAGTATATACATGTACATACATGTCTACTAGTGTCATGTGTTATAGCCTATATAAAGTCATCATAGACATGTTTGACTCTGATAAGTTAACAAAAAGAAAAGGGGTGCAAAATATATTACTGAGCCCCAAAAAATAAACCTCTGTTAAAGAATCACTGAATAACTTCTACAGCTCTGGTGAGCAGTGATCTCGACGCATTCAGTATATTTGTATTGGAAAATGTGAAGGTTTGAGCAAAGAAAACAATGCAAACAGAGACAGAGTGAGAGAAATACAGAACTGGAAGGACACTGAGAAAGCACAGACCTCCACCAAGGCTAATGTCAAGCAAAACTCCATAGAGGAATAATTCAAATTTATAGTGAATGATCTGCCTCAAAATGTAATGGCTTCTTCCCTGACTCACGCAGCATCCCTTCACTAAAATGAAGCTTTTTCGCAAATTCATGCAGGACAGGACACGGAAGTCGTAAGCCCCAGCTGTAGTCAGCTGACAGCCAGCCCATTAGTCTCCATCCAATCACATTCATTCTCCCACAATGGGTGGTCTACAGTATTTAAATCTAGGCTGTCACACTGATCTCCCCTTCAACACTTCTGCATTGACCAAACTGCTGCTGTCAAAGCTTGCCTCCACCACCCCAGCCTCCACCTTCTCAGTGTCTCAGAGTCCAAATGGCTCCAATGTCTTCTCAGTGCCTCGATTCCACTCTGGGGGGTTATTTATTGTGCTCTCTGGAGTGACATAGCATAGCGCTTGTCAAATCCAGGGGGCCCTCAGCATCAAGTCTAACTGTACACCATTTGTTGCAATAAATGGTTTTAATCAACAACGAGAATGAATGAAGCAAATCAGTTCAGTACTTTTTGCATAATCCCGCAGACAATACAAGGTAGCAAACAAACAAACGGACAAAACATAACCTCCTTGGCCAGGGTAACAAAAGTAAAGTCAATCATACTGTTCCATTATGCTCCACCAAGTTTGACATTTCAGAGAGCTACAGGTTACTTTCTCTCTCTTTTCATTCTCTGTCTCTCTCTTATACGCAAAAGCGACAATGACACACTGGCCCTGTGCTCCCTGGGTCCCTCAAACCACGGAGTGCTGGCAGCCGAAGCCGCCTTTCTTGCTTCAAGGATTAAACTGCGGATTAACACATCTCTCTCTCACTCACACACACACACACACACACACACACACACACACACACACACACAGGCACGTATACACACATTATTATACAAAACACAGAATGACACGGATAGCAGCGCCAACGGGGTTTAGGAGTCACCCAACTCATATTTTATAGTAGCTTTGTTCTACAGCGCTGCACTGAAAGAAACTTCACTCAGTTTAGTCAGTTTACAGCATAAAGACAGAGCAGGCCTGAAGTTTCCTACGGGGGACTCTGAAGCTCTGGCATCAGAAAATGTTAGAACATCGCACTGCGTTTGGTTTTCAAATACATGAATGATTCAATAATAACTCAAAGACTGATTCAAGATCACACATTCTGTATCCATTTTAACTTGTTTCGAGACAAACAAAGATTTAAACATCAGTACTAAATTAAAATACACACATCTGCTGTACTACTGTACTGTACTGACAACTTAGTCAAATTTACTGACTAAATATATCTTGTAAAAGTGCAATTTTAAAGTTCAGAAAATGAATATACTTTCATGTTTATTTACATATTCTACTTTTTGATATGCCATGTTCTTTACATCTTGGAACCATGACTTATACCTGTTTTTTTTGTCTATTCATAAATAAATCACACAGTATCACAAGTTTATTTTGTTAATGACTGTTCATAACTGTTTTTTTTTATTCCTTTTTAACTTAAGTTTGCTGCTCTACTTGCCTCTTAATTGCCCCTTGGGGACAAATAAAGTTCTTGAATTGAATTGAATTGAATTGTATTGTTATGTTTGTTATGTAACCATTTAACCATAATCCTTAACCATGTGTTTTAACCCTAACTCTAAGGAGGCACTTATCTGAAACCAAAATCTTTTGTTAGAGCTAACAGCGTAGCTTTCGCAACGTTAACTGCATTGTTCTAACTGTAACCATGAAAACAAAAGCTCTGAGGCACCTACTGCAAGAGCACTGCGAATCAATGCCGCATTTTTGTTCCCAGTACACTTGCATCCAAGGTTGGTGACATAAGGCATAGATGGCTGTTTAAATTGAAGGACTGATGGAGCAGACAACAAGGCTGAGGAGGTGTGTGGAGCCGCTAATACAACTATGTGAGGACACGATGTTCAGATACAACAAAAAGACATAAGGAAAGAAAAGAAATTCAAGGACAGAAATTCACACCGACTAACAGAATGTTCTGTGATAACTTAAAGCAAACTCTGAGCAGCTGATATCAAGTATGAACTAGCCTCACAGGCATTGAAGACATTTACAGTGTAGGTTCCCCTACATTTTCATGACCAAAAAATGACTTATCATCTTACATGATGATTTCATCTAAAGGGCCGGACCATACTCACTTATCTTGGAAGATACATGCACACCAAAAATAGGGCAAAACACAAATTATATCACTTGTTGAGCAGCAGACACTGATCAGACATGTCATGGTACGAAAAGCACAGGTGTTGCAATCATTAACAATGGGTGCGTTCTACTGAGGTGAAGCGTGACACTGAAGTAAACAGATCCAAATCAAATACCCTCTGTTTGTTGTGTATATTTTGATACCACATACACAGACATTCTCTTTCCCTCACACCTGAATCCACTCATTAAAGTAACACTACTGAATTCCCCGGAGGTTAGGGTTAGACTAGATTACAGAATGAATGAGAGCCTAATCCACTCTCTAAAGCCTGTAAAAGCAGCATATAATAGACCATAAAGGTAGTGCCATACAGGAAGCTTGGATCGTTTTATCTTCCCTGATAAAACACTCATGGATTTAGAACACCTTCCTCCCCCCCTCCACACAGACACACACACACACCATCCCAATGAGCAGAGGATTAGAGGTATTACTGTACTGTATTCCCAAGGGGTTAAGATCACCTGGTCTTCAGCATCTGCTCAGATTGGATCAAAAACATGTTGGCGTTGTTTAAAACCTGACTGTAATGGGGGTCTCTTATTCCTAAGCTGACGATAGCAGCAGACAGTCACTTCAAATTATCACGGAGAGGGTGTATCCCCTGCCATGCTTACACACAACGGGCAGTTGGAGTATGCAGGGGCAAGCCCACAGCTACTCGTTATCGACAGGCTTAAGACCGAAGTGCAGGGCTTTGGTGCGAGAGGCAAGTCGGCAGGTAATCCTCTGTTCTGTCCAAAAGCAGAACCTTTTTGTTCTTGGCTGATTTTAGAGTCATCCAGGTGGAATTGACCATGCACGTGTTTCAAACTCTGAATATTAAGTACAATTCCCCATCGCAGGAGTCTGGGCTTCTTAAATCGAGCAGTCGATTCATGCATTCATGATTAAGGAGAGAAGAGGTGTTGGTAATTGTCCTCTTCAGTCGCTCAACTTATCTAACACCTAGATACTAAAACAAGCAGAGTTTAAAATGTCTTTAATGTCTTCAGAGTAATTATTCACACCTATGGTCGCCTGTGCTGCTTTTTATTCCGATGCTTTTCTGCTCTCAACAGTTGTGAAGAGTGCCTCCGCGAGTTACCATAGACTTTCTGTCAGGCCATTCTCCTCTGACCCCTCTCGTCAACAATGTATTTTTGTCCACAGAGCTGCTACTCACTGTTCTCGTGTTTTTTTTTTGTTTGTTTTCCACACCACTCTCCTCTGAGACTGTTGTGTGTGGAAATCCCAGGAGATCAGCAGTTTTCAGAAATACTCAATTCAGCCCCATCTGGCTCTAACAACCACGCCACGGTCACATCTGAGTTAATGAGATCACTTTTTTCGCCACTATCCTGATATTTGATGTGAACATCAGATGAAGTTCCAGACCTGTATCTGCTGGGTTGTTATGAACAGCACTACACTCCCACATGATTAGCTGATTGGATAATCACACGAATAAAGCAGGTGTATAGGTGTCCCTGGTGAAGTGTTCGGTTGAGTGTAGTCATTTAATCCATTGTTAACGTTAGAATACTGAATAGAGAAGCTTTAAATAGATTGCAGGCATGTCGTAGTGAGAGGACACCAGCACAGACATTGGAAGATCCTAACTGGCCTGGGAACATCCCGCAGCGGGAAAGGATGGATGTGGCTTGGTAGGAGAAGATCTTGTCTACCTTGCCGATCCTGATGCTGCTGTTAAATGCACCCAAAATATTTTTAGTTCATTTCATAGAAAAAGCCTGTGCATAGAAAATTGTAAATTGTTATGGACCTTTAATGCTCCCTAATGCATTTAGCAAAATTGGAGGTTTAACTATAACCTATATGTTGCATTCTGACTTGATCCTTTCTTGACTTATTTGCCTTTATTTGTGGAAAGTTGGGGTTCTACAAAATTTCAATTTGAAAGTGAAATGAGTCGAAACTCATGGCAACATAAGAAAAACACAGATAAACGTGACTTACAAATTGTTGGCTACTGTCTGAAACCTGCCTACAGGGATAAGGACGCACCGCGGCACATACATAAACGAGCATACTTGAGTCTTTCTGCTAGCTGTACCGACTCTTGTCTTTTGAAAGCCCCCGTACTTTTCAACAGCCAAGTCAAGGCTTGGTCTCTAATGTGAATTACAGCTGTGTGTTTTACAGGCTGCAGTGGCAATTTAGCTACCTTTTCCCTGGCTGTGGCTCATTACAAGTCCACAGTGAGAAGCAAAGATGGGGGAAATAGGGTATTGTTAAATTCGACTTAATTAAAGCAGCCAATTAAAACACTTATCACATTAGTCAGGTTTGCTCGAGAGAATGTGTGCGTTTATCTGGTTAAAAAATGAGGAAAAGAGCAGATCGCTATCTATGGCTGCTTATTATTCTGTTGTGTGTACGCCCGTGTCATGTGTGAGTTGGTGAGTGCGTGCCAGAAGCTCCAGGGAATAATATCTCCTTACTTTTGGAACTGCAAATTGGTTTGTGGACGCGCGTGTGTGTGTGTGTGTGTGTCTCTCACCTCACGTTTGCTTCAGTCATGGAGGCAGCTTGATGGAACTGTTCCTTGCTGTGTTCGTATCTTTCCATATTCTAGACATGCAGGAGGACAACACAGGAAGACAAAGAGGAATCATTAGCTGAAATCTTTTTTTTGTTATTTTTATTTTTATTTTAGTTTGTAACATGTGCATTATTGTGTCTCCTTTTTTTTGTATAGTTAGTGAGTTCGATTATAAGCGGACAAAGGCGTTTGGAGAATTTGTTGTTTTGTATAATCACAACCAGATTTCCAGCAGCTGCACATTTTTGTCCAGTTTTGTGTCCATAAATACAACAACACCTGAGATGCAGCAATTGTTACAAATATGTCATTGTCTGACAATTGCAGTTGCTATGTGTTGTGTGTCCTGGTTACCTGTTAATTAAAAAAAAAAAGAAAAGAAAAAAGCCAGTCAGGCTTCGACAAATATCTATATGAAAGCTGTTATCACAGTTGAAATAATTTTTATTGAGAAATGTATTGATATTTTGGAGCACTGTGATACACTTTTGGAATAATAATGAGACCAAGCGTGATATCTGGGGAGAGCTTTCACAAAAAAAAAAAAAAAAAAAACTTAGAGTACTAGTAAAACTATAACTTTAACATGAATTAAACAAAATAGATATAACATGTTAATTAGTGAGCTCCAGGGCTACTGTTTCCCCTGTCTCTGGTCTTTATGCTAAGCTATGCTAATGAGATGCTGGCAGAAGCTTCATAGTTTATGGCAGAGGAGAGGAATCGATCTTCTGATCTAAGTCTGGGCAAGAAAATCAACAGGCACTCTTCCCAAAATATATTTAACCATCCCTTTAAAGAACTGACATTTAATTCAGATTTTTAATAACTTTATACTGCACTGTGAACTTACTTACCACTAAATTCAACTCAGTTCCACCCCGTCTGTTCGTGTTTCTACATATGATCAATTAATCTCTTTACTGCATTTCTTCATCTTTGTCTTTAACTCATTTGTAGCAGCTTCCTTTTCTACCTTGTCTTTCTTTTCCATTTTTTTTTTTTTTGTTGTTGTTTTTTTCACTTTTTCCCAATTCAGTAGCATTGTGGTGGAAGTTACAGAGTTGTACTTTCATTCTAAAAAAGTTATTTTTGTTTTTTGTTTTCTTGCATTTCCACTCTCTTTTCGCTGAACTAAAGCTCAGCAATAATGAGTTCCATTACTCATACATTTTTTAAGAAATCCTGATTTCTGACTTTGCAGCCTGCCCGGTGAGCACCCACCCAAAGCAAGCAGGCAGTGGTATTATGATAAAACAAGCAGCTAATCCCCAACAACTGCAGCCTCTCCTATACTGATCCTCCTAGATTAGGCCTTCCAGCACCCAGTATCCCCCCCCAAATATTTAACCAGCATACTGTCCAGCTGGGGAGGGAGGAGAAAAAGCTTGAAGGGAGGTAGGAGAAGAATAAAAAAAAAAGGAGAGGCAGCAGACGGCAGACGGCAGGAAGGTAAGAGAGAATGGAATACAGAGAGGGGGAGGCAGAGGGGGGAGGGGGAGATTTGTGAACTGGGTAAAATCATTTGCCCTGACTACTTTGGTAGAAAAGGTACAAAGGCAGTGGTGTTTGGTTTATTGTGGCAGGTGATGGTCCTCTCTGGACTACGCATAGCAAGTGTCTGGTCACAGTGACACACCAGTAGTTAGTTATCTTGCTAAGTGACCATCTAACACACATAGTTTTAGTATTTCATGGCACAACCAATCTAATGAAAAGGTAATGGCTGCCAGCATGAATTCATTCAAACCAATGAGTCAGGCCGATCAGTCCTAATATGTAAGTACGAATGATGATGGCTGCAGGGATTTAATGAACTGAAGGCGAAATGTTTCATTCTGTATAAAGCAGCTATAGACAACAGACTGTCAAAGTCACTTATTACAATTTACAGATCAATCCAGGACGCGATGTGATGTCCAGGGAAACACTTCAAGACAGACATCTGAGTTTGACATGGAGGGATTAGACTCAGACACACCAGTTCTTGAATCCCACCCCAACATACAGTATGATAGGCATTTTTCAGAGCATAGAATCAGTGAGAGCGGCAAACAAATTAGTTAGAGTCCACCTTGTCATGTCTACAAAACTGTGTAGGCCCAATAACACATGCATAGCTGTTTTTACACCGTGTAGTTGTACACCGAGTCTTAAGTGAATTCATAAACAAACAGTGAATGAGGGGAGATGTTTCTTGGTGAGAACATATCCTGTAATTTCATGGTGGTTGGAAACATTTTACTCCTGTAACAGGACTACATTACTAGCAGCAGTGTGCTATTTGTTCTGTTTTGTTTTCTGGATATGAGCATGTTATATAATTTTTGCCTCGCAGTCCAGGATCAGTTCCAGTATGTACATTTAAAAGTATGGAAAAATGAAATTAAAATCAACCTCGCTATACCTTATTCATAGAGACAAATTATTAATACTGTAAGTGTGGCAGCATTGGTTGCCGTGGTGACAGTAGTGAATTAAGGGCAGTTTGCAGGACTTCTGATCCAGCTGTCTGTATTACTTTTCACACTGGCACTGAACTGAAACCAAACCCGTCTTCCTTCTGTTCAACATATTTCTACACCCTTCCTTTTCAAAAAACTTTTTCACATCTTTACATTGTTTGTGATAACCAAAACATAGCATATTTATAAATATTGATTTTCCATTATCAAATAAGGATTATGCCTCTTTGTTTCAAAAAAGACATGGAATTTTCACATTGTTATTAAACTTCTGCTGAGAATAAATTCAAACCTAATGGCAAAATATTGGTAGCTATACTCCAAAAATGCTGTGGGGTCCAAAGGTCTGAGACCACTTCCCAATGAAATTGAATGGATCTTCCTTTCTTTTATCACCTTGTTCAAAATCACACTCTTTTGAAATAATCAAGCGGTTAATGGTATATGGTATATTATAACCTTTCCTTCTACTAATAGGTCCTGTTCCTCTGGTCCTACTATTTTTTCTTATTTTCCCATTCATGCTGCATTGATCTCATCAACCACACTAGTATCTTCCTCAAGGACAAAATTGACAACATTCAATACATATCAACTGATTGACAGAATCTGGTGCTGAAAAACCTGAATCATTCCTTCAGTGGCCTGGGCTTTGACTACAACTCTCAGGCCACCTACAACCTCTTTTCCAACCTGCTCATTACACTCCCCATGTCATAGACCCCTCTTTCCGAGTTTTCATTTACAGTATTAAGTTCCTACAGCTCTCTCTCCTCTTTAAATAGAAAAATTATTCCCAACACCAAGATCCTCTCTGTATTCCCTCATAATTTCCATCTGAATACACGATACAACGATAACAGCGGGGTGTGGTTAATAGAATGGATAATTGCCGGACCAGACTTAGGTATCAAAGTGATGGGGAAACTTTGTGCATAGCACAAACAAAAGAATAAAAATGATGTGAATGTCAATGATGGATTTTTTATTAAGACCGTTCTCAGAAATGTGCTAAACACAAACAGAAATGCACAAAACCAGGGGAAACCACACAGTGTGTGCAGTGTCAAAAAGCTTGTTAACTGTGAAAAGGTTGCAACAGCTATATTTTACTGTCCTCAGCCTTCAAGAGCCAAACAAATTTGTGCTTCCCTACTGAATATGATTGTAGTCAGTGCTCCCAGCTGTCAACAGATGTTGACCACTTCTACAACGATGGAAAACATTTTCCTAAATTTAGAGCTGGGAGACCAATTGGAACGTTCAAAGTTATTTGGTAGAGTGCAGGCAGCAAATGCTGCAGGAGTCCTATGGTTTCTGTCCTTGTTATTCTTCTCTCTCTGCTGAATGTGTTCTTACAGCTACAACCACAGAAGCAAAACTCACCTAAGTTGGAAGGTTGATTGCAAAGACAACCCACTGCTCAGGCACTGAAAAGGATACAAGTCAGTAACCTACAATATAGATGACGAATGACCACCTTTACGGTTTTGCAATTATCTTTAAAAAAACCCAAAAAAAAACAACTATTCAACTACTAAATAATAACGGCAGGCTCATCGTGTATCAAGTAATAAAAGTAAAGTAAACTAAAAAAAAAAAAAAAATCTTTTAAAAAATACTTGGGCAAGAGTCAAAATTCTTTAGTTAATTTAATCTATTTGATTCCTCTGCATCTTTTGTGTTTGGATAGGACAAATGTCGAGTCTTCAGTGATATTCGGTGATGCTACAACTATTTTTTTTTTGCTCTGTGTTGGATTCGAAGTTGTCAGACGTTTACGTGATGCACTTTAAACAGGTAGAGTGATGCTTGATATTTTTCTGGATTTTTCAGGTTTTGGGCTTTGTACCCCAGTTGTGCCCAAAGTAATTTAAAACAAAGTTATTTTACGAAGATACAGGACCTGATATCACAGGCCATATATGAGTAATGTAAATTGATGAGATTGTTCTGCCCCGACTGAAATTTTGTGCCATGACATAAGGCTGCAGCATAGATTTTTGTAGCCATCCCAAACATTGCTCTACAGGTGGGTGGCAAAACTAGCTTTGATACACACACATGCTGCTCCTTGATCCAACAGTAGGAAGAGCAGTACTTTAACCCACACACACTCCTACTTCATCTAACCTTTTGGTCTGACGGGACAGTGGCGACAGTAAGGACTTTTCTAAGGTGTCACACTTTTGGCCCTGCTCTGTCTGTGTGTGTATGTGTGTGTATATTATGAGCCTGAGCCTCAAGAAATATGTCATTGTGTCATATTATTTGTCATATATGCTTAAATGTACTGCTGTCAGCACTTATTCTTTTGTGTGAATATCTTACATTATTCTCCTGTACTGTTGTTTTCAGTGTTGAAGCCACTGAGGGGGTCACAAAGGTCACTAATGGAACACCTGACTGACTGACTGACTGACTGACTGACTGACTGACTGACTGACTGACTGACGACTCTGTTTATGTTCGCTCACATAGACAGCATGTTGATATCCACTTGTTCACTCTGGGGCATCAAATCCTAGTGGATTTGATCTGATTTTGATATAGAGAGCCTAAGCGGAAGCAGGAAGTAACGGTCACCATGGGACCTCAACTCTGAAAAACTCGCCATTCAAATGAACGGGACTGAAAATTTTATTTCGTGATCCGTTTGAATTGTGCCATGAGAAAAAAATATGTCCTCTACCTGTTTAAAACATCACGTTTCATCCCGAGAAATCAGCAGTTTGTTGTAAAGCTATTGTAGAATAAAATTCAGAAGAATCTGTAAGCAGAAAGACTACAAGTCGCGTAGGTGACGTCACACACCAAATGCCGCCCTTTCCCGTGTCAGTTGGTGACGTATTTTTTGTGGGACACAGATCTGTAGTCCGTAGAGCGTCTTCACACAAAATACATTCTTCTGTTGCCGTTTTACGATAAACGGCTGATTTCTCTTCATGAAACGTGACGTTTTAAACAGGTAGAGGACATGTTTTTTTCTCATGGCGCAATTCAATCGGATCACGAAATAAAATTTTCAGTCTCATTCATTTGAATGGCGAGTTTTTCAGAGTTGAGGTCCCATGGCGCTGTTACTTCCTGCTTCCGCTTAGGCTCTCTATTAGGGATGGCGGCGGCGGCGACCGTGGGCGGGGGCGGGAGCGGAAATAATGAATGTTATGGCAAAACAAACACTGCATATCTCTAAAATCAGGCAGGTTTCCAGGATGCCAAGTCGCCTACTCATTTTAATGTAACAATTGCCTATGAGAACCGGTGTCAAAAAGGGAAAAAAAAAAATCGATCACGGACTTTCATGATCGATTACCATGGCAACGAATGAAGCTTCGAAGCTTCGAATTTTTTGGGTCAGCCCTAAATATTTGTCAAGGTTTATTGGCAAAATCTGAATATACTACCAATGAATATAATCGCTAGCCTATAATATAAAATCTGTTTGGTTTTCATAGCCTTATAATTCTTCTTTTATATATACATATAGCAATGGTCTTGTTTAGAGAGTGTCACCGTCTTGCACTGCCATGTTTGTACCAGAGAGCACGTTTCAAGAGTTTCACGTTCATGAATAAACAATAGAATGATTTAATTGATAGTTTTCATGTGACG
The DNA here is from genome assembly GCF_905171665.1 of Trachurus trachurus. Taxonomy (NCBI): domain Eukaryota; kingdom Metazoa; phylum Chordata; class Actinopteri; order Carangiformes; family Carangidae; genus Trachurus; species Trachurus trachurus. Next base: position 10,857,040 of record NC_139901.1, read on the forward strand.
TCACGGCCCGTATGGAACGCCCCCCTGGCGGTCAAAACAATCCACTTCCCCGCTGTCCGCGGCTTAGGACAAGGCAGAAAAACACACACTGCTCCCTGCTGCTTCAAAAATACCGGTGTTATGGCCCAACTGGTGTCTGATTTAACTGGTTACCGTGCCGAACAACAGCTGTGCTGCACTTCCGTCCGCAGATTTGTCACAAATTCACAAATCAAGCCTCAGTTCACATGTTAGTGCAGCCAATATGCTTCTGTGAGTGAGCCTGGCTTATTCCTCCAATCTACGGACAATCAGCGCCACACTACTCTCACTCTGCACAACACTGCACACTATGACAAAGCCTGTCATGTTAAAGTTACGAACTAATGGAAAACACTCTGAAAATACGTTAAACAACATCGGCCTCACCGCGCCGGTTGGTTGCAAGCGGTGGAGGATGATGGATTCTCCACCAGGTAAATGTAAACATCGCCCAACTCGAGCTTCGGCAGGGAACTGGTCATTTTAAACAGCTCGTATACAGCAGCTGGTGTTGAATATGGGTCACAAGTGCCCAAAACTTCAAAGTTGTTTTTATATCTTTCTTTCTCGGCTCCTGGCAGATGATTTAAGTCATTACTCGGTTGTTTGTCCATAGAAAGTCCGTTGCGGGGCTATTTTGGAATGTTGCTTTTGACCGCCAGGTCCCTGGGAAGTGACGTGACTGAAAGCTATCAATTCATTAGATTCACATGACGTCACTGTGTTTCTGCGCCGCCATATTTGTGTCCGAATCAGGGCAATCTGGGCACAGATCACAGCATGTTACGTTACCAGAACAAGTGGAGTAGTAGGAGGAAATCAGCAAGATACCGAAAATTGACGTTATTTGAAAGATGCCAGGATTATATTGTGCTGTTGACTGTGATAGCAGTCGCCAAAAAAAACCCGGACTGCAGTTTTATTCCATCCCAAAAGACGTAAAGTTATAGGCGGAATAAATAGTTGACTGCAGGCATCTATCAGTGGCAGCGTGGGCTGTGACAAGTCTCACAAAAAGAGGGGGTTCACTTTTTTTTAACCTAACTTCTAACCTAACATGGATATATTGAATTCTGCATTTTGATTACTTTCTTATTAATTACTCACTGATTCTGCATTTAGGGTCTTTTATTTCTGTATAACAGACCGTTGCTAAGTAAAACGGGCCGTTGCTAGGGACGCCGCTCTGATCAGCGGAGCAGGGCAGAAGAACTATCAAGGATTTTTACCTTGTGTTTCATTTTTACCAGCTTCAGACTAATTGTGATGTTAGAAAAATGACTTGTAGCTTGTTAGAGGGAGAGTGGAGGCTCTCTGCCTCCCTCACCGCTGCTGGAAACCAAACCTGCGATCAGAGCGGACAGAGCGGACGGGCCAGCGCAGTGACACAGCTGTGACACAAACGTGTCCCGTAACCGTAGTCTCTTATGACAGACAGGACGACATAAATGCGCACATCGTAAGATTTACATGATAATTCATCAATCTACTGATTGATTATCAAAAGCTCGTTGAAAACAACTATACACGAGTCGACCGAGAGGAGGGTGAGGAGCAAACAGCGGAGAAGTGACCGGACTAAGGACTTTGATCAACATTACGTCTCAAATTAATTAATTAATTCATAAACTGTGTAATAAGTGGGATAATATGGAGTTTGTCTGTTGTTATAGAGATATAAACCCAGACAGGATGTAAGAAACCCTGTCATTTTGTCAAGAAACTGTCATTTCCATCCTGCGGTTTGCATGCTGTCATATGAGGAGACCTGTCAAATCGGACACAAATATGGCGGCGGTCCCTTCGACGTGACGTCACTGCAACCCATGAATAGAGAAATAATAGAATCGGAATGCAAGATATCACTGTTTTCCTAGTCTAGCCTGACGGAAGTGTGTTGCTGCGATTAGCCTCTGATTGGCCGGAACGAGCCACCCGGCGGAAGTCCTGCCTCCGTGTTGCAGCTTTCACAGTCTGCCCAGTAAAGGGAAACATCAACAAACAACAACAGGAACCGAACCATGGATCTATTATACTGTACATCTGTGTCATGAACTGAACAGAAGAAGAAATATCCGTCAGCGGTTGCCAACCGTCGTTACACTGCAGACCCAAATCCACTTTCCAACCGGCAATATTTTTCAAGCGCACCGTTGCTATGGCGCCGATCGCAACGATTGTGACTGGTTGAAAGAATTCCAAACGGCTGGAGCGTTTTTTGTTTTTTTGCTTTCCCCTCATTTTACACGCTGGACCTTTAAGAGGTTGTGTCGAATTAATTTTCATATTTCTCTGGCTCACACCACCTTTATCTACAGTAGAGACTCTGTATACTTAAATTAAATAAATGTAGCTGGTTGGATCTCATGAAATGTTTACTATTGTTGAGGAATGTACACAAGCACTTTTTTTCCGGCAAAAATAATGAGGTGACTGGAATGTTAGCCACAAGACTGCAATGTTTAGAAACATTAACTTATTATAAAACTCATATCTTCATCTCCAGATGGGTGCAGCCCCAGTGGAAATATTGCTAACAAGCTAAACTAATAAGCTGATTCGAAGCCCTCGCTGCAGCATATTGAGCAGATAGCTTTTCACAGGATGAAAGCGTTAAACTTTGACTTAGTCTACACAGGGCCCAGAGTGTAAGCATTTCCATAAGAAAGTGCAACACAGCAGAAAAGTGGAGTTTTTAATACAGTTTTCAGAAAAATCCTCAGGTTTTGATCAGAGGGCTCTGTCACACCTACACATACAGTATGTTGTCAATATGTATATGTTAATATGTACGTGTATGTGTGTGTGTGAGTGTGTGTGTGCATGCGTGTGTATGTGTATGCCATCTTAAATAAGCCCTCTGCCTCCCTGTTTGGCCAGGAATAAAGGTAATGCCATTGACATTATTTGAAATTGTGTGTGTTAATGTGTGTGTATGTGTTTGTGTGTGTGTGTGTGTGTGTTGATATTTCTGCTGCACTGCGTGGAGGCCACTGCTGACAGTGTGTCAAGCAACCTGTCAGACTTGGAGGAGGATTATTATCTCCTTCTGTACGCTCTAATTCCACCAGCTTCAAACTCTACTCTACTCTGACAGGAGTGTGTGTGAGAGGGTGAGAGAAAGGCAGCCATTAGGGAAAGAGAGAGAGGGAAAGAGAGGGAGAGACAAAAAAAATAAAAATAAAAGTCCAATTCTCTGCCTCATTTCAGATACCGTGCACACTATGCACTTACTTTTGTAGAGCATGAATTTCGATTTAGGTAGTTTTGTCTCAAATTCAACACAAATGTTGTGCAATCATTGTTGTTTACTAGCAACAATTTGCATTATCATGCATAGTAGCAAGTCATCACAGACTGCTCAATTAATAAACACACTGATAGCCTCTATACAACTGAATATTGGTACTAAGTGAAAAAAAAACATTTTGTGTAAGATTTAGTACAAGTTAAACTTGTCTGGTATGTTGTTCATTATGGAAACAGCTACAGCTTCCTTAGGCACCATTCCCTTCGGTTTAAAAGGTGTGTTGGTCGTCCCTCCTCTTCTGCTACAGTATGTAGTCAAGATGGGGACCATTGAGGGTGCAAAGTGTCCAATGTTTCACTCTAGAGTCAGAGTGTCTAAGGCTGTCTTTACACTGCAGGTCTTGATGCCCAATTCCGATTTGTTGCCTATATCCGTTTTTTTTGACGGTCTATTTACATGTTCTATCAGAAGTGATCCATATCTGATAATCTGCATTTACACCTGCTGTGCCTGCATGAAACGACCCGCTGGAAATAAACTAGTGATTTCAGGAAATTGTCACGTAATAATATAAGAATATTTTTAAACAAAGGTGAGTCTGGTGTTCAGATCTATATCCAACACGTCACTTACAAAGTGAACGTTACAAAATAACGTTAGTGAAGTGGCTGCGTGGAGCGGAGCTGCTGTGAGATGAGCAGCTGAGTGACGGTGACAGTTGTGCCACCGTTTGATCCTCCGTCGCTCACGTCGTGAAGACGGGGACAGCCTCACACATTTGTATACAATGTTTGGTTTTCCTCTCTTGATTTCTTATCGGCTCGGTTCAGTTTTTGCCGGTAGGAAAACGTGAAATCTGGTGTTTATCTCGCGCTCCCTCGCTTGCCCTCGTATCGATCCGCATAGAAATGAATGTTACTGTAGTGGCTATATGAAAACAAGAACTAGTGAGGGGGGAAAAAACAGACGCGCGGACACCACAAAAATTATTTTTTTTATTTATTTAAACCTTTATTTTAACTCGTTGGTCACTGAGGTTTCCCTCATTTACAGGGACGACGAGTTTATTAAACACTGTAACGACAGTGACCACAGCTGACCACAGCTGGCCACGGTAGTCCAGGTCAGCCTCACGTGTCAATCACGGACTACAGAGGTTCAGCGAGACGCGTGAGCACGTGAATTAATATTATCATTGATGACGTATGACACGCATTGCCAGGGAAGATCAGATCTGTCTGTTTAGACTGCAGACGCATTGGCAGAGATCCGATTTGTATCTGATTTATTTCCACATATAACGGGGGCCTGAATCTGATCTGACAATATCCGATTCCATGCGTATTTGTCCCGTTTACACATTCATGCTACAGATCCGATCTGAGCCACTTGAGAGAAAAAAATCGGAATTGGGCCACTTGAACCGTGCAGTGTAAAGACAGCCAGAGTGCACTACATGTTGCCTTAATTAGTCAGTGAAAACACACTTGTACTCTCAAAATAGCAAGTGTAAAGCAGGCAAAAACATGAATTTATAAAACACAGAAAGCAATCAGTAACATTGTTATTGTGTAAAAAAAAAAAAAAAAAAAAACTCTAATTAAAGAGTCATTTAATTACCAGTCTGATAGTAATTGTTTAAAGTTTAGCATCAAACTTTCTTGTTTAATTTTACTGAATTAAGAATGCTAACTAGCTAACCTAACTTTCCCAATGTAGAGTCATAGTTGCATCTAGTCTCTTCCCAAGTAACTCTGCACAGACAGTGAATTACAGTATATCCTCTTGTGCAATGCAATGATGGCTGAAGCTCTTGTCAAGACTGGGAAGTAAAACATCAGTTAATGCTAACACTGGCTGTGTAGCCATTTTCAGTTTTCTCTATTCTGAGTGTGTGACTAAAGTTTTAAGGTATTATCCTGCAACTCAAATTACAAGCCTTTATTTTAATTTCCTGGTACATCTTGTCGAACATCTATTGTTAGGGTGCTTTGCTACATCTCAACCCAGGAACGTATGTTAATGCAAAGGGGTGAGATAACATTAACATAAGCCCAGCTCAGTTTTCCGTTCAGTTCGTCTGAGCAGTTTCGGAAAAACTAAACCTCAAGCATTGAGAAAATTTTGAGCAGTCAAACAGACTAAAACCGTGGCATTATGTGGCTTCTGGTACAGTCTGCAAACACACTCAGCCCTGCAGAGAGACACATAAACTCACACATTTACAGTACACAGGCACCTGGATATACAGTATGCATGCGAATCACACTGTCTGTCGCTCTGTCTCACACGGACATGCACACGCCACACACACACCCACATAGAGGTCTGTCTACAAACATCCTAAGCTCAACAGCAAATACAGCTTGTGCCACCCGTATGCCAGCCTACCAGTCTTCTACTCCCTCTGCAAACCCAACCTGTTACTAATGAGACTAACACAAACAGCCAGGCAGCTGACACCAAGACATCTGAGTGTGTGTGTGTGTGCGAGCGTGTGCTTAAAATGTGTGTATACTATTTACCGTCGTAATAAATGTTTATTTAGGATGACTGTATGGTAATTAGAATACAGATTTTGTGCTACTGTGATGTGAGTCTGTGTGTTTGTCCATCTGTTAGTTAAAATAGACATCAGTCAGGAAGGAGGCAAGGAAGCAAGGAAGGAAGGAAGTAAAAAGACAGAGAAAGAAAGAAAGAAAGAAAGAAAGAAAGAAAGAAAGAAAGAAAGAAAGAAAGAAAGAAAGAAAGAAAGAAAGAAAGAAAGAAAGAAAGAAAGAAAGACCATTTTCCTTGTCATCCTCAGCAGAGGCAACAGGACAGGATTGGACATGCCTAGTTTCAAAAAGCTCAAAAAACTTCAGATTTAACCAAACAGAAAAAAGCCTATTGCCCGAGTCAGTGACTCTATCCGCTTATTGTAGCTTATGGCAGACACTAAACATAACCTCTATGCGCATAAGCACACAGAAACAAGTTTTATAAAACTGGTGGGCCCAACATCAAAGACTTATTCCAAACTGGTTGGAGATTTTCTGTCTTTTAATTCCACAACAGCAACTACAAACAAACAACTAACTAAATGTGACAGTGAAGTGAAGACGTGAAGGACTGAATGACTGATTGAGTTTGAAGTCTGCCCTCAGCTACCAGCTGACGAACCACAGGGGGCAGCTGTAACTCCACGGTGACGGCGCACCAATGTCACGCCAGCACCGTGTGTCTCCATCTGCTCCTGCTCCAGCAGGACGGGCTGGAGTTGAGCACGGTAAACACGGCGTCATAGTTTTTACCCTCCATTTGAGAACTAGAGAGCTCGGCCCCTCAGAGAGCCTGTGTGAAGGTCCTCCTCGTGAGACTGAGACCAAACTCGAGACTAACAGCTTCCACACCTTTTCTGTGCGCTCCCTGTTGGACGGACAGATGAAAGAGAATGAAGAGGCTTCTAAGGGCCCTCTGGAGATACTGGCTACAGTCCTTGTTCCCCTTTGAATCACATTAACAGATACACCTTGTGCAGCGTGTCCCTTCACAGAGTTTCGTGTGTACTACCTTGCAGTTTACTTCAAACATGTTTGCATGCTGAAATGTGCAATTTATTGATTTTAGCACACTTGCATTACTTGTAGTTACTCTACCCACCATAGTCTAAGGGTAAAGCTGCTTTAGAGAAAGGAGAAAAGTGGAAAAGCTTTCCCATCTGAGGGTTTCATCTTGGTATAGCAAAATATCAGGTTAATATAACTCACTGTCCTCTAATGGTACTTACTGTATGTATTTTTGCACAGGTGTGTTGTACTGCAAATAATGACTTACAACAGTGATTCCCAACCAGGGGTACGGAAAACGTTCATTAATTTATTTCCACGATGATAAGTAGATATTGCAGTCATTTCATATGCCCGTTACTAAAATGGTACATGCGCCACAACTAGTTCCCCCCAGAAGACAACAACCTGTGGCACAGCTCTGTATGGTTGTCAAAAGTATCGATGCTAGAACAGCGCATCTGGATACATTACTGATTTCTAAAAGTATCGATACTAACAGCGCGCCCCCACAGCGACCGTCGAGCGCGCACTCCCCAGGCAGAGCAGAGCAGAGCAGGCAGCGTCCAGAGCATTTGGAGCTGAGTAACAGAGCTACACAGAGCTAAGACGCACTTAGGGTGAATTTAGCCGTAAGAGTTTAAAAACGGCGATATTACAGTAACAGCAACACTCTTCTCTCCCCTCCCCCCAGCACTTGTGTGTGTGGTGAGAGAGGAGGGAGGGGGGAACCCCGCCCGTCAGAGGAGAGGAGAAATGCATTGTAATGAATGTAATGAAACTATAGCAACACATTAGACTCTGAAATTGCACATCTCAGAGTTAGCTCTCTATTTAATTAGAAAAAAACAACAACAACAAAAAAACACCTGTTATAGGTTATTTTGATTATAATAAAAATAAAATAATGGACCCCCCCCCCCAATTAAAAAACACTGTAAGGGAAGCACTGCTGCTGTATTGAATATGGTGTCATATTGAACAACAAACAAACAAGCACCAAAACAGCAAGAAACAACTAAAATGCTTTGTACAGGGGCAGTGCGTGGTGCAGTGGGTAAAGTGACCGCCCCATGTAACCGGCCCCGGTTCGAATCCCGCGTCGGGTGGCCCTTTCCTGCATGTCATTCCCCCTCTCTCTGCCTCCCCATTTGCTGTGTATCTATACTGTGTGCTATCAAATAAAAGGCAAAAAGCCAAAAAATATACTTTGTACAAATTGAAGAGAGAAATTAAAATGATTTTCATTTCATAGTGTTGTGTTCTATATGACCACTTTTAGAATCATCAACACGTATGAGTGAGAGGGTACTCGTGGTATCGGGTAACATCAGCAGTCATTCACACTTTGTCATAATGCTGCAGCTAGGTGAATATACACCAATCATATGAATAATTATTGTGTGTGTGGAATTTGTCTCTGTGCCTGCATTTCTGTGATTGTACATTAATTTGTTTGTGTATTTTGGGATCTTTTTTTGTGTGCTGAAAAGTGAAGTCCGTCCAAGTCTGCAAACATTGTTTTGTGTGTGTGTGTGTGTGTGTGTGTGTGTGTATAAATATTGTACCCTCTTCTCCAGTTGTGCCAACTGCTCCTTGTAGAAGGCATCCAGTGCTTTCAGCTGTGAGTCCTTTTTCTGTAGTTGCTGAACCTACAAGAGAAAACACACATAGAAATAATGTATACAGTGTGTAATGCTGTGTCTTCTCACTACAGCGATGTTGTACAGTATTAGTCCTGTTTTTTTCTTTGTTAGTGTCCTTTTCCCCCCCAATTTCAAGTCATCAGATTCATTTGAATTCCAGTGATAATTTCTCATGGAGTACATCATACAATATGACAGTGGTGCCCATCCTATGAGTTAGAGCTGGAAGTTAAGTCTGTGGAGCTTACAGATAATAATCAGGATAGGAAGATAGTGATGGGAGAAATGAGAGGGGCTGATGTATTCTTATTTAAAATGTTTGCTCATACACTGTCCTCAATGTCACTTTAAACACAGAACTCTCACAGATGATGAAAGTATCCTGTTTTTTTTCCCAACACAGCTGCTCATCTTGTGAATCGCAGATTCTCACGTCCATTCATGTTAGTAGAAATGCTCAAACTGTGAATCATGCAACATTGTTCATGTGGAAAAGACACCTTTAGCAAAACCAGACCGAGAGGCTCCCACCATGGTTGAGTGGAGGGGATTTATCTATGATATTTTCTTCATTTCATAAATATCTCACACAGTGAGTTTGCTGATTAATATTATATAATTTCTTGAACTTCCAATATATTAACTTGACTTGACCTTAACGTGATGTACAGTGGGGAACACATTCAAAGACATGACAGGAAACGCATTAGTGAATGTATTCATGTATCACAACAATCACATGCATCACAAAGACTTTTTAAGATGCTTTTACATTCATGCACAAACCAGCCTGCAGACCCAAAAACACAAGTGTCTGAGCAATCTCTCTCTCTCGACCATATGATGTTTGGTACAAAGAAAAGAAAATCCAAAATCCCTCAAAGAGCAAGTCCCAACCCTCTTTGAAAACCTTCCCTTTTCACCTGCCTCTCTTCACCAACCCTTTTATCCATCTATGGGAATCGATCTCCCCGTGCGCACTGTATGTTTGTGCCAGCGCAGAAAATCACGCCAGACCCCCAACTCGATGCAGATCATATGTTATTTTCAAGCAGAAATGAAGCAGTCAAGATGACAAACATAATTCATATGTGCACAAAAAACAAGCCCATGCCAAACAGGCTCACATGGTAAAGGCACATGCAAACACTGATTTAATTACAGCCAAAAATAAAAAACCATGCAAATGAGCGGCACTGGAGAAATGAAAATGAAAAGACAGAACAAAGAGGGACCATAGAGAGATGCATACAGAGGCGCATACTGGAAAAAGAAACTTTCTTCTTAGCTGTAATAAGTCTGTTTTGTCACACTAAGCATTGATCCAAAATTTTATTTAACCTTTAATCTTCATCAAATTTAATCACTGACAGACTGGAGATTGCTGCAGTTAGAGGATGTTAAACTGTAGAAAAAAAGGAAAAACTAATAAAAACACAAACTACTGCATAGACCTCAGCTCACCTACCAGTGTTACCTCTACTATTGCCTTGGAGGTGCATCCTGCCCTGGACGATACCCCTCCAAAAAATTCTAAAAAACGATATATTTATATTTATGTGAACTCGTTTCAACTCAATGTGAGATTCTCTACTGTGTTTTACTGCCATTTACAGTCATGATTCTCTGCCCTCTTTCTGTTTCACTGTGTGTCTGTGTGTGTGTGTGTGTGTGTGTGTGTGTGCACTGTTGTACCTATCTAAGAGGGGACATCGGCGTCGTTACACATTCACCAACAGGGGACTAAGCAGCCAACAGGGGACTTTTTTTAGGTCCCCTCTTGGACATGCTTTAAATCAACTAAAAATCATGTGAAAAACCTTCTGGTTAATTTTTTTAACTTTAGCCAAGAGGGGACCTGAGTGTGTGTGTGTGTAAAATACCATATTCAGCAGTGCCCCGGCAGGCTGGAGCAGGGTTTTTAACGACTCATTCACACACGTCGTTTCTTACACTCCTCCATAGTGTGAACGACTTGCAGCCCCGGCAGCCTTTCAGACTGTAGAGAGGCTATCAAACAGGCTCCTTAGTGAACAAACCAGTACCTTGAAACATAATTTGTTATTCTTTGTAACAAAATATAAAGGTTCTGTTTTCATGGATGTCTTAAGTTTATACTCAACACTGTATTAGGTATAATAGATATTTTAAAATATTGAAAAAATTGATCACCCATAACAAAATTTTAAATAAAATGGTAATTTAGATCATTTCTGTTGAATTCTGATTAAACATTAAAAATAATTGACCTTGCTATTGTTGCTTGTCTAGTTTTTTTAAGCACGGGGTTTCAATTTTACAATATACATGTGTTCTCAATCTGTATAGGAATTATTAGTTGACTTACATTGCAGATAAAGGTCCACACTTGGTTTATATGGAATGACAGGCGTCCACTGTTGGTTGGTGCATAATGACACACGACCCCACTTAGTTAGCATGGAGTGACATACACACTCCATCATGTGAGTGTGAAGTGATAGTTTTTAAGAGAAAACTTTCATCAAAACTTAACACAAAAATTTATAATGAGTAGCACCAATAATGTTGTAATTATTTTTAAAATGTAGGATGTACTACTGCAACACACATTTCTACAGTCTATTAATTTTTTAAGAGAGGGTTTTAGGATTTAGGGTAATCTTAATGTACTTGCATCATAAATCTGTATTCATAAGGATGTATTTTATTTACTGTTTTATATTACAGAAAACTCAATGGCAACCTATGATGATATATTATGTAGAAGTAAACCATCAAAGAGTAACTGATATTAAAGTATTGGCACGGCAATTTGTTATCTTTGGGGAAAATACAGAGGGTTTGGGAGATCATCAGTTTGTCAGAGATACAAGGGATAATTCATTGAGAGGATTAATCTCACAAAGTCCCTATGTTAAACTATTGCCAGACACATTTCTACAGTCTATTAATTTTTCACTGTACTGGTGTTTTATACTACTTAACTGCATTATTGTCATGGGAAAACACAGTTTGACATGGCCTGATGGCTCAGAGCCACAAAAAGTTACTTTTTGGCCACGTACATCTCATATAGATAAAGCCCTGTTGGGGGCACCTATTGTCAGACTTTTACTTTTTAAATGCATGTGATTTCAATTAATTTTAATGTATTTGCGTCATAAATCTGTATAGGAATTATTTGTTGATTTACGTTTTAGAAAAAGGTCCACACTTGGTTTATATAGAATGACAGGGGTCCACTGTTGGTTGGTGCATAATGATACAAGTGCCCACTTAGTTAGCATGAAGTGAAATACACACTCCATCATGTATGAATAAGAAAGAAATAAGCAAAAGTGATCATCCGTAAGATAAATTTTTCATCAAAACTTAACACAAACATTTCTAATAAAGTAGCACCAATAATGTTGTAATTATTTTTAAATGTAGGGTGTACTACTGCAACACACATATCTACAGTCTATTATTTTTTCCCCTACAAGAGTTTTATACTCCTTGACTGCATTGTTGTTATAGGAAAAATATTTGAATTAAAACTCAGGGTTTTAGGTCATTTTAATGTACTTGCATCATGAATCTGTATTTATGAGGATGTATTTTATTTACTGTTTTACATTACAGAAAAAGGTCCACACTTGGTTTATATGGAATGACAGGGGTCCACTGTTGGTTGGTGCGGAGTGACATACACACTCCAGCAAAGCAGAAAGGAGAGAAATTGCTGAGTTTTAAGATACATTTTAAATCTAAATTTAATACAAACATTTGTAACTATTAATACACACAACACACACAAACACATGCAAACACACATATTTCAACTTAAGTAGCACTGGTAAAGTTGTAATTGTAGTTTTGTTTTTAAACATGGGGTTAGGGTTAGTTACTGTGAAAACTCAATGGCAACCTTCCATGATACTTAAGGGAATATTTCAGTTATCAGGGTTTCCCGCAGCGCTTTCCTGTTAAGGCGGCCGCCTTAACAACAATGAGCTGCCGCCTAAACTAACGTCTTAAAAAAATTAAAATGTTGTCCAAAACCCTGCTGCCCGTCTTTTAACTAACACTAATAGACGTGAGCACATTACTCCTGTTCTTAACTCCCTTCACTGGCTCCCTGTCCCTTACAGAATTGATTTTAAACTTTTAATGTTTGTTTTTAAAGCACTTAACGGCCTGGCCCCACTGTATTTATCTGAGCTACTTTATTAGAAATGTTTGTGTTAAGTTTTGATGAAAAATTTATCTTAAGGATGATCACTTGTGCTTATTTCTTTCTTATTCATACATGATGGAGTGTGCATTTCACTCCACTTACTTACATTCAAAACAGACTGACTGAAACATGGGTACATGCAATATAGAGTCACAGAGCATTTTTATGAGCTACCATTCTCTGCCAGAAATGTTGTCTGGGAACAACATCTTACTTAACATGGCACAAGAAATTAGGATTCATCAGATTGCCAAAGATACAAGGGATAAGGCATTGTGTGGATGGAATAACCCCAAATAGCTCAATGTTGAACTGCTGCAACACAAATAAAAAAAAGTTGACAGTGGTGTGGACCGTGTCTGAGGAATATAGTTCTTGCTGTGTCCTAATTGTCCTTTACAAGGCTTTGTAAGGCTTTGCATGTGTTTTTATATTTATGCGTTCCTTTATTTCCCTTGATTTTCTAAATACCTTTTAATGAGTAGTTTAACAGGGTTTTTTGGGGGGTTATTCCGTCCACACACTGACATATTCCCTGTATCCATGACAATCTGATGAATCCGAATTTCTCATTCCATGTTAATTGTTGTTCTCAGACAGCATTACTACTAGCAGACAATGGTGGCTCAAATAAAGGCCCTGTCACCAAATATTATAACAGGTAATTACACACCTTCACAAAACTCATCAAAGAGCTGACAATTCTTTAGACAAAATGGAATATTGCTGGTACACCCACTCTTTACAGTTGCCACAGAAGTTGAATCACCAAAGGCCATAGGTGCGTAGGTAGCACATGGCCAACCTAAGACCTGGGAATACCTGTGTCTCAGTCGGTCTGATTTGGATATAAGATATTGGCTGAAAGAAGGTAGAAACTCTGAAGCCCAACCTGAAAATACCTAACGACCATCGTCAGCTACGACAAACCATCCCCCACACTGCCCACACTCAAGGACTGACACAGGTCATCTGGCACTCACTCCGCTCTCACTCCATTCACTCACTTCTCAGATCCCAGTTCAACAACTCTACCTTAAAGTTAGGACCTGTGAAATACATGAGTGCTGGTGACTTAACTACTTCAATGTCGAGGAATGTTTTGTGCCCACATCATAGACTGAAACCCCATTAAAAATGTTCAACTCTACTTAGAAAACTGTATGTAAATGTAATGAAGTCACATTTCTTACTTCAACATGCACAAGGTTATACCTAGATAATAAGGAATATACACACTTGTGTTTAGCTGGGTACTGAAACGAAAGAAAATCATTAGGAAACAACCAAAATAGATAACAAATGAATTACTTAAAAATAACTACTATAATACTATAAATAAATTAGATAACGTTTTACCATCTTCTGAACACAATTAATTGAATTTGTTTATAATCCACTTCAGATGCTATGAATAAGGTAATATGGGATTGTTGAATGTACAATCCACACATCCTGAAAGCAACCAGACCCATTTCTGCTGAGCACCAGTGTGAACTGAATACAGCTTTTATTGTGTACTTCCCACTTAATATAAACTCTCTGACCCTGTGCCAATCCTGTACCTTTTGACAACTTTAAATTAGGTTTCAATTCATACACCAATTTCATCTATAGATGTGTATGACTATGTGATACAGTGTGTAATATACAGAAGGAAAAAGAACACAAATTTAGTTTTAGTTTTAACTTTTGTTGTGGACCAAAAATATGCAGACAGGTATACATGAACTCCAGTAGAGCTAATAGTTTGGTAAGTAAAAATGTGTGTTGCAGTAGTTCAACAGTGGGTATTTTGGAGTTATTCCATCCACTATAGCTGATTTATCCCCTGTATCTCTGGAAATCTGATAAATCCTAATTTCAGAAACATTTCTACTGGCACACCATGGTTGACCATATAAAGGCTGACAAAATATTCTACTGATCACAAGGCATCACACACCTTTACAAAACTCATCAAAGACTTGACAGGGTGGATTATTGCTGGGACACCCACTCTTTACAGTTGCCACAGAAGTCCATAGGTGTGTAGCACATGGCCAACCTAGGACTGGGGAATTCCACTGTCTGTTAGTCTGATTTGGATATAAGATCTTGGCTGAGGGATGCTAGTCTTTTCCAGGTTGCCCTTCAGAGTTGCTAACGACCATCGTCAGCTACAAGAAACCATCCCCCACACTGCCGACAGTCAAGGACTGACACAAGTCGTCTGGCACAGATTTAAAGCCCTCACTCACTTCTCAGCCAGTTCCATATTTAGAGTTGAGAGTGGAGGTAGAGTTAAGCCTACCACACACATAAAGATAATCGGGCTGATTTTGCCCCGATCTTCCCCCTTCCGACCAAAGACAAAAATCGGCCGATTATCCTAAGGTTTTAAGATTATTTTATGAGATTCTCTTGTAGTGTGTGGTGTGTTAAGAGTCAAAATTCTCACAACAATCGCCTCAGAAAACGTTCGGCGCTGAATTGATAATCGTAAATATTAAACATGTTCAATATTTACAAATCAAAAGCCATCTTGCATGTGGAAAGCTGGTGTTGTGCTGAGAAGTGCCAAGCTCTGCATGCTGCTCGCAGCAAGCCACTTCTCGACACAACACCGGTAATCCCACAGAGAGCCACGGTGCAGCCCTGGCATTACATGAGGTTCACACAGACATTCACGCATACACGGGACATTTCCTGATAGCCGATAGCAAAGACGGTAGCGATCATAGCCAGCAACAGCCAGCAATAGAGCAGCCATGTTTAAATGATCATGTGACCGCCGCTCACAGCCGCTTTACTACTCGGCCTCCGAAGCCACAGACACACAGATGGTATCGTTGTAAAGGCTGAAGTGTCCCGCTTTCATTTAAAAAAATTACATCGCTCTCATTGTCCATTCCGGAAATAGACCCGAAAGAGTAGCTACAACAATACTGATCTCTTTCTGAGTTTTCTGACCGGAGGGTCACGACTCTGAAAAATCTTAATGTGTGTGGTGTGTTGTGTTTGGAATATCACAGCACACCACACACAATACGATCAAAACTGTTCAATCACAGATTTTTTATCTTCACGTGTGGGGTCTTTCACAGATAAAAAATTGGTTGAAATTTAGAGAATCTTTATGTGTGTACCAGGATTTAGGATCTGTGAAATACATGAGTGTTGATGACTTCACTACTTCAATGTAGAGGAATGCTTTTGTGTCCACATCATAGACTGAAGTCTATGGGTGGGAATTGAGAACCGGTTCCTCTTCAGAACTGGTTCCCACGTGATCATTTCCTTGGGATTGTGTGCGTGCCTGCTTAATGATTCCGCTTATCGATTTTGCTTTTTTTCCTTTGCAAATGTGCATGTTTCTAACCCAAACAACACATGCCGTGTTCAGGTCAGAACGAAGGCAAACACGGCGTCGAGACAGAAGCGCTCTAAAGTGTCGGGGTAGATGTGATGTGATAAAAAATATTCAGATTTATAAAACACTGCAAGTAAAGTGCCTACAAGGCACATACATAATGTAGATAGTAAGGATTATACACACTTGTTGTTGTGTTTAGCTGGGTACTAAAACATCAAAAAATCAGGAAATTAGGAAGCAACCCAAATGTGTAACAAATTAATCACTGAATCAGATTGCCATTCTACTATTTGTTTTCAAAATAAATTTGATTAGAATTAGATTTATTGTGTACCTCCCACTTAACTCATTGAGTGCCATTGACGTACATATTGTATACGTCAAACGCAGTTTTCTGCGGCTGGTAAATGGGGACGCTGTCGCCCACACTGTGAGTAATTTTGGGGTTTCTGGGATGTGTAGAACGAATGAGACTGTAGATCAGAGCAAGAAGTGAAATAGAAGGAGAAGACGAGTGCGATCGCTACACAGAGATAAAAAAAAAGTTGGAAAAAGTTTCTATTTCTAGAGAAAAACGACGGGCAGAGCCTGGAACAAGTGTAACGTGGAGCTGTGATGAAACATTTCTCTTACGGATGATCACTTTTGCTTATTTCTTTCTTATTCATACATGATGGAGTGTGTATGTCACTCCATGCTAACTAAGTGGGCACTTAGTGGGTATCATTATGCACCAACCAAGAGTGGACCCCTGTCATTCCATATAAACCAAGTGTGGACCTTTTTTTCTGCAATGTAAAACAATAAGTAAAATGCATCCCTATTAATATAGATTTAGAATGCAAGTACATTAAAATTGATTGAAACCATGTGCTGTTAAAAAGTAGAAGAGTGACAATAGGTGGCCACCACAGAGCTTCATCTATATGGGACATTAGGTGACTACAGAATAACACTTTGTGGCTCTGGGCCATCAGACCATGTTGAATCCTGAGTTTAGTTATTTAAAGTAGTTTTCCCATGACAACAATGCAGTCAAGGAGTATGAAACTTCATTAAGTCAAAAACTTGACAGACTGTAGAAAGGTGTGTTGCAGTGGTATATTACTTAGTGAGATTAATCCATCCTCTAGAAGATTTATCCCTTGTATCTCAGACAAACTGATGACCCCCCAGCGCCTCCTTTATTTTCCCATACATGTTTTATTGTTGAGCCATAAATGTCAATAACTGAAATATTCCCTTAAGTATCTTGATAGGTTGCCATTGAGTTTTCACAGTACATTCCATGTTTTAAAAAAACTACAATGACAACTTCACCAGTGCTACTTTAGTTTAAATATGTGTGTTTGCATGTGTTTGTGTGTGTGTGTTGTGTGTATTAATAGTTACAAATGTTTGTATTAAATTTAGATTAAAAATGTATCTTAAAACTTAGCAATTTATCTCATTTCTGCTTATCCACCCATGCTGGAGTGTGTGTGTCACTCCGTACCAACCAACAGTGGACCTCTGTCATTCCATATAAACCAAGTGTGGACCTTTTTCTGTAATGTAAAAAAGTAAATAAAATACATCCTCATAAATACAGATTCATGATGCAAGTACATTAAAATGACCTAAAACCCTTAGTTTTAATTCAAATATTTTTTTCCTATAACAAAAATGCAGTCAAGGAGTATAAAACTCTTGTAGGGGAAAAATTAATAGACTGTAGAAATATGTGTTGCAGTAGTACACCCTACATTTAAAAATAATGAAAACATTATTGGTGCTACTTTATTAGAAATGTTTGTGTTAAGTTTTGATGAAAAAAAAATATCTTAAGAATGATCACTTTTGCTTATTTCTTTCATATTCATACATGATGGAGTGTGTATGTCACTCCATGCTAACTAAGTGGGAACCTGTGTCATTATGTACCAGCCAACAGTGGACCCCTGTCATTCCATATGAACCAAGTGTGGACCTTTTTTCTGCAATGCAAAACAATAAATAAAATGCATTCCTATTTCCTATTAATTGGTTGAAACCAAATGTCTAGAGCATTTTGACTATTTAAAATTGAGATGATAGTAGATCCCCTCTTGGACTGCTAAGAATGACAGAGGCAACGCATTTATGGATGAGTAAAGACGGACGAGCAAATTATCTTTGTTAAGAAAAAAGAATTAATCTATATTAAAGCCGGTTTAAAGTAAATGTTGTTGCTTATACTGCAGAACTTGATATTAGTGCATGCAGTCATGTTACTTCTGAACTGCATGCAATTCAATAAAAAATATTCACTCTCAAATGTGGCCATGATTATATATTTATATACAATTTGTACTACAGAGACTTTAAAATAAGTAATGATAACTCTAAAGTTATATTATCCATTTTTGAAAGAAACTGAGAAAGTCATTGTTGTGAACAAGGACTCATTAGGTGAATGAATGGGTCGTTAGGTGAATGAATGGGTGCAGACAGCTCCACTGCAGTATGTGGAGGTCCACTCTTTGATAGGTAAATGTCGCTCAGAGATCCAAGTCCCCTCTTGGCAATTTCTTTAAAAATAATTAAAAGTCACATTTTCAGTAATATTATGGTAAAAGACCTTAAAAGTCAATTTTATATTCCATGTTTGTTTTTTCAAAATAAGTGTAAACATAAGACCCCTCTTGGCAGCTTGGCCCGACAGGTCCCCTGTTCCCCCTATTGGTGTGTATGTGTGTGTGTGTGTGTGTGTGTGTGTGTGTGTGTGTGTGTGTGTGTGTGTGTGTGTGTGTGTGTGTGTGTGTGTGTGTGTGTGTGTGTGTGTGTGTGTGTGTGTGTGTGTCTGTGTGTCTGTCTGTGTGTGTCTCTCAGCAGACGCACACAGAGTGGAGCCGGGTGGAGGAGAACGAGGTTGACAACTCGTTACATTAAGTGCAATAAAAGCTTTCCAACAAGTGTTATAAATCCCTCTAAAACCAAACGTCTGAATGTCAGGCCAATATATAATTTTTCAAACGCAGGCAGTCTGGCGACAGTGTCGAGGATGTTGCAGCTGCTGCTGGCATGGAAGGAGAGTCCTGGCTAGAGGGAAGGCAAAATATATGGAAGGGAGGAGAAATGGAATGAAGAGACATGAAAAACTAAAGACAGAGATAATAAGAAAACAGAAAGAAGGGGCTTTCAATTTACCTCCTATTCAAATCAAATCAAACAGGATGTTTTTTCTCCAGAAGCTGCAATTTTGAGTTATTTAATTTTTTCAACGGTCAAGGATTTTTGGTATAATAGAAAGTATTATGAATATTTCTAATCAGCACATTGATGGTTTCAGCTCGGTTTTTTTTTTGTGACGATGGTGAAATAAAACACGGAGGGTTAAGAAAGCAGCAGAACAGATGAAATGGACGGAAGAGAAGGAATTTCAAAACTGTCACATAACTTACCATCTCCTCCATCTCTTCCGCGGACTACACGGGTTGGGAAATAGAATAGAAAGAGAAGAGGGTGTACAGAGACAAAGCAGGGTTAGGACAGAAAGATCAAGGAGGAGTGGGAGCTGTGAGCAGATACAGCTGCAATTAATCACAGATTTGATCTGATTAAAGTCCCTCAGAAACGTCCACTGCTATTGTGATCATCCGTAGCAAAGTGTACTCTATTTCACAAGGAACCCTGGATTCATAAAACCATGACTGAGTTGTGAACTTGTGACAGAATGAAAACTTTCAAGGAGTCAAATCAGTTGGTATCATTTGTCTACATTCAAGTTGGCTCCTTTGAAATGAAAATTTCAAAGATTCCCCCATTCTACAGGAAATGACAACATTTTGAAAAGATAGCATATATTCCATCAAGCACATATCATCGATAAATCTGGTGACATGGTGCTGTCATAATGAACAAGGCCTGTTTGGTTTATATATTCTGCTCTTTTAGTTCAAGTGAAGCAATGGAACAAGCACAATAATAGATTATGTAATCATGTCAAAGCAGTATGTTAAAAGTACTGTATGTGTATAAAAGTGTATAAAATGCTGAAGGTCATCTTCAAAAATGTTTTAGAAAGTACTGTTTCGAACGATACAAAGACGTTGAAATAAGTAATTAGAAATTCTTCACACCCACTCCCTCCTCTTTACTGAAAACTCAAGAATCTATGAATAAAAAAATATTTGTAATTTCACAACTTGAACTGAAACAGGAATAAAAACTTCATAAATACAAACTTTGCCGTTACTTGACTTGTTAAATTAATGAGAAATCTTTGCACCAAGGAGTTCTAACTTCTGTAAAATATCAAACTTACCAGTTATCTTAAAACATTACATAATTTCAATATGACTCTCAGGTCACTTATGCATTACACTGTCCTCATGCGGTAAAGACTGCAGGTTAATTGCTTTTCTGACTCAATTCTCACTAGTCAGCCACTTGTGGCTATTGATGGACTCTCAGCAGCAGCTATTTTGGAATGTGTTGAAAATGAAAAGCTTTGCAGTTGTGCCATGCAAAACAAAATGGCAATTAGCCTGGATAAACAAGACTCCTCTGGTTTCTTTGCCAGTGAACTACACAGGAGCAGCATGTTAGCGCTGTCACAGCGGAGGATGTTTCCTCAGATTAGAAACTTGTTGCTCTGAGTCCAAGTATAGACATGAGGCAAACATCTTGCAAGTTCCTACTGTTTGAGCACATGTAATTCATAAAGCTTGCATGTCTTAATACCAAAATGGGTGCACATTGGAAAACCGACGTCTAGAAAGTTTAAATAATAACTACAAAGCACCTCTTTGTATCGCTATTTGACCTAAGCCAGTGTACTAAATGTTTCACATCAAGCACACACCGCATATTAATGTCACTCAATCAGCATTATCACCGTTATTATCAGCATGAATTAGGTCTGACAAGCAGCGCTGCAGCGGTGAAAAAGCTGCACCCGTAAAAGAGAAACCGAGGTGAGGTGAGTCTAACATGCACGTACATACAGAGGGAGGAAGATTCATCATAATTATCAGGGCCGCTGAACGCCAAATCAAATCAGAGCCGATCGTCTGTGTTTCATAAACAGACCTTAACTGAGGAGAGACAAAGAGCAGGAGGGTTTCTGATGTGAGAGATACCTGCACCGTGAGCTGAAAAGCTGCAGCTGCTGCATGTTGATGCAAGTGAAAAGAGGAACCGGAGCTGTTCATGTGTTAATTTTATATGTTAGACAAGTATCTGTTTGGCAGGGATTAAGCAGAAACAGAATGGATTTAATTAAAAAAAACACAACTCTCCTTCCTATCTGAGCTTCTCTGTGTTGGTCCTGTTTTAATTTGCAGTCTGAGAAGAAACTGCGAGTGAATCAGATGACTCCTCTGGTGTCCCTCCAGGGACCCGCGAGTCTATGGTAGATAACAGCCAGCCAGGCGTGACTTTACACACAACACACCGCATACACACACACACACACACACACAATGAGGATGGGGCTGGGGCTTCATGCTGTCTGTCTCTCTTTTGGGATACCTGGAAGAACCTGTCTGTGTCATTCATTTAGACTTTTTTTGTGTCTACTTATGTGTGTCAATGAGCCTGTTATTATGTCTTCCTGCTCCTGACTGTGTTTAAACTGACATTTAAATTGACATCAGCACTGCGTGAAACAAACACAGTCGCCTGATTTATTTCTATCTATCTTTGCTATGGCATCCCACCGTGCCGGTGCAAGAGGACTCCAGCTAAGTAAACACTGTCATGTGGTGAAAAAATAAAAAAAATCATTGCATTCTCCCAGTTGTTACACGCAAGTTCACATTCATACAGTAGCTTGAAAGATAAACAGGTTGCTCTACAGTTAATCTCATAAATGTCACAATAGAAGATCCAATTCTGGCTGCCATTATGGCCTTAAAGAATTGAACTGAATCTTTCCACATTATATGAACGTGATATGTTGTTTGAAATATGCACTAAGATATCACAATGAGACCTCAACAGCTCACAAGCAGCAGTGACAAGCACATACTGTATAGACCTTAGACAATCAATGAAGCATTGTTTGATATATTAACCATAGGGGTGACTGACTGAGTTTCACCAGAGACGTTCTATATTGTAGAGACAGACCACTCAGATCATTTTGAATGGGGAAATCTGCGACGGCAAAGATGGCGCATATCCTGCCCCCTTTCACGAACAACCAATCACCTGCGTTGCCAGAGCTGAACAAGGCCAATCATGTTGTTTCACCAACGATAGACCAACCTACCTGGTGGCAACAATTAAACGGCTGGATTCGAAACAGGAGGACAAATATTTTACCACCAGCGACCGGGAGCGTCTCCTCATCCCAGGGGAAAGCCGTTTAACTTACCCGTGGAGTTTTAGAGGTTTACCGCCAACTGGTTCAATTTTTTTTAGGAGATAAATGTTGGTCTGTGAACTGTGGCAGTCACATTAGTTTGTCTTAATGAAAAGCGAAGCTTCAGGTGTGTGCTGCTGAACAGAAGAGCGCTACCTCGGGGCTACATGTATACAGAAATCACCACATTTACATCAATAAATGTTTTAAAATGAACCGATCAGTCCACATTTTCTTTAATTTAATGTTTAAATGTAGAGTTTTGTTTGTTGCAGTTTGTAACCTAAACATTCAAACTGGGCCCTTTAGCTCTCGGGCTAAATTGTGTAACATTAGCCTCCTGCCCCTGACAGCAGTAGCAGCAGCAGTTGTCAGGACTGCAAAAGAAAGGAAACACAGTCCGGTTTCGCCCATTCACCCTATGGCTGAGCATTCTTAACAAATATTTCTATGCTATATGATTTTTTTGTATGTTACTTTTAAGAATATGACCAAGATGTTTACAACACCACGCTGTGTTTTGGTAGTAATGTAGTTCTAGGAATCAGGTGTGTGTTTAGGGTTGTGCTTTCTTATTCATAGTCAGATCATCCTGTCGTCACCCTGTAAAATTGCCAATAGCCGATATGTGACATGTTCAGTCTCTCTATCGACCTCTTCTGCTGTGTTTAAATCATGGCAAGGCACCTACACAAAAATCAGCCTCTCAGAGTATCTGTGTGTGTGGTGCAGGCATAGAATTTGCAGGTTTATGCAGCCGATGCAGACATGAAACTACGGTATGACAATTAATTTTGTTCATCCATCACAGAGATCAATGTCTATCAACAAAACCCTGTATAGTAGGTGTATTATAGTCAGTCACAATTCAAACACAACACAGTCATGGCAGAAGCAGCGAACCCAAGCAGCTACTCTAATGCGGTGCAGTTGCGCACGAAAACGACGTGCAGTCTTGGCGCGGCTACAATCGAACTCTGGTGCGGTTTGTTTGTTATGTGAACGCGGCCGGACCTCGATCCCTTCCCACTGTCCGGTACACTCCACAAGTTTGAGCTGAAATCATTGTTAAAGTTTAGCATTACCTAGCTAGAGACATCACAGAAATTGGATACTCTGCCAGTGGTGCAGCTTTGAACAGGCGTGAAAACAAACGTGTGTGAAAGCGAACCATATAGGAGCTGAAAAATTAAAGAATGTATCATTATCACTTCTGGCGCAAACCAAATCAACTCCAAAGGTCAGAGATATGGATAGTTTTGGCTTTGAAAACACACAGAAGTACTGAATGTTGGTGAAAATACCCCACAGATAGACTGTTTAAAGTAGACACACACAGAGACAACCACACATGCACACACAAGGCCAGTGCGTCTGTGCTAACATGCTAAACCAAACTGAAAAAACGTAGTCGGCCTCTTATCTACTTACTTTCCAATTGTTAGCATGTTAGCATGCTGATGTTAGCATTCAGCTAAAAGCACTGACATGCCAGAACATAGCTTCACAGAGCTGCTAGCATGGCATTTGCCTTAAAGAAGGAAAACAAGCATCTCCAATGTCGGATGTTGTCAAAACATAAGAACTTAACAATTACATAAGTGTTTAAATTGTGAAAAATTGGTTTAAATCAGCAAATGAATACAATTTAAGGAAATAACTAAAGAACATTACAAGACCATTTTCAATACAAAGCAAGAAAGCAAAGCACAGAGGTATCGATGTTCAATATCCAGTCTGACCCTGGAGCCAAGAGCATAGTCTCAAAATAAAACTTTAGCAAAAAAAAAGAAAGAAAGAAAAGAAAATTAATTCAAGTGGTGATCCTTTCCATTCACTAATGGCAAAGCAGCAGCATTAGCCTCAGAAGTGATTGAGAAACAGTTTTTACCCCAAAGCTTCAAGAATGATGAACAAATCTAACAAACACACCCAAGTCATCTCAGGATTATCCCCCTACCAAATTAATCCCTAAACTGAGCGCCCGAGCTGTGGATTTGTTCATTTGGTAATGTCTGTTTTTAAGTCCTTTTTGATATCAGACTCACCATCGGCGTTTTGGCCGAGTGCACCGGTACACAAAAGGAATTCAATTTGGCAAGATGCTCAGCTGCAAAAACAGCGCAAAATGACCAGGAAAATGGCTGTGCTTTTAGATGTACTGTACATTAAAAAGAGTAGAAAGGCCAGCGCTCTCAAAATGTCCTTTTGGTGTTTTAGTGAAGCAGGTGGCGAGTTACAAACGTTTCGACAAGAATAGTCTTCCTCAGTGTACAAAGAACCAGGAAATGCTTGACATTTAAATACTGTCAGCTATTTTTATTTTTAAAACAGCAGTTTGATCAACACAAAGTATATCAGACTAATTTGTTCAGATCTACACACTTTACACTGCATTATTGGTTGTTTGTGTTCAAGATTGTGAGAAACTCACAATGTTTCCTCCCATCTTTTGTCCTAATGCTGTGTGTCTTATGCCATATCAAATTATTTTTCTTCTAACACTATTGAAGTTGTACTAAAAACATACAAAACGACTAAAATGAAAAAGAAAATAGATCTGGTTAAGAAGAAGGCAGAAAGTTCAAGAAACAGAATGAAGACCGAATACACAGCAAATGTAAACAAGTGCAGAAAAATAGCTTCAGTTATTAAGAAGGTGCATAATTGAATATGGCAGCTGCTAGCCATGGGCTACATGGGAGATTGGCTTACAAACGTATTACTGTATATTCTTCCTGCCCCAGGCACCGTCTGCATATAAAATCAATTCAGTACACAGCTAGAAGTGTGAAGCATCTATTTAGAAGCTAGAGACAGAGGAAAAAATGTGCAAGAGCAAGTGATGGGAAAAACGAGTTGAAAATGATGAGGGTTGAACAGTTAACAAATGGAGAAAAAAAATGACAATGTGAGAAAAAACTAAATCCTAGCAAGACTGAGTGAGCAAGCAAGTTGTGCCTCTGTTGTGGAAACATCTCTGAAATCTAGCAGAGAGGTTTAGACAGCTCCCACTGTTTGTAATACAGCTTTGCTTGTTAGCTGGAGCTAAATGACAGCATCTAAAAGCTCCCATCACAGTGCCATGAGTCCGAACTTGAACATGCAGACCAAATGGACTGAAAGGGTCTGAGCCAGGCAAACAACCAATACAACCAAATTATCAACGGACACACACTGCCAACCACAGACGCTAATAGTGTTGCCATGTGGGAAAAATACTCCCAGCACTGGGGACACTTTTTTACGCAGTAGTTACTACTCCCCCCTGATGCCGGTACAGTACCTGTATTTCTACCTACAGAGATGAGAGGGACTTTCTGGGATGTTGATGAGTCGAGACTGGTTTATAACAGTTGTCACAAACCTGTTGGAAAACATTTTTTTGTCACATACTGTAGGTTGCAGGACAGAACAGAAAAAACTCTCCTACAGTTAACTCTATATATATATGTACCAGTAAAAAGAGCTAGCGGATGCACGGTGTTTGTTTTAAACAGGAATAAGATATAGCGCTGTGATGGTAATCTTCTATTAATATTCTGTTTTTATTGCTTAGTTCTCTCACTTCATATCGGTTATGCAATGTCATTTCTATCTTTATTTATGATACCTGTAGTTAGTTATGATCTGCAGTGTCTCTATACTCATGAAAAGTAGACGACTCTACTGGGTGAGTTGTTTGGTTGTTTTTGCATTATGTCCACTATGTTGCAGGATTGATTGAATGTTATGAAATAAAAACTGCAAGTCAGAAAAAAATAGAAACGGCTATGGTTATGATCCTGACATGATATGAACTTGCAAAAGTTGAACATATTATCAACTATTTGCTTAACAGGTGTCAGAAAATACTTCACATCAGTACAAATACAGTCCACTCTGGCTACTTTTAGGCTATTGATTTTGATTGATATTGATTTTAAGGCATTTGCTCAAACCTCCACTGCACTCTTTCATTTCTGGACCACAAGCCTAGAACAAACATGTCTGTCCACTTTTCTACTGATTTCAGACAGTAAGGTCAATATGCACGAATAGGAATAGATGTTTCCATAACCTGGTCATCATCTCAGAATTCCTTACTATGGAGAAAAAAGAAAAAAAAAAAAAAGTGAAATAAAACCAGTCTGGGTTTTGTAATTTTCAATGAGGTCTTTGTGACTCTGTCAGTAAAGCAGCAGCAGGACTAATCCATAGAGGGCATCACCCTCATCATTATCACTGTCTAACAGCTGGTTCAAATGTTCTTGCTGTGTAATATTAAAATACTAAACGATTCTTAAATCGGGGGGGGGGGGGGGGGGGGGGGGCATTTAAAGCGATGACTTGCTCTACATTGAGACATGTTATTGAAATGATGTGAGAGAAGTCAGTGAGAAGTGTGGTACTGCCTCAGTGCTGCTCTCTGGCCATTCTTTGTGTCATCTTTGCCAGTTGGCTGCAGCTGTCTACATGTCACGGTGCCAGTTGTGAGATGGGGTGGACCAAACGCCCACACTGAGATGTTGGTGTCGATCTGCTGCCAAGAGAAGTCTGATACAGTTCATTAGTTGTGAGGAGCCACCACCACCACAACAGGATTAGGTGAAAAGGATGGTGTGGATGAATTTAAAATATAAACAAACAGAGTTGCCTATATCCCCCCAAACTTCCTGATAGGTCACCTCATGTGCATCCTCCATTTCTAGAGACCTGTTATCTTTTGTTGCAGAGAATATCTGGTTTCAGTCATTAAGTCATTAGCCGACCAAAATTTCATTGGTTGATTGGTCGCAGGAAGAAAAAAAAAACATTTGGTGCCCTGTCTTGTCAAAATTAAGTTAAAATCAATATGACTGAACTATGAAAGGCTATAGGGCTTTTAATTTGAAGGGCCAGATACAGGAGGTCGTGACACTCACTCGCTGAGTCAGTGACTTTTGCAGCGCGTTTGTGTTGTGGAGTTTGCAGCCAATTTCTTAATGTGTTGTGTTGTGGAGTTTGCAGCGCGTTTTTCTTAATGTGTTGTGTTGTGGAGTTTGCAGCGTGTTTTTCTTAATGTGTTGTGTTCTGGATTTTGCAGCGTCATGACCCCTCAGGGCCACCGTAAGGGCAGCCCTAATATTCAACAATCTCAACTTATCTCTCAACTCCTGTCTAACTCTCTCACCTTAGATATGATCAGATCTTGATCTTAGATACTTAAGTTTACTTTTCCAAGTCATTTCAATAACATGCAAATAATTGTACTGTTCTCGTCCATCATTCTAACATTGACAATGCTGGCTACAAAAACTGTGTGAACCTCTTGGTTAATGGCGTCGATAAAAGTTAATGGACTTGGGAGTTATACAATCTGGAGTCCAGTCAATGAAGGAAGTAGCCTGGCTGACTGGCTCCACCCACCTAGGTACTTTCACTCAATTTTAATTTCCCTTCTGTACTCCACCTGGGATTGTGATGCTTTCTCAGCACGTGTCTCAATGGAGAGTGGCCATTTTCTTTCTGAAAGAAGTGAAAGAGACTGGTTGGGACCAGGCTATGACAGAAGGGGGTGAAGGTTAGAGCTACTTTGACTTAGAAGACAAACTGTCCCTATGAAGATGATCTGCTTCCAGGGTGATTGGTCACAGAAGAAAAAATCCAGCTATGTTGATTCAAAAAAACTCAACATAGAGTGATCAGTAAAAAAACAAAGAAGCCTCATCCCACGCTACATGATTGGTTGATGCGTTTATTTGCCGTGTGAAAGCTCAGAAAAATCAACCTAACTCCGAAAAAAAATGATGTTGCGTATTCGCTGTCTGTGTGAAAGGACTCATGATGAAAAAAAAGTTATTGACACTCGAATTACTTGCACGAAAAATATGTCCCCTTAAAACACAAATATATGACATTTTAACCCCCACAGTCACACAGTTCTACCCTACAATAGCCTTATTGTACTGTAGGTTTTGAGATTGCGTTGTTAGGGACAACAGATGGCGGTTGGCTTGACTATTAGTGTGTCTTCGCCACAGTGATATCAGCTCTGAGGGGCCCAAATCACTGATCCGGTACAGAAGGAACGCATGAAGAGAGCATCCGAGGGCAACCCACCAATGTTAACAGTCCAACGGATCATCAACAAACTGTCACGGGCATGGAATACTAGTGTTTGGGCTCACAGGACAGACATGTATAAATACACACTCACGCATCACACTCTTCCCCCGTGGGCAGCCTGTGCGCTGTGTTGCCATCTGATAGTAGCAGCAGCCTGCTCTCCCGTTCCCTCGTACTCCCCCCTCTCTTTATTTACTCTGCTGCGTTTATTTAACACATAGCTCCCAGCGAGGCAATAAATTAGCACTCAATAATAATCTGACTGATAATTACAGCAAGGCAGCTTTACAGAGAAAGGAGTAGTACAATAGTGGCCACTGGCCCTTCTCCTACTCCTCCCCCTCCTCATCCTCATCATCCTGCTCCTCCTCGTCTCCTCTATTAATAGTTTTACATTTTTTTCACTTCCTTACAACGTCTCGTCTTTAATGTTTTAATGTTAAGCGTCTACATAATTATGAGATGTAGAGTAAAAGTGGTCTTGTCTTGCCAGTTGCCAACGATATGCAGTGTGGGTATTTTAAGTGTGCACACATGCACTATGAGGATGCTCAATATGTAATTTGTGATGTACTTTTTAAGGATCCTAATCATTATAATGGCTGGTTTTGTAAAGTATATTGGTTATGAATCCGCAGAATGATCAGACCAATTCCCTTTGGTTAAACATGTATTCATGTCTCTGGTGTTAATCCCCTGGGACCACGATAAGTCTGAATCTCAACATTTCTTGTACACCTGTATGTTTGTACCATCTGCATTTAATCTGTGTATTGTATACATATGTGCTTTAAGATGTTAAAATAATACGATTTGTTACAATTAAGATTTGTGTGATTAAATCTGATTGAATCCAAACCCATAATTGTCTGAAGCAGTCACAGCACTTAAAGGGACATTGTGTAACTTATCCTGTTATCTGTTCACGAAAATCGATTATTTTGTTCAGTTTGTTGATGGGGTGATTACTGATTAATGAAAAACATACTTCTGAAGTGTTCCTTTCAGCTCTGAATTTGCCGTTCATATCATTCATATCTCCATGGAGCGGGTAAGCTCGGTGCTGGCTGCCATGTGGTGTTGCCATGTTTTTATGTTCAGTGGCAGCGTGACGGTAGGAAACCACGGAAACTCAGCGGAGACACCGGAGCTGTCGGCTCAGGTCGAGGTGGCGTCTGTGAAAAGTCACCGCGGTAACGCAGTGAGGAGGAATGGAGCGTTACACTGATGCTGCATTCAGGTGCAGTCGGGCAGACGGCAGTCAGTAACAAACCAGATGTCATTTTAGTCACAGAATTCGAGCAAAAGCCGGTAAAACGTGGGTCAGGTAAACAATACCACATCGCCATGACAACATATTGTCACGTGTATTGTTTTGCCACTTGTTTACATAGAGGCTTGGTTATGCCGTTACGTTCAGCGGCTGTTGTCCGTCTGCCGTCTGCCCAGTTTCACGTGAATGCAGCATGAAAAATACGATTGAGTTGCTTGCGATATACAACCACAACGCTAGATGGGAGTAATTCCTACACAATGTACCTTTAAAACACATTTTTTGAGACTCACCTAAAAAAGAGCTCTGATCAAAAATTGTGTTGCATGAAATGTTTAGGATAATGACAACAGGCCTTTTTACAGTTGACATTTTGACATGTTACAGTAGAGAAAGTGCGGTGGACATAATCAATGATGTTAACAACACCTCTGTTCTATTCAAGTGCCTTAGTGAGCCTCGACAGTGTGACAGCGAACCAGCATGAATAATACCAAGACCCTGTGAATGAAGTAGCTAAATGGAACTCAGCCATCATTCATTTCCTTTGCACCTGTGTTTTTCTACTGCGACATGTCAAAGTGTCTATGAAGCTGCAATTTAATATTGACTAAGCTGGGCTCATAATGATTGGATGTTCAGTGCGACACACATTAAACAAAATGCTTCCTCATTCGTAGCAACATCGGATTTTGCTAGCAGATGTGTTGCGGGGACTCTGCATTCAGTGCATACAGTCAGGAACCATAACTGCAATCAAACCTGCTAAAACTGTCTCATTAGTATCTGCTCACATGCCCAAGTCGGTGTTAGCTTGGAGGTGAGCTGACATGAACCGTCAGCAGAGATGATCTTTCTCAGCGAGAGTTGAGGATTTCAGGAACAAGGCGGAGATGTTTAGACACAAACCTTCCACTTCGCATTACTCGGGATGAGAGAATATTGAGAATATCGATTTTATAGTAATAAAATGTATATCCCGGTCCAGTGGGGAACACAGCGACGCCTTACATCCTATCCGAGCTGTATTTCAGTATTACAGCACACAAGCTATATCGAGCACAAAGACGCAGTGTACTACCCTTTAACTGCTCCAGTGAGCTATAACGTACTCATCTCTTGTGTGAAAATGTGACTCTGTCGATTACAGGCCCCTGTAAGTGTGCTGATTTTGCAGCAACAATGTCGCTAATAAATTCAGATGGATCTACTCTGATGTCCAATCTTCTCTCAGTCTGCCCTGCTTCATGGTGTACTACGATTCACTGGGCTTCCCATCCGTCTGCCTGCGCGCTTCTTACCTGATTATCTGACAGAGCAGAGGGAGGCTGGTTTTTGAGCAGCCTAATAGCTTTACATGCAGAACCATGTCAGCTGCTGCAGATTACAATTACTGATACAACTGCGGGCTTATCTGTACCTCAGCCTCCTTCTCCTCAACCCATACCATCACTCACCTCTTTCCCACTATTCCCTTCAATGCCAGTCTTGCCATCTCCCCATCTCTCCAGCAGCCCTCATTTCCCAACACCCCCTCTCTTTTCTGGTCTGCCCTTTCCTGTTTACCCCTGTTTTCACTGCATCCTCTCTTTTCCGAACTCGCTTGTACTTCCTTAACCCTTAGTGAGCTTATGTTTTTTTCGAGCCAAGCTCTGCAGCTTTGTGATTAACTATTCAAGAGTTCATAAGTTTTAGTGTACAAGCATGCATATAAAAATTAAAGCATGTGTGTTCTGCATCAACTCTGTAATGATTCTTAAATTGCTTGAACAATGTGAATCCATTGAAATTCAAGACAAAGCCTGTGAGCCGAGCAAAGCAACTCATTTAACCAGTTTTCCACTCATCTAAATGATATAATATCAGTGTGTTACCATATGTCGGACTAAATAAGCAGTCAGAGGAGTACATGATAAAACATCCAGCCATTCAACAATTCACATGTACCGCTATAATGAAGCACGTTCCCATCTGCCTCAGTCTGTTTCACTTTTTACGCGTGTGGCTGTGTGTCTATGTGCGTGAACACAGCTGTTTCTCACACCCTTAGCAAAAGCCTGAATGAGTTTTCTGACTGTGTGTGTGTGTGAGAAGAGACAACACGGTCTTTCCATCAGCACAGAATCTGTAGCTGATTACATGGATTTAGGTAAAAACAAGGGAGGCAGGTTTGTCCAATCAGAGCCAACATCTG
This sequence comes from Trachurus trachurus, assembly GCF_905171665.1. Taxonomy (NCBI): domain Eukaryota; kingdom Metazoa; phylum Chordata; class Actinopteri; order Carangiformes; family Carangidae; genus Trachurus; species Trachurus trachurus. The sequence continues at coordinate 10,888,943 of NC_139901.1, forward strand.
GCTCATTCCTGACAAACAGATAGGCAGACAAGAGGGATCCCAGTGCGATCTTGCTCTGGAGTGGCGCTGCCACATCAGTAAAACCATCAGGGAATCAAACACTGGGAATTTAGCTGAATATTTAGCGCTGCGGTCTTTGTTGGTGCCAATGTCAGGTTCCTGTGACAGATGTTTGCTGCTAATGTTTGAAGTACTTCAATTACAATTATAGATATATGCTAAAAACCTCTAAACAAGCACAGACTGTCTCACAAAGATGAGAAGCTGCGTCTATCACTTAACCATGCAAGTCCCTCCAGGGAATGAATCAGTTTAAATGTTTGAACCCACAGACCACAAGTTGCAGCAGTGGTTCTGAAAGTAGGAGTTGTAGGATTGGGTAAAGGATGCTACACCTGTGCTAATTGATTCCCAGAGGGAATTTAAAAGCCACTGGACAGACATGTTTTAAACCAGTGTTTCTCAAATGGGGGTAGGCGTACCCCTAGGGGTACGTGAAGGCACTCCAGGGGGTACGTGAGATTTTAAATATATATATAAAAAAATATATAAATTCCAAAATCCATTAAAATAATTATATAATGGATATTTCAATAAAATACATGTCTAAATTCATAAACTAAATCTTATATTCAGTGGGCTACTTAATTAATTATCCTAAAAAAAGTCCCCCCCCCCCCACCAGATGGTTTAACCCAACCTGGCATCGCCTGTCAATCAAACAACGGAGTCGGGGTTGACGTAGCAGCAGGCTGCTGAAACACGGAGGGATAAGTGATTAAAAAAAAAAAAAGTCGAAACCAGAGCCGGTAAAATCCCGACAGTGTTCAGAAGAATTTGTGATGAAGGGATTTACGTCCACGAGTTGCAACCCACTCTAGGCATCATGTTTTGTTTTCTTCTGTGGGGAGAAGTTAGCAAACAGTGGCATGAAGCTGGCTCATCTCCAGACGCATCTCAACACAAAACATGCACGTTATGTCGGTGAGCCTCCTGACTGCTTCATGAGGAAACTTTATGAGTTGGTGTTACATGAGATTTGTAAACGACAGCATCAAAGCGATCAACTTCATAAAGTCAAGGCCACTAATGCAGGTGTGTTTCACTGCCTCAGTTAACACAGACAGAGAGAAGTCCTCTGGCTCTCAACCTGTTGGAGTTATGATCTGAAGCCACACCTCTGATTGAGCACAGTCCCCCCATGCCACCGTGTTGCAGGACACAGACTGACTTGCAAAGCAGTAGCCCTACTGTCTGGACTTTTATTGTGTGTGTGAAGAAATGTGTATCTATAATTGATATCATGAATTCATTTTGAGAACAGATATTTATTAGATAGCATTTTAGACTGATGTTTATTCTCATGTGCAAAAATCTTTATAATCAAGTTGATTATTTTTTAGTCTGTATTTCTATATATTTTTATTTCCAAATAGTTCAAAAGAGGCCACTATAACCAATGTTTTACACAGTTTTAAAGTAAAATAAAGCAGACACTGATGACACATTGCTGTGTTTTACGTCTTTTGGTCCAAAAATGCTTTGCGCTGGGTAGGGGGTACTTGGCTGAAAAAATATGTCACAGGGGGTACTTCACTGAAAAAAGATTGAGAACCACTGTTTTAAACTATGTCAAAAAATATTACACTATAATTCATATTTTGTTTAACATGATTTGCAGCAAAAGAGAGCGAAAGGGGCTGGAAGCTCATGTACACATACATACCTCAGTGAGAAATTCTGGTTTAGGTCTTGTGCCCCCGCCACCATCACTATTCGCATTAGATTGACGGATAGTAAAAAAGCAGAGAGACTCAGCCACAGAGGAATGTTTGAGTAGTGACAAGTTGATTTGACACCAAAATCGGTATCTAGCAGACACAGTATTGGTTAATGTTGTTTGTTAGATTATCATATGGTTTTAGCAGCTATACTGATGCAACCTCTCACTCTCTACAGACAAGCTTTTGGTAAGTTAGTAGAGGAAACATCAGAGAGACTACCAGATGTGTCAAAGCAGTATATAAATTATATTTGTTTATTGTTTATTAGCTTGTTACTGGCATTGGCTGATACAGTTTTAGAGGTTGTGCCAATACAAACTCTTGATCTCTACACTGGTTTCAGGTTTATTATACTCCTGTCCCGGGACTGGTTCCTTTAGGTCATCTTTAAAGACGGAGGTTTTCTGAAACCAGCACCAAAACATGTAAAGGCTTCATGTGATTTAGCTACTGACATGAAATGCTCTACATCAGCTACAGTATGACTGATTGCATTAAACTGTGGTTCTATCCTACACACACTGCATCTCCTTTTTAATTTTTTTTCTTTAAATTGTTCTCATGGAGAGAACTGGATATGTGAGCATTTGTGTTGTTCTTCACTAATATCTTCTGGGTTGAGCAATAGAGAAGAATGCTTAAGTCTCGTAGGAGACAACTTTCCAGCTGTGGTGGCCTCAACACCCAAGTCAATTTTAATGAAATGCTACTGTTTGAAATATAAAACAAGAGAAAGCCAGAATAAAATTAGAATCACTTGTAATTAAAACACAGATTGCTCCCTTCATACAAAAAAGAGAGAATGTGACACCCAGAAAGACAGGTATTAAGCCAAAAGAAAAGAAATCCAAGCAAACAAAAGAAAACGTACGGAAAGTCACAGATTGTGACTGAAAAACAAATTCTGCCAATTTTTACAGACTAATTACTTCCTGTGGAAGAATCCAGCTTTATTTTTGCAGTTCCGATAGAGGCAGGTGAAACGAGGAGCGGCAGCGGCTCCTGGCATGTGACAGCTTCCGTGAAGACTAAAGTAATTTGAACATTACAATGAAATGTTCCCTGTCACTGTGCCACTCCACAACCAATTCTGAAGCAATAAGAATGATGGAAGAGATGAAAGGTCATCGTATGGAGAGAGAAAAGGTAGATTAAATTAACATGGGGAACTTCCGGCATAACATTTGTGACTGGCTTTCCAATGAGAGAATTTCACGCTTGAAATTTAACTTAATATTGTGCATGATGGACACAGAGACAAAGCAGCAGACTGAATATTACAGCGCAAGACAGAGAGATGGAGAGTCAGTGAAATATGGAATATCCTTCTGTTGCCATCTAGTGTCGCTCAGAGGAACTGGTTCATCCAGCTTTTTCAACAGATGTCTTACTGAAAAAACCCCAGCATCTAACCAACTTTTACTGATCAACTAAATCACCTCCACACTACTTACATTAACTCGCATCTTGCGAAGGTTGTACTTGGCTTTGGAGAAAAAAAACGCTGGAGACCGCTAGAGAAGCTGAAATTCACACCATGGCAAATTCACCTCCAAGAGTTAAATCCCTGGGGTGTAGCTGTCAGAGAGACCTGTCCAAACACACCAGTTAAAGAAACCAACTATTCTTCAGGTGCAGTATCATTCAAAAAAAAAAAAAAAAGAGTCTAAATCCTCCATTAGACTTCAATTTTGTTCATCTCACTGCTAAATTCCTACATTTTTAAAACTCCACTCCCAGCCCCACAATTTCTGAGCCATAAGGCCCTGGAGATTTTGTATTGATTAAAGTTAATTCAAGCTTCTTATTTATTTATTTATTTTTTAATTTAGATCAGTTACTTATTTTGGCTACTTTTTACTGCCCTTGTGGTTCTCTGACAAGTTCCATACTGTAAAGAATTTCTCTTTTTTACAACTCTTTTTTAGCTGTGCACTCTTCATATTCCTCAATGTGATTGTGCTCCAAGTTATCAAACAAACTGGTTCAGCCCCAATCACTTAAATTGTTGCTAATGCACTTTTTGTGATTAACATTAACTAACTTTTTGGCCGGTGTCAACTTTCCTTAACTATGTAGAGGCTGCTCGTTTTATAGTCATCTAGCCAGCTTTGCATTGAGTGAATGTAGACTTTTTTTTTGGACGTGACTGAACATTCTGTAAGATTTTGAACTTTTGACTGCAAGTCAGTGAGGGTTTCTAACTGGGGTTTTGATACTTTTTCTATTAACCGCCCAGCCCTGTGGACAATGGCTGGGCAACTGGATGCACAATGGTGGTCCTTGACTGCACCAATGTTGTGTTACTTAAACATAATCAATAATTTCCTTATTAATTAACATGACTTGATCAGAGCAGATCAGAGCTATAATCACATATGACAAAAATTCAACATAATGTAACTTAAATCATTGTACGTTTCTCCCGTGTTGGATGCAACAAGTTCACCTGTGATTCACAGCCATGTATAAAGAATATAGAAAGCATGGATGGCATTTTGTATTAGCTGAAGCTCCATCAGAGGAAGTTAAAGGGCAGCTAATAAAATAGGCTGCGTAATTGTTCTGTGGGAACAGAGAGAGAGGGAGAAATTTACCGTATGCTAATGTGACTTATAACCTTTTTTTTGCTTTCAACAGGCGCCAAAAGGCCATTAATACATTATAAAAAGAGAAAATCCCTTTCAGCCCTTTAGTTCGACTTGCTTCCTTTCTTTCCATTCTCCCATGCCCCTCTCCCATTCTGAAATTAATCTGCAGAAGATTTGCTATTAACAAAGACTATTCACAGAGCGCAGCACACTGGATGAGGACCTTGGCTGAAAGATGAAGAAAGGGCCCGAGGAATGGCGGGATCACACAGTTCTCTGGGAGGAGGACAAAAGGCAGGGTGAAATAGAGTGAGGGAGTGAAGGCTAAGACAAGAAAGAGGCAACTAAATAGCAGATGCCACACATCATTGTCTGGCTCCCTCTGACTCGTGACTCAGAGCTGAGCCCACGCACACACAGGACAGGAAGCACTTAGTCACCTGTAGCACCTTTTCCTCACACCTTTGTTCCACAATCAAGGCTAAACTGGGCCTTGTTTTCATCAGCTCGTCACACCGCAGTGATTCTTTACAAAGTTACTGGCCACACATTTACATCACGACTCTCTCTCCCCTTCACCTTCATGGTCTCCTACTCCTCCCCCCTATCAGAAACACTGGTGAACCCCCTGCACTGTCTTAGTTCAAGTGCATCCTTCACAGGAAGTGTTTTGCAAACATCATCTCCCCAAAGCACAGAAGAGTTTTCATTACAAAGAGTCACTCCTTCCCTCTGGTGTTTCCAGCGCTGCTCTTCCCCTCCACCTCCTCATGCTCCAGGAAATGTTAAATCGCTTGTGAAGACTTCGTTTTCACCTTTCCGTCCATTCCTTCCTCTTCAGCTCACTTCCAAAAGAAATGTGTGTCATCTGCTCTTTCGCTCGCATTCATTCTCCGCACCTCTTCATTCTTCATTCTAACCCTTCACAAAATGTTCAGTCACTTCTTTTTCATCCTCACATCCTTCTTGCTCCCAATTACTTAGTAAATGCTTAATCAGCTGTCACCTCTTATTTCTCATCTCCTCATATGTTCAGTCTTCCTCATCCCTTTTCTCCAGGCAATATTGCATCACTGTCATCTCTTTAAACCTTTCCCTCACAGGGTGTGAAATTAACATGGGCCAGCTGCCAAATGTAGGTTGGTGCTGACCATGGCAGCTAGATACCACCAGCCGTGCTGGCATGTGCTCTAATTTGGAGGCTTTCATACAGTATGAAGATCCATTTGAATTCTTGGAGATAGATTTTAAGAGTACATGTGCTACGTTACACCTAAACTGTGGGTGTTAGTTCACTTTGTGGAAACTCACATATAAATACACTGCCCGTCCAAAAAGTCACCACCCTGGATTTAACTAAGCTAGTAAGAGCCTTGCATTGGATGGTTACTGCATGGATGGTTACAGTATGTTTCAGCTGGCAATAACTTATTTAACCCTAACTGATGCAGTCTCATTTCTTAAACATTGCCAGAAGACACATCCTGTGGTCATGGAAAAGATATCAATCTGTAGAAGGGTCAAATTATTGACATGCATCAAGCAAATAAAACATTTAAGGATATTGCTGAGACTACAAAAATTGGGTTACGAACTGTCCAACGCATTATTAAAAACTGGAAGGATTGTGAGGAACCATCATCTTCAAGGAAGAAAAGTCCAGACCTTAACCCCATTGAGAATTTTTGAAAAATGAATGCGAAACGATGCCACAGGAAATGCGAGCCGGAATCAAAGCTAAAGGTGGTCCAACGAAATATTAGAGTGTGTGCCTTTTTTTTTTTTTGGACGGGCCTGTATAGGAAGGAAAATGCATGCATGTATGCAGTATAGAGCTGTAGCCGATACCCGAGTACTTGAGTACTCACTCGGCTTGGGCGGCATCCGAGTACCATTTCACCTACTCGGATACAATGTACCAATGTCAGTAAAACCATTGTCCAACAAATAGCCTTTGTATTTTTGTGGCATGTTGCCTTACTGTATAGCTCAGTTACAGCAATGTAATATCATGGTAATAACAAAGGAAAAAAGAGAAGCAAAAGATGTAATGTAATGATGGTGTTATCTTTGTAATGACAACGTTTAATTCCATCATTGAATTAATGATGAAAACATTAGGGTAGAACTTAATTGTATTAAGGTAAAGGGATTCAACACTCCACTAGTTGATGTTTTAATGACTTGTGAAATGAAAGGGACGACTTTATTTAAGCCCATATACAAATAACTTAATTTGGGATTATGAATTATGGGAAATGTATAACCAAGCATTTTTGGATCTTACCCGACACAGTACTTAACATAGTACATAAACAGATTTTGTTTGAGTATTTATCTGCTTGTTATGTTGTTGTACATCTGTACATTTTGCTGTTGTGGTGTATGTACAGCAGAATCAGTAGAATCAGCAGCGTAACGCTTCATACTGGAACTATACTAGAACAAATCTGCCCATTCTGATGTGTATATGCATATATGTATTCAAAGCACAAGAAACAGTAATTACAAGGAGCCCACGGCATAAGGAGGTCCGGTGCTGCTCCACTGGTCATTCTGCTCACAACGTCCCTCCAGCGGCTTTCTATTAGGAGTGGGAGTGTGTTGTAGTGGAGATAAGACAGGTGCTACAGCATGTCTCAACACAGGGAGGAGGGGAGAGGGGGGGGGTCATGTGAAACTGGTGTGTAAAACAAGCTCTCCTCTTCCCATGACTATACCTCCAACCCTGCACCAGTCCTATCTCCAGCTCCAGGAAACTCTCAGGGTGCAATTTACCGCTTGCACTGCACTGATAATACTGTCTCCAGGGCAGGAAGGAGAGAGTGATGGGCTGGTATAGAAAAGAGAGGAAAAGAGAGGGAGATAGAGGGTGGGGGTGTGCGAGAAGAGAGAAAGAAGACCAAGGAAAAGAGGTAGAGTGTAGCGGTGAGAAGAGGGGGAGATGGAAAACGAAGAGCGATATAATAGGTGAGAGAAGGAGGAGGAGGCAGAGGGAATACCACCATGGAAATTACAAATGCAATCCCAAAGACCCAATTTGTCTGTGCAAAATGCTCCAACATGTGATTTGACCGGAGAAAAGTGCACTGGACTGAATCATGACTTGACCCCACACAAACTTATCTTCTCAAATGAATCCGCTTTCACACAGCTTCATCACAGCGCTCTCCACATGTAAAACCCCTAAAGTCTTCAGCCAAACGTTCAAGAGAGACTGCTGAACAAACACCAGCAGCACTGTGCGTCAGTACACACAGGCTACAACAGCTCCGCCAACTGGTCATCAGTAGAGGTTGCAGTGGGAAGAGGAGTTTTCACATTATGCACCACATTAACTGAAGGACAGATTTGAGTGACAATACAGCACTTAGCTAGGTTTTCTGTAGACTGTGAATGATGGCCAAGGGCAAAAAGAGAAAAAACTTCCCTAATAGCCTCTTTTCAGCAAAGAAGAAGGACCACGGATGAGAAGGACAAATGTCACCATAGCACTGCCCAAGATTTTAACAGCCATTACCACAGAGATGCCCTGGACTACAAATCATTCCCTCCAGACACCCAACAAAATCCAACCACAATTCTCTGAACAAACGTTGACTTTTAACTGCAAAGCACTTTCTTTGTTTCCTGACCAAGAGCCAATCATTTGTTAATTTCATATCAATATGTTTCTCGTCAGCCTACTACAACTGCATCAAGGTGACCGATCCTATAACTGAGCTATACACAACTAACAGGCTCCCATCCTCCACTGTCTGGCATACAGTATAAACCACCAAAAGAAACATTGTGTAAGGACAACAAAAAGTCAGACAGTAGGTGGGTGCCTGTCAGTGTGGGTCCACCACCATTGTGATGCACACATTATTCTTTTAACTATGGGGGAAGCCAAAGGGGTCAGGAGGCCCACACAATATGATGTGTTGCTGTCCTGCAGGGCCTCTGTGTTTTGACATGACACTTACACACATGATGACCAGTGCTTTAACATGTTCAGTTCTTCATGTTGTTACATGTTCATTAGATTAGATTAGTCATTTTTTGTATTAAAAGTACTATAGAAAGCAAAAGAAGCTGTTTTTTTTATTTGAAGGTGTACTGTGTGTTGTGAATGGTGACATCTTACGTTGTCTTAACCGATTTGATGGGGAACTATGCATGTCCGGTTGCTTTTCCACTGTTTTGCTAACGCTCCTCTCGTCCATGTGCATTTGTTTACAACAAAGCTGGCGGAAAATCAATACATGGAGCAGTGGATAACATATACGATGTTACAACGTGTGTATTTGTGTAGTCTTAACCGTCATAAACAAAAGATTGCGGGTTACAGAGCGCGTTTGTGACACTATGCCGCAGAGACGAGAGCTGCGACACCGGGGCGGCGGCCGAGTAACTACACTGATGTTGCAAGGTTGGTTTTCAGCCATGAGACGCAAGGTGGAAGACAGAGAGCCTCCGTTCTCACTCGGAACAAGTCACAAGTCATGTAGTTAACCATCACAACTATCACAATTAATCCGGAGCTTTTTAATTAAGGTAAAAATGTAGCATAGCCACGGGAGAAATCCTGCTTAGTTCCTCTTTAAATGGTCAGTCAGTCAAAACTTCATCTCCATTTTAGGAGTTAGTTTCACTTGTCCCCACACATGAATGTGTTCAGTAGGGGTTGCACGACTTCAGATTTTTAAAAGTCGACTCTAATGTTATGAAAGTCGAGTCGACGTCGACTAGTCGCTGATGACGTCATTCATATTTTTCCCATCATAAATCACAGGAGGAGGGAAATGCTTTGCAACAATCTGTATTCACTGACAGACGCTCATGCACAGAAATTAGTCCACAGAACAGCAGCTTTATAAACAACAAGCTGTAAATCAGTTTGGTTTTTTGTAATATGCACTCCTATACAAGTGCAAAAGATAATAGCCTAGCCTACTGTAGCTACTGTCCGTTAAACAATTAGGGAGGAAAACGACACACAGGCCTCGTCACCATCACAGTCCTGCTCACTCACAGTTTCACTCACAGCTTTTTTTCTGGTTGGTTGTTGTTGTTGTGCGCGACGTAAAGCTGTCGATATGAGCGGAGTTTTTTTTAAATTGCCGGCAGCCCGGACACACTGCCCGCGGAAGCGCAGCGCCTCACAGGCGCTTGGCGTCTCGCAGGCAGCAGCTTCTCCTGCTCTCTCCGCGCCGGTCAAACATCGACCCGTCTGTAGGCTGCTCGGTTTTCCACAGGTCTGTCTCTAGCGCTGTATGTATGGATGTGTGTCTTGTGTGTAGACGCAAACGGACAAGCAAACTTAATCATCATTTATTTTATTTTGAAAATTGACCGGATTCTCTCGCCTTTTCTGTGCCCGACTTCCTGTCTGGTACGCGCTCGTTCTATCCAGCTTGACGGCGCTCGTATTTTTTTCATTCAGCGCACTCAGCTGTTGTTTAAAGCCGCTACTCTTGTACTGTCACATGATCAGCGACTAGTCGACGTCAAGCTGAAAACGTCATTGTGGAGCAGTAAAGTCGACTAGTCGATTAGTCGACTAGTCTGTGCAACCCCTAGTGTTCAGTGTGTTCATGTAAAGCTTAAAAAGACAACAATCACTTGGTTTAAAGAGTATCTCTTTCTCTATGAGATTTTGTGATTTACTAACAACGTGGTCTGACATCGCCACATCAGGAAGAGGTTTGCACCAGGACATATAGCCCATTCTCCACACACAAGCCTCTGTTTGTGTGTCTGTGTCTGTTTGTGTGTGTACCAGTTGTTTGGTCTTCTCAGCTTCCTGCCGTGTCTGTTTTCTTTCTCGGTTCATGGCTTTAGTTATCTCCTGAATGGCTGCTTCCCTCTCTTTCTGTGCCACCTTTGCCAACTCCTCCTTGAGAATCTTCTGCTTCTTTTCGAACCTAAAACACATTTTTACCAGAAATACATCAAACAATGGTTACATTCATTGCCTGTGAAAGTAAATGCCTGGTTTTCAAAGTCTTCTGATTGTGGTCAAATACTTTGGGCATGCATGTCCACAAGGGGGCAGCAAATAACACATTTCAGATCCATTAAGAATCCAAGACAATTAGTTCCTCCTCAGTGTTGGGGTCTAGAGGAATTGTCAAGATTAAGTGCAATATACAACCTGTGAAACTTGACATTTTAATGCCCAGTCTTTGACAATTAAAAGTTAAATTTTAAACACCTACTACAAAACACAGACATGTTTTCCATATTTCATACCTCCCTTGTTTTTCTGTTTTGACTGCAATCTTACCCTAAAATGCCTGAGTCTTTGTTGTTAACCTCAGTTTCAAACTAAAGTTCCAACGCAAACCAGTCCCCAATTAAAGGAGAACTATGTTGAACTAAGTCAGGTCGCTTTTTTTCTCTACAGTGTTCCTCCTCCAGTTTCAGAGTGCATATTGTACTGTACAACTCGCAGCTAACCCTCACCCCCCTCACCCCCACCCCTCCCCGGCCATGTGCATTTGTTTTCAACAAAGCTGGCAAGAAGGCAATCCATAGAGGGGTGGATAATGTTATAGTATATCATACAAGTTTTACCATGTGTGTATTTGCGGAGTCTTATCTGTCATAAAGAAGAGATTACAGATTACTGGGCATGTTTGTGTCATAGTGCCGCCCATGTTTCTCGCTAGACGAGATCTGGGACACCGGGTTTGGAGGCGCTAAACTTGCAAGGTTAGTTTTCAGCCAAGAGACGCTATGTGGAAGGCAAACAGCCTCCATTCTCCCCGCAACAAGTAATTTAACTTAAATCACAATTACTCCGAAGCTGTTTAATTCAGGCAAAAATCTTGTATAGTTCCCCTTTAAAGGGGTTTATATAGTTACAAAACATACATCAGCTTTAATGTCTGTCTACCAATCAAAATCTATATTATTAAAAAAAAGTTTCTTTTAGCCACCTCCTTTGTTCCTCCTTAGCGTAGGAGTCTGGTTTGCTGGCACTGGACTGGCTGCTCTGTTGGGGCCGCTGCTTGGGTTTGGAGCTTGAGCTGGGACTGCGCGAGGCACCTGGACAAAGACAGAGAAGATATCAAAGATCAAGACTATTGCAAATATCACTATTACTAGATAGAATTATTATATGGTGTAAGTTCATGTTTATAAAACCTGATACTGATTATTTAACCTGTTACTGTCCTTTTTTGTTTTAATGCCTTAAATATGTATGTTGATTGTAGCATTAATGTAAATGCAAAGGATTTCTCTTTTGTTATAGCATGTCTGTTCATTAGCTCTAAAAATGTGTCTTTGGCCAAGTTGCTCTTCACTGTAGAACTAATCAGCAAGATTATCTGTTAAGATGTTACTAATCAAATCAGTCACAGTGCATCATAATGAGGAGCTCAAAAAGGATTGTGAACCAAGAGCCTGAGATGAGAACATGAGAGTATGTGGCCGCTAGACAAGCTCAAAGTGAGACTTTGATTTTGCATTATAATGAATTATTTTCAATTTATATTATGGCAATTTTTGGCTTCATATTAATTATTAATATTATTATGACAAGGACAGCAAGAGAAAGTCATGACAGGGAAGAGAATCGCAGGGAAAGTTTCTCAACAGAGGTGTTACAAAAGGGTCAAGATTCATTGTGATTCATCGTGAAATCATTGTCATCTTTTATTTATTTATTTACATTTTAGTCTTTGCGTTATGATTTGGGGATATAACTACAATTCAGTGTAGCCCTTCCATAAAGTTTGGGGACTTGGGGACAGGTGAGTTATCAATAAATGAATACAAAATATAAAAATGGTAATAAATAAAATGGTCAAAACTGATACTACACTTCCCATGTTTTCCTTACACTATCTTTGCCTACAGTAGTAATTGTTATGGTTTATCAACCTTCATGTCCTGACGGACACAGACTTTCAAAAATGACAGCAGATCTTCTCTTACAGCTGTAACAGAGGCTGAATGCAACATAAACAGATACAATGGTCGTAAGGTTTTTGATACCTGTGTCTTTCTGAGTGCTGGAGGGTGATGTTGGTGTGCGTTCTGGAGCAATGTTGGCTACTCCTCTCATCCTCTGAAGCACATCTTCTGACAGCTGGACAGAAGGATGAAAAGCAGAATGAAAAAGGATGATGAGTTGGCTGGAGAGCAAGCAACACAGAACTAACTATTCAACGTTTACATTTCAACATCATCACAGCAAAAACAATTAGAGGCTTTGCTACAAGTTTACATAAACTTTATCGGGTTACACAGTTATAAAGCAAACCATACACATTATATGGTATGATTTTTATTCAAAAAAGCATCCTTTTATCTTTTCAATCCTTAGTGTAAGTTACAAGTTTAGTAAGTAGAGTAACTTTGTTTTGAACCAGCAAAGTACTGTATGCCAAGAACACTGGATGTGTGCACTTGTGCCTGTCAAGGGAAATAGTTAAACATAGCTACACCAAAAACCACAGAAGTAGGACCAGCCCTTGACTCACTGTTTCTATGACTCATAACATTTGAATGTGCAGGCAGGGCTCGTAAGTATGCTTATCGGAAAGGCTCTTTGTCCCTTTTTGTTTGTTTGTTTGTTTGCTTTTGGAACATGCTGTTCACAGTCATTGTGTTGCAGTTAAGTTTCTGAACTATTAACACTCAATTTTTGTGCTCTGTCTTCTATATTTCAGTTGTTATAGCTACTGCAAGTTTGCACTTGCATGAGTACGGCCAGAGCTGCAGGTGCCTTCAAATCCTACTGGAAATTTAGCAATCATATCCAACAATTCCTCCCACATCTCAGGAAGTAGGAATGCTATGGATGCAGTCACACTTTGGACAGCCAAATATCGTCTTGTGTGTGTGCGTGTCCGTGTCCGTGTCCGTGTGTGTGTGTGTGTGTGTGTGTGTGTGTGTGTGTGTGTGTGTGTGTGTGTGTGTGTGTGTGTGTGTGTGTGTGTTGTGAAGCTAGAGGTCAAGGTGTAGCTACCAATTTATTTCTCCCTGTGTTAGACACTTCCTTAATGTCTTTCTGGCTCATCTATGCCTAGTCTCCATCTGGTGACACAAGGACTTGGAATTTGTTCAAGCCCAAATCTCCATCTGGTGACATGAACTCTTAACCTACAGTAAGATAATGCAGTATACAGTACTGTAGGATAGGAGGCACATTTGCCTTTACTGTATGTACATATATCTCTGCAAATGCATGAGAATACATGGTGACAACTGTGGATATGGGGTAGATAGGTAGCTGCAGTAATTTCTTGATAAGTCAAGTAATCAGACACTATCTTGATGATCAAATGATGATGATCAAAAACTACTTCTCAAAAATGAAGTTTGATGTTTTTCTCTGTCACACATGACAGTAAACTGAATATATTTGGGTGTTAGACTTAAAAGGAGGCATTTAAAGTAAGTCTGGTGGAAAATATGATTATTGTCATACCAACAACAGTTGAACAAGGAACAAATAAAATAATCGTTTGCTTATTCGATAATTGAAGTAACGATTAGTTGCAGTCCTAGAGGTGTTTTAACATAGATTTAATTGGCTGGTCATGACTTTCAGAAAATTTCCGACGAAGTCAACAGCACTTGAAGGCAGCAGGATGAAGAAGCAGAGAACAGGAAGCCAGACCTCATATGAAATCTGTCAATTTAAAGCCACCTTGTTTCTGGCCATGTTGCACAGCTGCAACAACAATAGAGGCGGTTAAGACATCAGTGTGTGTCTTTCTTATAATTTGCCAATTTAGTTTACTAGTTTTATTAACTGCTTGTTGAACGCCTCATCTCTAACGCTGTTAGCAAAGGCTGCACAGCAGCTAGTGATCGTGGAGAAAATGTGGGACTAGCAATGAATTCAGAGCTGCAATGTGGAAAATAACAGCGCCGAATTTACCAGAAGACATTGAATGTTTTTAACACGCGTCAGTCATGCGGCAGACATTTACCCATTTTCAATAAGAAAAGCAAACTTCTAAGTTAACGTTATCCGAAGCTTGTTACGACTGAGTGCCTCAGGTCGTAAATCAACCTGCCTCAGCCAGCCCCTGCATCCCTGTACCAGAGCCTGTACATCCTGCTGCCTGGCATCAGCAGTCGCCTCACAGCTTGTACACTTTACCCTGGTTTACCTCACAATAAACCTGTTACTCCATTTACCGTGCAGCAACAAGCTAGTGGCTAGTTAGCTGCGTTAGCGTCACATTAAAGTAACGTTAGCATGGCTTATCAAACGCTGGCTAAACTAGCATTACCTTGACTCCACGGAGAATCCTGACTCTGTCCTCATCGTCCACACCGAAAGACACTTTCCTGGTCGTACTCTCTCCTGAGCCCATACCTCCTGGTGTTCTGTGACGGCTTTGCTAATTGTCTTATGTGTAATAATCCCACTGACATGAAATAATGTTAGTGTCCTGCCCAATGACAGAATTTGTGACAGATGGGATACGGGTTGCCAGGTTCTCCGTACTCCGTCCCTCTTCTCATAGATAGATGTAACTCCCGCGCCATAGGAGTCTATTTTTTCATACTAAGGCAAGAATAAAATTACACGAAGAGAGTTATTCATAAAATAATTCACCGGGATGTGTATTTAGATAAATCATATACGACGGAATTGCTTTTAGCTACCTATTTACAGTCAAACCTGGCAACCTCACTGTCACGGACTATTCTCCTTGAATGAATGAACTTTCAAGAGCCAATCACACACCACACACACCAGTCATGTGTACACACGGTAATAATGGTTATAGGCAGAGATGTTCAAATAGAAGTATTAAAATCTGTTTATTTGTTGCATAAACACACGCGTGTGTTCACTGTGACGTTCATGATGTGTTCATCTTTTCATAGGCTACATTTACCATATAGAAAGGACAAAACATAACATTTACATGTAACATTAAGTTAATGCCAAACAAATAGCTAAAACGGAAACATTACATAGTGTGTCTCAAATGACCACAGATAAATCCCCCAAAATCTTATTCATTTATGGAACACCTATATTGAGCTATATAGTAGGCTAGCCTACTCCACAAAAATCATAGTCCTTTGATAGTCCTGATCATGAATAGCAAATGATCTCATTTGATTGATTAGATAGGCTAATGTAGTCATGCTAGATAGTAAATAAACACTTTTGTATGGCAGCATGGCTTTAGGAGATTGTACATTGGATTGTCTTTAAATTGTTGTGTGTGTGCATTGTATCTGTCAGCCCTGCGATAGACCGGCAACCCTATCCAGGATGTAGGCTCCAGCTGCCCCGCGACCCCGCATGGATAAGAGGTATAGACAATGGATGGACATGGCATGGTTGAGAATTTGTGCTGGCCACATTTCCACCACAATGACCCACACACCATGTTGGCAGAGTTTGAGTCAACCTGTAGGTTACTATTTCCATGCAGATATTTGAAAGAAAAAACTACATGTTAAAGCGCACAGACCAATCTTAGTTGATTTATATGCTTGGAAGGTATCAAATAATGACACTTCATTCACATCCCACTATGCAGTGTGATCCAGGAGTCTGGTGTGTTTGAATGAATGCTGAATGCTGGATAAACCGGCTCCCTGAATACAGCCTTGAAGGTATGGAGGTGCTCCCTGTGCCCTCTGATGCTGTGGAAAGTTAACGTCCCTCCCTCATAGTCCAGTGCTACCTCAATCCTCAGCGGAGGATTATGGGTCCTTTCCTTCAGAGCCACATTACAGGACGACTTGCACACTGTCAGCTTGCCGTTTTTCCACTGCAGCCGCCAGGACACGGAGTTGTGCCCTAGCCGACTGTGGTCACCACGACGAGGGTTGGTCTTGTAACACACGCCCATTGACCACATGGTGTTGGCCCCCACCTCCACCACCCACACATGTTCCCCACTTGAGAAGCTCTGGCTGCACAGAACCTGAGGTGCAGTTGTGAAACGCTCTGGATGCTCACCATACTGCTGTTTGGTGGAGCTGTACTTGACTGTGCGTAGATCATTGGACACACTCAAGCTGGGGTGGGTAGTGCAGATGTTGAAGGTGAGATCCAGGGGATTGAGGAGAAGGTGAAGAGAATCCAGGAGGCAGGTCATTTCTGAACGGAAAGCCTGGGTTTTGAGGTCTGTGGGGAGACGGCGAGTGTTGAGCGGGGCCTTTGAGAGGATCATGGAGACACTGTTGTCTTCAACAACTTCTCTCATTCTCTTGTCAAGCTCCATGAATCTAGAGAGCAGAGTAATGTAATGACTTTAATTTTCATGGATTACAATGCTGCCAGGTGGTAGAGCATCATGTCTTTGTCTTTATTCAAATAGTCATGCTTGAATGCATAGATTCTGTCTTAGTAGCTGTACAAATAAAAATTGTTTTGTTTTTTAGCAATACCTATGAATGCCTTGAAATACATTTTTTTTATTCTAATTTCTTTATTTTTAGCCGCATGGTGAAGCACTTGTAAATTGTAAAACTTTTACCTAATGTTACATGCTCCAATTTAGCAAAATATGAGTTTATTCAAGCCAATACATTTCATGGCCTTGCTTCTATTGGTTGTACCTTTGAAAATACTAAAAATACTTCCAGTATGTTTGGATATTAGATTAGACTGTAGAGAGACTTTTTAGGCTGTTTTGGCTCTATTGTACCTGCGTATGAAGATGCATGTGTCAACCTCATTGAGTGCCTCTGTGGCACTTTGTTGGACCCTCAGTAACTGCTGCTGTTGATCCTCCAGTGCACTCAGCCCAAACTGCAAGCTTTTTCTGCGCTGGTCTCTCTCCTCCTCCAACAGCATGCTGAGACGCTCCCTGTATCTGAACACAGCACAATGACAGCACATCAGCAGGAGGCTGGACTAGAAACACCATCATAATGCCATTGCATATATCACTGCAAATCCACGTATAGCTTTGGTGATGTCATCACTTAATTTAGCACCATCATCAGGTCAAACTCTTCATTTGTCCAGGACTTTGGTTGATGGCAGAATATCCATAACATAAGTTATATAGTTAATGTGTGGATGGATAATAACATTCTCTCTCAGCCTCTGATGTAGGCTACTTTGGTCTGAAAAACAAGCAAAATGAAAACAGTAAATGTGGTAAACACAACCTGGTGAAGATTAACATGCTAGCAGCAATGCTATTTAGAACATGTTGTTGTGAGCTCCAAGGTCTGTTGTGCTTAGATTCTTTGTCTTGTTGCTATTTTTGCACAGATATTGTTCTGTGTGCATTTCAGACATCTAAAAACTTCAAGCAGGCCTTTAATGTGCCACGTTTACAACAGTACTGTAGCCCTGATCCTCCAGAAGGCTGCCTGAGTGTATAGCAAATTGGGCAGTCAGTGTCTCAGCCAAAAACCAAACATATAACCAAGACCAATTTAAATACATATGGTGTGTGTTAGAGGAAACTGTTCATCTGTTACTGTCTGTATTTTATGTCATGAAAGCTACATTACAAAGGTAGATGATACATTAACATACAATACAACAAGACAGAATACATTATACATTATAGCAATATTTCTAACCATCTGTCAATACAAATAGTTTTACTGTCCATTGATTCTTTAGTCAACAATGATTGGATGAAATGTTAGGAAATGCATGTTAAAGAAGAAACAATTAGAGTAAAAGTATGAAAAACCCCCCAGCTAAGTTTGACTTCAAAGAAGTGAGATGTACAGAGAAAACTGCACAAACCCCTTCATGTCACCAAAGTATGTGTTTTCATTGCTCAAGCCAAGACAGTGACTTTAGGACCTATAAAAAGAATGTTTGAAATGTCAGTGAACACTTGTGCAGTCTGTTACCTGTCCACTAGTGCAGCCATGTTCTCCATGAGAGTGACGGCCTTGTTCATCAGTTTGTCTCCTACAGCTTCAGAAGCTCCCTGCTCCTCTGCTTTCTTCTGTAGGAGATTTTCAATCATCTGCAGCCTGCAGACAACCACCTGCAAAAATGCATTGTGTGTTTAAAAAAAGCATATTTGCATATCAGGTGAAATTAAAGTATGTAACCATCAACACATGTCTTTTATGGCTCCCCTGGAATTGAGAACTCACGGCACCTGTTTGGCCTCATTTTCACGCTCTTGTCGGTAAGACGTGTTTTGGCATTGCAGAACAATAGAAGGAGCAACATGAATTCCAGTCATATTGTTCAAGCCTTTTTCCCACTGAATGAGTAAAAGGTTTAGCATGTGAAATTTCACTATAAGTATATTCAGTATAACAATAATAATAAATGTCCTAGAAATAATAAACTTTTCTTGCTAATTAAGGGGAATAGTTTGACATTTTTCACATTGACATGTTATGAGTATTTCATTTAATTGTCAATAATTTAATTTTAACTGTTGCCACAGTTCTTACCAGGCAACATCTTGGATTGAAATTTGATCTGTCACAATAAAATCCCTGTCATTCACTTTATATCCAGATCTACAGAGAGTATATCTTGTCTTATCTCATTATGCCTTACAGTATGTTTACCTGATGGCAACAATGTCATTAGGCTAATGTCAATGATAAAAAAACAAACAAACCTTGTTGCGGCTTTCCAGTGCCCGCCTCATCTCCTCTTCAGCCACACTGAAGGTAAGAAGATCATGGTTCTGGTGATGACCTTCTACCAAGCATGCAGTGCAGAGCAAGGACATGTCATTCGAACAGAAATAATTAAATGGACGTAGGTGGGTGGCACAGTGCTTCATCCCCATCTTATTAAAAGGCTCCATCATAGAGTGTGTCTTGAAGGACTCCCTCTCGAGGTGTTTCTGAAGATGCCTGGCACACATTGACACCTCGCACTGGAGGCATGTTTTCACGGCGGGCGACTGCTCGTCTGTACATTGGTCGCAGAAAACCTCCATCATCCCCGGCTTAGAGCTGGGAAGCGTTTGATGATGTGGTGCGGAGGTGCAGTAACCCTCAACGATGCTGGAGAGTTTGAAGTTTTTCTTCAGGGTTTCCACACCTTGATATTCCTCACGACATTCTGGGCAACGTGGAAGCGTTTTGCCAATCTTGTCAGCGGTGTCAGCTGTCTTGCCGATGCAGGATAGACAGTAGTTGTGCCCACAGGGGAGAACCACCGGATCAGAGAAGAGTTGAAGACAGATAGGGCAGCTCAGCTCAAGTGCAAGCAACTCCTCTGGCTTGGACCAAGACATGATGTAGATGTCTTCTTTTCCCTTTCTTCACTTATCACACTCTTGTCTAGGTAATGCTAGAATGAACACAGGTAACATACAGAGCAAACAAGGAAGTCAGCAACCCTCAGCTGTTAATCTGAATGGCAGGTTAATCCACAAATGCGTGCTGGACAACATTCCTGTCCGAGAGTCTGCGTCGTTTTCACTGCCAAGTATTGACACCACCATCGAGGCTGCTGTTGATAGTGAAAATATGCTGCACATGACATTATTATACTAATGTCCTTTGAGCCTTTTTTGGTGAAGTGTTAGGACTCCACTTTGCAGAAGACAAATCTAATATGAGGAAAGAAAAGCTGCACAAATGCAACATCTCTTACTAATCACTAATTCCACAAGCAATACTGACCTTAAGAAATGCATGGAGGTCAAAGGTGTTAGCCAAGTCCATTTGGTTCACTGTGAGCATACGTGTATATGAGCTGCTTGTGCTTGGATGTGCACAAATGGGGGAACCTGGTACTGTACACACAGTAAAAATCACATGTACCAACATATCCTGTTGACTGTAAACAGTGTTGCTGTGTTTTTACAAAGAATCTAGGGTACATTCCAGTTGAGATATTAAGGTCACCCACTGACAAAAAGCAAAGTGAAAAAGCACTCAATTTAATGAAGGAGAAGAGCATTCTCCAAATTCAGCCTCTAACCATTTGACAGTGGTGGAAAAGCTGTGTCTGAAAATAACCAGTAACATGCAGGTAAACTGTTTAAAACACAGGAGCCCATAAATACATTAAGCATAAAAGTCAGTTCATGAAACGAATTGGACCATTAATTATTTGACAGTACGTGTCCTTCCTCAACAAAAACAGCACTGGTGACTGCGATCAAACATAATATTTATAGTTTATGTGTCATAAAGGTTTCCCAGTTTTTCATCATTACATTACAATTGCTGATCTGTTTCACACCACAGACATGTTTGTCAGCACGTATGTTAAAGCAGAAGTGAGTGGTCCGGTCGTTTTCGCTAATGCTGCGTTCCAGGCAGGCTTTTGAAATCATAAATTACAGCTTCAAGTCACAACTTACGACTTTGTAGCGTTCCAGGCAACCCACTCGTGTTTTTCCGACCTGTTTTACCGGTGAAAGTCACTATAACGGCCACTCGTAACTTCCGACCGGTGAACTCGTACCAGATCGAACTGGTACCACTTCACGGTCGGAAAAATACGAGTTTCCTTGAACGCACCATAACAACCCTCGTCGCTACGTCACCACATTCACGGCGTTCCTTGGCTGCACACACAGCCCTGCATGCCGTTCTCTCTCCTCATTGGATAAAAACTGTAGGATACGATAAATGTTTTCTCTTCGGCTCAGAGCAGAGCAGAGTGACTGACAGACCCGTGTTTCAGTCCAAACACTCTATGTAAGTGATTGCTGTCGGAAGATATAACTATTTAAGACTTATATTAACACAAATATATCACTTACTTCTGCTTTAAGTACATTGGGACAACAAGCAAGCATATTTAAAGACAAGGGCATCAAGGAGGACACCTTCTGGACATGTAGGGGAAACACACATATAAAATAATGTGTCACAGATATCAAATATAGCCTATTACATTATAAAACTGAGCTGAGTGGGTTTTTGGTCCGTGTACGAAGTATAATTCAATTGCGTTGTTCACTTCAAACCATGAGAAATGTCATTTTTAGGGGTATTTCCTGTTTGATTGACGTGAGACGTACAACGCAATTCAGCGCACCAAAGTGCCCGCTTAATCAGTGAACCTTTCGTTCTTTCGTTTTTCCATTTCAAAACCAAATCAAAAAAGCAAAAAAACAACGTTGTTTTTCTGTTATTCTGTTTTAAAACCAGGACGGAAATACGGAAGAACAGAATAACACAAAATCACACTCACACATGTGAAGCTGCACAAAAACAGAATAACGTGAAAATTAAGTTTTTGACTTCTTTATTGTTTTGTTATTATGATATTTGGAAACTTCGGGGAGATTCTGGGAGACTTGCGGAGGCGCAGACGACTGGAGCTCTGGCTGAGGGGGCTCCCAGCTCGCTCCACACTCTCCACTCTCCTCCATGGACCATCGGGTTTGCTCGATTAACGCTGTGACATTGGAACCTCGGCCGTCGCCGTCTTGTAATGTTACAGAAAAGCTGCATATGTTTTTTTTCTCCTCATGTTCCTACACTAGAGAAACTTGTTCTTCTTATCACCAAACAAGGCTGCTCTCTCTCTCTGACAGCTGATTTTTAAAGACCATGAATGGAAAGCAATATCCATGAATGGAAAGCAATATCCATTCATATTGCTGTGATTTCAAGCAAAAAAGAAGAAGATGCGATTAATCGTGATTAAAGCAGAAGTAGGCTAAGTGGTCCGGTCGTTTTCGCTAATGCTGCTTTTGAAATCGTAAATTACAGCTTCAAGTCACAACTTACGACTTTGTAGCGTTCCAGGCAACCCACTCGTGTTTTTCCGACCTGTTTTACCGGTGAAAGTCACTATAACGGCCACTCGTAACTTCCGACCTGTGAACTCGTACCAGATCGAACTGGTACCATTCACGGTCGGAAAAATACGAGTTTCCTTGAACGCACCATAACAGTCCTCGTCCCTACGTCGCCACATTCACGGCGTTCCTTGGCTGCACACACAGCCCTGCATGCCGTTCTCTCTCCTCATTGGATAAAAACTGTAGGATACTGTGGTGTTTAGTATTTATAGAAATAAAATGAATAGCCGGAGAGCTTCTTTATGCCTCAGTCTACGCGCTTTATTTATTCTTCTTCGACTCTGCTTACAGCAACCACAACTGCAGTGTAACACACATTCCTGCAGCGCCCCCTATGTTCACATCTGCATTATAGCACGACACAACATTTCCCTTTTCCTTGAAGGAATTACTTTCACAGACTGATTAAATGAAGCATTTTTTTTTCTAACAGCATTCTGTAACAATAACAAATATCAACTGCCGTAAGTATCATAAATGAGTATGAAACTTAATAAGTATCACTTATCTTCTTTCACAGGATATGTAAGATTAAACAAATGCACATTCACCTTTTTTTTTTGTATTCACATCATGTGATTTTTAACTAAATGATATGCACTATATGAAATGTTTAACCACTATCAAACATAACATTATTTTAACTCAGTTCTCAGCATCACATGAATTAACAATAGCAAATCATTGTAACAGTATGGAACCCTTATTTGCATCAGTCATTACTGTATCAACATTTCTATTTTTATATTTCAAAGGAACAGTATCAGAACATTTTCCTTTTTATAAGGAACCATGTATCAGTGCTTCAATCGTGTACTCCTTTATCTAATGAAACCTGTTAACCATTGGGGTGTATTTCTTGTTCTCTGGCTCCGTCTTGGGCCTAGCTCTTGGACATTAGGGTGTACATTCTCAGGCACCATAAAACCATCAAAAGCAGTGTCATTGTCTATACCAGTGGAGGTCAGAGCTCCTTTGGGAAAGGATGCCAGCTTGGATGCGTTCCATTTCCGACCATCACTGAGCAGGTAAGTGTTAGGTCCTACTTTCTTGATGACAGTCCGGGGTTCTGTGAATCTGGATGATCCCTTTGGAACATGTTCAGGTCTCCGGACACGCACTGTATCATTTACTTGGAACCTAGGTACTTTTGCACCGACCTTTCTGTCTGTGTACTCTTTGCTCTTTTGTTGCTTTTGTTTTACTGTCTCTTCCACTTGTGCGTGTGTCTTGATGTTGTGGGAGACAGGGAGTACATGTAGTTTGGTGCGCATCTTTCTGTGTCTCAGCAACTCAAATGGCGTAGCTCCTGTTGTAGCATGTTGTGTGGCACGATAGTTCTGTAAGAACTCTGTTACAGTTTGTTTCCATGGTCTGTGCATTTTGTCAGCTGTCTGTAAACACTCTTTAAGCACTCTGTTGAACCTCTCGATGGCTCCATTAGCTCTTGGATAATATACACTAGAGCGCAGGTGCTTTATCTCTCTCTCCCTCAGAAAATTGGCAAATGCATGGGAGGTGAACTGACAACCATTATCAGAAACTAGGTAGGAAGGATTTCCTTCACGGCTGAACACAGTGGTCAAAAACTGAATAACAACTTCAGCAGTGACAGTAGGAGCAAAGGCTACCTCAGGCCACTTACTATAGTAATCAATCAGAGTTATAGCAAAGCGACAGTCCCATGTAGCATGGTCAAAAGGACCTGTAATGTCAATCCCTACTTTTTCCCATGGTCCACTTGGAAGATCCACAGGTATGAGTGGTGCAGGTGTAGTTTTTGCAGTCTTATCAGTGTACTGGCATGACACACATGAAGCTATCATATTGTGTACATAAGTGTCCATTTGTGGCCACCAATATAGCTCACGAAGTCTCTGCTTTGTACGTACCAGTCCTTGGTGTCCTTCATGTGCCAGATCTATCACTCTGGATCTGAGTGAAACAGGAACAACCAAGCGATCTGTGCCCCTCATGATGAGTGAGTTTTCAACGGCCAGTTCATCTCTCACATGGAAGTATGGAGCAAGTTCAGGCGTCACATACTTCCGGCATTTGGGCCAGCCTGTCTGAATCTGACGTCTCAGCTGGGTCAGTTCAGGGCATGTGTCACAGGCTGCAGTGAATTCTGGCAAGGAAACAGCATGTAGAGATTCGTGAAAGACAGCAGCGACCATGTCTGGTACCTCAGACGCATCTCCTGTAGTGGGAAGTGGAAGCCTGGAAAGACAGTCAGCTGTCACATTCAGTTTGCCTGGACGGTAAGTAACATCATACGTAAAACAAAGCAATCTGGCTGACCATCTGGCAATTCTCAATCCAGCACGACCAGTCCCTTTGGATGTGAGGAGAGATGTGAGTGCTTGGTGGTCAGTACGAAGCATGAAGTGACGTCCCCACAGGTAGGTTCTCCACTTCTCTACCGCCCAAACACATGCAAGAGCTTCACGTTCAATAGTAGAGTACTTTCTTTCAGCAGGGGAAAGAGTCCTGGAAGCAAAGGCAACAGTTCTCTCGGTGTTGTCTGGGTGGAGTTGAGTGAGTACAGCCCCCAGCCCGTAGTCAGAAGCATCAGTGGTCACTTGAGTAGGCAGTTCAGGGTCATAAAGTGCCAGGGCAGGGCTTTCAAGTATCAGTCTTTTGAGTTCAGCAAAACTGGACTCAGCTTCAGCCGTCCAGGTGAACTTCAGGTCAGTAGAGTCTTTGAGAGTGACACGTAATGGTTCAACCACAGTAGCAAAGTTGGGAATGAACTTACTGTACCACGATGCGAGACCAAGAAAGGATCTCAGGGAGCCTGTGTCATGTGGGGCAGGCGCATGAGCCACTGCGCTGACTCGATCCTTGTCAGGGTGAAGTCCATCTTTGGATATGGTGTGTCCTAGGAAAGACAAAGATGTCTGCTTGAACTTACATTTACGCATGTTCAACTTGAGTCCCGCCTCATTCAAGGCATGCAGCACCCTCCGTAGGCTGGCATCGTGATCCTGCTGAGTGACACCATAACATATAATATCATCAAGGTAAGCTTGTACGCCTGGGAGGCCAGACAGTATGGTAGACATCATTTTTTGGAAAGCTGACGGAGCTGAAGCAAGGCCAAATGGAACACGACAGAAACGGAAAAGGCCCTCGTGTGTGATAAATGCAGTAATATCACGACTATCTGGGTGGAGCAACATTTGGTGATATGCAGAGGCAAGGTCAATGGTGGAAAACATAGTAGCCCCCCGCAGATTGGTGAGCAGTTCGTCCATGTGTGGTAAGGGGTAGCAGTCACAGACAATTGATTTGTTTGGCTCTCTCAAGTCAACACACATACGAGGCTTTCCTCCACCTCGTCTCTGGGTGACAACGATGGGAGAGACCCATGGTGACGCATCAATGCGCTCGATGATGCCCCTGTCTTGTAGGTCTTTGAGCTCCTCAGTAACAGCCTGTCTCACTGAAAAAGGAAGCCTCCTCAGCTTCTGCTGAACTGGAATGGCATGTGGCATCAGCTGTATTTTGTGCACAAATCCTTTTGCACATCCAACTTCTTGTACCTGAGCCTCTGCAGCAATCAGTGGTGGTGCAACTGGTACTGCAGACTCAGGGTCAGGGCACACATTGGGTTTTGCAGCAGGAATTACTTTGTTACCCTCAATACACATATGCAGAGCAACAAACAGGTTTAACCCAAGCAAAGCAGCACCTGACTCAACAACCATAAATGAGCATTTAGCTGAATGTCCCTCATGAGTTATTGTTGCATGTAACTGTCCAATAACTTGTATTTTCTCTTTTGAGTATGTGCACAGGGTCACAGTAGGCTTAGCAAGTTCACATGTAGGAAAGAGGTTCTGGTATATGCTCACAGGAAGAATAGAAACAGATAAGCCCGTATCAACAATTAGCTCAACATCATGAGAATGTTCGTTAGCATCAACATGTACAGTACAGAGAATCTTATCCTGCACAGCATCATTCATGTAAAGCACAGTCAGTTCGTTTATCAGTACCTCACGCACTTCTCTTTGGCCAGACCGACAAACTTTGGCAAAATGTCCCACTTTACCACAGGAGTTGCATGTGGCTTTGGTCGCAGGGCATGATGGCTTATTAGCCAAGTGGCTGGTAGATCCACAGCGGTAGCAGGAGCGACGTTTACCGGCATTTGGAGCTGTAGCAGGCGCGGTCCTCGGGGCCAGCTTCTTCTTTTCCCGCGGCCGGTTGTTCCGCGTCTGTGAGTGTGAGTGTATTGCTCTCACCGGTGCAGCAGCAGTGTTGTCAGAAAGGACGTCGGCGTTGCGTATTCCGGTCTCGATCTGCAGGGCTAATGTAGTAGCCTTAGCCAGGTTCAGGTCCGATTCCAGCAGCAGTCTGTCCCGTATGCGTGTATTGGCAACACGCTCTATCAGTTGATCACAAAGCATCTGCTCCTCCATATCTCCAAACTCACAAGCAGCAGCGAGTTGGCGTAGTGCAGCCAGAAACTCGTTTACCGTCTCATCCGGTCTCTGTGCTCTCTGTCGAAACTTGTGACGTTCCGCTATTACGTTAACTTTAGGAACGAAGTGCTTTTTCAGTCCTTCCACAGCTGCAGCGTAAGTATCACCTGTATCCGGTAAAGCGTAAAACAGTCTCTGTCCCTCTGTGCCAAGTGCATGGAGAAGAACGGCGCGTTTTCTAGCATCAGGCCAGCTATCCCCCGTAGCATTGATAACTAGCATGTAGTTCTCAAACATCTTCAACCACGTAGTAAAAGCGATAGCAGGTTCGCCTGGGCAAGGCATGAAAGGTGCAGGCAAAGGTACGAAAACGGCCATCCTCGTCGCCAAAATGTGGTGTTTAGTATTTATAGAAATAAAATGAATAGCCGGAGAGCTTCTTTATGCCTCAGTCTACGCGCTTTATTTATTCTTCTTCGACTCTGCTTACAGCAACCACAACTGCAGTGTAACACACATTCCTGCAGCGCCCCCTATGTTCACATCTGCATTATAGCACGACACAACAGATACGATAAATGTTTTCTCTTCGGCTCAGAGCAGAGCAGAGGGACTGACAGACCCGTGTTTCAGTCCAAACACTCTATGTAAGTGATTGCTGTCGGAAGATATAACTATTTAAGACTTATATTAACACATATCACTTACTTCTGCTTTAACTCAGGAAATTTTTAGATTAATCGTGATTTAAAATTTTAATTGTTTGACAGCCCTAATATTAACACTACTCTTTCAAAATGTCCTGTGTTCTGAAGGTGCCGTAGACGAAACCCTGACTGCAGCTGTTTCAGACAAGGAGGTGGAGGTGATGGGAAACTGGGCCTTGGTGTGAAGAGAGACAAAAAACACAAGCTGAAACTGACAGTTAAGACAGACAGTTTTGATGCACAAATTAAACTTTCTTCATTTCTAATATTTCTACACTGTTCTTGTATTTTTGTATAGTATTACTGTAGCCTATTTGATCAGATTTTTTTTTATTCTGTTTTTATATGGATGTAATTTCTGTTCTGTACAGTTCATTGAAGGCAATTTTGAAGTATGAAAAAATACAATTTTAAAGGGAAACTTGTGTGTTTCTTAATTTCTCATATTGATTTTGTGTGATTTAGCCTAAGTGATCTATATAGGTATCGAACAACTTAATCAGTAGGTCTACTGCTATTACACTAAAATGATCATTTTTTATTTTTGGTGCCAGAATTGACCTGTCATTCTCTTCATAATGTGGGGCAGATGGAAGGTGTGTTATAGATCTGATGAAAAACAAGTAAGTAAGTTTTATTCTGTCAACCACATGGGCCACAATGATCACAACCACAACAGAACTGAGCCACACGTATTCTGTATGTGACCCACATATGAGCCATACAATAATTTTTTTTACTCCTGGTAGAAGTCTGGTTTTGTTATGGTTCAGTTAGGGCTTAATGTAGCTTAGGGCCAGATGTGGCCCATCATTCACTTCCAAAAGTGGGCCAGGTGAAAGGTTTGGTGTATATTATTAGGTTCTGGGTAAAATCTGGATTTTGGTCTGTCAGATCAGAGCATAAGAGCCAGTAGGCTTTACCTGAACACAGCCGTATAGGCAGGCCCTATGAGGCCCAGCTATAAGCCATATGTAGTTGGTACAGTTCTGGTAGAGGTCTGGTTATGTTATGGTTAAGCATAGCTTTCATATACTTGGGCCAGATATGGGCCGTCATTCACTTCCGTAAGTGGGCCAGATCTTTTCTGTTTATTTGGGCCACATCCAAGCCAAGGGAACTTTGCTATTAATAATACAATAAAACAATAGAGGCTCTCGTTAATGGTGACGGTGTCTATCGGTCCACGGCTCCAGTGCTTCACCCAAATATTTTTTGGACTGCTGCTGCTACTGCTGTCATAGGCAGGAGGCTAACGCTTAGCCTGAGAGGAGGGGGCCCAGTTTGAATGTTTAGGCTACAAACTGAGACGAACAAAACTCTACATTCAAAAATTAAATTAAAGAAAATGTGGACTGATCGGTTCATTGTAAAACGTTTATTGATGTGAATGGGGTGAATTCTGTATACGTAGCCCCGAGGTAGCGAGGTAGCTCTTTTGTTCAGCAGCACACACCTGAAGCTTCACTTTTCATTGAGACAAACCAATGTGACTGTCAAATTAACCAGCTGGGCCGGCAGTAAACCTCTAAAACTCTGCGGGTAAATTTAACAGCTTTCCCCCCAGGATGAGGAGCCGCTCCTGGTCGCCGGTGGCTCTCTGCACTTCTCCGAAAACCTTAGAGTAAATTTTCAACCTGACCACATACTGTACAGTACACACGGTGCTAAAGCAGTATGTAGTAATATAATAGTCTTTGTGCTGTTTCGAATCCAGCCGTGTTGTTGTTGCCACCAGGTAAGTTGGTCTGTCGCATGCGCTGGTGCAACAACATGATTGGCCGAGTTCAGCTCTGAGAGGGGAAAAAGCCAGCACGACTCTCAAAATCCTTTTGATGCTCTTTATTGTAGGACAGGCAAGCACAGACGTTTCGACCAAAGTCTTTTTTAAAGGGACAACGAGGAGTTTTGGAAAAGCGAAGCGTTTTCACACTACATTTATGAGCCTCCGCGCGCACCGTAAAATTCTTTTGACCGGCGCAAGACGGACTCATGTTTTCATTCATCAAGAATTAAAGTCAGAGGTTCAAAGAGGTTCACATACCGTCGTAGTTCCGACCATAAACGGCGATTCAGCTGCGTTATTCTCATGACTCGTTGCGAAACCGAAAGTAAAAAACGCTGGTCGGCTCGACCAGCATCTCCGCCACCACTAATAATAACAAAATAACGATAGAGACAGAACGATATATTTATCGAAAATGGGCCCATTAACAAGTGTGGGTAGCGGAGATTCATCCACATTAACGTGAGACTTTTTTATAACCGAATAGAAACTCCTCGTTGTCCCTTTAATGTGAGATCACAGGTGACTGAAGTGAGAGATAAGTACCATCAGACTGATTACCACAGGTGTTAAAACATTCTTCAGTCAGTCGACCTCCTCACGAAATAATTAGTCTCCTATAAACAATATACACATAAAGCGCACAGGGCAAAAAATATTAAAAACAGTAGACTAAATAATTCAATATTGTATACAAAAATATATCTGATCAAAATAATCAAATCAGTAATCGGTAATCAAAAAGCCCCATCACAGAGGCCACAAAGCATTACAAAGACTAAAGGTTAAAGGTTACAAAGACCCCCATTCTAAAAAAACTGGTCAGCACAAATACATCAGATTAAACAATTTAAAAGGAGTTTGTAAATTATGGATCCAAAACGCCTCTCTTTGTAAAAGTGTTCTTTCCCTGTCCCCCCCTCTTTTCAGTGGCCTAACTTCTTCAATACCTTGGTATCTCAAAAAGCAAACATCATGGCCTGCTGCACTGAAATGTCTTGCTACAGACAATTTTTCATCCTTACTTCTAATGCTGCTTTTGTGTTCACAGATACGGGTCTTGAGTTCCCTCTTGGTTTTACCGACATAGCATAAGCCACAAGGACATTTTAAAAGAAGACCACAAACTTAGTTTTACACGAAATCCTACCTCTAACCTTAAACTTCCTACCAGAATGTGGATGTGTGAACACATCACCCTTAATCATGGCACTGCAATGGACACAGTTATGACATGGAAAATTGCCACTAGGTAAACTGGACAAAAAATGCTGTGGCTGGACATGGCAGTCAGCTCTAACAAGTTTTCCCCTCAAATTCGGGGCACGTTTTTGAGCAAAGGCGTGTTTTTGAAAACATGTCCCACAGTGGGGTCACTAGACAAAATGTGCCAGTGATTTTTAACAGTGTTTTTAATTTAATTTAATTTTTTTAATTAACATTTTTTATTGATTCCACATATCAATATTTAACATTTCACACATAGGCTACAATTTTCAAACAGTATACAACAACTTCTCCACCAGGGAGCAGAGACATAAACATACATTCTCAAAGAAAGTTACTGTAGAGTAAATTTGAAGAAATAAAAGAAACGCTTTTTCACTCCTGTCCTTATTTTCACATCTCTCTTACATCGTCCCTTTTCTCCTGTTGGAGGGTAAACATAATAAACATATGAAGAGTTCATTTGCAAAAGCAGATAAGTGCCATTTTGAAAAAAATGAGCTGAGGCTTTGTAATTATTCTTTGCTAATTATTCTTTTCAATAAAACTTTATTTTTTTGAGATATGTCTGTTTTGTTACATCTCAAAGTCACTCAACTTTGGTTTGACTGATATCACCTTATGTAAAGTAAAAATTAAAAATGAAGATTCTGGAATTTTTTAAAAACGGAGTTATCTGCTTTTGCAAATGAACTCTTCATATGAACAATGAACAAATTTGTAGCCTGAACCAGGGGGATCCGTAATCTATCCTAACTGCACAAAGTCTGCTCTCAATGGAGACACAAAATTAACCCAGTTTTCCCAGTAATTTTTAAAAGTCTCTGTTTTTAGTCTAGTTGAGAAAGTCAGCTTCTCCATTCTATAAATATTGAGCATTACCTCTACCCAATACTCCATTTTTGGTGCATCCGTTTTAAGCCATTTTCTGGTGATGGCTTTTTTAGCTGCCACCAGCATTATTCGAAATATGTATTTTTCTCCTGACCTTGTAATCTCCTGGTTCTCTTTTCCCAAATATAAAACTTCAAATGTAAATGGAATTTTCACTTTCAAATTATTTTCCATACTCTTATAGGCTAATGTAACTCCCGCCAATAAGGGAGAATACAGGGGCATCCCCAAAAGATATGAAAATGACTGGCTTTATTCTCCCCACAAGTGTTTTTAATTTTAACAGAAACATCGGAAAAGGTGATGGCACACGGGTCTCATTCATGAAATGTTAGTAAATCTGTGTGTAGATTTGCACATAAAAGCTCACTCTACTAAAACTCTACTCCGGATTCATGAACGGTGCGGGAAACTCAGATTTGATCGTAAACACGTGTGTAACTTCATGAATGCCAACCCATCGTAAACTAACAACACGCCCCCGGCGATCAGCAATTAGCATAGATCTCCATACATGAATAGCCATATAAGGAGATCCTGACCACCATATTAGGAGGTTGGTGCATCCTGCTCACCTGTGGCCATGACGCAAACGAGGAAAGAGGGAGAGAGAGAAAAAAGAGAGATCACGGATCAAAGTCATTTTGGGTGAAGTGGAGTCCAGAAAAAATATTTAATTCTTTTCTGTTAGTAGTGGTGTGACTGGAACAGGTCAAAGGTGTGGAGGGAAGAAACAGATTTAGTGAATTAAGTGGGCCTGCCTTGGTTGATTAAAGAACCGTTTAAGAAGTAAAGCCAGAATAGTTAGATATGAAACTTAAAAAAAAAAAAAAACACAACTACAGAGCTACAGCAGCGACGGGAGGAGGAGGCTCTTCACAGCCTCAGCTGTAGAGGAGCATGGTTGTATCAGCACATGAAGTTATACGGGCAGGTTATATTCTTAGAAGCACCAGCCGTCTGTCACAGCTCCATCCAAACCGGTGCCGACTGCGCTGCTGCGCAGGGTGAAGTGTGCGCCCACCGAGCGTGTACTGTAGCAACACAAAAAAGTTTTTTCCGGTTTTATATCAGATTTTTATCATCATTAGATGGAGCCTTGACGTGTTTGTGCGTGCCCGATCCCTAAAACGTCTCTCTCTCCAAATATTTCTAATTGTTTGTCATGTTTAAATTACGTGTTTCAAAGGCGTCGGCGTATTTTGAACATGAGAGAGTAATACGGATTAAAATTGTAATTTCCAACAGTGACAAGCAGTATTTATTTGCATTCCTACATTTACACAAGCGCTACACACAGTCCGGAGCAGGTGTAGATTTTGTGAGTAGCTACGAAAAAATCAGCACTACTAAAAGATTGATGAATGCGGAAATCCACGTAAATTTGCGCTGCTCAGGGTTTACACGCAAATCCGTGCTGCTCACGTTTCATGAATGAGACCCAATGTGTGTGAAGAAATGTTTATTTATAATTGATGTCATGAATTCATTTTGAGAACAGATATTTATTAGATAGCATTTAGATTGATGATTATTCTCATGTGCAAAAATCTTTATATATAATCAAGTTGATTATTTTTTTAGTGTGTATTATATTAATAAAGGGTTCTGTATTTTGACTGCAATAGTCATGCATTCTGATTCCTTCACCTCATTACAGTTAAGAGTGCCACTGCCACCTCTTTGTGAACAGCAGCATTTTGTGGGACCATTCAAACCCGTGTTAATACTAGTATTACTAGTCTGGATACTAATGTTCTTCTACAATATTCACTCGTGACAGTAAAATAGGTCATTCTAAGCCAATTTACTGCAGTAATTATTCTCTAAATTATTAGAAAATGGGGTTAACACCCAGTCATGCATGAAAAAAAAAAAAACGATATAATTATGAAAAATACCGTGATATAAATTTCTGGTCATACCGCCCAGCTCTACCTCCAACGATTAAGAAAGAGGCTTCTGTCTTCAGTCATGACGAGGTCAGGACACCAGAGTTTTTTTTTGCTCTCATTTTTTTCTTGTTTTTTTTTTCTCCCACTCTTCATGAGTGATCATTGACTTCAGTCTATAAGTAAGGCGATTTTTTTTCTCTCTCTCTTTTTTTCTCCTCTCACCTTCTAACTTCAAGGTAGATATTTTTGTAATAAGATTAATAAGTAGAATGAACTATATAACTGATTTTGGGTTGTTACTTAAAGAAGCGGCGTGGACCCGTTCTCCCTTTCTCTTTCTTAAAGTGTGTTACACCTCCGCACAGATGTGGCGGAGCGAGAGGAGTCGGCATAATAGGGCAACACTTTTTTTTTATGTTGCAACTTTATTTTTGACTATATGTTTGTCCTATTTGTGGGTGGCACAGAGGGTTGGGGTGGGAGGATGTACAGGACCTTCTCTATATCTTTGTATAGTACTGTGCTGGCATAAAATCAGCATTTATCAAAATGTTTTTGTTACTCAGTCTCTGTTTATATATTACCTTGTCCTGAACTTTTTGCTTTTGAAAACCACATGGGTAGTTTGAAGATCTTTTGTTGCAACTTCAAGGGTCTTAACGGTCCTAATAAAAGAGCAGCCTGCTTAGATTTATTAGCAAGAAACAACATTGATTTAGCTATGCTCCAGGAGACACATCTTCAAAAAGATGATGTCAATAGGCTGGAAAACCACCTTTATAAAGTATGTGCTTCCTCTTCTGCACTAAATAAAACAAAAGGGGTTATTATATTAATACGTAGAGCACTACGAATAACCATCATTGATAAAGGGGGTGATAAAAATGGTCGAATTGCCTTTTTGAAGTGTATTTATAATGAAAGAAAAGTGGCATTCATCAATATATATGCCCCTAACTTATATGAAGAGGTTTTTTTTACTCAGTTGAATAGTATATTGGCTGAACTCTCTGACTTTGAGTTAGTAATTGGCTCGGACATGAATGCTATTTAAGCAATATCACACGAGAGGGAGTGCTGTTGTACTGTATCAGCACGGCTGTGATTCGGTCGTAGGCACGAGGCCGCAGGCCGAGTGCCGCAGATAATCACAATTATTTATTTATTATTATTATTGGCAATTTGTGAAGCCACTGTAGCCCTACCACTTGCCAGTTAGCTCAGTGCGATAAACAATGGTCTTTGGTTCCAGAGGTTGTGGGTTTAATCTTAACTCATTGAGTGCCGCGCTCCTTTCCAAAGTTTTAGTCAAGTGTACCGGCAATTTAGACCATTTTTGACTTTTTATGTACACCCATAGTGTATTCTATATTATTGCCACCAACACATACTGTAGTTCATTTGAAAGGTGAAACTTTATGCTTCAAATGGCCACAAACCGTTTGTTTCTACGTGCCTCTGTTCCTGAGAAAAGTCAAGCTAAACATGGCTGGGTTTCACCAAAATCCCTCCTTTTTTTCTAGAAAAGGAGATAGAGCGTCTTTTATGAAAGGTGCTCTGTTTGTGCCTGTCGCTCTTCTGACACTCGCATTTCTGGATCAAAGGGCTCGTGTAAGATAAATATATACAACAACTTTTGTTCTATTCACAAAACCACCATCGGGGGCGGGGGGGGGGGGGGGGGGGGGGGTGCGACTACACAACAATAACACAGACGCACCGTGTCACAGCCTCTCGCCGCGGAACGTGAGGGTCTGTCGGCCACAGCGGCTTTCCCGGTCCCACCGGTGGTCGCGGTCCTTCTGTGGTACGGGTCGGTGATGCCGGTCTGCTTTGGCCCAGAGACCATCACATTTTACCGCGGGATGACCTTAGAGAGGACACGGTGTTGCTCGAGATGAAAACCGGGCGGGACTGTCGGCTGAGAGCTTCCTGTTCGGCTCCGAGCTGCTTGAGCCTCGTGGGTGAAGCGGAGCAGCTGCGCTGTGTCCACATGCAGAACTCTGTTTGCAAAAGCAGAGTTATGATAAAAACTTCCAGATCATGAGCTGTCATGAGACTTTGATCGTCATCCATTTCAGTTCTGCTCGTCGTAGAGTCCCCAAATTTACATATAATGTGTATTAAAGTGTCTATTTTCATAATTTAAAAAAAAAGCAAAAAACGTAAAATCTCGTTTTTGGCACTCAACTCATGGGAACGAAAAACGAGAAATTACGTAGTTGGCACTCAATGAGTTAACATTACACGGTCAACTGTCCTGTCTTCCTATTCTACTGTTTGTTGTTCAGAATTTGCCAAAATATATCCCGGACCCGACCCATCGCTGCGCAGCAGCTATAATTCTGCTTTTGTTTTTACAGCTACAGCTAAAGAACCAGAACTTTGCAAATGTTCTCCTTGTTGTTATCTTTTATATTTGTGTTTTTGTTCACAGTGACTGTGCATTTACTGGAAATGAAATGTTTCGTGACAACCCAGCTCTTGAAGACAAAACACAAACCTGATGATCAACATTGTTACTATCACCAGACAAACATTTAAAGTAAAGATCTCAAGTGTGAAGTTGGCTATACTCCAACCACCATACTGTACATACTGGGAGGAGTCCCAGTGTGACCAAAGAGAGTGACTTTTATTCATGGGGATATCATATACTACAGATACATTAATTAATTGAAATGTTTAAGTTCAAAGATAAGAAAATGTAGCATAAGCAAAAAACAAACAAAAAAAGTCTAAATGAATCATCACTCAAAGATTTTGATCAGGTGTTCATCATAGGTGAGTTACAGAATGTTGAATTTCCAGTTTGCCAACTTCAGTTTGTGCCATAAAAGCAACGCAGCAGGTCGATGAGAAGGAGAACATCACCTGTGTTTTGACCGAAATTGTGAAGTCAAGTGAGGATTTTGCCTCATAATTGAAAAATTGGAATACTAGGCCTATCACATAATTTGAAGAACTGAAAAGTGGGAAGATCTAAGCATCGAAGGATCCAAGATTACTGCTGACTATTGCTGTTTAACACTGGTGAGCTTAATACAGGTCTTAACACTATGGAGATTTGGGTCTTTGCATTATAATACTGAAAATTCACAATTTTTTTTTTTTTTTTCTGTTTAAAAGTATCTTTCTCCTTTTCAGATCAGGTGCTTCGTGTTACCGACGATAATGGCAGAGTCAACAGGTGAATTAAAACAGTTTATGTTTTCAGTAACAACATTAATGAGTTTCAAAGGAGGTTAAATCGAAAGCAACTGGACTTAGTTATTTGTCTAGGAAGACGTTTCACCTCTCATCCAAGAGGCTTCATCAGTTCATGTACGCAGCTGTGTACGCAAGTGCCAACGACAGTCGTTGGAGTGACAGTCGTTGGTGGGAAGTTGGTTTCGACTTTGTTAGTGCCCTATTGTTTTCTAACGGCAGTCATTGGAGTCACTTGCCACCTGTGAACAGTAGTTGTTCTTTGAGGCTAGATTGTTGAGTCTCCTGGGAAGGGATGAAAGGGCAGCATTGTAAATTGGAGATAGGTGGTGTCTCAGACCTATCTCCAATTTACAATGCTGCCCTTTCATCCGTTCCTGGCTGGTAGCCTTTCATGTGACGTACTTCCGGTTGAAGTAGCATTCTAGCGAGCAGCTAGCTGCTGCTAAACTCTGTAAATATATAACTTTAGCAACATTTGAAACATTTTCAGGCGAGAAAGTGGTCGTTTAGATCCCCACTGTGTTGAAAATCTGACAAAATACCCGCTGTTTACAAATTTGTTCCGACGAAGTCGGCGTTCTCTGGCGCTAGTAAAACTAGCCGTAGTGAGCAACGCACTTCCGGTTATTTTCACAAAATAAAATACCCGTTGCCTTTTATCGCTTAGGTGCTTTTACTTTGTAAACAGGAAATGAACCTACCCTCGCTGTAGCTAGCTTGGAGCTGCCGTTTTGACTGCTCTCTCGTCCCGTTAACGGCATTTAATCGTTCAATATGCCACCGGAGAGTCTTGCCAGCTCTGAGACAGGCCTGGCTCGTTTTAAAGTATTTATTTATTTATGTAAATGTGGTGTTTTCTGTGCGTAGACTGACCCCAAGGCAGCACTGCTACTGTCCAACCATGGTTTTTTATTCAAACAAACTTCTGCTACTGCCACAGTTGTTAGATTTCATCAAAGAGACCAACATTTATTCCCTAAAAGAAGTTTAAGCAGCCGGTGGTAAACCTCTAAAAGCCATCGGGTAAGTTAATTAGCAGTCGTTTTCTCCCCGGGGTGACGATTGCAGGCTGGCCGGCGGAGCACGTCAGGAGCCGGGCTGCTGCCTCTGTGATGCCGCGGTCACTGCTCGGACCTGGAGCTTCGCTTCGAGGTTAACTTCTAAACAGCCGTCGTTTGGATAAAATAAATATTGGATAAATATGAGCTGTGACCGGGACATCACAGAGGCAGCAACCCCGTCTCCTGACGTGCTCGACCGGCCAGACTACTCCGTCACCTTGCGGGGGAAAACGACTGTTAATGAACTTATCCGTAGGTTTTTAGAGGTAAACCACCGGCTGGTTTAACTCTTTTTAGGAGATAAATGCTGGTTTCATTGATGAAATCTTATTGTGGCAGTTGCATTAGTTTATTTGAATGAAAAGTGAAGCTTCATGTGTGCAGCGTTATGGACACAGCAGCCCTGTCTGGAGGCTGTGCAGCCTAACGTGTGTACAGAAATCACCCTTTTTGAAGTTATATAACATGGCAGCATTTTTAATTTGTAAATTTTATGACCTAGGCCTACATATTTCCCAGTAGTTTCGCTTCCGGTTGGAAACATGAAATACACACGTTACACACTGTATTTATCATGTACACAGGGATACTGAATAACCGGGTTTCTCTAAGTTCGTTAACGTAATGAGCATGGATTTATTCGGTAAAGAGCTGTTAGCGGCTAGTCAGCCGCTCATTTAAAAAAAATAAATTAAAAAGCCGTTAGCGGCTATTAGCTGCTCGGTTAAAAAACAAAACAAAAAACGCCTCTGTTCCTGTTTTCTGAGTATCAAGATCCATTCCACTACAAGTCGTATAAACTGACTAGCGGATGTGGCTATGTTAACCCAGCTATTAACCCCCGGATGTTGACAAGCGCGGGTAGACGAAGAAGAAGGGGAGAGGGGGGGGGGGGGGGGGGGGGGGGGGGGGGGGCGTTCCTGGCTGCGAAGGGGGCGTTCCTGGCCTCGACAACGGGGCGACAGTAACGCCCATTTGTGTCCGCAGCCGGACGATATTGGTTTGGAAGAGCAGTGAAGCTCCACCTATGGAGCAGCTAAGCTAACTAGGCTACCACCAGACGAACGGTCTATCACAGAGGCTACAGCCGGGCTGCTGTGGTGGTCGGCCGGCTAACCTCCGCTGTCATCCAGGTCTCCCCCGGCTAGTTTTTTCCCCCGGAATGACGAAGCTGGTTAGCCAGCCCACCGCAGCAGCCCGGCTGCTGTTTAGATCTGATTAGATGTTTAGATGTTAGACTGTTTAGATCCCCAATATGTGGTTATTTTTATCCAAATGACGCCGGAGCAGTGAAGCTCCACCTGTGGAGCAGCTAACTAGGCTACCACCGGACGAGCGGTCTATCACAGAGGCTACAGCCGAGCTGCTGTGGTGGTCGGCTGGCGAAGCCACGGCGTCTTCTCGGGGGAGAAAACGAGCACTTAAGTAAACCGGTTGCTGCCTCTGGATGAGCAGATCACCACAGAGGAAGCAGCCGGGGCTGCTGTGGTGGTCGACCGGCTAAGCCGTGGCGTCATTCCAGGGGTGAAACCAAGCCCCAACCCGGTTGCTGCCTCTGGATGAGCGGATCATCACAGAAGCAACAGCCGGGCTGCTGTGGTGGTCGGTCGGCTAATCTGCGTCGTCCTCCCAGGGGAGAAAAGGAGCCCATCAATCTACCGGCAGTTTTTTAGAGGTTTACCGCCGGCTGGATGAATTATTTTTAGGAGATAAATGTTGTCTCATTCAGTGGTGTAGACTGTAGGCTATATCAACAAACAAAACTATTT
Source organism: Trachurus trachurus (assembly GCF_905171665.1). Lineage (NCBI taxonomy): Eukaryota > Metazoa > Chordata > Actinopteri > Carangiformes > Carangidae > Trachurus > Trachurus trachurus. Next base: position 10,927,993 of record NC_139901.1, read on the forward strand.
AGTCTATAATGGGCTATGTACAATCACCACCGCTACATCAATAAATAAATGTTTTACAATGAAACGGTCAGTCAGTTGACATTAACAATGCAGGTCGTTTTCCCACTGGGAGGAGACCGCGGCTTAGCCGGCCGACCACCACAGCAGCCCGGCTGTAGCCTGTGATAGACCGCTCGTCCGGTGGTAGCTGTCATGTTCGTGTTCCAAGGATGAGGCCGTGTTGATAGCAAGTAACTTAGTTTAATGTCTCACGTTCTCAACAACATACATGTGGCTTCATGCAGTCTTGCTCTACTTCGTTATATGGTACGGTAAGCTGACTACTAACCAGTACTGCCGCCTAGCGGTCAAACATGTAATAACATCTAATCATAACATCCCCCTTTTTCTAAGGTAAAATGCATTAACATGAATTATCACATTAGCTGTGTCAGTTATTTTAACCATTTCACATTCAGCATAACTCTGCAACATATAAGCTGTATAAACAGTTTACATCAGATTGCATAACTCATATCTAAGCCAACACTAGACCATTTAGAACACATTCACAACATCAATCAATATACATTTTGTTCAACATGTTTAACATGTATATTGAATTGTCTTTGTTTATAAGTTCAGTCTATCAGGCTTTCTGATTTCTCTTGTGGACCTTCTTAACTCAGGTTCACTTGGAGTAGGTGTGTGAGAGTCAGTGTTACAGTCCATAACAGGTGTGGGAATTACCTGAGATTCACCACAGGTTACACTGAGCTCACCAACAGTCCCTTGAGGAGTCTTTAACAGACTGCGACGATTGCGTCTGAGGATTTGTCCATCATCAGTTTTCACTGTGTACGATCGTGGAGCAACTTCTTGCAGGACAGTTGCTTTTGTACTCCATCCATCAGCATCCTCAATCCTGACTGTGTTGTTGGTAGTCAGTGGAGGGAGATGCTTGGTTGTTCTGTCATAGAATGACTTTTGCATCATTTTCTGTTGACGTAGCTTATGTTCAATCTTTGAGCGATTCTTTTGCTTTAATTTGTCGTTTTGATGACTCGGCCAAGTTTCGTAGCTTCCTCTTCATCAGCAGTTCAGCTGGTGATAGGCCGCACTGAAGAGGTGATGCTCTGTAGCTCAATAAAGCCAGATAGGGATCCGAGTCACTGTCAGCTGCTTTCTTTAGGAGTTGCTTGAGAATGTGAACTCCTTTTTCAGCTTGCCCGTTTGACTGTGCATAGTGTGGGCTTGACGTCACATGCTTGAAATCATATTGCTCTGCAAACTTCTGCCATTCTTTGCTGCTGAAGCAGGGGCCATTGTCGCTCACCACGGTGTGTGGGATGCCATGCCTGGCGAAGATAGATTTAGCATGTGTTATGACACAAGTTGATGTTGAGCTTGCTAGTAGCGCCATCTCAGGGAAGTTTGAGTAGTAATCCATTACCACTAAATAGTCACAGATAGCCACTGATTGGACAATGACCGTTCGGGGGCGGGGTTTTGCGAAAGGTCAATTATGCACGTACTGACCTATATGGTTGTGCGGAGGCATTCTGGGGGTGGAATATGAGGTGTGTTCATGTCCGCACCATTCGTCCGGTGTGATTTATCAATGGAATATTGCGGAGAGTTGTGCGCACGCACAGCTTGATCAGTGTTTCCCAATAAGTAAAAAAAAAAAAAATGTGTCCAATTTTTTTTTTTCTCGTGTGTGTTACGTGCGGTGCGCACGCGAGAGAGGCGGCAGGTTGAGAGGCTGACTGGCGAAGATGAGAGATGGTGAAACGCTAGCATGATTATTAAATGATTATTAAAAAATCTCTGTCCGCACATAGACAGACACAGGTTCACATACAGACAGGGGCGCACGGTAAATGCAGCTGCAGCGCTATTAACCACCCGTCCGCCCGTCCGTCCGTCCGTCGCATAGTCCGACCAACGACTGGAAGACCAAAAATGTACGGACATTTATTGTGCCATATGGGTTCATGCAGTTATGAAAGGTAGGCTACACTGACATATTGTATATGAAGTATACTGATAAGTATGAAGTATACTTATTATCTTGTTGCTGCTTTCTTGGCCAGGCCATGCTCGTAAAAGAGATTTTTTTTATCTCAAGCAATTTGCCTGGTAAAATAAAGGTTAAATAAATAAAAAAAGTGTTATGTACAGGGTGCGATTTGTGAAAAAAACAGAGGGGGGGATAGTTTGCGCTGGGGGGGGGTTCCTATAGTCCCCCCCCCTCCCCCGCCGCACCGTACCTCCGCACCTGACAACTACCGTTCTCAACCAGACTCTGGGTCTGGCTCCAAGTTTGAGCAAATAAATGGGGGAAAAAAGCCTGTAGTTGTGTTCATAGAGACGTAACAGGTGTGTCACGACAAGCTGTGATCAGCTGTGGTCATTGAATAGAGTCAGATTATAGGTCATTTCAATTTGCGCATCTGTGTTTTTTTCCTTTTTATTTTGTTTTATAACATTTATATGCGCATCGAGAGTGAGTGAGTGAGTGAGTGAGTGAGTGAGCGAGCGAGCGCGAGAGAGAAACAGCGTGTGCACCAGATGATTGCCAACCGACAAAAACTGAAATGAGATGGTTAAAGAGAAGAAAAACACAGAATATACAATAAGAGACTTTGTCCCGAGGAAGGATCGGATGGTGGCCCAGGTTTAGTGATGAGGAAACTGTCACTGCAGCTGCGCATAGTCAGCAGCTGCTCCAAACAGACACGTCACTAACTTTACTAACTTTTTGTTAACAGTGACTTTGTTGCACCCAAACATATAGAACAGACCCAGCTTGAGACCGGCTTTTATTTGCTCAAACCTGAGACAGACCCGACCCAATGCAACCGGCATCTCGAGACGCGCCTTTTTTTTTTCTTTTTTTTTTTTGAGAATTTACAGTAGCCTGGACTAGCCTACATATGACGGTCTGGGAGACGCTGTGCGCTACTGTAGGGAGGATGAGAAGGCTCACGGTTCAAATAATGTAGACTTGATCTAAAGTAGGCTCTGTCTGACCAGAGGGGGACAACACGTATCCCCCCCGGGGATAATAATAAATGACCAGAGGGGGGGACATCGAAAACAGAGGGGGGGGGGAATCCCCACCATCCCCCCCGGCAAATCGCACCCTGGTTATGTATATGTTCATATAGTAGGCTATATATAAACGTGAATCAATAATAATGTTGGTAGATCATTTTGACTTGGTCACTTTAAAAGCAGCTCTCAGGAGTGTGAGCACCCCTGTTTTAGATGGTCTTAGCTGGTTGATGGTCTAAGCTGGTTGAATAGGGTGGTTGGTGGTTTTAGGGTCTTAGCTGGTTGATGTTCTAGAAGCTGGTTGAATAGGGTGGTTGGTGGTTTTAGGGTCTTAGCTGGTTGATGGTCTAGAAGCTGGTTGAATAGGGTGGTTGGTGGTTTTAGATGGTGTTAAAGGTGTACAGAAATGTATGAGAGGCCGTTTAGGAAATAATTCACATTTGCTCTCACATGTTGCATCATACTCTCTTACAAACACTAGTATAGTCACGCACACTTACTATCATACTCTCTCACATACACTACTATAGTCACGCACACTTACTACTACAGTTACACACACACACACTTACTATCATACTCTCCCACAAACACTACTATAGTCACACACACTTACTATCATACTCTCTCACAAACACTACTATAGTCACACACACTTACTACAATAGTCACACACACTTACTATCATACTCTCTCACAAACACTACTATAGTCACACACACTTACTACTATAGTTACACACACTTACTATCATACTCTCTTACATACACTACTATAGTCACACACACTTACTATCATACTCTCTCACACACACTACTATAGTCACACACACTTACTATCATACTCTCTTACATACACTACTATAGTCACACACACTATCATACTCTCTCACACACACTACTATAGTCACACACACTTACTATCATACTCTCTCACAAACACTACTATAGTCACACACACTTACTACTATAGTCACACACACTTACTATCATACTCTCTCACACATACTATTATAGCCTACTAGCTTACACACAATATACCTACACACACACACTATGTGAGAGAGTTTAGTGGTGTGTGTGCATGAGTATACTGGTGTGTGTGAAAGAGTATAGTAGTGTGTGTGAGAGAGTTTGATTGAAACGGAAGTGAGTTTAAATTTCCAGTTTCTGATTGGTTCTTTGCAACACCGCCGGAACTAGGAAGTAAATTCAGTTAGGCCTACGTGTTTTTTGTTTTTTTTACGCTGATCCATTCGATTGTTTTCCACAGTATAAAAATGTAGCCTAATCATATACAATATTCACAGAATTGAGGGATGAAGCAGTTATTATCCCCATTATGTTGGAGTGTATTAGTGATCAGACGTGACCGAAACATGGTGTTGTGATTCAGCCGCCTGCTCAGGGCCCATCACCGCCTGACGGCGGGGGACGAGCCCGGCTTGGTTCACTGGTCTCGGGAGACTGCTACCGGAGGCTCCGCTGACGCACACGGGGCGGCTGGGTTTTGCTGCTCTCCGCCGTCCTGGTGCACCACAGTTATCAAGACTGAGACCCGCATCAGCCGAAGCAGACGTGCTGTGACACGACACAGTGTTTCCCGAGACCCAGACCTCTGTAGTGGCCAGAGCAGATCACTGGCTATGGCGAGTGGGTTGGATTGGCACAATCCACCCGCCGTAACCGACTGACGGCGGAGAAAGAGCCGAGACTCGGTCGCCCAGCTTGCTCCGCTGGTCTCGGGACTGTGCCGTGCTCTGGCCACTACGGAGGTCTGGGTCTCGGGAAACACTGTGTCGTGTCACAGCAGGTCTGCTTCGGCTGATGCGGGTCTCAGTCTTGATAACTGTGGTGCACCAGGACGGCGGAGAGCAGCAAAACCCAGCCGCCCCGTGTGCGTCGTCGGATCTCCGCCGCAGCAGAGCCTCCGGTAGCAGTCTCCCGAGACCAGTGAACCAAGCCGGGCTCGTCCCCCGCCGTCAGGCGGTGATGGGCCCTGAGCAGGCGGCTGAATCACAACACCATGTTTCGGTCACGTCTGATCACTAATACACTCCAACATAATGGGGATAATAACTGCTTCATCCCTCAATTCTGTGAATATTGTATATGATTAGGCTACATTTTTATACGGTGGAAAACAATCGAATGGATCAACGTAAAAAAAACAAAAAAAAACACGTAGGCCTAACTGAATTTACTTCCTAGTTCCGGCGGTGTTGCGAAGAACCAATCAGAAACTGGAAATTTAAACTCACTTCCATTTCAATCAAACTCTCTCACATACACTACTATACTCTTTCACACACACCAGTATACTCTCTCACATAGTGTGTGTGTGTGTATGAGTAGGTATATTGTGTGTAAGAGAGTATAATAGTATGTGTGAGAGAGTATGATAGTAAGTGTGTGTGACTATAGTAGTTTGTGAGAGAGTATGATAGTAAGTGTGTGTGACTATAGTAGTAAGTGTGTGTGACTATAGTAGTTTGTGAGAGAGTATGATAGTAAGTGTGTGTGACTATAGTAGTGTTTGTGAGAGAGTATGATAGTAAGTGTGTGTGACTATAGTAGTGTTTGTGAGAGAGTATGATAGTAAGTGTGTGTGACTATAGTAGTAAGTGTGTGTGACTATAGTAATGTGTGTGAGAGAGTATGATAGTAAGTGTGTGTGACTATAGTAGTGTTTGTGAGAGAGTATGATAGTAAGTGTGTGTGACTATAGTAGTGTTTGTGAGAGAGTATGATAGTAAGTGTGTGTGACTATAGTAGTGTTTGTGAGAGAGTATGATAGTAAGTGTGTGTGACTATAGTAGTAAGTGTGTGTGACTATAGTAGTGTTTGTGAGAGAGTATGATAGTAAGTGTGTGTGACTATAGTAGTGTTTGTGAGAGAGTATGATAGTAAGTGTGTGTGACTATATTAGTGTTTGTGAGAGAGTATGATAGTAAGTGTGTGTGTGTGTAACTATAGTAGTAAGTGTGTGTGACTATAGTAGTGTATGTGAGAGAGTATGATAGTATGTGTGCGTGACTATACTAGTGTTTGTAAGAGAGTATGATGCAACATGTGAGAGCAAATGTGAATTATTTCCTAAACGGCCTCTCATAGAAATGGTCGTTTGTCCTGCATCTATCTATCTATCTATCTATCTATCTATCTATCTATCTATCTATCTATCTATCTATCTATCTATCTATCTAACTATCTATCTATCTATCTATCTGTCTGTCTGTCTGTCTGTCTGTCTGTCTGTCTGTCTGTCTGTCTGTCTGTCTGTCTGTCTGTCTATCTATGTCTTTCTTTCAAACCATCTGTCTCTTTTTTCTCTCTTTTTCTTCTTTCTTTCTTCTACCCCTTCATCTGTATTTTAACTTCTTTCTTTCTCTTTTTGTCTTTCTTTCCCTATCTATCTCTATCTATCTACCTCTTTCTATCTATCATCCCCCTCTCTCTTTTTCTTCTACCCTATTTCTGTCTTTTTACTTCTTTCTTTCTTTCTTGATTTCTACCCCCTTTCTCTGTCTTTGTACTTCCTTCCTTCTTTCTTTGTTTTGTTTTATCTCTATCTATCTACCTCTTTCTATCTATCATCCCCCTCTCTCTTTTTCTTCTACCCTATTTCTGTCTTTTTACTTCTTTCTTTCTTGATTTCTACCCCCTTTCTCTGTCTTTGTACTTCCTTCCTTCTTTCCTTCTTTCTTTGTTTTGTTTGATATTATTCAACAGTATCTATCTATCTATCTATCTATCTATCTATCTATCTATCTATCTATCTATCTATCTATCTATCTATCTATCTATCTATCTATCTATCTATCTATCTATCCTCTTCTCTCTGTCCTCCTCACTCTCTGTCCTATCTGTCTGTCTGTCTGTCTATCTATCTATCTATCTATCTATCTATCTATCTATCTATCTATCTATCTATCTATCTATCTATCTCCTACCCCTACTCTCTTTCTTTCTTTCAAACCCTCTGTCTCTTTTTTCTCTCTTTTTCTTTCTCTCTTTTTCTTTCTTTCTTTCTTTCTTTCTTTCTTTCTTTCTTTCTTTCTTTCTTTCTTTCATCTTTGTTTCTACCCCATTTCTTTCTTTCTTTCTTTCTTTCTTTCTTTCTTTCGCCCATAGAAAGACATTCATCTCTCAGTCTTCAACTTTTATATTTTAGCTTTAGCCTTTTTCAACATTGCCTAAGCAGTTTCTTCAGCTAACTCAGCATTGTTTTACTGTAACAATTTCTTCAGCTCATTCAGCAACAGCGTTCAGCTGCTTTCAGCATTCACACGCATTTTCTGCAGGAAATGCTATCTTTTTCTAGTTTTTTTTTTATCTTCCGGACGATTTTCGATTCGCTACTAGTCAATGCTCAGGCATACTTTCACCTAGAGACTTCATTTAAACTTTAAACAGTAGACACAAGTCTTGTGTATTGTCGTATTACTCCACGTTTTGAGGTCATATAGTTTTTGATCAATCCCTGATCAATGACCATGATCATTTTTGGAGAAATTATGAGATTATAATGGTTGTGTATTGCACAGAATGTTCGTGTCAGAGTGCGTGACATCATCGGTTAGAGTGGGAGAGAGTGAAAAAACATTCTGTATTTTTTCTGGATAAACTGTCAGTACGGCCACAATTTACACTCTACACACATGATTTTTTCAGAATTTGTAAGACAAACTTGTTATCTCTCATATCATGTGCTCAAAATATCAGAGAGACTTACAGAATTTACAGAATAAGCCTCTGAGTGCGACCACGTCTGTCTCTGCTTCTCATTGACTCCAATACAAATATTTTCTGAGAGAAGCAGAACGGACCGATGTTTTAAAACTGCCAGCGTCTCCAAAATATTTACTGTAGAAACACCAAATCGTACCACATTTTTCAGGAAGTCCTTAGAGCAACGTTGATCTGTGTTTTGTTCTGATAGGAGCTACCGTTTTTGCGAGACCAGTGCAGAGGCAGAAAATCGCTCTTTTTCTTCACGTTTCTGTCTGCCTCAGCCTGGGGGGCCCCTATCGCCGTGGTAACCACCTCGAGTTGCCGTGGTAATGTCTGATTCTCAGGCCAGAGCTCGTTAACTTCATAAACAATCCACCTGGCGCTCGTTTAAATGTTTATAAACACAGACACAGCTAAATCAGACTGACACAGGATGCAGCTCATAACATGTGTCAAGTCAGTGTCACACACACACACACACGCACACACACACACACACACAGACTCTAGAACCAGCTTCATGTGATTACAGTTACAGACACACACACACACATCAACACACAAATGCGCGCGGAAGCGCGCACTCCTCTCCCACACTCTAACACACACAGGTAACTTCATGTGATTACACACACACACACACAGTTAACCTAATGTGGTTACAGCTCCTCCATATCAGTGCTTATAGAAAGATGATCATGTGTCTGTCTGATCAGCTCTGTCTTGACCTTAAGATCGTGGGTTTGATTTCCATGTTGACAGAGATGGCAAAACCGGCAGTAGCCCCGTGGGCCTTTCAAAATTTCCCCAGAGGAAATTTTCTAGTAGTATGTGTAAGAGAGTAGTAGTGTGCGTATGAGTATAATGGTGTGTGCGTGTGTGAGAGTATAGTAGTGTGTATGCGTTTAAAAGTGTGTGTAAGAGAGTATAGTAGTGGACCATCCATCCTATCCATCCCATTCTTTAAAATTGTGTTTTATGTTTCATTACAATAAAGTCATTAACAATCAATGAATCCATTTTTCCTCTCATGCAATTAACTGTATTGACGAATGAAATTTTCAATCTTTCTTTGCAGTCATGTTTTGTTTTACACATTGTTTTTATGTATTACACAGGTATCAGACTACCTTCCTGTGTTACATGTGGTAAGTTGAATGTGCATTCCTATATATTTTTATAAAGTAGCTAATAGTGAACAGAGTTGGGATGAGTCTCAGGTTTTGGCTATGATGTTATCAAAGTAATACATCAAGATTAACAGATCCCCAGTATTAACTTTTAAGTTATCATTCTGTCACGACCCCGGCTCTAGGCCGGACAAATACAACGAAACGTAAAGGTGAAACGATAAACTGATCTAACCCTAACCCTAACCCTAACCCATTTATTAACACAACAGAATGTAACAACTAAACAGAACCATAACAAAAGAACAAAAGAACACGAGGGGCTGCGGCGGAGCTGCACTCCACTCTCCCTCTGGAGCCAGGTGAAGCAAGGGAAGACGAGGGAGAAACGAGCCACTTAAGAACACCTGGGGACTAGCCAGGTCCACCAGCGTCAGAGCCACACCCACTGCCAACCTGCACAGACAGAAGCAAAGACACACAACCACACACAGGACAGGCCCTAGTGGCAATAGGCCCTCACAATTCCTTTAACACAATAACAACTGTTTTACATACTGTCCTGATGTCCGATTTGTATAGACCACAGCAGCTTTGATATCTTGGCCTTTTTCCAAATAACATTTTATAAGACTAGTTAACAAAATAAATAAAATTCTAAATTAAAATGTAATGCACATTAGTTCAGAGGATGCTACTCAATGTATTTGATATTTGGAAATTAATTTTACCCGACAACATGTTTTCCTGCAATTTACATTATTGGAATACAATATCCACTCATACAAAGTACAGTATGAGTAAACATTTGGATTGGGGAAGATCATGTTCTCGGTTGAAAAGTAACTGGAGCATAAGACGCAGTATTTTATATTTATACATTACTTACCAGAAATGCACAGGAGGGAAGTCAAAATGCTAAAGTCCAGTTGAAGTTATAGGTCATTGATGTAAAAGCCAAAGTCAAGTGTATAATGTGCTGTACTGTAATGGGTCGTTCAGACCAAAAGCGTCAAAAGCGTCAAAAGACGCTCTTGACACTTTTCCGCGACGCTGGTGGTCTGAACACCCTGGCGTTTTTGACGCGCGTCAAAGAAGTTGACGTCGGTTGTGGTTGGTTGAGTGGGGGACATCTACACTCTGATTGGTTGCCGCTGCTCCGCATCATCGCTCATTAGCATAAAGTTCAGGAGATTTCAACTTTCTCCTGACGCTCTCGCCGCCAAAACGCGACGCCAACGCCTTTGACGCTCTTCAACGCTCCTCGACGCTGGTTCTCATTGAAAATGAATGACTTCCGGCCACCGCGACGCTCTCGACGCTTTCGGTCTGAACGCACAGTAAAAGATAGTACTAATTAGGGGTGTGCAGCGGAGCCAGTATTTGTATCTGTATTTGTATTTGTTGAGGGGGGGGGAGTATTTGTATTCGATTAAAATTCAAAATAGGCGTAAAAATCCTTCTTTTCTTTTTTTTGCGTTACACTTCTAATTTACATTATAGTGTAAGTATTCTTTAATATTCCATTATAATAATTATGGATTTGCAATATTGGTTGATGTTTTTCCATATATCCAGCAATGAACATGTAACAAGGAATGTCATTGAAAAGAAAATAACATAACAGCCATTACCTCATCCATGGTTAAACCAAAATATCAAATATATTGTGAACATTATGAACCCCACCACCACCCGTCCTTGTTGGAGGACGTTGAACAGACAGAATAAAAACAAATACTACTTAAAATAACAGTTCTTTCTAATGCACAGAATTCCAATAACTAAACTTTATCAACCCCTGACTGGGAGATCTATAATATGACATAGTAGCTCATTATGCTTCTGGCCTGTCTAGCCTGTACCTGGTCTCTTTACTAAACTTAACCAACTCCTTTCTTCATTGCCTAAAACCCAACCAAAGCACCGTGCAAAGATTGTTTTTTTTCTCCCCCGTTCGCGCTCGGCTCAAACCGGGTTCAGCCACACTCGAGCGAAGCGGGAGAGAGAAAAAAAAAGTGTATTTTTTTTTTACTCTGTGGAGATTTCCCACAACGGAGTGGAGAGAAAGCAAGTGGGACAGATCTGCCCAGTCCCTGGGGCGCATGACGTCTGTCCGACTACCCATTTCTCCGACCATACATTTCTTTATTTTTGCGTCCATTAGTCCAACCTCCCGTTTCTCCGACTTAAGTAGCCCTAACCCTTAACCTTACCCTAAACCTAACCTTAACACTGTAGAATGGGTAGTCGGAGAAATGAGCTGTCGGACTTTTGGGCAGTCGGACTGATGTATGCTCCCCCAGTCCCTGAGCAGCGCGCGTTTCACCGACAAGCCAAGAGTGACTGTTTGTTGAAATAATTGGTATATTGTAATCAAATCACGAGATTACAAACAATACACAACATAAAAATAATAGGCTATAGGCCTAATATACATAATTAAGCAATCTATTCGTGTCTTTTTTTAATATAACTGTAGCTCCATGCAATATCCCATACCACAAGCCTGTGTCCCAAATTACCAAACCTACTGTCCCAATTTACCAAACAAGTTGCGGAAAAATTGTTTTGTGTCAAAACCTTTAAAATAGAGTGCTGTGCTCCCACAAAATAATTGTAATTGTTTCACATAAAGAATGTAGACACATAGAGGAATCCAGACATATCTCATTTGTTGGATTATTTATTAATCTTGATGACAAAAAATGGCTCAGAAAATGAATTTACAAAAATTGTCCCAATATACCTGAATTCACCCTATTTGTAAAAAAAAAAAAAAAAAAAAAAAAAAACCACGTTATTTGTGCCTTTCCGAATACCGTATTCGGGTTCGGCTCCACCCCTAGTACTAATACACTAGTAGACACCTTCATACTCTCCATATCCATTTATCCTCAGGGTTGGCATCAGCTGTTTCTGTCTTCTGGCTGGGGCTGGGGTCAGGAGCTGCTGGAGGTCTGCTGCTGGGAATGATGGCCGTCACTGTCCTTCAGTCCCTGGAGCTTCTGGCTGACAACAGGCCCCTCATGGAGCAGTTTGAGCACTACATGGGCAATGATTATTATTTTGAAACGGCCGTTAAAGGAATATTGCAATGGGAAAAGTATAATGAAGTGCATGGCATTCAAATATCCTTGTTTGCACAGGTGTTTGGTTTGTTTTCCTCAACCATTTCTTTAGCTGGATGCATCTTTGTTGGATCATCGACATATGCAATGGCGGGTAAAATATCTGGTGAGGCAGAGTTGGAAAAGGCTTGTGCTTTGGCTGGATCAGTCTGTCTCACAGTTGCCACTGCAATTGGATACGCTCTGGGCCCAGCTTTAGAAAGTTTTCTAACTAGCATATTAAATGTTAGTATTTCCATGTGGTTTAAAATTTCAGTAGTAGCAGTAATTGTGCTTTTAGTCATCCATGTTTTTATTAAGCATTGGTTCAAATTCCTTTCCTTTGATGGCTATAAACAGTATGCACTGGTATGGCTGTCTTTCACACCAGGTGCTACATTTATGGTATTTATAACAACTACTTTCGCAAATACTAGATTAACTCTTTTAGGTGTTTTTGTTTACACAACTATGGCGTTCTATCCAAATAAATCCCTTTTCACCAAAATATCTGCCTCATCTGTACCATTGATGTTGATCATAGCTGATGTATTCCATATTGCTGAGCAGCCAATAGTCACCTTACAGGCACCAGCACCTGCAAACACCAGCAGCGCTGCACCAATTAACACCAGCAGTGTTGTACTTGAGAGTATTTTCATTGGAGTTTTCACTACTCAGATGTCGGTGGCTGCTATAGGAGCTTCATTATTTGTATCTTTGCACAGGGGCAAATCATGTAAAATCTGTGCAACTACTGCTGCAGGTTTAGGTGGAGCAGTGTTAGGTGTTATAAAGTTGCGTCTACCTGCACTAGGTCCAGGTCCCACTATAGGAGCTCTGACGGGAGTTGCAGGGGCAGTGGGGGTAACTCTTGCTGCTGCAGAGGCAGCAACAGATGAGTATGGACGAGCAGTAGAACCCTATGGTGTGGTAGGGAAGATAGGCGTGACAGTGGGAGCAGCTGTGGGTGCTTTTTTATCCTCACTTAACCACAGTGGGCTGTCAGGTTGGTTCATGGCTCTGTGTGCAGCTGCAGTTTCTGCTGGACATGAACTTTTACTGCTACCTTTACTTCTTCCATCACGGTGGTTCAAGATTTGTGTTTGTATGTTCATGCTTTTACCTATTTTCCATGTGTCATTTACCTATAGTGCCTTTTTTTATGTATTGTACACGAAATTCCGTTACTCATGTCTGTATTACATGATCATAATATATCTAATATTTTCCTATATATTTTGTCCTCAAATCTTCGGCATAGACAGACACAGGACTAGAAAGCCTAGCTTCAATTCTGGGCTAGAACTGGGCGTTTATTGAAAGAAGAGTAGTATACACACCTTTCTCTCAAACCATGTAGGCAGAGGTGTCGAGTCAGCTTTCAGATAAGTTAACCTCTAGTGGCACTTTACACAACTCACATTGCTGTGTCCTGAATATTTTGTTCAAAATAACATATTTAAACCAATTTTACTCTTTAAGATAAACTTATATGCAACAGGGTGGGAAGAATATTGTAATGTCTGTGTAAGGGAGCAAAAGCATATGAGCAAAATACATTTTTGTGGCATTTTTTGGAGTCAGGTTTCATTTATTTCTTGTAATATTTTGCATAAAATCCTGTGAATGTTAGATTGCTTATAAATATAAGGGCATCCTGTGATGATTAGGAAAAAAACACCAGATATATTTTAGCACTATTATTGCCTTTGATTATGTTTTTTGGGCTCTAAGCCAGGGTTGTGTTCTTTATTCTCTCCTTTTTCCCCCCAAACATTATTTTTGCTGCCTGTGAATGTACTGGGGATAGAGTGGATTTGACGATTTTGTTCATCAATAAACAAGACCACTCAACTTATTGCACCTTTTGATTTCATTTTTTTGTCAACCTTTTTATTATGTTAACATAACATTTAATCGAATAGATGTTTCTGCCCTGAACTGTGTCATCCTATAGGTGCCCAAGTTTCTTGTGTTTTTCTCTGTCATCCTCTTTCTTGCTGGAGTTATTGCTATCTTTGCAAGACATCTGCAAGATTTTAGCATAATGTCTTCTTTCTTCTTGCTAGAGTCAGTGAGCCATTCTAGACTTCTCCTCCTCAGCAGGTGTCAGTATATTTTGAGGACTCCTTTCACCCCCAAAGGGCAAGTCCTCACCCAGATACAGTCCATCTCCCATCATGTCCACAGTGGAGGCTGCTTCATACTTGAAGGTGAAAATGTCACACAGAGAGCTGCTCTCCGACTCAGTGGCCAGAATGAGACTGTGTTCTCAGGGTGTCTCTGTAACACTGTGAGTTAAGTAAAAGTTCATTGATTGATTGATTTTTCAAGGTTACGAGTTATTGCACAGTAAGCCATCACTCACTGTCATCACTGTGGCAGTGAGAAATTAGAGAGGTCCTGCTGTCTGTCTTTACATTTAGTTTGTTGTTATTCCATACTATCTTTAAAGTTGTAGCTCAACATTCACACACATTGTGGGTCATTGGATTCATATTTGTCATCATTATAAAGTGGCTTTAGACTTTCAGCTGAGTCATCCTAGAGACGGAAGCGACAAGAGGAGATGTTCTTTCTTTTTTTCTTGTTTGTTACTTTCACAGCAATAGCCACAGTATAAATTGTTGCACAAAATGTTTTTTGTAACACTTTAAGACAAAAACTTGGCAGTTGAAAAGGTTCAAGGTTAGTCATTTGATCATTGTATGTCTATATTAAACATTAAAATTCAACTTTCTCAAATTATTTCATATTTGAGATGAGAAATACAAATGAAAATGTCAAATATATAATTTTGTAGCTGTTTCATGACCATGAGCTCAGCCCCCTGCGCTCCATACAACAGAGTAACGATCCAAACGAGAGCAGTTTTATAATAATAATAATACAATGTTCACTTCAAATGTCTTACGTTCACCATCTCTTCTTAAAATGTAAAAAATGTTCTGTCACTTATTCAGCCTCCCCACACAACCCACTTGAAGATACATTTGACATTTTCAGATGCATCACATTCAGTTCAGTTAGAAACACCATTCAGTTTTACTTCTCTGCAACCTCTGTGAGTATTTGCACTGAACAACATCCTCTGCCAACATAACTCATAATAGTAGTGATAATAATTCACATGACATTTATTGTTTGGGTTCCTGCATTTTGATCAGTTTCGTGTTTCTTTCAGGCAGGATCTCTGTCTCAGATTCTGAGTTTCACACTGTGGAGGTTCAGCCTGGTGGAGAAGTCACGATGCTGTGCTCCAACTTCAGCAGTTCTCCTACTCAGATGGTTCAGAGTGGTCAAGCTTTCACGTCCACACTGTATTTCTCCATTCCAAGCTCCTACTGCTGAATACTGTGATGGATTTAACCCTTACATACTGTTTAAATTTGATACCTTCACAGTATGGTTCGGGTCAATTGACCCGGACCAAGAATTCCCTCATACTGTAGTAAGTGTCTATATTGAATTTTAAACTACAGATCTATTTAGAATGTTTAAATAGCCTATGACACATAAATTAACGTATCATTAAGTGTTAAAAAAAAATTCAGAGAGCAGGGAGAGTGCATTTTTTAAGTTTTACAACACTCGTTTTTGGAGAAAAACTTCTACTATTACACAGTATTACATCCTGTTCTACATAAGACATAAACACATAAAAGCCACAATGATTTAAATATATTTCATTGAATTTTAAAATGGCATGAACATTGTGGAACTGTTGGAATTCATAATATGACCATGTTTAACCATTGCAACCATTACGTGCTATATGTTATAAGCTAAATGCTATATCATAAGAAATCATAATTATCAATATTAATTCAACATTTACCACTTAGAACACAAAAACATTAAATAATAAAATGCTTATTATTTAAAAAAAAATGCACTCTCCCTGCTTTATATATAATATGGTTTTCTTTGGCATTGTGTTCCTGCTCTGGCACATCCTCCACCAAATCACTATCAACCTCCTCCTTTTGGAAGATCAGATAAAGGGCCTGTTGTACCAAGTCTTGCTGCCATGATGTCAGTCACTGAAATGGTAGCTCAGGAACCTCTATGTCATGACCCCCCACCACCACCCTCCCAACGCAAATTGATTCAAATTTGTTACTTTATAGATGGTTTTATTACATTGCAGGTGCAGGTGCTTGCAGGTGCAGATCTCGTGTCTGTGTCAAGGCACCCCTTGACCTCAGATGACCTCTGTTTCCTTTGTGCACCATACTGTATGATCACTACTATGCTGTTTTACTATTTCACTGTTTCGAGGTTTCCCCATGCCCCCTCAAAGACCAGCAGGTGTCTGTCTCTGTGGGAACCTGGGCAAATGTGGTGGGAACACAGGCAGTTCTCGTGACAGTGTCAAAGTCCCCCTTGAACTCTGTTTCTGTCACCACTGTCCCATAAATCATACACACAAACATGGCCTGTACAGTTCCACAGTTTCAAGATTCCCTAAAACCACAATTTTCCTTGATTTGACCCACACTGGTGGATCTAACATCCATCTAAACAGATACGGGTCAAATTTGACCCGAAACAGCCTCAGTGTTAAAAAAAATTGTAGCACCTGTTCAAAAGTATACAATTTAAAAATATTTTCATTTTTGTGTATTTTGGGTACGGAAGCTTATTGCATTCATTCAATAAAAAAAAATACAGATCCTGTTTTTCTGAGTAATTTTTTTTAAAATCAGTTTTTCTGAGTAATTTTTTCTGTTTTTCTGAGTATTTTTTTTTTAAATCAGTTTTTCTGAGTAATTATTTCTGTTTTTCTGAGTAATTTTTTGGGATCAGTTTTTCTGAGTAATTTTTTTCCTGTTTTTCTGAGTAATTTTTTTTGGATCAGTTTTTCTGAGTAATTATTTCTGTTTTTCTGAGTAATTTTTTTTCTCCTGTTTTTCTGAGAAATTTTTTTCCCCCCTGTTTTTCTGAGTAATTTTTTCCCCTTGTTTTTCTGAGTAATTTTTTTCCCTGTTTTTTTGAGTAATTTTTTCTCTACTTCGAAATCTCGCGATAACACCTCACTTGCAAGTGACTCCTGCAGCTCCTGCTCCTGCTATGACCCGTCTTCAGCTCTCTACTCCACCGGGGTCAATTAAGGTGAGGCAAGTTACACACAGGGTATGATACACATGATTTCAGTTTAGTTAGCCGCTAACAGTTTTGTTTCCATCATGCCGGACAGTTTCTTTTGTCAAAAGTGAATCGCCTTTCTTCCATTTTATTGGCTTGGCACAAATAAAACGAGCCCACATGCCGTCATAATATTAAGCTATATGCTAATCGTAGTACCTGTTTTCAATGACGGAAAAATTCACTTAAGCGGTCATTTTTATCGATCGATCAGCTGTGTTTACACAGAGCGATCAGCTGTGTTTACAGTTTCAGGTGTCATAGTTGGAGTCCGTCTGTCGCACTCTAACCGCTGCTGTTCGGGTGGAGTGGGTGCTGTGTGCTCGCTGTGACTCTGGAGCTGTGTCCCAGCTGCAGCCTGAACTGACACAGCTTTGGACTAGGATGCTGCGTTAGCTAATGTTAGCTTAGCTCGCCGTCATGCCGTGCTCTGACCTGTCTCGTCCTCTTCATGGAGCGTGTTTGATTACATGTAGGACGCTAGAGGGCACCGAGTGCTTTGTTGTGCTCTGTCTTTCAATTCAATGAAACTTTATTGATCGCTCAAATGTTGTGGGAACCATATATATCTATGGTGGGAACTGTGTGCCGTTGTAAAACCTCACCAGAACGAACGGAAAAGAACGGAGTAATGCAGCGTTCGGTAACGGAAACGTTATTAGTTACAGAAAAAAGTAACGGCGTTACTAGGCTAATAACGCGTTACTACCCAACACTGCTCATAGCCTATGAGTCATAGGCTACGATTAGCATATAGCTTAATATTATGACGGCATGTGGGCTCGTTTTATTTGTGCCAAGCCAATAAAATGGAAGAAAGGCGATTCACTTTTGACAAAAGAAACTGTCCGGCATGATGGAAACAAAACTGTTAGCGGCTAACTAAACTGAAATGTGTATCATACCCTGTGTGTAACTTGCCTCACCTTAATTGACCCCGGTGGAGTAGAGAGCTGAAGACGGGTCATAGCAGGAGCAGGAGCTGCAGGAGTCACTTGCAAGTGAGGTGTTATCGCGAGATTTCGAAGTAGAGAAAAAATTACTCAAAAAAACAGGGAAAAAAATTACTCAGAAAAACAAGGGGAAAAAATTACTCAGAAAAACAAGGGGAAAAAATTACTCAGAAAAACAGGGGGAAAAAAAATTACTCAAAAAAACAGGGAAAAAAATTACTCAGAAAAACAAGGGGAAAAAATTACTCAGAAAAACAAGGGGAAGAAATTACTCAGAAAAACAGGGGGAAAAAAAATTACTCAAAAAAACAGGGAAAAAAATTACTCAGAAAAACAAGGGGAAAAAATTACTCAGAAAAACAAGGGGAAAAAATTACTCAGAAAAACAGGGGGAAAAAAATTACTCAGAAAAACAGGAAAAAAAAATTACTCAGAAAAACAGAAATAATTACTCAGAAAAACTGATCCAAAAAAAATTACTCAGAAAAACAGGAAAAAAAATTACTCAGAAAAACTGATTTAAAAAAAAATTACTCAGAAAAACAGAAAAAATTACTCAGAAAAACTGATTTAAAAAAAAATTACTCAGAAAAACAGAAAAAATTACTCAGAAAAACTGATTTTAAAAAAATTACTCAGAAAAACAGAAAAAATTACTCAGAAAAACTGATTTTAAAAAAAATTACTCAGAAAAACAGAAAAAATTACTCAGAAAAACAGGATCTGTATTTTTTTTTATTGAATGAATGCAATAAGCTTCCGTATTTGGGTCACTTTAGGAAAAGTCATAAAATTTCAGTCTAAAAGAATGATGTTTAGGGTATTTTTTCTGCTGTCAAATGTGTCAAATTTGACCCAAACAGTATGTAAGGGTTAAAAATGAAAGATTTGAGGTGATGTCCAATGTGTCCACTATCTTTCTCAAAATCAAAAGTGGATGTGTCTGACTCTGGACTGCTCAGAGTGAAAACGATGATTTGTTATTACTCCACTGTTGTGTGCGGTGGTGTGTGTGTGCAGAACCGTCACTTCAAACTATCACCACAGTGTCTAAGTTACAATCCTGTTATGAAAATATGTGAATTCATGTCAGTGGTTTGTGCTAAATGAACAATATCCTTCTTTCTACTGATTTGTACTAGCTTCCTTTGAATGGTGTTTAACAGTAACCAGCGGATCATGCAGATTCAGAACTGTAAATGTTTTCTGTCTGCTGCCACATTTTTATGACATATGTCTTTTTTGTTGTTGTTGTTTGTTTGTGTTTGTTTTTTGGTGTTGCTCTGTCATTAGCTTAAATGCAATTCAAGTTTCAAGTTTGCCAACATCACACAATCCCCTAATTCTCTGATTATGTTACTGTGGAAATCATAAAACTCCTGCAGAGGTCACTGTAACTGAGGTTTCCTGCTATGAACCTGGGTTTAGCTGAGTATAATGAATAGCTGTTTATTTAAATAATATCTAGCATTTTTGAATCATTTCAAAATGTAGCCTCAGAACTCACTCTATGTTCTCTTGAAGTGAACAGAGTAGGGATGCAACGGTTCTCGGTAAAATACAGAACCGTTCGGTATGGTCTGCACGGTGCAATACGCTTTTGGACCGCGGCGTGGACCAACCAGCATTTTTTACTTTCGGTTTCGCGGCGAGTCTTGAGAATAACCCCGCAGAATCGCCGTTTATGGTCGGAACTACGACGGTATGTGATCGTCTTTGAACCTCTGACTTTAATTCTTGATGAATGAAAACATGAGTCCGCCATGTGCCGGTCAAAGAATTTCACGGTGCGCGCAGAGGCTCATAAATGTAGTGTGAAAACGCTTCGCTTTTCCAAAACTCCTCGTTGTCCCTTTAAAAACTAAAACTAAAGAAGAGAAAAAAATTAAAGGTAAAAATAATCCAACTTAATGAGGGAGATCAGACAGCCTTTTTTTCCCCCATACATTTCTTGTGTTGCACTGTGACGCTAGAGTTGTTGTCTTGTTTTGTTTTTCCCCTCCCCAAAGTTAAAAAATGATCGGACTTTCTAACATTTATTACATTGCCAAGAAAGACAACACTTATCAAAGATGTGCACAAATCCTGGTCTTGATGTTGACATTAATTTAAAATGTAAAAACAAGTCTTTTTAACTGGACTACATTGTGTTGGATTATTATCTGGCATAGTAGCTATACAGCAACGCTACACCAAACACATATTGGGGTGTTGTGTTTTGATGTAAGAGTTTCTTTTTTCTTTTCTTTTTGCATATTACTGCTTATTTTCATGATACATATTTGATGTTTCTTGTGTGCTGTGCTTTGCTATTCTCTCTCTGTAGCTTAGCTGCACTTTAAGGTGAACCAGGTGAACCTGTGCTGTTCAGGTTAAAGTAATCAACATCCTGTGCTGAGTCCTGCTGCACCTGTGGTCTGAACAGCTGCTGTTTCTTGTGGAGATCATCAAAACTCAAAACTCCAGCAGAGGTCACTGTAACCATGGTTTAACTTCAAACCTGGTTCAATCAAGTTTTAAGGAAGTAAAATGTAATGTTTTTTTAGATGAAGTATTATATGTCTTTCCTTTTTAACTTTACATCGTTAATGACCTGGTTTTACTTTGCCTCATCAAATTAAGTTACTGTTGTTGTTATTATTCATTATTTGACAGACTAAGAGGGAGAGAGAGAGAGAGAGAAGTGGTAAATAACTTGAGCATTAAAGCAGAAGTAAGTGGTCCGGTCGTTTTCGCTAATGCTGCGTTCCAGGCAGGCTTTTGAAATCGTAAATTACAGCTTCAAGTCACAACTTACGACTTTGTAGCGTTCCAGGCAACCCACTCGTGTTTTTCCGACCTGTTTTATCGGTGAAAGTCACTATAACGGCCACTCGTAACTTCCGACCGGTGAACTCGTACCAGATCGAACTGGTACCACTTCACGGTCGGAAAAATACGAGTTTCCTTGAACGCACCATAACAGTCCTCGTCCCTACGTCGCCACATTCACGGCGTTCCTTGGCTGCACAAACAGCCCTGCATGCCGTTCTCTCTCCTCATTGGATAAAAACTGTAGGATACGATAAATGTTTTCTCTTCGGCTCAGAGCAGAGCAGAGGGACTGACAGACCCGTGTTTCAGTCCAAACACTCTATGTAAGTGATTGCTGTCGGAAGATATAACTATTTAAGACTTATATTAACACAAATATATCACTTACTTCTGCTTTAATGTGTAGTCAGTGTGTATTGGAGATCAATTTACATCAAAATTGACATGAAGGAATAGATAAAGTCAGAGGCCAGACAGATCTAACATAAACTGTAAAGCTTAATCCCTTATACTACTTTTTAAACTTGAAAAAAGTTTATACCCACAAACATTTCACCAATGTACACATTTGCTGTTTTTATTAGTCATTTATTTCTTTTTATTTCATACATTAAAGGGACAACGAGGAGTTTCTATTCGGTTATAAAAAAGTCTCACGTTAATGTGGATGAATCTCCGCTACCCACACTTGTTAATGGGCCCATTTTCGATAAATATATCGTTCTGTCTCTATCGTTATTTTGTTATTATTAGTGGTGGCGGAAACGCTGGTCGAGCCGACCAGCGTTTCCTTCGTTGCGAATCATGAGAATAACGCAACCGCATCGCCGTTTATGGTCGGAACTACGGTGGTATGTGAACCTCTTTGAACCTCTGACTTTAATTATTGATGAATGAAAACATGAGTCCGTCTTGCGCCCGGTCAAAGAAATGTACGGTGCGCGCGGAGGCTCATAAATGTAGTGTGAAAACGCTTCGCTTTTCCAAAACTCCTCGTTGTCCCTTTAATGTTTACATTCTTGTGTTTGTGGAAAACATCCAGTGTACCCCCATTGAATTGGGAAGAAATGAAGTGTTGTTTTATGGAGATTTTTGAGGGACCTTCTTGAGTGCACTGTGGATTCTTGAAAAAAAAAGATTGTGTTTCCTTCCTTGGTGAAGTGCACTCCATCTGCATCTGGCAGAAATATACTGAACAGGAGGTGTTGATGAATAACTTTACCACCAAAGTTGCGAACAGCCCTACTCATCTGAGTGTTAATCTTCCTGTCTTTGTTGTTCTCCACAGGTTGTCCGTATCTCCACACTTGACAGTCATTGATGCACGAATACGCAATTCTCATTGATTGAAGGTGTGAATGTTGCTGCATCAATTCACTCTGCATTTGAGCTGCAAGTGCCTTGACAGATATTAGTCACAGATCATTGTCCCCAGCATGGACGACCAAAATGTTAAGACGACTTGCCACAGAAATGTGGAAGGACGCCACTCCAGTGCATGCCTCACGTATGCCTCCTCTGTGGTATCAAGTCCCAAATTTTCTCCAGAAATCTCACTTGCAGCCTTCTTCGCACGGCAAATAGAAAATGTCCCAATGATCCAAATGTTAGATATGTCTGTGTCCTTTCTGATGCCTTCTCTTCCCTCCTCTAAAAGAACCCGGAGGAGCTTGGTATCCCTGTGCCTTGCTCCTCTATCTGTAGCTGATGATGACATCCTCATCCCCATTCTTGCTGGAGAGCGGCTGTTTCCACTGCATCTCACAACCCCTAACCACAGAAACTGGAGGATCTGTTCAGTTTGTCATAATCAGTCATCATATCAAAAATGAGCAGAAAATATAAACAACAGATTTACTAAGTATGTGGAGGAAATACTTTCATCTGCTTCTGTTTATCACAGTCTGTCCCCTCATGTATATACAATAATATAAGAAGGAGTTAATGTTTCAAGTTAAATGTGATGCGATATAAACACAGCAGGAGGACATCAGTGTGCACACCTCTCGTAACAAAGAATTAGAGAATTTAAACATGAAACTTTGAGGAATAAGACCAGAGGGTCAATTATAACACACACAATGAGTATGGAAGGAGTTTGACCTACAGTAACATCTAAAATCCTCCACTCACAACAGTGAAAGGAAGTAAATCAGACACATTTTCACACAACACTTCAAAGTGACTGTCATCATACAACCAGACTCATTGGTCTCTTAACGGCAACACCTCTGACTTTCTGATCTATAGTAAATGTCATACAGCATAACTGAGCTTCACACCTTCACACAGAAACAGTCCACCTTCCATCATGTCCACAGCGGAGGCTGCTTCATACTCGAGGGGGAAGGTGTTGCTCTCCTTCTAGAGGAGTGGCCAGAATGAGACGGTGTTCTCAGGGTGTAACACTGTGAGTTAAGTAAAACTGTACTGATAGAGCACCTTTGAAGGTTACAAGTTGTTGTATAGTAAACCATCACTGTCATCACATTGGCAGAGAGGTCCTACTGTCTGTCTTAACGTAATATTTAGTTTGTTATTTATATATATTATCTTTAACATTTTCAGCACTGAGTCATCCTAAAGGGAAGGAAGCCCCAACCACAGGATGGCATGTGCTTTCTTCTTTTTTTACACAGTACAAATTGTTGTACAAACTGTTTCCTGCTGACAAGTTTTGTAGCACTTTAAGTCACAAAAACCTGGCTGTTGCAAAGGTTGAAGATTAGTCATTTGACCATTTTGTGTCTATATTAAACAATAAATGTGACTTTTCAAATGATTTCATATTTGAGATTAGAAATACAAATGAAAATGGCAAATACGCGATTCTGTAGCTGTTTCATGACGGAGCTCAGCCTCCAGCGCTCCACACAACAGAGTAATGATCCAAACAAGAGAGCAGTTTAAAATGATAATAATACCAAAATGATACAGTTCACATGCTCATTTCAAATGTCTTATGTTCACCTTCACCTTCTTTTTTGAAGGTGTGAAAATTGTTTGTCACTTATTCCTCCCCACACAACCCACTTGAAGATCCATGTGACATTTTCAGTTGCATCACATTCAGTTCAGTTAGAAACACCATTCAAGTGACAGCCTCACACATACGATGAGGAACCTTACCCTGGTGGCAGTTTTACTTCTCTGTGGCCTCTGTGAGTATTTGCAAGTATTGGAAAACACCTGCCGATAACTAATAATAGTTTACATGGTTCTCGTTATTGTTTAGGTTCCTACATCTTGATTAGTTGTGTGTTTCTTTCAGGCAGGATCTCTGTCTCAGTTTCTGAGTTTCACACTGTGGACTGTGGAGGTTCAGCCTGGTGGAGAAGTCACGATGCTGTGCTCCAACTTCAGCAGTTCTCCTATTCAGATTTACTGGTTCAGAGTGGTCAAGCTTTCACGTCCACTCTGTATTTCATATATATTCCAAGCTGGTACTGCTGAACGATACTGTGATGGATTTAAAAATGGAAGATTTGAGATGACGTCCAATTTGTCCACTATCTTTCTCAAAATCAAACAAGTGGATGTGTCTGACTCTGGATTATATTTTTGTGGATTTGTCATTAGTAAAGACCCGGTCATTGTCGGTGCAACCTATCTAGAGGTTCAAGGTGAGATCATTGGTAAGTGGCTGGTTCTTTAACATTTCCTGTTGTGCTCTGTGTCGCACTTTGAATCAATCAGATCTGAAGCAACTAGTGATGTAAAACCTACAAACCCTAATTCAACTGTCTTTCTTGTAGAAAGGTTCAGTGGACTTGCAAAGACAATGAATGGGATCCTGGGTGGTCTGACTGTTTTCCTCACTGTTACCACCATTGGTTTGTTTGTCGAAATAAAAAAGCTTAAGAAAGGTAATTCTACTAACTGTCTAACCTGACATTTGCAGCCATTACATGACTAAGATGTCACATCCTCAAACTCCTGTTTTAAACCAACACTTTTACCGTATTTATCAAATAACAAATATGCTGTTTCTGTTCTGTAGTTTGCATTGAGGAACAGAATGCACTGCAGACAGAGGTGATGGTAAAGATTTTCCATTTTTGTATTTCAGCTGTTGCTACAGTAGTCACTTTCTCATTGTTACTGTCTCTTTCTGAGACTGACTGAAAATCATTTTGTTCACAGGTTCAGGACTCGGACCTGAATTATGCGTCAGTGACTTTTCGTCGAAAAACAAAGAGAAACCAGAGGCCTGCTCCAGAGACAGAAATGGAGACAACTGTCATTTACTCTGCCACCAGATGACAATTGAAGCAGCTGCTGCAGCTCAGAGAGGAACTGAAGATTTATTATTAGTCCACTGGTTTGTGGTGATGTTTTCAAAGCCCTCACTTCAAACCTTCTCACCATAGTGACGTAGTCACTACATCTACAGTACCTATCAATATGTCAGTAGAATCCTTTTTTTCCAGAGAGGGAGACAAACCACCTCAACAATCCTCAATCATTTAGAAATATACAAAACTTATGATAACACTTCCACAATATTCCAGTCAGCTGCTTTGGCTGTAGCATTATGTTTCCATTCATTTTAATATTAAGATTTTATTTTATTTTCAGACCTTAGATTGTAAGTGGTGGAGGTATAGGGGGAAGGACAGGTTAAAAAAAATTAGATGGAGTAGAAACGTAAGCAGTTGGAGGTTGTTTCTACAGTGAATGTATCTGGTAAGAGCACTGGATATTTAATGATGCAGAATAACGTTGAATAAACATACTCACAGTCTACACATTGACAGATTTTGACATGTGTAATTCTGCAAACACATAGTGTGCCAGAATTAATTTGTACTTATTTTACTAAAGAGAGGGCTCCATTAAGTGATGCAGCAATCAAAAGGAGAAATTCATCTGCATGGCTAATTTCAACTTTATTGCACCTTTTGATGTTATATTTTGTGTACAGTCCATCTCCCGTCATGTCCACAGTGGAGGCTGCTTCATAGTTGAAGGTGAAAACGTCACCCGGAATGAGACGGTTTGTGTTCTCAGGGTGTCTACACTGTGAGTTAAGTAAAACTTAATTGATAGAGCATTTTTCAAGGTTGCACAGTAAGCCATCACTGTCATCATCACTGTGGCAGTGAGTAATGGGAGAAATCAGAGAGGTCCTACTGTCTGTCTTTACATTTAGTTTGTTGTTATTTCATATTATCTTTAAAGTTGTAGCTCAACATTCACACACATTGTGGGTCATTGGATTCATAACCATGTGTCATCATTATAAAGTGGCTTTAGACTTTCAGCACTGAGTCACCTTGAGCCAGAAGCCTTAACCACAAGGCTAGATGTTCTTTCTTCTCATCTTTTTTACAGTGTGTTACTTTCACAGCAATAGCCACAGTATAAATTGTTGCACAAAATGTTTGCATCTTGATCAGTTGTGTGTTTCTTTCAGGCAGGATCTCTGTCTCGGTTTCTGAGTTTCACACTGTGGAGGTTCAGCCTGGTGGAGAAGTCACTATGTTGTGCTCCAACTGCAGCAGTTCTCCTACTCAGATTTACTGGTTCAGAGTGGTCAAGCTTTCACGTCCACTCTGTATTTCTCATATATTCCAAGCTCCTACTGCTGAATCATATTGCGATGGATTTAAAAATGGAAGATTTGAGGTGACGTCCAATGTATGTGTCCACTATCTTTCTCAAAATCAAACAAGTGGATGAGTCTGACTCTGGACTGAGTGAAACTGATGATTTGTTATTACTTCACAGTTGTGTGATGGTGTGTGTGAGCATAGCCCTCACTTCAAACTATCACCACAGTGTCTAAGTTATGATCCTGTTATGAAAATATATGTGAATTCATGTCAGGGGTTCGTGCTAAATGAACAATATTGTTGGCTTCTTTTGAATGGTGTTTTCTAGTAACCAGCGGATCATGCAGCTTTATTCGTCAGCCAGAACTGTAAATGTTTTCTGTCTGCTGCCACATTTTTTATGACATAATGTCTTTTTTGTTGTAGTTTCTTTGTTTGTTTTTTGGTGTTGCTCTGTCATTAGTTTAAATGCAATTCAAGTTTTTTTTTGTCAACATAAAATTCACACAATCACCTCATATTCTGATTATGTTACAGTGGAAATCATAAAACTCCTGCAGAGGTCACTGTAACTGAGGTTTCCTGCTATGAAGCTGGGTTCAGCTGAGTATAATGAATAGCTCTGTTTATTTAAATAATGTCTAGCATTTTGAATCATTTTACATTTTCCAAAAATGTAGCCTCAGACCTCACTGTACTGTCACCTTGAGGTGAACACCATTATCGAGAGTAAAACAAATAGCTTAACTAAACAACCAAAAACTTCCGCTTTATCATAAAGCTAAAATACTGGATATGGAGTGATAACACCAGTAATTAATAATTTTTATTTCAATGCAAGAACATTTATTTCAATTTATTCAGTATTTTCTGTCGTATACTTGGATTGTATCTTTTACTATGTCATGTAAATTGTGCTTGAGTGCATTATAAAGCACCTAAATAAAAAGTAATACTGTTGTATTGTCATACCTAATCTGGTTGTCATAGACACAATTATACAGATGGAGATGGATAGATCACAATTTAATAGTTTCTACTGGGTTTTATTATAGCACCATATCTGACATCATTCAAGGAATATATATAAAAAGAAAACATTCAAAAAAATGTATTAATTAAAAACTAAAGCAAAGGAAAAATTAAAGATAAAAAATAATCAAATTTAATGAGGTAGATCAGTAGACAGTCCCCCCCCCCCCCACACACACATATTTCTTGTGTTGCACTCTGAAGCTAGACTTGTTCTGTTCAGTTTATTTTTTTTTCCCTCACCAAAGTTAGAAAATTATCAGACTTGTTATTATTGCATTGTCAAGAAAGACAACACTGATCAAAGAGGTGCACAAATCCTGGTCTTGATGTTGACATTAATTTAAAATCTAAAAACAAGTAGGCTAGTCTTTTTAACTGGACTACATTGTGTTGGACACACTGTGTTATGCAACATTTCACCAAACACATATTGGGTTGTGTTTTCATGTAAGCGTTTATTTTCTTTTTCTTTCTTTCTTTTTTTGCATATTACTTCTTATCTTCATGATACATATTTGATGTTTCTTGTGTGCTGTGCTTTGCTATTCTCTCTCTAGCTTAGCTGCACATGAAGGTGAACCAGGTTTGAACCTGTGCTGTTCAGGTCAAAGTCATCTACATCTGCTGAGTCCTGCTGCACCTGTGGTTTAGACTGAACAGCTGCTGCTTCTTGTGGAGATCATCAAAACTCAAAACTC
Organism: Trachurus trachurus; assembly: GCF_905171665.1. Classification (NCBI taxonomy): domain Eukaryota; kingdom Metazoa; phylum Chordata; class Actinopteri; order Carangiformes; family Carangidae; genus Trachurus; species Trachurus trachurus. The sequence goes on from NC_139901.1 coordinate 10,956,211, forward strand.
CAGCAGAGGTCACTGTAACCAAGGTTTAACTTCAAACCTGGTTCAATCAAGTTTTAAGGAAGTAAAATGTTTTTTGGGGTTTTTTATAAGTATATTATATGTCTTTCCTTTTTTTAAATACTTTATTTACAGTTTTTAACTTATGACACATACCACAGTAGAGGAACAGTCAAACATAAAAGAAAACAGAGGAAAAGCAGAGGAAAGAGGGGGGGAAAAGGAAAAGAAAAGGGGCTGCCAGACAGTTGTAATTTTACATTTTACATAAGTAGACTTACAGAAAAAAAAACATAGTTGCAGTTGTTAAAGTAAAGCAAGTACCATGTGAAGTTTGAGTCAGGTATCACACCTGACACTGGGACAGGAAGGGTCCCCAAATTCTCTCGAATCTGTTCTGTTCATTGGGTTTGTGCAGGCGCAGTCTTTCCATTTGAATAACCGATAACATCTTGCTGAGCCAGTGAGCAAAGGTGAGAGGAGTGGTAGACTTCAAAGTTAAGAGAATAAGTTTCTTGGCCACCACCATCCCTAGGTGTAGAGCGACCTGAGTGTCATGCAGAAGATCAGAAGTCTCAGCCGAGCATCCAAGGATGGCCAGGTCATGTCTTTCCTTTTTAACTTTACATCATTTCTGACCTGGTTTTACTTTACCTCATCAAATTAAGTCACTGTTATTGATATTATTAATTATTAGACAGACTAAAAAAGAGAGAGAGAGAGAAGTGGTAAATAACTTGAGCAGTAATGTGTACTAGTGTGTATTGGAGATCAATTTACAATTTTTTTTTTATCAAAATTGACATGAAGGAATAGATTAAGTCAGAGCTCAGACAGATCTAACATGAACTGTAAAGCTTAATACCTTCTGCTACTTTTTAAACTTGAAAAAGTTTATACCCACATATATTTCACCAATGTACACATTTTCTGTTTTTATTAGTCATTTAATTCAATTTTACATTCATGTTTACATTCTTGTGTTGTGGAAAACATCCAGTGTACCCCCACTGAAATGGGAAGAAACGAAGTGTGGTTTTATGGAGATTTTTGAGGGACCTTCTTGAGTGCACTGTGGATTCTTGAAAAAAAAAGATTGTGTTTCCTTCCTTGGTGAAGTGCACTCCATCTGCATCTGGCAGAAATATACTGAACAGGAGGTGTTGATGAATAACTTTACCGCCAAAGTTGCGAACAGCCCTACTCATCTGAGTGTTAATCTTCCTGTCTTTGTTGTTCTCCACAGGTTGTCCGTATCTCCACACTTGACAGTCATTGATGCATGAATACGCAATTCTCATTGATTGAAGGTGTGAATGTTGCTGCAGCAATTCACTCTGCATTTGAGCTGCAAGTGCCTTGACAGATATTAGTCACAGATCATTGTCCCCAGCATGGACGACCAAAATGTTAAGACGACTTGCCACAGAAATGTGGAAGGACGCCACTCCAGTGCATGCCTCACGTATGCCTCCTCTGTGGTATCAAGTCCCAAATTTTCTCCAGAAATCTCACTTGCAGCCTTCTTCGCACGGCAAATAGAAAATGTCCCAATGATCCAATGTTAGATATGTCTGTGTCCTTTCTGATGCCTTCTCTTCCCTCCTCTAAAAGAACCTGGAGGAGCTTGGTATCCCTGTGTCTTGCTCCTCTATCTGTAGCTGATGATGACATCCTCATCCCCATTCTTGCTGGAGAGCGGCTGTTTCCACTGCATCTCACAACCCCTAACCACAGAAACTGGAGGATCTGTTCAGTTTGTCATAATCAGTCATCATATCAAAAATGAGCAGAAAATTTAAACAACAGATTTACTAAGTATGTGGAGGAAATACTTTCATCTGCTTCTGTTTATCACAGTCTGTCCCCTCATGTATATACAATAATATAAGAAGCAGTTAATGTTTCAAGTTAAATGTGATGCGATATAAACACAGCAGGAGGACATCAGTGTGCACACCTCTCATAACAAAGAATTAGAGAATTTATACATGAAACTTTGAGGAATAAGACCAGAGGGTCAATTATAACACACACAATGAGTATGGAAGGAGTTTGACCTACAGTAACATCTAAAATCCTCCACTCACAACAGTGAAAGGAAGTAAATCAGACGCATTTTCACACAGCACTTCAAAGTGACTGTCATCATACAACCAGACTCATTGGTCTCTTAACGGCAGCAACACCTCTGACTTTCTTATCTATAGTAAATGTCATACAGCATAACTGAGCTTCACACCTTCACACAGAAACAGTCCACCTTCCATCATGTCCACAGCGGAGGCTGCTTCATACTCGAGGGGGAAGGTGTTGCTCTCCTTCTAGAGGAGTGGCCAGAATGAGACGGTGTTCTCAGGGTGTAACGCTGTGAGTTAAGTAAAACTGTACTGATAGAGCACCTTTGAAGGTTACAAGTTGTTGTATAGTAAACCATCACTGTCATCACATTGGCAGAGAGGTCCTACTGTCTGTCTTAACGTAATATTTAGTTTGATATTATCTTTAACATTTTCAGCACTGAGTCATCCTAAAGGGAAGGAAGCCCCAACCACAGGATTGCATGTGCTTTCTTCTTTTTTTACACAGTACAAATTGTTGTACAAACTGTTTCCTGCTGACAAGTTTTATAGCACTTTAAGTCACAAAAACATATATTAAACAATAAATGTGACTTTTCAAATGATTTCATATTTGAGATTAGAAATACAAATGAAAATGGCAAATACACGATTCTGTAGCTGTTTCATGACAGAACTCAGCCTCCAGCGCTCCACACAACAGAGTAATGATCCAAACAAGAGAGCAGTTTAAAATGATAATAATACCAAAATGATACAGTTCACATGCTCATTTCAAATGTCTTATGTTCACCTTCACCTTCTTTTTTGAAGGTGTGAAAATTGTTTGTCACTTATTCCTCCCCACACAACCCACTTGAAGATCCATGTGACATTTTCAGTTGCATCACATTCAGTTCAGTTAGAAACACCATTCAAGTGACAGCCTCACACATACGATGAGGAACCTTACCCTGGTGGCAGTTTTACTTCTCTGTGGCCTCTGTGAGTATTTGCAAGTATTGGAAAACACCTGCCGATAACTAATAATAGTTTACATGGTTCTCGTTATTGTTTAGGTTCCTACATCTTGATTAGTTGTGTGTTTCTTTCAGGCAGGATCTCTGTCTCAGTTTCTGAGTTTCACACTGTGGAGGTTCAGCCTGGTGGAGAAGTCACGATGCTGTGCTCCAACTACAGCAGTTCTCCTACTCAGATTTACTGGTTCAGAGTGGTCAAGCTTTCACGTCCACTCTGTATTTCTCATATATTCCAAGCTGGTACTGCTGAACGATACTGTGATGGATTTAAAAATGGAAGATTTGAGATGACGTCCGATTTGTCCACTATCTTTCTCAAAATCAAACAAGTGGATGTGTCTGACTCTGGATTATATTTTTGTGGATTTGTCATTAGTAAAGACCCGGTCATTGTCGGTGCAACATATCTAGAGGTTCAAGGTGAGATCATTGGTCAGTGGCTGGTTCTTTAACATTTCATTTTAGTGCAAACACCAGTTTCAGATTTTCAACACTTCATCAAAAAATCTAATTCATCCTGTCTCATATTAACATTTCTGTTGTGCTCTGTGTCTCACTTTGAATCAATCAGATCTGAAGCAACTATGTAAAACCTACAAACCCTAATTCAACTGTCTTTCTTGTAGAAAGGTTCAGTGGACTTGCAAAGACAATGAACGGGATCCTGGGTGGTCTGACTGTTTTCCTCACTGTTGCCACCTTTGGTTTGGTTGTCAAAATAAAAAAGCTTAAGAAAGGTAATTCTACTAACTGTCTAACCTGACATTTGCAGCCATTACATGACGATGATCCTCAAACTCCTGTTTTAAACCAACACTTTTACAGTATTTATCAAATAACAGACATGCTGTTTCTGTTCTGTACAGTAGTTTGCATTGAGGAACATAATGCACTGCAGACAGAGGTGATGGTAAAGATTTTCCATTTTTGTATTTCAGCTGTTGCTACAGTAGTCACTTTCTCATTGTTACTGTCTTTTTCTGAGACTGACTGAAAATCCTTTTGTCCACAGGTTCAGGACTCAGACCTGAATTATGCGTCAGTGACTTTTCATCCAAAAACAAAGAGAAACCAGAGGCCTGCTCCAGAGACAGAAATGGAACCAAATGTCATTTACTCTGCCACCAGATGACAATTGAAGCAGCTGCTGCAGCTCAGAGAGGAACTGGAGATTTATTATTAGTCCACTGGTTTGTGGTGGTGTTTTCAGAGCCCTCACTTCAAACCTTCTCACCATAGTGACATAGTCACTACATCTACCTATCAATATGTCAGTAGCCTAGAATCATCAAGGTAAAGAAGAAGTAAAAACTTGAGCAGTGGTTGTTTCTACAGTGAATGTATTTAGCTACTAAGGCAGTGATAGGGACAGAGATTGAATGTATAATAACACTGAATAAACATATTCAGTGTTTACACAATGACAGATTTTGACATGTGCAATTCTGCAAACACATAGAGTGTCAAAATTAATTTGTACTGATGTTACTAATGAGAGGGCTCCACTAACTGATGCAGCAATCAAAAGGAGAAATTCATCTGCATGGCTAATTTGATGATTTTTTGTTTGTTTCGGTTTTTTTTAAAGAGATCACGTCACAGCTAGCAGCTGTTTCTCAGATTAGAGAAGGGAGCAACAACCACTTACGCATTTAGCTGCTGCATTTGATAGCTGCTGCTGAATCAGTAACATTACTGGACATAAACCCAAAACAATCTATGAAATACACCAAGGGCCTCATCTTAACCATAACCACCTCTGTGTATGTGTGTACTGTATGGCTTTATCTGAATAAAAAGTGTCTTTGAGTAAAAAGTCCAGTTTTTTGTTTGAAGGCAGTGCGGCTACTGCTTTTTTCAGGTCATATTGTTGTTACCATGACAACAAAGGTCCTCCAAACCTCTGGAAGTACTTATTTCAACCCAGACCACAATGTTTTCCCAAACCTCACCTGGTAGTTTTTGTACCTGAACCTAACCTGCTTATTATTGTAACCGTGACGATGCCACCCACCATGGGGACATTATTTCATGATCTAAGTTCACATTGGAGGACTTGTTATAAAAAAGAATGGGAAACACAGAATTATACAAAATAACTTTACCACATTAGAAATACAATAGGCTACCATAATGAACCTTAACTCTGATAAAACCCAAGTGTAATGTAGATAGCTTGTTGATATTAAATAAGTAATCTAAAAATGGGGTTTAAATGGACTACAGTTATAGTTAGCTTCACTCATATGAACGACAAACTAAATTTCACCATGTCCCCTAACTAACATCCTACACTGACTTGTTTACATAGTGGATCCTCTTTATTTGTGTGTCTGTGTAAGTGCGTGCCACATTGTAAACCTATGAATTTTCGAGCATGTGTGTGTGCCATGTGTGTGTATATATAAGCTCCACATGTGATAACATTCTCCCATTTCTCATGGTGGAAATATTTATGCTAAGTCCTCATTTGAGCGTGCAGTTCAAACAGACAGGGTCCAGTGTTCTTTCCCCTTTTTCCAGACGCAGTCAGCGTCCGGGGGGCCTTCCCACACAAAGACCAACCATTGTGAGCGTGACCCGACCCTCCGCTCTCCCCTGCCCCAATATACGTGTTTATATCAAAACCTGATATCCATTTTCCATCACTCCTCTAGCTTGGAGGTATTTATTTTTAGCAAGCAAGGAACACTTTCAAGGGAGCTGTGATATGTAAATAGTTGTGATCCATCACAGGTGTCTCACTCACTGCCCAGGGAAAGGACGCACGCTCTGATGATGTTTAAAGAGAAGAAGATGAAAAGGAATCGGCCACTCTGGCAGCGTTTATGTGCACTCAGTATATATATGGACACTAATTTCCACGACAACAATTTGAAGCACTGTAGATCGGGATTGTTACAGTAACTTGAGCTCTCTCATGTAAATACTTCTAGTTATTCAACACCAGACTGATTGTGTTAATATTAATTTGATCATTGTGTGACCGGGTGCCCAGTTTCTTCTTATAAAGTTAGAGAATATATTTCTCATAATATACTCAGACTTTCAAACCAGAATCATTCAATCTGTGCTGAATACTGTGATTTAAAATAAATCAAGCAAAGATATGAACCCCTCCCCCGGGTCTATGATGGAAAAGTCACTTCTATCTTCTGGTTCCCACAGCTACCACTTGTGGCACACTGGATAACTGGATTTCTATCAGACAACTCAACGATCAAAGTTAGCAATGAAAGAAGTCAAACATTCGGTGGCAGCAGAGAGAGATTTTTTTTGTCTTGATGAGAAAAAGAACTTAAAGCTAAAAGTGATCATGCCACAGTCATTTTTGGCCTGTGGCAGAGATGAAACTGTCAGTAGTTTCACACTAAATTTAAACTTAATTTGATTAAACACTGACACGTTAGACACTGTAAATTTTCAGCCAGCCAGTCTCCCAGACACATACATGGCAAGCATCATGAGATTGTTTTGCAGCAGTCAAAAGTAAAAGCAGGTGTTTTCTAATGCAGGTGAACTTGTGTCTTGGCTGAAGAAGCTGCACAAGAGTCTAAAACACCTATTTCTGACATAGGGCTGTGAATACTATGAATACAGGGGCAAATATTGTTGCGTTGTGTGTACAGTTGTGTATGCGCAAGAGAAATGGTATCATCTGTGGTTAGACAATGGAGGTTTCTCTTCTTGTTGCGGACCTGAGCCAGCAGTGAGTTGACTCAGTGGAGAGATTCTGACATTTTCCAGTTCTGTGTCATGTACAAAAACCACCTTGAGTTTTCCAGCGGCCTCATCAGCGGGAAGCATCACGTCTCTGAAAGGCATCACGGCAACAATGGTCTCTTCTCTTGTGGGGGTGTGGCTGTAGGCCATGCTGGAGGGATCACCCCACAAGTTTGGAAAGCAACAGTCCACATTGGACCTGGACCGAGGCTTGTTCTGGAGACGGAGCTCAGTGGATGAAAGTAACAAAATGTCCCACAGGCCTCGCTCTGATTCACACGACTCATTCTTTCCTTAATGCTGTGATTAGACCTCGGTGCGGCGGTGCTGACTGAATGCCAGCTCTTCCCTCCCTCCAGGTCTATGCTTAGAAACTGCGGCCAAGCCTCTGCCAGTACAATAAAACACACTCCCTCTGTTGTTTCACAAACAAGAAGAACTCTCCATCTCAGCTCTTCAATATTTTTTCCAAATTATGAATATACATAATTTATATAGAACACTAAAAATCATGATATGATCTGTAATATAGTATTGTACGGCCGTATTATTATGTACTGAACACACTCGTCTCTCTTCCTCTTCCGTCACTAATGATGCCAGACCTGGCAACCACAGCTTTTGAAGTTTTGTTTACCCAGTACAAAATAAACAATCAAAAGACATGTTACCTAAGTCCCTGACCACCATTACTGCATCTGCCTGGAATGCAATGTCTTCAGAATATCATCACTTTTCATTTTGTCTGAGGCACAGAGATCCACCATGTGGCTGAAAAATGTAGGTGGATTTGTCCAACTGTCAAACCAGAGACAAAAAAAATATTTTCAGAGCTTCTTTTTCCTTTTCTCTGAACTATATAGAGAGCAACTGATGCTGGTGCTGAGCTCTGCTGAGGGAGACAGGAGAGGATGGGGGGATGGTAAGGACTCGCTTCGGAGGAAATCTGGAACCTATAAACTTGGGCAACTTCTATGACAAGAAGTAAACGTCACAACGGTTGGATTTGGTTGGCTGCGCGGCACACCTTTGTCTCCGCCTCGTCCCTTCGATCGAACCAATCCCTTACGATTCATTCTTCCTGTTGTCTTAAGCTCAGCTGTCCAAAAAAAGGCTTGCGGACCAATCGGAGAGACAGATGGGTGGGTAGCTGAGAGTTTCACGGTCTCCTCCCTTTAAAAAGTCAGATTCAGGTTGCTGCTGTCTCACATGCAGCCACAGGAGTGAGGCATGAGAACAGTCCAGTTTGCCGATGTAGTGTACACTGACAGAGACTGGGAGGAGATCTTTAGACGAGGTTCCATGTGAGTGGATGAAGGAGCTTTGTGGTAAACCAAAGCTGAGTGTTGATGGCTTAGCGTGTTTGGATGGGACACATTTTAAAAAAAGAGAGACTGTTGGAGAAGAAGGACACAGCAGAGGGCCAGAGAAACACAACGTAACAGAGGGAGTTCCTGAAGACGACCTGAACACAGTGTGAAAGAGGAAGAGGGGGAGTGGAGAGAGACACACTGAAGATATTCAGAGCAGCACTGAAGGATAGAGAATCACATAAAGAAGAGAGAAAACTCAAGAAAAAACGTGGCCAAGCATGAGAGAGGAGGAGCAGTCTAATGATGACCACCCTGAGGGAGGGGTGGTTTCCAGCAAGGAGAACATGGGGAGACCACCTTCGAACGCATGTCCTGTTGTTGTAGCGACGCCGGGGGTCAACGGGCGTAAACGGCAGACGGGCCCACGCACAGAGGATCACGTTACCGCTGTGACCCCCACCACATCAGCAAACTACAGCAAGGTCAAGCCAGGGGACGACGTCCAGATCTACACCCCGACCGGACCCAAAAGGCTCAAGAGGAGTCCTCAGCATCGGCCACCTTCCTCAGGCCCGTCCCTTTCTCCTGTCCCCGGCCCCAGTCCTGGAGGTCTCTCAGCCCTCGAGGACCCACATGCCCAGCGGGTGATCGCCAACATCCGGGAGCGGCAGCGGACACAATCCCTGAACGACGCCTTTGCCTCACTGCGTAAGATAATTCCTACGCTCCCCTCTGACAAACTGAGCAAGATACAGACCCTCAAGTTGGCATCACGTTACATTGACTTCCTGTACCAGGTACTGCAGAGTGACGAGATGGACTCTAAGCTGGCTGGATGCAACTACCTGGCCCATGAAAGACTGAGCTATGCCTTCTCCGTGTGGAGAATGGAGGGGGCCTGGTCGACCATGTCCGCCGGTCACTAACCACTGCCTGGAAGCAGGACTCGTCTTTTGACTGCTGCCCGATAACGTGTGACGAATTTCTCAAGACGGAAATATTCTTACTTGACACAGACAGCTCACCAGTGGCCGACCAGTAGACTGACACACCTCAGCATGGATTATCCAGCTGCCTCAATGGAAAGACTATCTGACCCTTGATAGTTTTATGTGAGCATTTAAGCCACCGCACCTTTATGAAAGATGTAGTACCTGACATTGTTGTCGATCTACATATCAGATGTAAATATGGATTGTGCGTGATTCTGTTGTTTTTCTTGCCACAAGCAACTCTTACTGCTCACATGTGCCAGTGACAGGTCTGGAGAAATGAAGTTTTTTTTTTCTTTTTTCCCCCCCCGACATTTGTACTCTGTTTACATAGATCACAGTGGAGGGCAGGACAGGAGAGAGACAAAAACAACCAGACTTCATTCAACAATTAGTCAAGTCAACAACCTGACGATGGTACGGGATGCAGTGCCATAATTGTTGCCTCCACATGACAGCACAACTCTTTGACCCCTCGGCTTTCTTGGGAAGGTTGACCTCTGGTTCGATCATCATCATCATCATCATCATCATCATCATCATCGTCACCCTTGATTTATCTGCCATCATTGTCATCATCATCGTTACCATTGTCATCATCATAGGTATGCATTCTTTCACCTGCATGTGATGCTCATTTTAAATTTTTGTTTAAGTTAATTTCTGCCCCAGGTGGACAAGTGTAAGCAAGTTGTATATAACACATACAGAGCAACAACCAGAGAACACAGAGGAGGGATTAGACAAAAGGTCAGAGCTGGGAAGACAAGATTTGATGTTTGAACGAAGACAGGCTGGGACCTTTGACTTTTCCGTACCCTTTCAACTCCTACTTTTCCGACACTCTGACATATTATGAATCCCTGACCACCTCTGAACCCAAACGACAGTGGAAAAAGTAGCCGCGGGCAGCCGTCATCCTGACTTAAGTTTCTCCTCTTCATACCCAAACCAAGCCCCTTTGTTTCTTCCAGCGCCAAAAACAACTCTCCTCTTGAAATTCTTTCCTCTCATTTTGGCCCAAATTTGCTTGCGTTGCATGAAACCGTGATACAGCTACAGCGAGCTGACGAGGAGGCGTAATGAAAACAAACGGTCTCTAGAAGCCATGAATCATTTGTGTCACCATCAAAGGGGGGAGGCTGATGTGCCTCCCCGCTGGGCTCCCATAAACCACTGGGAGTGATGGAGGAGGTGAGAGCTGATTTATACGCACGCAAATGAGCCATCATGCATAGGTGTAGTCGTGCGCGCGCACCCAGGCACTAAAACACACTCACACACACATCCCCCCACATCTTGAGTTTTAAAAAAGAACCCGGGTGCCCTTCACATCCATAATTACCAAATTATACACAAGCACCAAAGCAACAAAAGCCAGTTTTTGCATTATTGCGCCTCAGATGTCGGTCTCACATGAAAGAGACCAAATGCCAAGCAAACAGCACCTGCAAGGTTTAGCTTTCATTTCGTATAAACACCCAAACTACAAGGAAATGGGGTCTGACATGGTGTTTGTATTCAACACATATCCATGACAAACCACTTCTTCCTTCATTGCCAATATGCATGAAGCCCAGCAACCTATCATTAGAATGTCCCGGGGAGGTGGCTAATGTTTCCAGCTCCTATGAAGTCTTTGACTGAGCCCCACAGTCAGCACAGTGTGGTCTCAGAGGACTAACCTTCACTGACATGTTACAAGACACTTGACATTTAAAAAGAATTCACTTCTTGGAGAGAGGGGAAAAAAGCAGCCCCTGTGCATTTTGTTTATGAAATGAACATTAATTCTAGACATGATGGCATCTGCAATTTTTACTCCAGAACTCTTTGTGCAGTGATTGATGATTTGCACATTTGGAAACAATGAGCCAGAGTGCTTTTGCTAACTTTGGCACATTCCTCATTTTAATGCCGATGTATGTTTGAAGCCATTTTCTGACTTGACAAGTTGATGCAGGAATCTTAAAGCTAAAAGTGGTAACGTTTAGGGGGTAAGGGTTAGGGTTACAGCATTCTGGAAATATAAAGAAATATGTTCATGTACAGCAGTAATCTGGAAATCCTTCTGTCCATTGTTCAATGATACATATAGTAAAATCACAAACTCCTAAATGAGTGTCAGTAACATGTCTCAATTTTTTATCTTTCCAGCTGCTGAATGCAGTGACTGTGATCTTCCCTCTACATCTCCATGCTCCCTGCTGCCATTTCTTCCTTCCAAATCACATGGACTTTGTTGCAGACAGAAACCTTTAGGTACCTCACTTTTGGATAGAAAAGAAAAAAAGACTTTAAAAATAATAAAATGCATCTTGTTTGGGATGCAGACTGACATTTCTCTGGACCAGCTACACCTACAAAAAATCTCATTTATTGAGAAGAAACTGGCAACCCAGGTCAAGTTGGAGCAGTGTTTCTGTTCAGTTTTTTTTTTTTTTTTTCTCTTCGTTTCATACTCTTTTCCCCTGGAGATTATTCTAAGGAAACTTATATAATAGCTGTCACTGGAAAAATACTACAGTTAACGCTAGACTCCAATCTCAGATAATAGTGTGTTCATCTCTACTACATGTGTTTACAACCAGCGTGAGACTCTTTTTTTTTGTTTTGAGAGCATTTACTTGAAGTATACAGTGTGGTGCTTATGACAAACAACACTGATACAGTTTGACTGATTATAAACATTACAAGCAGAAACATCCCTGCAGGATTAGATTTCGTGATACACACCGCACATGTATCATTATTTGTCTGAAAAATAAAAGTTTCTTCAAAAGGTTTCCTGTTGTTTGGCTAAAACTGGATGATGATGAACAGCACAAAGATTTACACTGGCACCACACCCTCTTAGTCTCCTGTCTCTCTTGTTAAACTGTCTCTCTCTTGTTTTCCCTTCCTTCCTCCATCCCCCGCTCTCTGTCCTTTTTTTTTTTTTAATGAGGTATGTGTGCCTCTGCCTGGTCACTGAGGAACAGTTAATGCCTCCAAAAAGAACACGGTTAATATGCAATTAAGGGCTCTGGGGGATATTTACAGCCCGTGTGGACTTTAAAAAAAAACTCTTGGCTGTTGCTTGATCTGTTCAGTTGTGTATTTTCATGCCTGAGCATAGAGTTAAATCATTAAAACTCTGCACAAGTTTGAAGTAGAAAAAAAAATAAAGGAGTAAATTCTGAAAATACAAATAGTTTAGCTGATCAGTGTAAGAAAATAAATACTCCATCATCTATTAGACCACATACATGACAAAACACTACACATGCACTGATGTCTGCTGATTTCTGTTGACACAGCTTCCTGGTACTTTCCTAAATCCACATTGTAAGTTAATTAGAGGCTAATTAGTCCCACACACGTGTCAGCATCTCTCACAGATCTAAAGACCAAGAATAGCTGCATATTTTCTCAGTGACACTGCTTGAAAATGTTCTTTCTTTCCTCTTAAATGTGACAGCTTTGAAACACTGCAGCAAATGTGATGTTCATGTGTGCTGAGTTATCAGTGGGTGCAGCCACTTACAGCCTCTGGTCATGCTCAGGTGTCTCCAGATTGATTAGACTGACTGATTAGAGTGAGGCGTCAATGAGTGGGGTGTCGAAACTGCTCGTGGCTTAAAGATACAGTGATTAGATCAACTTTTCTCTCTGCCTCTTTGCCAATAAAACCTCTGTCAACTCTTAGTTTACCTTGAAAGAGTCATGTGACATCTTATTAATTGGGAGAAGTTTTAATTCACAGGCCTGATGAGTTTTAGGGTTAGGGTTAGTTTTTTTTTTTGTGGGTGCTGGTTGTTAGCAGGTGACTAATTAGAGACGTTGCTGATGTTGTTGAGTCACAGCTGTGATCCATCACAGCGTTTACATCATCCATCATGTGAACGGATGGGAAACATGCTAATGACGTCCAAGCATTCATGTCATCTCAAATGGAAAAGTGCTACCATAGCTACCAACAAACTGGATCTAGAGTATCATGTAATGACTATGATTTATGAATTAGATGCTTGTATGATTGTGGTTGGATCTCTGGGGGTTAAAAAGACCCTGCACATTTTCACTCTCCATGCAGCATGACATTTGAGTTTAATTAAACTGAACTGAAAGTGGACTGTATTTGTTTTTCCAAGCATTTCTGTAAGACACAGGTTAGATGTAGCGTAATGTTTGGTGTGAGGACCTACTTTCAGCCTTTGGTATGTTTGATAAATGAGACAGAGTCCAGTAATTGTGATTTCTTTCTCTCTCTTTTTTTTTTGGGAATAACCCCTAACCCCTAACCCTAACCCTGCCCCTGCCCCTGTTGATACTGTGATACTTCCTGAAATGTCTACAATTTTAAGCTCATATTCTCTAAGCTAACACATTTTATTGTAGAAATACCCATTTATTTCCTCTTAACTCATTGAGTGCCGCTCCTTTCCAAAGTTTTAGTCAAGTGTACCGGCAATTTAGACCATTTTTGACGATTTATGTAGAGCCATAGTGTATTCTATATTATTGCCACCAACACATACTGTAGCTCATTTGAAAGGTGAAACTTTATGCGTCAAATGGCCACAAACCGTTTGTTTCTACGTGCCTCCATTCCTGAGACAAGTCAAGCTAAACATGGCTGGGTTTCATCAAAATCCCTCCTTTTTTTCTAGAAAAGGAGATACAGCGTCTTTTATGAAAGGTGCTCTGTTTGTGCCTGTCGCTCTTCTGACACTCGCATTTCTGGATCAAAGGGCTCGTGTAAGATAAATATATACAACAATTGTTGTTCTATTCACAAAACCACCATCGGGGGCGGGGGGCGCCACTAAACAACACTAACACAGACGCACCGCGCTGTGTCACATCCTCTCGCCGCGGAGCGTGAGGGTCAGTCGGCCACAGCGGCTCGGGAACACCGGTCCCGCCGGTGGTCGCGGTCCGTCTGTGGTACGGGTCGGTGCCGGCAGCCTGCTTTGGTCCAGAGACCATCAGATTTTACCGCGGGAGGACTTTGGGGAGGACACGGTGTTGCTCCAGATGAAGACCGGGCGGGACAGTGGGCTGAGAGCTTCCTGTTTCAGCTCCGAGCTGCTGGAGCCTCGCGGGTGAGAGCAGAGCAGCTGCTGCATCCACATGCAGAACTCTGTTTGCAAAAGCCCAGTTATGATAAAAACTTCCAGATCATGAGCTGTCATGAGACTTTGATCGTCATCTATTTCAGTTCTGCTCGTCGTAGAGTCCCCAAATTTACACATAAGGTGTATTAAAGTGTCTATTTTCATAATTAAAAAAAAAAGCAAAAAACGTAAAATCTCGTTTTTGGCACTCAACGCATGGGAACGAAAAACGAGAAATTACGTGGTTGGCACTCAATGAGTTAAAAACAAAAATATCTGAAAAAATAATACAATGAAGCATTTTCTTTTTCACAATTAACTTCAGATTGTTCCCATACAATCATTTGGACAATGCTCACCTAAATAGCCTTAAGTCCAATCTGTTACTGCAGTCAGTGATAGTATTCAGTTTGATCACAGGACTTTTTAGAAACAGTGTGTGACAAATTCATCTCCAATATTATTTCCCTTTTTTCCATTAAACGTTTCAGAATCAGGATATGGTGAAGATGATCACTATTTTATTCATTTATGAAAAAAATATTATGCAAACAATTTTATATGATCATGTTTGGACAAGAGAGGAAGTATAAAAACGGGCTTATACTGGATTTTTTTTTTTTTTTTTAATCAAGAGGAAAAGACAAAAATAACAGTACAAAATAGACAATCTTTCTATACATACACATGGTAGGAAATGTAAAGGGGAAATAACACATACGGGTGAATAATAAAGAATAGCAATGAAACAAAGATTTCAATGTCATGTTTTTTTTAGATACAGAGTTACTGTAAGTCCAGTTAGTTAAAGTTACCAATACACATACAACTGAATGCATCAAGGCACATGTGTGACATGTGTATTTTGGTCTCAAAGTTTCTATTTACAGTGTCTTTCTTTAAGAAGAAGGTACAAATGACATCAGTAATAAAGGGAATTAAGAGTTGAGGCAATACTGGCCTCTATAAGACAAAAAAACAGCCACTGGGAATATAATACAGGAGAGGTCACTTACAGTATTAGACAGACTCACACATAAACACACACATTCTGACACTTGCAAATCCACACACATGACAAAAGTTTACATAATGTACTAGTGCACATGCAGTCACACACACACACACACTCTCTCTTTCACTCTCACACATTTACAGACAGAAAACATTACTTCATAGACACCGCGTGCACCTGCTGGGCGTGCTGTGTAAGACAGGCACAGCATGGCGTTCGAATGCTGTCACTAGTTGTTAAGAATACTATGAACAACACTAAGAATGACGCACTTTTGTTTGCACTAGTTTCAGAATAAAAGTCCCCAATGCAACATTTCCTTAATTATTCCTACTGGGATGGAGCAGTAGTGCAACAGCAGAGGGACCTCAGACGGACCGACTGTCCTGTCGTCTGCTATAAAAACTCTGAGTCCTTCTGTTGGGCAGATGCTGCCCAGGGTCTGACTAAACTCTCATACAGTTCCCTACCTGAACGCTATACTGACAATAGCTCCTTCAGCCAGTTAAATGAACTTGCAGTGGAGGTCGTGCTTATTTTATTCTAGATTTTCCAAAAGCTGTATTTACACATAAACATCTCTTTTTATCAAATCTGTTGACGAAAGGATTGTGCTGCTTTTAAAATCCAATCATGGACGTAAAAACTCAAAAGCAACAACTTTCAGACAAAAGCCACATGAGATCCACAAGTTAAATATGAATCTGATCAGTCTCAGTTTCACTCTGAGACTTTTAGTGTCCACTCGCTGCTTCAAATGATTAAAAATAAGAGTCAAATTTTGTCAAAAGTAATCATCTATATTCTTCTATCTGCAGCTGTAATCTAAAAAACATTAGCATTGGTCATCAAATGGTCAAATCTAGTGTACATGACAAATGGACTTTTGCAAACTAATAATCATGATCATGTTAGCTTTACTTGTGGAATGCAGAGCCCTTACACCCCTCTGCAGCAGAGGAGTGTTATTATGATATGACTAGGTTGATGGTAACATGACGAGGAGTGTAGTTGCTGAGCACGGCTGCAGAGAAGAGTCACATATGGGAAACACATAACACTCACAAAACACATTCAAACAGAAACACAATGCATTCGTTTCCTTAATTAGCCTGTGGTGAAGCCTGGACTCCAAAACATTCAGACCAAGCGAGGGTGACTGTACTCATCACACACAAATACAAAAGTCTGCATATATGATGTTCACCTAAATCCACAGGTTCAAATGTCGTCTTCTTAAACATAGAGTAAGAGCAGTGTCCGCACTGGTCCCTCGTGCTGCTTGCATACAGTCCCGTTGCCATGTGCAGGCTGTTTTTCTTTCTTTTTTTTAAGGCAGTTTTCTTTGGGTGATGTCCATTAAGTGCATTTACATTATTGCCGCCATTGAACAATACAATGGTCCTCAGTGGTGCTATGGTGGAATGAATGCTCCTTTAGTCTCAAATATAAACAAGAATATACAGTATTCAATACTAGTGGTACATCAACAGTTCATCATTGCTTTGTACATGTTGTATGTGTATATGTACGTGTATGTGTATGTGTGTGTGTGTGTGTGTGTGTGTGTGTGTGTGTGTGTGTGTGTGTGTGTGTGTGTGTGTGTGTGTGTGTGTATTTAAGACACTGAACAGGAGTGAAAAATAACCCTGCTACTAAACCCTTGCCTACTTTTCAGATGAACTTCAGAGGAAATACAACTGTACAGTATTTCGGCCAAAATAAGTCCAAAGACTGAGTCAGAGACTTCATAAGACATCTCATAAAGAGTGGGAAAAATATAGCAAACACCATTTCATCCAAATCTTCAAAAAAAAAAGAAAAAGAAAAAAAAAACCTAACTATTAAATAACCTAAAGAGAGGAGTTGTTTTTTTCCCAGAGCTTTGGAATTTCTTATGGTTCACATTATGGAATGAACAGTGCAATTAAAAAACAGGGACATTTGCCCTTTCTTTGTTTCTACAAAAACCACAGTTGTCCTTTTTGTGTCTTCATTTTCTCTCTTTCCCTTGAGTACTTCGTTGTCTACTTTTAGTGGTTAACTGCATGTGATGACATCGTTAAAACAGACAATCTCCGTGTGTTCTTCTCCATGTTCTTTCTTTTTGATGTGGCCACTTCTTTCTTTGTGTTTTTTTTGTTGTTGTTGTTGTTGTTGGTTTTTCTTTTTTGCATCTTATCCATCAGGTGCATGTGCATGCAGTACATGCTTTCACCTGGTGTCATACAGTAGGTTCATTCTGCGTCATCCGTCCTGCAATACATTTGGTCGACAGTTGCTTCAGCTCTGATATGGATGAAGCGATTGTGGCACGAGAGAAAAGAGTTTATAATCCAAAGTCGTCTCCTTCTGGAACCAGATGTTGGTCTTTTCTTTTAAGGCAAAAAAATTTAAGGCAACAAAACAGCTGCTGGTACATAGTGCTTCAAGAAGAATCAGTGTCTGTTCCTACAAAGGTTTGTGGTCACGGAGCTGTGGGTCGGGACCACGGTCCACTGTCAGTCAGGAGACATGAAAAGTCTATTAAAAATCATCTTGTATTGCTCTTTGGTGAGGTTTCAGGAGGTTTACCAGCTGCAGGTCGCGTCGCTGGCTTCAGCTGAGTGTTGACCAGCATTGAGGTGCTCATACTGTTGGTCTGTGAGAGGTTTCCGCATTGTGGGTCGGTGGACGTGCATGCGTTGGTGGATAAGGCAGATGGCCGGGACTCGGTGGCATTACAATACATGCCCAATCGTGGTAACGTGACAGCGCAAGAGATCCGAGGCCACAATATCGGGCCCAGACTCCTGAAGGTGAGTCTCTGTGAGGTGATTGGTCAGATCCTTCTACATGGAGTCGCTGTCATGCTCCATTGGCTCATCGGAGATACTGGAGGAGAAGGTGAGACACAGATGTAAGAGGAGAAAGTGTTTTTTTTGCCTTTGCCTTTGCTTGGTTGAATGACTGTGTGTGTGTGTGTGTGTGTCTGTGTGTGAGTGTGTGTCTGTACCTCTTGGTGGAGAGGACTCCCACTGAGAGTGAAGCCAAAGCATTGACAGCATCTGTTTCCTCACAGTCTCTTGTCTGAGCAGCCAGGTAGGACAGAGGCACTGAGCCACTGTGAGCCTTCACACTCTGCCAGTACTGACCTGCAAAAGCCACACACACGCACACAGGTTACTACAGTAGTGTCATTGTGAGAAAAAACAAAACTAATCTGGAGTCTGTTCTGATGCAACAACAATACAAACAACAAAAAAATAGAAGTGTAGCAGAAGAATATTGTCAGTGCTGCTCACTTTGTATCTGGATGACCGTCTGCAGGGAGCGGACGGCGTTAGCGTTGGGCTTCTGGAGCAGCACGTCTTCAGGCAGTGGCTCCTACAGGACAGAGACATGAGGACACAGTCAGTGACCTTCAGTCTTAAACTTTGGTCTTAGTCTGGAAACATTTCATTATCTTAATGGCTACTTAGAGATAATTTCTTGTTTAAAAACTGAATTTGTTCGTTGAATTTCTTTTTTTTTTTTTAGGTTTTCCATCCTGTCATGCCTGAGCTTTTAAAACCTCCACACATCCAAATTCTACAAACCCTGAGAAGTTACTTCCTTTCCATGCTTCCCTCGTGTATTGGTTACTCAGATAATCCGGAAGCACACGTTTAAAAACTGATTCCATTACCCAGCATGCCTTACCTGTATGCCCAAGAGTGCACTGACACAGGCCTCAGACGCGTCGCAGATAGCTGTGAGGTCATGACCTCCCTCAAGCGCCAAAACCAGACGACCCCCTGCTAGAGACATGAGCTGGCGAGTCAGGAAGCTGAAACCTGAGGTAGACAAACACACAGAAATGTTAACTTGAAGAATGAACCATGCAAAAGCCAACAAGAAGAATGAAGTTTGTGCTGTGAGCTGAGAACACGTATCGCAAGCCTTTGGTGTTACGTTTTACTATAATTTCTGATATTCTACAAAAACAAAGTTATATTTTTACCTTGTGGATCCTCCCACAGCAACATTACCAACTATCAATTACTATGATTATGGTTACATCAGTGATCAAGCCAGTTACAGTCGAGGACACAGCTCCTGCTCTTTGGTCCACGCTTGACAGGAGCTGTAATAATCTATTCATATCTCCGAACACTGGCAGCACGATAAAATAAAGCTCTTATTGGCTTCCCTTCCTAAGAACCAGGCCCTGAGGTAGTGGCTGGAGGTCGGACTCTGCGGCCTGTGGTAGAGAGCTATGCTTACATTTGGCGGAGACCTTGTACCCTCCCAGGGGAGCTGGGTGTCCGTCAGCAGCATCGAATCCAGCCGACACCAGGACGACGTCCGGGGAGAACTCCTGGGCAATGGGCATCACCACAGACCTGAGGACACAAACACAAGACACTGTAAATTAAAGAGTTTGATTATACAAATCACATAATAGTGTGTTTTATATCATTATTTTTCTTTTTTTTACCATAAATGCCAATGAAAAGCAAACTTCAAACACTTAACACTTAAAAAAAACAGTAATAGAATAACACAGAGGTTGAGTTCACACACAAGTCTCAATAATAATTTAGGAAATCTGGATCCTGAGATTTTAAAACTCAACATCACACCGTTGAACCTATCATCACACCCTAACATGCTAACACGCACCTGGTATGCCGACTTCAAGCGCACAATTCTACAGTCAACAGCCAGTTCCAAAGAGCAACACTTACTGTACTACACTATTTACTAAGTTAATGTGGTGATGTCACCTCGCTTGTTTTTCACCTCAAATCACAAACAAGGTGTAAAACCAGCGACATTCAGTCGCTATGTGAACAAAATGCATCTGTGTTGAATGGGAAACAAGAACAAGCAAGGAACAAGCAAGTCAGCAAATGAAGAGTCAGATGTGGGACAAACAGGGACACACATCAACACAGTGTCCAAACAGTGACTTTCAAAAAACTCACATCTTAGTTGATTCAAAGCATAATAACTCATATTCGTCTCATCAATATGCTCCTGGACGTTGTCACTAATATTCCAAACTGGATGATCTCTGCCACGACAAATATTTATGATCAAATCTACAAAAAGTTGTGAACAACTTTTGATCCCAGCGCAGCAGCTGACAAAAGACCATTGTCCCTGCTCTGGAGAGGCTGCAGAGCCTCGGGTCTGACGACTCATATTGTTTTGTCAGCTCTTCTCGCTGCACAGTGTTACTGGTGGACATCAAACACATGACCATTTCCTCCATGCTATTGTTGTTGAGGAGAGAGCGGTGGTGTCCTGAGGTGGAAAGAGGCTCAGCTCTGCGGCTCGACGCCGTCGGCAGAGTTCAAAGTCAGAGTGTGTGAGTCTGTTTCCCATTAGAGGCTTGTCACTCGCCTCACGTCACTGACAACACAGAGAAAAAGAGGAAAAACAGTCCATCTGGGATCCATTTACTTTCATTATTCTGCCTGGGGACTTTGGAGACCCCCCCCACCCCCTCCCCCCCCCCCTCCCTTTCACACACATACACACACACATATCCACACAGTGCAGTCATGACTACATGCAGATGGACAACATGAGCTCATAGACAAAAATGAGGACACACAGAGATAAAACACAAATACATTCCAGCATATACACGCAAATACAAAACACAAACATATATACACAGCGCACACACCCATTAACATATAATGCACGTAAACACACACACACACATACGCAAAGTCATAACAGCCCTTACATCACTATGTGGTGTATGTTGGGGCTCTGTTACACTTTGATTTGATAAATAATTCCTAAGACCTAAACTTCATCATAGTCATGTGGATATGAAGCAGAGCAAGCACACACACACACACACCTAACCGCAAAACCCAACCCCACCTCCCCTGTAGACCCATTAAAGGTCCTGCGCTCCCCCCAGAGAGAGTAACTACAGACAAACTAATGGAAAGATGGAGGGGAGGAGGGAAGGTGGAGGAGAGGAGGGGATGCTTATTAAAGATCAATCAAGGGAGGAGACGTAGAGGGGCAGTGTGTGTGTGTGTGTGTGTGTAGTGTGATGGTGGTGGTGGGGGCCTGGTTGATGGAAAAGAAGGGGGGGGGGTA
This sequence comes from Trachurus trachurus, assembly GCF_905171665.1. NCBI lineage: Eukaryota > Metazoa > Chordata > Actinopteri > Carangiformes > Carangidae > Trachurus > Trachurus trachurus. The sequence continues at coordinate 10,977,540 of NC_139901.1, forward strand.
GACTGAAGGATAAGGTGAAAATGCACCAACGCTCCTCAAACTTTCACCCATTAAATTGACTTCAATCAGTGGCATACACTCTTTTCCAGAGCTCAACTTTTGCAAACTTCATTAATTCCAAAGGGATGTGTGCAGCCTGAGTGGTGGGTGGGAGGTGGGGGCTTTTTTAGATTCTGATTCCATAAAGGAAAAATGCTGTTTGTTAAAACGTTAAAGCAAAGTGGCCTCTCATTACAGCAGAGATTATGTGTCCCTGCAGGATCATCATCATCATCATCATCATCATCATTGATTCTCTGAAGAAATTTTCAGCTCAAATTCCACCGGTTATTCCCTCTCACCTTTGTTCTTGACCTGATGAATAATTCCCAGCTCTGTTCGGAATCTGGAGAACAACTTTTTTTAGAAAGACGTTTTTTTTTTCAGCTGCTCGACAAGGGTAAAGATCTTAATCATGATTATTTTTGAAGTATATTTTGGGGCTTTTTTCACCTCTATTTGACAGGATAGTAGAGAGAGGGGGAATGACATGCAGTAAAGGGCCACCTGATGCAGGATTCGAACCGGGGCTGACTGCAGCGAGGACTATAGACTCTGCATATGGGGCGCCTGCGCAACCCACTGCACCACACGGCGCCCAATCGTAATTATTTTCATCAGTATCAGAGATCACAGTGTGTTAGTTGGGCAGGTTTGGGGGTTAAGGAGAGGAAGAATCAGCACAGATGAATCTTCTACAGCTTCTTGAAGATAAAGAGGAGACGACACGGTGGCTTGTTCCACCATCAGGAAAGCACAGATGAGAACAGTTTGGACTGCGATGGAGCGGCCCCAGAGCATGCGGCACTGAGAGAGTTGAGTTAAGTAGATGGGTGCCTCAGAAAGTAAGTTTTAGTGACATTCATTTGATTCAGGTGGCAACAGGTGGCAAGTAGGGATGGGCATTTTCAGTCATTTAAAAGTTAAAGCACTTTCAGTACCTTATGAATAAGTACCTGATTGCTCACAAATTATATAAATAAATATAATATTGTAAGAAAAGATATAGGCTTCTCTGACCAAGCCTACTGTTTGGCTGTGGATGGGAAGGAGATTATTGTGGCTACTGCACGGGCAAGTGAGAAGTTAAATGCTACTTGAATAATGACAGTACTTGTACCCATCCTTAGTAGTAAGAGTAGGTGGATGAGTTGTGTAGTGACATGACCTTTTGAGACTGATCCAGGACCAGTCACACCGCTGTGTTCTGTCAGGATTTCACTGCATCCTGGTGCTCTGGGTGGCTGAGATCCTGACCATGTAATCACATTATCTGCTTCATTTATTTCATGGGGATGAAGCTGTTTAATGTACTTTCAATACAAAGCAGAGAGAGCCTTGTCCCTCGTTATGTTTCAACACAGTATAATGATGTTATACAACAGTTCGAGTCCACCATAGTGTCATGTCTTCCCTCTCTCTACTCACATTTTCCTCTCATGTCTCCTTCTATATGAGCTATTACTAAAAGTGACCGGCGGTAGAAATGGCACCTTCTATTGGACTCAGTTCAACTTTCATCTGGAATCAGTGACCTCAGCTCACATCACATCTTTAAATCAGTATTATTTTCTATAACTGAGCAGGCAATTATCTGAGAGGTTTTGATGTGGTGAACTCTCATCATCTGCTGCTACAGGCAGATTGAAACAAACTGAGAATTACTTAGATCTTCTATTAGGTCCAGATCTGAAGAGCGGCCCATACGATTGGCATTATGTAATAAAAATGATACTTTGAATCTGTCGCTCCCATTGAACTTGAGGAGGCACATCCCTCTTAAATTCTCTTTGGATCTGGTGGGAGAGCAGCTCGGCTCAATTTTGTCATTAAATACTTTTCAAAACATTTTCTCTTTTAAATGTGAAAAAAACTCCCTTTTCTGTTTTTTTGTTCATGATCTCAAGCTGTGGGAGGTAAACACCACACCGGCCTCTGTGGACACACAGAGTCCTGGAAAACTCGCTCTCACACGAGGATTAACCCCTGAAGGCGACATTACCTGCTTCACATCAGAACGCCTGACGTTAAGAAACAAACAGGGACAAATTTCAATCTAGATTATAAGCAGATGCATCTACAGGCATCAGATGCTGAAAGCTGCATTAAATGTTTGAAAAAAGACTGAAGAGGAAAACACCATCATAAAACCATGATATATCGATCGAATTTCTGGGGATTTTCTCCATCCACCTGGCTCTACCACTATTCGTTGGACAATAAACATACAGAGGAGCTTCTGGGCTTTTGCCTCAAAACAGCCAGATGAGCATTTTCACATATGCTCTCACAAGGCAGATGTACTGTAATCCAATCGAAACACCCACGTTTAGCCTGCTAATAAATTTTGAATGTCCTGTCACTGCCATGGAGGTGAACTGCTCCCCCTCAAAAACGCTGTGTGCGCCGGGCCCCCTGCTTTGACTTATTCTCACGAGGGAATCTGTCTTTATGTAGAGGTCAGAGGTCAGGTTCATGCTACAGGGAGGCAGGGCTGGAGCTGGGAAACACAGCATCCTGAAGCATCAGGGTCTCTGCCTTCTGATATCCAACTCTTCAGATGAGCAGCAACATGTCTGGATAAATCTCATATTCACTGTGTGTTATTGGAGGAGCACAGTAATTACAGGACTTTGGGATCATGGCCCCCACACCTGATGTAAGCAAGCAGCCCCCCCCCCCCCTTTATGTCTGCAGCTTTGCCACTGTTCCCCTTTTCCAGTAACCATGCGGTCGCCACAGTTTCCTCAGTGTTTGCTCCGCCAGACGACCAAAAAGCCCACACTACTGAAACTTTATTGGTGGCAAACACCCACCGACGACAATTATCCCAACCCACGAGCAGGAAGTCACAGTCTGCAGTCTGTCAAACACAAGACCTGGACACCATTTGCCATATGCTGTAAAAGCATCTGAAGTTACTGGAAACCAAGAACGCCAGACACATGCTCTCCAAATGACAAGGATTATTAATTACGCAAGAAGTACGTCAGAGGCGATGTGGAGCCGAGCCTCTGATCAGCTTAAGTCTGTTTGTTGTGGCTCAGTGTAAAGGAAATGAGAGAAATTGTCTGATTACAGCTCCACTGAGAATCCTGATCAATAAAAAGTGGAACACAGCTGGTGGCAAAGCTTTTTCTGTTTGTTGCCTAATCGACCGGATTTCGCATCCCAAGACATGAATTAAAGTCAGAAAGACAAACTCTCTGCATTCCTCATGTGCCAGCCTTACTGATGAAAGAGACATGGGATGTTGTTTGTCCCTGCAGCGTTGGAGCGCTGAAGCTGTTCTGGAGCAACTGAGACACTGGTTTATCTTTTTGTGACGTGCAGTACGTTATCAACTTCTGTTGGCAGCTTGTGTTGCAGTGTTCAAAACCGAGCAGCAGCTGCTTATACTGTACCTGAAAGCAGCAAGGTACTCAGCATCTCCCATGGGTGGGTCCAGTCCTCCCGTCCACGCCACGTTGACGTTGAAGCCTTCACCCGCTCCAGAACCGACCTGAAACCAACATGTAGAAAACTCATTTAATTCTGGGGGTTCTTTGGCGGCTTTTACTTACAACAGGGCAACAGAGTTTCCTGTGATGGCACACACCTCAGCCGGAGACCCACTGCCAGGGAAGAAGTTCCCATCATCATAGCGATGAAGTGAGATGTAGAGAACGCTGGAGTCTCTGTAGAAGATTTCTTGGGTGCCATTACCATGGTGAACGTCCTATCAACAGGATAAAGGTATATTGATAGTGTACAAAACAAAAATGTAATTCACAGACATGAGTGATAGAGTTTGACAACTCACCCAGTCGACAATGAGGATCTTGCTGACGCTGAGCTTGTGTTGAAGCTGCTTGGCGGCTATGGCCACTGAATTGAAGTAACAAAAGCCCCTGTGGAGACAGACACGGTGGATGTGAGTGTAGAGACAGTTTAGAATATGAGAGGGAAAAATCAGTTAAACTCTGCTGTCTTCAGAGTTTCATGTGCGGTGTACAGTCACACATGAGACGGGTGGAGAGGCTCTGTGCCTCTCTGCCTTGTCTGTAGTCTCAGTGACTCAGAACTTTAACGCATCCTCACTCATTGTTGATGAGCTGTGCATGACTGTGCTCAGGATAAATGAAGAAAGAAGCATCAGTGAAAGAGGAAAACAACATGCGCACACACAAGAACAAACTTATTAATCTTCCTTATTTTGTCCCTTTGTTTTTTCTCTATCACTCCATAAATATCCTTGGGAGAGAAGCTGCTGACAGCGCAGCCAGGACAGGAAAACTCACTGTGGTCAGGCTGAGCTTGTGACTGACGCACAAACATGCACATGCACGCACACACTTACATTGGACTGGAGGGGTCCGCATGATGCCCCGGCGGTCTGACCACAGCAAAGCCGTTCTGCACAGAGGAAGATGAAGAAGGCGCCATTAATCAGGGTTTAACGTGATGTGAAGGACTTTACATGTCAAGAAACTACAATCCTTCACTTTTATAGGTTTTTAAATGAATGAGAAATAAAACACTTAACATGAAGGAAACTCTTACTTAAAGAAAAAAATATATAACCTGTCACTGAGATTGACATCAATAGTGACAAAGATCAACTGTTGACGGCAGCTACTGTTCCTGGTTTGTGTGAGGTTTGTTTACATCAGTGCTCCTTGTATTTGCAGCATTCACAATGGCACAAATCCTCAATGTCATAATCATTCAAAATGACTTTGACCTTAAACCCAGTTTATGTTTCTTAAAACCTGATAATATTGTTTTTTTCCCAAGAGGTTTACAGAAAGTCTGGCAGCTTTAGGGATTTTTATAAAATTATATTTTCACTTCTATTTTAAAATCCAGTGAAGTGAACCAAAGTTGACTTCATCTTTATGATCTCAGAGAGTAAACCTCAAAGCATGAAGCAAAACATTTCATGCACATACGAGCACAAATGCACAAGTTCAGGACATCAATGGTACTTATTATGTTGTCTTGTAAATGAGTATGCACAGTATACGTCCCCTACAATATGTATAGCACAAAAACAGCTTTTCTGAAGTGGAGTGCTTGTCCTGTGGTTGTGCTGTGGTCTGGTGGTTTGTTTACCGCTGCTGCTCACTACAGACTGAGCCATTGTTTTACGTTTTCTGCCCGATTTACACATTGTTTTTTTTTCATCTTTTTGTTTTTGGGTAGAGAAATGTTTGGATTGAAGCTGCCGACTATAAATACTTTCAGCCAGTGGTATATTTACACTTGAAAAAACAGAAAAATGTCATGTTTATCCCAGACTTTTAATCAGTGAGGGAGGAAAAGGAAGAAAGATTTGGCCATTATGAGACAGGGGAAAGTCTTTTCTGAAACCCAGTCGCCTTTGAAGTGGGTTGGTAGTTCCTTGAGGCTGGGTGAGGCATGCTTCTTTACTGGATGCACTTCTAAGCTGATGTTCCTCTCTGACCCCAGCAGTTGTCATCAGCCTGTTTTCAGCCGAAAGAACTAACTTTGCATTTGTGAGTCTAACTTTAAAATTCTAATTTTTACATCTTTGCCACAAAAAACCCTCTGCCTTTTTCACCTTCTGACCAAATGACTGTGTAATTAGTCGTTATGTGTTTGTGTTATGCTTGCCATGATGTACGTAACTGAAAACACACAATTAGTGCTGTCAAAGGTAACATAAAAAACAACATTAATTCAAAATTACTATTTGCATTTGTCACGTGATCAACAAACATCCTTTTACACTGGCCTTTGTCCTGAACCCATGGTTTTAAGACCAGTGATGAATCTGCTCGCAGTCGCAAGCTAAACTGTCTCTGCAAATAGTTACAGATGATTGTCATGTCATTATTTGAGCATTTGTTATTGGTTAATGTAGAATTATTCATTATATTTGCATAAAGCAGCATATTTGTCCATTATAAAGCACTTGGAAAACAAAGGGGCATTTTGAACAAACAAAAAAAAGTGTGACTGATTTGCAATTAGTCAGGATTAACCATGGACACTCATGCAATAAATTGTGTTTAATTGTTAAATTTGTGTTATAATTAATTGACAACCCTATAATATACTATAACTATATATATATAATATTACAACTATACCATACATCAGATCATATTTATTGGACTTCCGTGCCTGCACTTCATCCATCATATTCTGATATGGGGACACGTCTTGCAGTGTAACTGTTTACATATTCTCCTGTGGGGTAAAACTTTTGTTATGAGAAGAAATAAAGCTGCAAACCAATTTGGAGTTTGGCAAATTAAATCACTATCTAAATACAGTACCTCATGAAGACAGACAGGGGAGGCAGGAGACGTAAACAAGAAACAGATATGGGGGTTGAAGCAACAAATGGGAGGTAGCTACTCGTTGTCCCCCATCCCTCTCCTGTCCGTCTCTGACTCTGTCCCAGTTCAGTTCCTCACCTTCAGTTCTCCTTTGGCCACTCTGAAGGCGAGCTCCACAACGCTGCCCGCCGCCATGCGTGACGCCGTGGAGGTGTGTGACTCGTTCCAGATTGTGTCATTGTCAACCTGCCAATCAACAGACAAATAAAGGATTCCATTGATTATATCTGCTCACTTATCCATATGTGTGGAACCATTTTTTTTTGTTTTAAATATTTGTTGTTGAATTACATCTGAATGTCCAAAACAGCATCTCTGGGGCAATAAAAGAAAACCAAAGACTTTCCCTAGGGCATGGATAACCAAACACACAGCTGTGACTGGAGAGTAAAAATGTCAGTTTCACTCTCTCATCTCGAGGCCAGATCCATATTTGCCACTAATTTTCCTTTCCATTCTGTTTTTTCTCTCTGCTGTTTGTTCACAAACTGGCATTACTGTCCATCTGGCTCGGACAATGAAATCCGAGGCATTTCTTTTATCCTTGGTCACGGACATGTTGTTCTCATTAGTCTGACTTGTCATGGTCCGACACGGACTGTCAGGCGAACGTTAGCATTGGGCCAAGCAAACTCTCTCTTCCTCTTTAATATCCTGTCGTCCTCTCCGTCTTTCTTGTAATTTTCTCTCCATGCTTTTCTATACTTTTCTTTGAAACAAGATCAACTTTCATCAATGCAGTGATTGTGGTGTATTGTATAGCGTCCATTAAGAGCTTTAGAGAATTACAATCAAAAATAGAAACCTGTGTGTGTGTGTGTGTGTGTGTGTGTGTGTGTGTGTTAGTGTGCTTCTTACCCCTACTCCTCCACATGGCAACATCACAAAAATCCTCTGAGAGAGGATCCCTGTGAAAACAGAAACAAAAAACATTTTTATACAATCATTACATATACAGTATGTTACAGTTTCTGCTTCTCTTTATATTACACTGTGAATGAATAAAACATTATGAACAAAAATCATAGGATGGCCCCCAATTGATTCCCTATCTGAATCTTGCTCGTAATTAACTTAACATAGTTCAAGATGGAAAATAGAAACATAATTGTGAATGTAATGAAGTCTGCTGCTCAAGAGAATAACTTGACATCTGGAACACAGTTTGCTTTTGAATGCATTTACTCTGCAGACAAACATTATTAGTTATAAAATAGTTTTCAAATAGATAATCTGGCTCGGAATAAGGTCTAGCGTTTTATCAGTGTGAGCTGTATGTTACCGGCCAGTTTGCGATTATCCAGTTTGAGTCTGTTGAGTGGGTTGGTGCCATACAGCAACACGTGACGCTCTGTGTGGACTGACTGCAGCTCCTCCAGAGTGGCTTTACGGCCACGGATACTCTGCAGAGACACAATATTTTCATTTGACCTTGCAATCAAGAATCATATGCATGTGGACAGTGTATTATATTAGCATTGAGTAATAATAGGAAACAGACAGAAAACTGGATTTCAAAAGGAAACTAAACCATTCTATTTTCAGGCTATAAGGAGATAAAAATAATATCACTGTTTAACCTGAAAGTGTGTGTGCGTGTGTGTACCTCGCACTGTCCCCTCAGGCCTCTCTCCTGTAGTCGAGACCAGATGCTCTGTATCCTCCCAGCATGCTCTGGGTGACTGCTGTTGTCTCCACATGTACACTGATGCTTCAGCATTTGAGAGTCATAGACCAGACCTGAACACACATATACACACAAGATATTCACACCAGAAGCCAAAGACCAACACCCACAGGGTCTCGAGACTTTCACTTCTGTAATAACAAGAGTAGTGGAAGTTTATTGTATAATATTGAAGTTGATTTATCCATGACCTCAATCACTGAAGGTGTGAAAGTCTGCACCACCTCCACCTGCTGACATTAACCCTAACCCATCACAGGAATAGTCAAACATTTTAGGAAAAGTCACATTTACCCTTAGATGAGAAGTTTGATGTCTGGCTATGAACATGAAGCTAAATATAAAGAAGATGTCGATGATAGATAACAGTTGGAACCACAAGTTGTGTATTACACATGTTAATTAATACACAACTTGTGGTTTTATGTGGAGCTCTGTGTTGAAATTATTTTTTGGCAAGACTGGTGTCAGTCAGCTGGAATGCATCCAGCGCAGAGATATCAGTGAAATCAATCTTCAGGTAACAACAAAGCAAATTAACAGATTTACAACACTGTCAAACTAAAAACACAGCAGTTTTTTTTTTTTGGTCATTACTGTTTTAATTATTCTACGAATTTCTCCTTTTGTTTATCAGTCTCTTCTTCATTTATTGTTTACATTGTTAAAATCAGGTGGAGAGGCTTTTCATCAGGAGCAGCCGTTCATTTATGAATTTCTTTCACTTCTACTGGAGATGTTGACCTCTGCTGGTCAGAGCATGATGCTTTCTTTATTTTCATTATTATTATTAGTGTTGTGGGGGGATTTCACGTCTTTATAAGATAGCTACAATGGAGACAGGGCAGGAGATGAGAGAGCATGATCAGGAAAATCTTGCAAAATATGATTGAAACTGGTGTTTATCAGTATCCTAACCCATAGGCCACGGAGCCACTGGATTAGAATTTTTGAAAAGAAAATATTTACACACACAGTACATATCATAATACTGTACAAGCTTGTCTGACTCACCAGTGGTGAAGCGTGGTTTGCTGCTGGTCTCCTGTGGGGGCAGGCTCAGGGTCTTCTCAGGCAGAGTGAGAGAGGTGGAGGCTGGGGACGACTGCGTACGAGACAGGGGGCGGTGGACCCCCAGCCCGCTGCCGACCCCGCCACTGCTGCTGCCGCGTAACATGGGCACTGCCAGGGTCTCCATCTGTCGATGCAGCTGCTGCAGCTGCTTCTGCTGCTCCCATAGCAATGACTATAGAGAGGGGTGGGGGTGATGAGGATGAAGGAGAGTTCAGTCATGGATGGAATTCATAGCAAATATCATGACGTTTATCGTAAAGTAGTTTATCAGTGAATAAAGACTTGTATTCTAGGCTTTCAGCTTCGTGTCAATAAAATGTTTGAACTGTCCTCTCTGACCTGACCAGCACCATCGAGGGGAATTAGGATCAGTATCAAGTGCTGTGGAAGTCATCTCTGACTCGGACTGAACTCATTTCTGACTCTGATCTCTTTTTAAAAATCCTCTTATTGTTGTTCTTTCTGTCCAGGCTGGACTCCTGATGATGTGGTAAAGAGTCTGAGCTCAGCTCATATTACATGCACTCTGTCATCATATCGTGCTGAAATGACCACTTTAATATAATGAGTGGTTGTCAAACCACAAGATGATGCAAGGACAACTGGAATCGTGCAAGTTCAGGAGTTAGGCTGCCATCTACAGGACTGATGAGGAACAGCCATCTGTCGGTCAGTCTGAACGGAACACACTGTTTCCTACCTGGTTGAGTATGAGTGCATGCTGCAGGTTCATTTGCTCTTCGTGGCTCTTGGACGCTGTTGGCTCCGCCTCTCTCAATGACTCTGACCTCACTCTGCTCTGATAGGTCGGCTCCGTGGGCGACATCCCACCACCGTCCTCCGAGTCCATGTCCTCAGAGGGGATCTGGTGCAGTCTGGGCTTCTCGCTGGGCTTGGACATCAGCTGCACACACACATAGATGAATATGTAGGTGTTTCAACATTCAGATGAAGACATGATCTACACAGAGACTCACAAGTAGGACCAGCACATCACTGATGCAACATCTGATGACAGATGGATACAGCTTTTTCTGTTGACTATAATTCCTATAACACTGTATCATTTCTGTCTCAGTTCTTATCTAACTATACACAGAATTACAAGGAGATTCTGAGGGCAAACATGCAAAAACTGCCAATGTGGTCCCAGAAGTAAACACAAGCTGGTCAAGCTTCCTGTTGGAGGAAGACATCTCCGTCTCATTATTGCAACAAAGCAGCGTTTTAATGTTTAAATTGTTGTGCCCACACCCATGATTTCAGCCTTGAGACCATCTCCTTCTGAGACACGATTGTTACGGTCTCGAAAGAACTCTTCTGACCTGGTGGTTTCACATAACATTAGGAGGAAAGTCTCAAACTGTGAGGCCAGCGTTCATGTTAGCAAATTTGCAATATTAAAAGTATGAGGATCTAGCTGTTCCAGCACTTCCAGCTGTTTGCAGTGGCCATCAATGGATTACTTTGATACAGACGGGAAAACCTCTGAGATTTGTCTTGTAGATTTACAGACATGTAAATCTATTTTATTGTCTGTGCTGTGTGTCTGTCGTTGTGTTACTGTGTGTTGTTGTGTTACGTCTTGTTGTGTTATGTTTTTGATATGGACCCGGAGTCCGAAATAAAGATATATATAAAATGGTATCCTCAAGAAGTTTTTTTCATACTGAATCCAGATGCATAGTGTGTGACTTGAGCTAGACCAAACGCACACACTTTTCCTACAGTAGACCCCCGTTGGGAGGTGTGCTTCATCATTTCAAACTCACTTCATTCAGTCATAAAAAAAAAACTTGGTCTCTGCGTTAATTAACTTTCAAAGCCTGCCATTTTAAAGGCTGTTAACGTTCACCAAGTTGAATATATTTACAATTTAAATCGAATGCAAATGTGTAATAACGCATCGATCATGTGATACCACTGTTCCCAGTAAATTCAAATAGAAGGTCAAGAGACAATTCTCTCTATATCATTTTCCATGAATGCAGATCAGAGTGTATTCACACCTTGCCTAGGTGGGTCTGCTGTTTGAGCCTCTCCAGTAGTTGTGTGTTGTGCTGCTGGTGGAGGAGATGTGTGTGAAGGGTCCTTGTGCTCTGGGGGAGGGGTTCAGAGCGTGTCCTGCTCAGGGGCTTGTGGGGCTGAGGAGCTCCAGGAGACAGGTGGTCTAACTGGGAGGCGAACTGCAGCGGGACCGAGTCTAAGCCTGGAACTGGTGAGAGACACACAGAGAACAGGGAGGAGTTAGGCCAACATGTACACATTTCTCTCCAGTGTTGTTTAGGACCATATTGTGCACACAGGTCAGGTGTTTATTTTATGTGCTACTTTTACAGATGATAAAACCACTGACAGGTGGATGTGCTGGAAGTGCTTCACTTGCCACGGTGTCAAAGAAAAACATTTCAAATGTGACCACTGGGTGGTGCTATAGGACTTCAGACATTACAATTAAAGGCCCTGTGTGAAACCACTGCATTTCCAGTGGGCCCTGGTTGATGAATGCATGTGTGTCCATTTATGGTTTATTTGTGGTGTATTTTGCAGCCTTGAGAACTTTTGCATGTGCACACATTTCCAGGGCATGATGTAAATCAGTAACAGAGTGTGAAATCAAAATGAGCATTTCCTTATCAAGGTTTCAACAATGATAAAGTGTGTCCCTACAACTGTGCACATACACAGAGTGTGTATATGCGTGTACATATCTGAAGTATAATATATGTATTTACAGTATCTCCTGTGTATATATGTGTGCCTCACCAGTGAGTAGTGGAGTGTGTACCAGTCCTGAGGGCTCCAGGATGATGACGGGCAGGTGGGGGTGCCCAGCCTGATCCTCTCTGCTCAGGGGGAGGAAGACCTGCGAGCCCCCGGCCGTAAGCACAGGAATCCGGGTGACCTTCAGGGAGGACAGCTCTCCTTCAGCCTGCACACAGACAGACAGTTCAGCCACTTAATTATTACAGAAAACATCATGTCTCATCACAGCCGAGTCATCAGGCCAACATAAAGACATGAATTTGTTCTAGCTGATCATTTGTCCAGATTCAATTTCACTTTTAAAAATGTATCTTAAATGAAGCAGATCACTGTGTAAGTTTGGTGAAAACATCATTAGGCTGCAGAGGATTTTCCCAGCAGCTTTTCCCCACTTCTTTTAGGGAAAACAGATGATTTCAAAATAAGTGAGCAGTTGAGTGTTTACCCTGGCATTGGCTGGGAGTCCCAGAGTGATGGTGGGCAGAGTGGAGGAGCTCTGGATGGTGAAGTTTGCTAGAGTGCCATCTCTGAGCAGCAGCTTTTGCGCCTGGAAGTGCACAACACATTTTTTCCATTGAAAATTATTACATTTACACTCAAATCTAAATTTAATTATGCTCATAACTTACCAACAGTGATTAGAATTATTGTTTTTATGAGACACCAGAGGAATAAAGACCCTTCCTCTTTCTTCTGCTCTAGTTACAAAGTTTGTCTTTGCTTTATGCTCCTAATGGTTGCTGCCGCTGCTGTAATCTAAGCCTGTCTAGTCTAATTAAACCTGAGCTAATGTTTTGTCGTGAGCTGTCTGGACACTGGAGAATCATGAATCAGACATCCGAGGCAGGTGTGACGGAGGCTGCTCTGCTCTGACTTTCTGTGATTAAATGAATTATGCATAAACAGCTGACACAAACGCATTGTTCCTGTGCCCCCTGCCGCTGCTTTAAACATGTCATTACTCAGGGTCTCGGCACAGCTCATGCACATGAAACAATCACTTCTTTTTCTTTTTAATCAAACCAAGTGCTCAGTTGTTTAAAATGCTCATGGTTTTCCACCTCCAGAGAGAAGGAAACTTTCGTAACTTCTGTCTCTTCCCGAATCAGCTTTCAGAAGGAAAGGTGCAGTTCAGTTTGAGACGTGGTTGCTTTGTCGTTCTGAACGGACTGAACAAGTAAATGAGCGCGTTTCTCACCTCGTGTGATAGGCCGCCTGCAGATGGCAGTAGCCCATTCTCATTGGGCAGGCTGTCATTAGGAGAACTACAGCCAGAGACGGGAGTGCTACTGCTGCTGGGAGACGAGTCTGGAGAGAAACAGACAGTAGTGGAGTTTAAATATGAATATGCATGTACATTTCATTTAATATAAATGTGAGCATGTACATACAGACATATATTAATTAATTAGGTGACTGACAAATTGGTGAATAACAATTGCTTGTTTTAAAGAGTTCATTCAGAAACTTTAAATAGATTTTTTAAAATTAATTTCTGCAGCTTCAGATTTCACTCAGACAAAAAATACAAAAAAATAAATAAATTTAAAAGAAGTCTCATATGTATACATATACATTATGTACAGTATATTGCAGTTGATCACATCAGAGAATCCATTCTTCCCTTGTTTGACCTAATCAAGCACATATCACATGTAATCATCAAACAACTGAAGTGTATTACAACTCATTTGTGTTTGCGCGTGTAGTTACCCAGTGTGTCAGGTACTCTGTGTTTGATAGTGGGCGGAGCACTCTCTTTGCGGGTGAGCGGGCTCTTGCGGGTGTTCAGGTGTTTCTTCAGCTTGTGCTTCACCTTCAGATTGGGCTCAGATGCTGAGAAACGAAAGTGGCAGGGTGTGTGGGAGAGGAGTGGGGAGGGTGGGGGGTTACTCAGTGTGAGTGTGTCCAAATAGTTAACTTCATTCTGCTGCAGCTGACGGTAACATCCCAACAGTGATTCAAGAGATTTCCAGTCAATGAAATCCTTTGAATTTACTGGTAACAGCAGACAACCCACAGGTGTTACTAATAACATCAACAATGGATCTGTTGTATTCAAGTAACGCTGTGAGCCAGCATGGGAAAAAAACAAGACAACTAAATGGAATCCATCCTTTATCTTATTGTTTGCACCTGTGCTTTTCTGAATGTGACAAGTCAAAATCAAGTCTGGCCAAGAAAGACACTAACATGCAATAGTCTTCAGAGGGATTACACTCATCTAATATCAAAGATATTGGCAAACCGTAACAACACATCTGTTTATTCAGTGTTATTAGCTTCTAAATGCTGAAACACTGCAGTTTGACCAAATTATCATTATTATAATAAATCTATGAATCTACTCATTCATCTAAAATTCATAATCCCTAAACCTTTACAGTCTGCTCCTTCCGTCCTTTTAAAGAGTGGTGTTTTACCTGCTCTGCGCAGCGGCGTCCCCTCTGAGCCCTCAGGGGAAGGCTGTGGTGGAGATGAGACCAGAGGCTGGGAGGATACACTTGGGTCTGGGCCAAGCTTTCTGCGCACACGCAAACACACACAAGCACACACAAGCATGAAGCGTAGTGAGACAACATGTGGAGGAAGTTTATTCGAAAATTCTGATTTTAGAGCTGACAAAGATTTAAGGAGTTATTTAAAGAATTACAGATGTGAAGTCGATTTTGACATGTAGTGTAACTAATGTGCTCATGATGCAGATTTGGTAATATTTTCCTTTTGTGTTCTGCTTTTGTGTGTGTTTGTGTGTGTGTGTGTGTGTGTGTGTGTGTGTGTGTGTGTGTGTGTGTGTGTGTGTGTGTGTGTGTGTGTGTGTGTGTGTGTCTGTGCGTGTGTCACCTGTATGCTACAGGAGCTGCAGTCAGAGTGTTGGAGCTTGTTCTTTCCTGCGCCGCCTGTTTCCGTTTATTAAGTATCACCTCCTGGAGTTTCTGCTTTACCAGGGAACTGGCCACTGCACCTGTCAATTAACCACACAGAGAGTCGATTAAAAACATGGGAGCACCCATCATAAAAAAAGTGCTTCACAATAAAAAGAAGGAACAAGGAAAAGCTCAGGCAAAAAAGGGCATTTATTTATTATATATTCTTAACATTTATGCAAGACTTAAGTGTGTACAGTGTAAGTGAGTATATTCAAATTTGGGTATGCAGGGTAAAGGTCACCAGTTTGTCTTCGAGTTTGTTCCTATATCCGTGTGTGTGTTTGTGCATGTCTGTGTGTGTGTGTGTGTGTGTGTGTGTGTGTGTGTGTGTGTGTGTGTGTGTGTGTGTGTGTGTGTGTGTGTGTGTGTGTGTGTGTGTGTGTGTGTGTGTGTGTGTGTGTGTATGTGGACATGTGTGCACAAAGAGGCGACGAGAGGTGCGAGGAGTGATCGAGTCAATATTGACCCAGTGACTTTGTGTGCTCAGACCAAAGCTATATTTAACTCCCCTGTTGTAGCTGCGGGTTAAATTTAGATCTCATTTCAATGCAAACAGCTCTGAAAGGCGAGTAACACTGTTCAATAAAGATGAATGACATCGCTCGGAGGGACTTTCCTCTCTGGTTATGATTAGCACTGTGGTCGGTAATTATTTTTAAAGACGAGGAAACAGCTTACTGCAGCCCAGTGAAAAGAAATTACAAGTTCAAATGTAAACTGGGACTGGAAGCAACATGTTGGTAAAGTTTGATGTGTGAGAGCGAGTGTGTGTGCGTGTGTGTGCGGACTCACTTTGTTGACTCTTGTCTTTGTGCTTTAGCTGCTGCAGCTCCTGCTGTTTCTCGTGGTGCTCCTGCTCTCGCCTCCTCTGCTCCACATTAAACTAAAACAGCCACAGTCAAGTGTTTAGCAAGCATTATAGTATTATACAGCAGTATTTTTTTCACGAGGCTGGTGATGTTTTTAGCATCCATCTCTGTGTTTTGTATCCTTTACCCTGATTTGTTGATGCAGTTGCTGTTGGGAGAAGGGGGCGCATGGCTGGGGGGGGAACTGGGTGAGGAGTAAAGGCGGGTGCAGCGGGGTGAGGAGCGCCGTGTCCGAGCCAGGGCGCATCCCCCGCTCTCCCACCCTGAGGTCCATGGGAAACGAGGCCGCACACGACACCGGCACTGCCACCAAGGAGTCTGGGGGAAAAAAAAAACATGGGAGAGGGGAGGGAGAGGATAGAGAGGCGTCAGTTCGCTTCATCCCCCTTAAGAACAGCTAGTTTACACAAAACTGTGTGGGAAAGTCCACCTGCAATACAATGAGCACGTGTGAACAGAGACTAAACGAACCAGTGTGCATGGTTTCGTATAACAGAGGCAATGCAGCTGGAGGACTCATTCAGAAATAATCAGTGTTGGTGAGAAATGTATAAATACAAGTTTTCTGAACGACTCTCTCATTATCACTCATCATAATAACTGTCAAGAGCGCAGCTTCAGAATCAGTTGGCATGAACCAACATTTAGCAAACAACCGCCACAGTGACATAGAAAACCAACTTTGTGTGATAGCAACGTTAAATTAGCCAGTTACACAAGCCTCTGATATATTGCACCTTGTATTCATGTGTTTTCTCATAGGGATTGCTTTAATTACTAATAATTACAGCTAAAACTATTTTGTTGTCAAAATCATTATCATCCACTGTTAAATGTTAATGATTTGGTTCATGAAATGGACAGAAAACTACAGTTTTTGGGCCTATAAACCGACATGAATTAGATGAGATAATATTTTGTGACTGCATGTTTAACCTCTTATTATCTCATCATAAAATCTACTCACTGTAGATCATCAAATTGCTACTGCTGTGCTATAAAAAGCCCATAAATGGCACATGTTAAAACAGGCAGATATCATCTCAGTTAGTTTTCATTTCCTCAGTGCAACAGTGTAAGAAGTGATCTGTTGTACAGGTGCGTGACCAGAAGTTTAGTGGCCTCCTACGTGAGGACATTTTTTTTTGTGAAGACAAGTTAGGCTCTGCAGCAACTACCCAGCATGCAACAGGTGCTCCATGATACTGGATCCAATACAGCTCCAGTGCATATGAATGAAAACTGACAATGAAAACAAACCAACAGCAATGGAAAGCAAACAGAGGTTAGCATTGGGTTTCTGGGCTGACATCTAAACTCATACCACACACGCAAACACACATATATAGTTGCAAAATAATAGATTCTTGTTGTCTTTCTATTATACAAAAACTCACACTGTCATTCTGGTACTGTGTGTGTGATTTCCATGCTCTTTGCATGCTTTTGGGGCTATTTGCATTACATGGCTGAGTCAATGGGAAAGATTGCCTCATCCGACACTAAAAACAGGATCCAGGAAGGGAACAGCTTGGGAAAAGGCTGGGGGTGGTTTCTGTCTGTGAGACACACACACATACACACACAGATGCACTTGCATATTCACACAAAAATGCACACTGACTCACACAGAAAACACAGCTGTAAACACATAAATTCACATTCACAAAATAAACGCACATGTGGAAAATAATGAAGTAATGAAGTAAGCGACACACATACACCTGCAGATATATATACATTCATTATAAATACATTTAAATACACCCCATACACACTCAATAAAATCTCCATAAAGGTTCACACATACTGAAGATATCTACACTCACACTCATAAACAGCTGCGCACACGACAGGCTTGAGCAAACACCTATTGCACAAACCTGCCTCGATGCTTGAACCGAACCTTTAAAAGACACGCACGCACACACACAAATACACAGACAGAGAGCGAGTCTTGAAATAACTTGGTGTGACATCATCTCCGTTGTGCTTCATGGTGTTGCTCTGCAGTGTGTGAAGTAAATGTCACTCACCAGAAATCTGGCCTTGTGCCAACATGCCAGTGGAAATGGGTGAAAGGGAATGAAATTGAATAGAATGATCATGTTGTTCGTACAAGTGGATGTATGTACACTACATACACACACACACACACACACACACACACACACACACACACACACACACACACACACACACACACACACACACACACACAGTGATCTTATTAGCACAACACTGTTTGGGTTGATGTGACACAGCAGTGAGTGAGTGTGTGTCTGTGTGCATGCAGTGTCAGTACTCCTCCTCCATATTAGGAGGTATGAATGCAGAGAGACTGACTGAATGCCGACCATGACTGGAATAACAGAAATCCCTTGGTAAACACACACACACACACACAAACACACACACACACACACACACACACTATGTTACGCACATATATTCTCGGTAATGACAGCAAAGAATAACAAGGCTATTATTCTGAGGAAAGGGAGAGGAGAACATGCTTATACAAGGAAACAAAGGACGCTACAGTAGACACACACACACACACACACAGTCGGGAACACCAGTGTCTCTCTCCTTCCCTGCCTCCCATGGGTTATAAATAGCAAAACACACACTGCTCCAACATTTACCTACACTGGGCCTTTTGTTTCGACAGAGAAAACCACCTACATGCACGCGCGCACACGCACACACATACACACACAGAGTCTCCCAGTGATGTCACATCCAGTTTCCAGTTGTTGGTGAAGTGAAATGAAAAGATGCAAATGAAAGAGCTGGTAAAAAGAAAAGGTAAAGAGATGAAGAACAACAGAGCAGATAAAGAGAGAGAGCGACAGGGTTGACACTGGACGTGAACGTGTGAATCGGTCAATTGTCACTGTAAAGTGGCTTTTATTGACCTTTCACTGTCTGTACACTCAGTCACCACTTGACTAGAGACATTTTCTCCCAAACAGACGTGACAGGGCCAGTTATTGACTCTGCAGCAGTAAAGAAAAGGCATGATGGGAAGACTCCATGTTATAATTCATGTTTTCACTTTTTTTAAAAACACAAATCAAGGACATTGTGCTCTGCGGACTTTTGGTTTGATTTAGAGCTTCACAAACACATTAAAGATTGTTAGGAAGCCGGATAAAATAAAGGTAATAGAAAAATAAAAGAACAAAATCACAATATTCACATTCCTCAGTGTACAGTATAATACAGGCTATTAGATGTCCACGTTTCACTACTAGATGATTTTATGATACATAATGTATAAGCATTAGTGAATCTTGATTATCTTGAGCATCTTGATGTTCCCAAACATCCCATAGTTTTCTCCAATCATTAAAACCAATGCAAATCTTAATGCCTACATTACAGTTCTATTTCCTGTTGTCAAGGCCAGTCTCACCCCGGAGTTTCACACCTCAGCTTCCAGTGAAATATCCATAATGGATTCACACTGAGATCAGTCTCAAGAGAATTGCACCATTTATTATTATTATTATAGCATATGAGAAAAAGTGGCTGTCTTTTGTTTCGATTTCATGCAGTTTTCTACATCATGTTTTATTAGCTAGCTGCACATGAAATCCGGTCCTTCAGCTGAGGAACAATCTAATTGACCACTGCTGCCCTGTGAGTGATAGACACTTGTAAACTACCTGATAATGACCCAGTTCCTCTGCTGCCAGTGTGACTTAAAGTCGACAATCCGTGTTGCGGTTTAGTCTCCGGACCTCTGCGACCACATTTAGTGTAATCTCTCCGCAGTCCCTCTCTCGTGGGTCTCTCCAAGGAACAGAGACTCTAATGTTTTTACTTCTTAAAAAGTGGTATTATGTTACAGCTCATTACATCTGCGTGTAGCACTCAGAGAAGAATAACAAATCCTGATCCTGTGGTTGTGATTCTGTTGATTTAATTTAAATAGGGCTGTTTTTTTTCAGAGAGAACAAGGCTGGGAAACCATGAACGAGAATAACACACAATGTTTTGCATGCACGTCTACACATTCTGTGCATTTAAGCAGCAGGTGCATGTGAGAGCATGAGACAACTTGAGAAAAACCTGCAGGAAAGTCAAACTCTATCAGGATTTGCCTGGTCGATCAATATCACTTGAGTTTTTCTCAACTACTTATTTTCACCACCTACATTTCAGCAGATCTAGGTGGGTCTAAACATAATTATCAGTGTCACGTTTTAGTTTCAAACTCAACTGCGCAATTATGCGATGGTGCTATTTAGCTATATGTGGCTGGCACTTTTCCAGCATTCTCACTATTTGTTGCGTCAACTGTGAACCAACGAGCCTGCGATTAAGACATAAGGATGCAGGTGTGCAGAAAAGAAGATGATGATTCATTTTTACGCCGTTGATGGATGTTCTTTACTAAAACACTGATGCCACAGTTTAATACAGGGATGGGAGAAGGGCGGCTCTGACTTTGTCGTATTAACTGAGTACTTAAGGTGTGTGTGTGTGTGCTATCAAAGCAGCAGTAACCGCAGTTGTAGCCAAATCAAGCCAGACTGGTGTCCTACAGGTTCAAAGGCCCTGGATTCAGTACAGATAAGTTCCTCTTGAATAAAATAATAATGTGTGTGTGTGTGTGTTTGACTGTAAATGGGCGTGTCAGCGTGTCATTATGGAAATCACCAACGACACACTATGATATGGCTCGTCTGGTTAGAGAGGCCGTTGGGAATGTGCTGATTTATCTGTATGATTAGGTGGATGAGGCTGAGTTCTGTGAACAATACGAATTTCTTTGTGTGTATATGTGTGTGTGTGTGACATAGAGAGAGAGAGAGAGAGTCACAACCTGATGTTTGGTTAATCCCTTCACGCTCATTCCTCCCTCCTCTGTTCTTTTACTGTGAACATGTTCACTGCTCAGTCAGGACTGGTTCTACAGGTAAGACGAGGATATACAAAGATTTTGCTCTTCCTCCCTCCCTCTCTCCATTTCCCCCTGGGTTCCTCTCTCCCTCTACACCCTCTCATGGAGTGGATGTGTTGACAGAGGGAAAGAGCCTGAATGGCGCAAAGCGACGGAGAATAGGGATGATAAAAAATGAAAAATGAAAAAAAAAAAGACACGCTTGGCTAAAAACAAGGAGAAGTAAAGTCAAAAGACAACAAGGACCAGCCAGTCTCGGTCTTCAACAAGCTGCAGACAGTCACTCTGCACGCTGAGGAAGAGTTGACAGCCAGCGCAGGGCCACAAGTGATAGATGCTCTGGCTGTACAAAGTCAACAAGCGAACAGACGCCACCACTTTGTGTCTCGTTACACGTCCAAATATAGCTGCACGGCCCTCCTCTGTTCTGACTGTCCTGTGTGCATGAGCGTGTCGAAATCACACTACACCTTTTAGAGGCAACAGCCACTTTCAGTTGATAGATGTCAGCACCTCTGGGTGTCAGCGAGGCTGTTAATAGAAAAGGCTCATTCTTATCTCTCTCCCCCTGGCTCAGGAATGAAAAAAAACAAACATCCACATGCGCATATATCTCCCAGCATGGTCGGCTCATTCACAATCATACTTACTTGGAACACTTAGTGAATCAATGAGTGTACGAATGTGTGTGCAGGTGTCTGTGTGCGTGTGCAACAAAATGACTGAGCCAAGTTTGCAGCAACTCTTTGCCAAACCAAACTGTTCTCATTTCACACACACAGACACAAAATAAACAGATAAATAAATGACTAACCCAACTGCAGCGGGCGGTGCAGGCCTGAATATGAAGTGATTGACTACTGGGGTCCGCTATTACATACGTAGGTTTCATAAGGCAAATATTTGTCTGGTCATATATTGATCTGGTGAAACACAGGACTGATCTTTCTTTTCGCCCATTCAAAATGAAACCTGATTCCTGGTGGTGGTAGTAAAGAATTTCAGACTTTTAGATTAGCTGAATAGATTAGATTTTGCTGATTATTTACTTATCAAACATCCCTCACACTTTTTCCATTATTCACTCCATCACTCACTGTTTGATCATTTGTAACAAAGTGTTGGTGAGTCAGAAGAAAGTTTGAAAACTGGAGACCATGATGTGATGGGATTACAGCAGCTGTGACGTCCATTAATATGACCACGTTCTGACCCATAAGGATTCAGTCGTTTTTTTGGTATTTCATAATATGAAGAGCGGGCTCCGCTCTCAGGGGTCGTCCACATCCATCTCCAAACTCCATGTTGGAAAGTTGTGACACTGTAATGGTGACATGATGACAGCAGTGTCCAGCTGCTGTCAGTCGTACTAATGAAACATTCTAGTCACTGTTCACAGAGCATTTAGCTGATGTCTTTGAGATTACTGTGTAATGGTTTGAAATCCTTGGTTTTCAGAAGCTGGAACAAGCAAATGATTCATAAATAGCCATAAGCTGATGAATAAGTAGAAAATGTTTATCAGTTGATAAATTTATCATTTCAGCAATAAAGGAAGAGAGGAAGTTTAGACAGACTGAGGGCACTGAATCGTACAGTTGGACACTGTTGAAATCTTACTATTCCTCACTTCCTTATTTAGCTAACTAAAACCTTTATGCTGAAGGCGCATTTTAAACCTTCCTCTATACGACTGACAGGAGACAGATTAGATGAGAGGGAAACAAAAATACAATCTGTGGAGACTTTGCCTGGAGCTGGGTTGGTACACATCTGGATTTCACAGTTCACACCTCTTTATCTAGGAATTACATCACATATTGATATATGATATACACACGTTATATACGTTTTAAGACAGTACAGCTGCTGCCTGGAGGAACAAACCTGCAGGAGCTACACAAACCAAACACACACACACTTTTACTGGACGATAACACATGGACCAGTGTCAAAGGCTTCCTGCATTTCAAGCCGTCGTTGCTGGTAATCACGACAAACAATGTGTGTGAGAGACGAGGGTAAGAGTGTGTGAAATGGTGCCATGGAGTTGTACAGCTGTATTTATCTATGTGTGTGTGTGTGTGTGTGTGTGTGTGGATGGCAGTAACAGAGGAAGGTTGATGTATAATGCAGCATGGGTCCAGTTTCCTAAGTCCTCACTGAGTTTCCATAAACATCCAGGGCCGCTGTCTGTAAGGTCAGCAGGCTCATACACACACACACACACACACACACACAAAATGAGACAGTACATGTCTTGCATTGTGTCGCTGTTGTTGAAACAAGTGTAGCAACAGCAGCGCAGGAGGAGTGTCACTAAACAAGTGAGACAGACAAAAGAGAAGAAAATCTGCCCCCCACTCCCCCCACTCCCCCCACCCCGTCTCTCTCTCTCTCCCTCTCAACTCCCCACTGGGCTGAGGAGACTCGATCATCACAGTTTGTCACGCTCGCAAACACACAGCACAGCGGGTTTCCCGTGCACAGTCAGAACCGAGAAGTTTGATACAACAACACTAACAAAAGACCTAGACGTCCAGAGAAACAACAACCCGCTCACGTGCAGGCAGGCGCACAAAGTTAAACGACAAATAAAGTCAAAGGCACATACCGCGTCTTGTAAATATCCGGCTGTGTGAAAACCCCAGTAGCACTTCTGCATCAGCCAGCTAACAGCAGGATCTATAATTAGACGGAGAGCTCCACTCCCCTCCAGTCATCTTTTACTGTCGGCCACATCCTCTTTTCTTTAACTCCTTCTCTTTCTTCTCTTCCCTCCCTCTTGCTATCTCTGCCTCTGTCTGTTGACAGTGTCAGACGTCAAACTGTTGATTTCATCATGTCATTCACACGGTGTAAGCACCTAGCTCAGAGAAAGAAAGGACATTTTGCAGGCTGCAGACAGAAAGGGTTTTTTAAAAGAGTTTTAACTTCATTTAAACTACAAATAGTGACACCACAGACAGAATGAGAGACAATGTGACTGAAATCAGCCTGATAATATAAATATAGGGAATGAAAGAAGAGAATAATGAGACGTTATGATGACAAAACAGGGGTGAGGGTTTTGAAAACGTCCCATTTTCTTCTCTTTTTCAAGTGTCACATGGATGATCATCAGCTCTTGCAACTGTGGGATCTTCACCATCCATCCCATAAACAACAGGGATTGTAACCGTGGTAACGGGGCGGTCGGCCCTGCAGGAAGTAGAGTCTATAAAAACACAACAATGAGAGACCCGGGTGGCTTCCTGTTTAAGTGCTCAGTTTAGACTCCCATTTCCTCCCCTCTCCCCCCCCTCCAGCTGTTGTTGTGATGCCACTGCCGCAGTGCCCTTGAGCCCTGTGGCACTGAAGCTGCCCACTGGAGCACAGTGGCAGGAGACACAACCACAGCTTTTCAGAGTCCCCATCTTACAGTTTCTCTCACACATACACATACACTCACACACGCGCACACACCCAAATCACTGTTCCCGTTCCTCCTCTCACTGTACGGCTTTTTTAAAAAAAAGCTGAGTGCTTTGACATCCATTAACAACTCAGATTAATGACTAACAGCGGCCCTGAAGGCAACGCACTAATGTGCTGAACACACTCTTACTCACACACACACCCATTACAGGAACATGGAAAACTACTAGGTAAACTATTGACTATCCAGTTAAATTGTTGTTTTATCTATTTCAATTGTTGGTGTCAATAAAACTGTGAGTTTAACTGCGACCAATCTGGATAAACTTTGAGAAAAACAACTTGCAGCACTAAAAAGCACACGCAGTATGATGTTACACGTTTTGCTAAGCTAAGCTAACCGTCTGCTGACTGTAGCTGTAAGTCAGAGGACGCAGGCTGATGGAGGCAACAAGGAGATCAAAATACTGGTTGAAATTAGATTTAAACAAACTTTCTATCATTGATCATCCTCGAAAAAAATCCATTGCGGAAAGTCTGGTTGCAAAAATTAAACAGTGACGCTTGCCGGACAGGAGAGAGGAGAAAGGGCAGTCTGTTACTGAAACACCCGACTGGTATCGGTCTTCTCATCTAACTCTTAAAAAAAGGAGGGTTTTTTTCTGAAACAAAATTATTCCTAAAATTAAACTTTCTCCCAGACAAACGACAGACAGTGTATTAACATCAGTTACAACCATAGCCTTTAGTTTGGGAGAAGTGCAGCGAGCTGATTTTAAGGTGCTGTTGCTCACCTACAAAATAGTGAATGGTCTCGCACCAGCTTATTTGACGGATCAGGTTGACCTCTACGAGCCAGCATGCTCCTTACGCTCACAGGGGACTGGGCTTCTTAGTGTCCCAAAGGTGAAGAAGAAAAGCCTTGGTGAGCGGGCTTTCTCCTTCCGTGCACCAAAGCTATGGAACAATCTTCCTCAGGATATTAGACAGGCACACTCACTTGACATTTTTAAATCTAAATTGAAAACACATCTTTTCTCTATTGTCTATAATTCTTAAAATTGTTTGTTTACATTGTTTTTATTTATCTATCTTTTTTAATTGTATTTTATCTTTTACATTGAAATTGTTTATCTTTTATGTATTTGCTTGTGCTTTTTGTCGTTTTTAACCTCTGTAAAGCACTTTGATGGAAAGTGCTCTATAAATAAATGTATTATTATTATTACTGTAGGAGGTTACCTGTCTGCCGGGCTGGCTGACATGCCTCCCTCCGTCTGCAGTGTGATGAAATTTTAGTTTCTGTCTGTGATGCTGAAAGTTCTCTTTGTCTGTGGAACCGCGGTGACTGCGACACCTCATGATGATACCAACTCCTTCCTTTATTTGTTAGAAACATGAGCCGATCATGTAAAACTCATCATTTCCTGAGAATCTGAGCGTTTTCCCAGCAAAGACCTGCCAGATATTAATAGTTTAGACTAGAGCAGCTATTTTAGAAGTTATTGATGACACATGTTACTAATGTTGTTGATAACATTATGTATGTATGTAGTATCAGTATAAGAGGTAATTTACCACATCCAGTAAAAGGTGCAGGAGGTGACAGAGTGTTCACCAGAAAAAAAGAAAAAAGACAGAGTTGCTAAATCCTCCTTGTGCAACACAGGATCTCTATGAATAGTCTGATACTGACAGTTAGGATCACATGCTCGTTACTCTATCTCCCTCTTTGGTTCACAATACTAACCAAGTACCAGCTGTAATGTTTGTGTGTGTGAGGTACAACAAATGTAAAAGAAAAAAAAAGGTACAGTAAATAGCACAAACACAGACACTGATCTAATTCAACTCTGGTCTCAGGTTCAAAGCTTTGTAACAAATGTCTCACTCTTTTTCTTCCAGTTTTATTTACTTTATATAAATCAACTTTATTACAAGAAAAGAATCAGGCCTCAGTCTCTAAATCTGGATGAAGGGGAAAAAAAGGAAAATAAATCATCAGTGTTTCCTCTCCGGCACGTCCCACCTCTTTTCATTCCTCTGTCAGTGCGTGTGTTTCTGTGTGTGTGTGTGTGTGTGTGTGTGTGTGTGTGTGTGTGTGTGTGTGTGTGTGTGTGTGTGTGTGTGTGTGTGTGTGTGTGTGTGTGTGTGTGTGTGTGTGTGTGTGTGTGTGTTTCTGTGTGTGTGTGTGTGTGTGTGTGTGTGTGTGTCTTTCTTTGCCATCCTGGCTCTCGCTGACACACACTTGTTCTCTCTCCAACTTATCTCCCTCTTTGTCTCCCCGCTATCTCTCTCTCTCTCTCTCTCGCTCTCTCCCTCCTTCATCTTGAGGAATCCACAGCTGTCACTCCCATTCAATACCTCTCATCTTCCCTGAGCAGCTGGCCCCGACTGAGCTTCATGTGTGTGCATGTATGCGTGTGTGTGTCTGTGTCTGTGCCTGTGTCTGTGTGTAGACTCGCCTGCCTACAACTGTCGCCAAACTATTTCTATATTTATAGTGTTGCTCTGTTGGTGCACACTTGACTGTTCAAGTGTAAATGGTAGTGAGTGTGTGTGTGAGAGGCTGTCGACAACTTTAAGAATGACCCTCTGTCGTGTGTGTGATGAGGACGACCCTCTTGAGTGAGAACATTTTGCTGTTGTTCACATCTACGGAGGGTTAAGTGAGGACGCCTGCAGCACCTAAATCATCCACATGACTCGTGTAAATCTTTGGCTGCAGATCGTCAAGTCAGTATCTCCTTAAAAAAAACAACAACGCTGTGATTTTCCTTTACACAGACTTTTATTGTTTATTATTTCCGTTACCCGTTGATCGATTAACCAAAACATTATTAGAATTGCAATATGACTAAGTGCGATATCCAAAGAGCAAGAGCTGCAGTTATTCTCATAACGGCAAAAAGTGTCACATGAGACCATAAATAAAGCACTGTGGTGCAAAAGAAATGCTACAAATTTGTACTACTTTGGTACAACGCCCCACAAGAAATCACATCATCATCATTTTTATATATTTTTCCCACTGAAAATGAAATGCAGAAATGACTAACCCTAACCCTTTCAACTGAAATCACCACTCTTCTCGCAATTGCATTTTTTTTTTTTTTTGGCATATGGTTCAGCCCCGTCAAACCCATGATACTTTTTGATTGTGTCAACTTGTTGCCTTCAGACAATACTGGACAAATACGGGTTGTTAATGTGTTTATCAAATTAAAAGGGAACAATATCTAGAAAATATATTCATTGTTTACTCAACAACTAATTTTTCATAGTCATCTTTTTTTTTTTGCAACCTCAGCGCTGCTATTTTTAGAGTCTGAATGGAGGGAGTGGCTTTAAAAACAGTTGCACCGCATGTTAAGTTAACATCAGCATACTCTCAAAATATATATATGTGTAGAAGGAAAATCGGTGAAAGTTGCAGGTGTAAAATAAAATTTTACCTGATATTGGAATGACAGGAAAATGTGCCAAGGGGTCACTTAAGTCCTGAGGAAGCCATGGCTGTACCCTGGTGTCAGCGTGATCCATCCAAACTACTGTACAAATGTGAATTTATCCTCTGGGCACCGAACTTCAGTGCAGTTCACCTCATGTTGTTGAGATATTTTAGTCGGCACCAAACCGACCGGCCAACCCACTCTGTCATTCCTACATGCCGCTACCATGGAAAAAAAGAGTCACACTTTTCTTGCAATATGTCTTGTGACTGCAACACACTCTTCTTTGACTGTTTAATGTCATTATAAATGCTGGTTTTCCGATAACATGGTGGGAATGAAAATAAATACATCGACAAGGAAGTGCATTCTTTTCACGGGTGAAAAGGCACACTGGGTCGAGGCAGACAAACAATCTTGTTTTAAAGAAATTACAGGTTTAAAAAATTTGGCTGCTCGTTGTTCATCTCAGAGATTTATGAATGTCGCGCAGGCTTGTAAAAGAGGAATTTAAGTGAGCTATTACATCCTGTCCTGCTTCGACTAAACAGGTGCTTTAGGATTCACCGGGTCTGCATGCCAGTAACGCTCCCATTCACCGTCAAAGCTCACACTCATAAACATTCCATATGTTCCTGTCATCTTGTGCTCGCCTCAAAATCGCCTGAAGCTGGAAACTTTAGAGCGTCTCAGTCATTACACACACGTCACGCACACACACACACACACACACAAACTAAGATGATCACATGCATGTGGAAGCCTCTGCCTGTCAGAGAGGAGACACCAGGTGTGCCGTCCTGTTTGATAAATGACAGCGACTCCTCTCTCTCCGGCACAGACGACAACAGTCCAACAACTCAAGGCCTTGTTGACCTTCTCACCTCTGGTTCCTGTCCATCATACTCTCTGCTGGGCCCAATCACATTTCTCAGTCATACCCCTTCACTTACCCCCAACTCCTGTCCCCTCCCAGCAGAGTGGCAAGGGGTATCGGTGGAGAAATATCCCCCTTCAAAATAAGACACTAATTTGAATATAAGCTATCATTTTGGACATCATCCGCTTTATTGGACGTGAAAATATGTAAAAGTGTGAGCAACAACAATGTAAAACTGGCAAAAATTGAAATCCAGCAAAATATTGATTTAAAAAAAAAAATTCTATGAAGCACAGGGTTGTAATTTCTGGACATAATGCTTGAAGGTAACATAATTGGTTGTCATAATTTTTTTAATGCTTGTTAAAATTAACTTTTTGTCTCATCGTGCAGCCGGTGTATCTAGTGTATTCTGGGATGTTTGTCATACCCATTCATAGTGTGTAGGTAGTGTGGTCCTGGAGTGTGGTCCCTTAGCCTACACTTTTATCTAGAAGAGGACGAGGATACCTCTTCCCCTGATGTGAACATGCAAATGGGACGGGTAGAGCTGAGGGGTAAAAGTGGAACTGGGACTTTGATAGATGCACTTCTATGTACGATGATTGTGCTCAGCTGTGATTCAACCCCTCCACTTCTCCACCTACCGGGAATAAATCTGTTTCTGGTTTGTTGGGAATAAACAGAAGAGGAAGTCTATAGCGTGAGCAGTGACACCTGCCCCGTCCGAGCAGAGAACTGAATCATCTTACGTGTAAGCGCAGGTGAGGATGAAGTGTTTCTTTGTGCTGTCTGAAAGCGCCATCATTCAATCTCTCAGAAACCTGACACTAAGCTCGTCTGAAAAACCCAAATTCCTCTCACGGAGCAGTCATGCTTTGAATCAGCTGCTGACCTATGCAAACATCTGACATTTTACTTCTCCCTGTGGGTAAATTCTTTCTTCTCCTTCTTCTTCTTCTTCTGTTGCCGCCCTCCTTGGGGAGGTCAGACATCATGATCAGTTGCAAAGACACGTCCTGGGACTGGAAGGTATTCGCCCGCCGCCTCGCCTGTGGACACTTCACTTCAGCGGGGAAAACACAAACTCACTCGCCTGTTTGAAGTCGCTCACCATGACACCGTTTCCCTGCAGCGGCTGCCGTACAGCTGTTGCAGCGGTCACACGGCAACCAGCTACCAGTGCAAGCACAGGGGACGACCACAAAACACACCTTTGCTTTCAATCAGCCTGCATGCTGCTCACTCAGGCTTTCTGGGAATCCTCTGGGATTCACTCGCACACATCTCAAAACTTATCATTTTATAATCACTGTAGCGGACACACTCTAAGATGTGTGTGTGCATCTGTGTCCGAGCTTTCCTTCTCACTCTCACACACTCCTTCTCTCCCCTACATCAAACACATTCTCCACATTTCCCAACACAGATAAAGCCGCTCAACACCACATCTCACTCAAAGGGATCCCCCCACTCATCCCTCCTTATCTTAGAACACACACACAAATATCAGCGCACCTTTATCATCACAAGCCACAATACACACTCACAGCACAGTCACACTACAAAAGGTAGACATAGAAAAACAAAAAACACTGAGCTCACGGCTGTTTCTGAAGACTCCCTTCTATTAATTTCGTCTCACACATTTTATAGCGTCATAGGGGAAGTGATTTCAAATGAACTGACTGATCCGGCTGATTATCAGTGGTGAAAACGGTGAGTCATGAAAACAGTGGTGACTGGCTGACTGATACACTGATAGCCTGTGGTAGTGGTGGCGAGATTGGTAAAACCAGTCTGCAGCAAAGGGCTTCTCCGCTGATAAGAGCCAGTGTAGATATCGGCTTATCCTGCTGCAGCGCCACTTCACCCTGCAGCACGCTCGGCAGCATCATGTAAAATCACATCAGGGTGAACACAGAGAGAGGAGTGAGGAAAGTCTTTTAGTTTCTCATCATAAATGTAGAGGGAAATTTAACAATAATTCGTTTTTTATGTTGCGCTAGAACAGATTTGAAGACGCAACGCTGCACTGCAGGACCTCCTCTCTCCTGCAGAGTTGGTATAGGGAACCTAACACCTCGACTTGGCCGACCGCCAGAGCAACAGACATAAATAAACAACTTCAGTTCCTCTGGAAATTGCAAAACATTAATGAAGTGAAGTGTCGCTGCGGGGATCTGCTGACAGGGCGCCGACATCTGCCTCCGCCTCTTACTTCATCTTCTTATTTTCATACAACTTCCCACCATCCCCTTTTCTCTACTTCTATACCCGCACAGTGAATCCGTCTACTACTTTTTTCTTTCATTTAATTTCTCCATCCTACTTTTTTTTGTTTGTTTGAATCTACATTCTTTTCTAGTTAATAGTTAACGTGTTCCAGGAAGGCAGGCTCATGAATATGCACAGTCACACTCAGCTGTCTGCACGGACAACAAAGGAAGAAGACATTAACATTCCTGCACATGCTCTGCACTCTGGTCAGAGGTACACACACACACACACAAATCCATATAAACCCAGACATGGCCAACCACAAATACACTCTGAACCACACTCCAGTCTGGCTTCTCTTGACAACATGCATGGAGATAAATCATGATATCAATTTTATTATACAGAGTAAATAAAGCCACAGGCTGACAAACAGCTGATTGATTAGTGCTGAAATCAATCAATTAGCTCGATTATTTGTGCAACTAATTTGATATCTATTTATTACTAATTCATTACTATCACTCATAATTGATTCACTGATTTATGTGAGGAAAAAAGGTCAAATATTCTCCGGTCCCAGCTTCTCAAATGTGAATATTTATTGGCGTTATTTGTTTTCTGTGTGAATGAAGTTGATCTGACAAAAGCAGCTGTCTGGTAATAACACTTTTCACCGTCTTAACTCTTCTATGTAGCAATCAATTAATCAATAAAATTATCACCAGATGAATGTGTGATAAACAGCAGCTATAGCAGCAGTCACTATGCTTGCCCAGACTACACAGCGACCATTATTCTCTATGTGCTGAGAAACGAGCTGCTTTAACAGCGTCTCCGGCCACAAACAGGCGGCACAAATTATGAAGTGCCACTGGTGGAGAATGTGAACGTCTTTCTGTTTGCCAGGAAAAAAAAAAAAAATCAGCAGAAAGTGTTTAGGCATCTGCCACAGGTCTGATATTAGATACCTTCAATTGTATTATAGCACATTTCTGACTGTGTAAACACAGGATTAATGAGGAAAAGTATGTTTGGGGGGTTAAATTAAGAGAGACTGTGTGTGTGTGAATCTGATGAAGTGTGTATGAAGAGGCTGCAGGCTGGTAAATCACTGCATGTATACTCGCGCATCTAGTTTCCTTCCTCTTTGTGATATTGAATATATCCCTCTCTGTGGTGTGTATCTATAAAACTCCCTTAGTCTGCTCCACTGTTGTCTGTTTCTGCAGCTTGTGAGTGTCAAAAGGCCATCTCTGAGAAAACCGTTTACACACACACACAAAACACCCTGACATGTGCACACACCCACAGACAGACACAAACACAGACACACATTAAATAAACATGCATTGTGTCTCCTCCTCCTTCTCTTCACAGAGTTGTTGAAATTAGCCTGGAGCTGTAAACGTCACTGCGGACCATCCATCACACACACACACACTCACACACACACTCGCACGCACGCACACAAGCACATGCACGCCTGCAGTCAGGAGTCCATCCAGATGAGAGGAGATCCTATTACATCTGCGCTCACAACAGGCTATCTGATCTGAGGTCAGTGTCAGTCACCTCGCTGATCTGGAGTGAATGTGAGCCAGCCATTACTCTCCACCGCGCTTTAGATCAGACAATACCCAAATACAGCCAGGAGCCCGTCTCGGAAAAACTTAAGGCTAGACTGATATATGGGGCCGACGCCGGCCTTTCATCAGACATCCCATATCTGACTGTCATATCGGTTATGATGAGCATTCCTGACACAGGCACATCTGTCATTGTAATCAGCATTTACATTTGCCAGATGTTTGTAGTAAATAGGATCTTTTCATGAAGATTGTTTCTTATCACTTCAAACACAAAAAGCTTTGATTAAACACAGGCAGAAATATTCAGGATCAGTTTTCACGAGCCGGCGCCCTGATCCTAAACAAGAGTGAATTTGCTTTTCTGGTCAAAAAACAAATCAGCGAAGGCTAAAGAAACGCTTTTTTAGATCCAAGGCTTCTGGTCTGGAGCAGTGGGTGGGACCCGAGGTGAAAATTGAAGGTTTTTCCCCCCTCCAAATGCCACAGCAATAAATCCTTTGAAAAATAATTCCATCGACTTCAGTAAATTTCAGTGGGATTAAGTGTGTCTTTGTGTGTGTGCCTGTGTGTGTGTGAGAGAGAGAGAGAGAGAGAGAGAGAGAGAGAGAGAGAGAGAGAGAGAGAGAGGGAGAAGGAGAGTGGGAGAAGGAGAGAGAGAACTCCCGAGGGGTTGCAGACTGCGGCTGGAGGCCAATCACAGACCAGTTACCCAGCTGACCACAGCGAGGAGCCTTTAGCTCAAAGGTTAATACAACATGAACTGATTTGACACACTAATAAAAACGTTAAGAACAATGTTACCTCAGGCCACAAAACACTCACATACACAGTCTCTCTGGCCCATTTGCACCAAAATACTATTAATAAGTGTGGGCTGTCACAGAGAAACACAAAAATACACACACACAGTGTTGTGGGGCCCCAAGGAGAGTATTATATAACATTACCCCTGACATATCAAGTGATTTCACGCACCTAGAGGCAGGACAATCGAGCCATTTGTTCAGCAGGTCAAAAAATAGCCGCCTCCTTCATTGCCGTCTACTATTACTACCACCACCACCACAACTACTTCACAGCCGGTGTCTGCACTGCAGCCTGGCTCTAAGGGGCCCCCGCGGTTTAAAATGACCCTAAGCAGAGGTTAATATGGTTGTTGATCAGAAGAAATAAGATTTAATGATTTGATACCGTGTTGGAACAAAAATGCCTCACAAACCTGACATTCAGGCTGAAGCACAATTTAATGTTGAATGAATAGTGCAGTGTGTTCTTATATACATAGTATATATAACTATATAAACTGTGACAATTAATTATGAATCCATCAACATACATAATACACATTTAACAAAATTTTTGCAACTTTTTTTAAAATAAATGTTGATTTATTTTTACATAAAAATGTGTTCTTGCTTTTCCAGTGTAAATATATGTGTTATTTTCTTGATTTTCTCTGATAATAAACTGAATATCATGTTGTGTTGTTGGACTGTTCAAACCCAACAAAGAATGAAATCCGAGTACGCCTACTTGTGTAAATATGTAATACATCGCATCAGCTGCAGCCTTAATTAAACACATTCCTCATTTCACATCCTCTCTTATTTCACCTTCCCATCATTCCTGCTCCGTCTGCTGTAACTAACTCGTCCTCCAGCAGCATCATGCAGAGCACCCTGATCAGCTGATCCTGGTGCTTGGAAACCAGGACGAGGAAGAGGATATGTGCTCTTCACTGCAGCTACTACAATCCTGCCTGTTGTTATTTGTCCCTGAAGTTTGTCCCTGCTCTGCTTAGTGAGCCAAAGAGGACCCAAAAATATGTAGTTGTAGCTGAACATACTGTATGCACACGGACATGGACTGCAGGATATTATCGTACAGAGGTGGCTGAAAATCTATGAACAGACCTTTTGACTTCTTATGAGGAAAACAACATTTTAAACACTCGATCTTATGACTTGAGTGTGACCTCAGAATTAACTCTAAAATTACCAACCTATTGACCAAGATATGAAAGTACACAACATCTGACAACAATACTGTATGTTTGTATCCATGCAGATATGTGCGTAGAGGAGACAGCTGCATGCTGGGAGAAACAGCTGGAATATGATTCAAGTGTGCAGAATCTTGAAGATATGAGTTTTCATGGTTTTATAAGAGATTCACAACTTGACTGCATGGTGAATTATCCCAGTATGCAGGGTCTCCTCAGGTCACTGCAATGGGAACCACCTCAGATACACTTGGAGACAGTACTTCTACTTGTTGATTTATTTAGTGTGTGTGTAAAGAAATGACTTTCAGTGGTGTTCCAGACGTAATCATGGTGCCCTACATATTATAGCAGTCCTGTGTGTCCCATGTGTGTTTATAAGTCTGTTTGAGACTTTAAAAAAAAGGTGGTTTCACATGTTTTACACATCTGGCATGGAGTGCTGCCACCACAGAGTGCTAACCCGTCTCCAGCTCCAGAGACACCAGGTGTCAGAGCAGGATGCTGGATGCTGAAAAAGCTTATATGAGGGTCCATGTGGGTAAAGAGTGAGAGACTATGGAGGAAGACAAAGGAGAGAGAGCCAGTGTCAGTTGCCCTGTGTGGACAACACACATGTAACCAGACCCTGCAGCCACGGCCATGACCTCACTGAGTTTTTCCACAGAAACACACACACACATACACATGCACAGGGCACAAAGTGGGTTCTTGGTTAGCATACAGTCAGCGGAGCCTGGCACAGCGAGAGCCGGCTTCCATTCAGAGAGTCATGCATTGTAATCCTACACAGTGTGATCACACAGGCATGCTTCACAGCGGAGAATGCTAATCTAAACTAAAAAGGCAGGACACAAAGAAACAGCCGAGTGACTTGTTTCTGACGGGTGGAGCAGCACATCAAATACATTTTAACCTCCGGCTGAAGAGGAGATGTTGGCGCGTTTCCCCCACAGTGAGTCACCAAACTGAAATTCTAACAAGCCCATCTCAGTTTCTTATATTTTATTAAGCACACCGAGTTGACTCGAGTTCACATCCTGCATCATATAAAGTAGACGCTGCTGACGTTTTCACCGGCAGACCGCGACCGCGCTCAGAGATGCTGTGATATCACTGGACGTCATTTGTAGGAGATGCGTTTGGATAATTTCAGATGTTGATGACACAATCATGGAAGTGAAATTGAAAAAAGTGAAGTGAATCCTACAACTGTGCTGTGAATTGGCCCCATTGGCAGATTTGTACCTTTCCAGTACTTGGAAGAGACTTTAAAAAACAAAAAAAAACAATTCAGCATTATAATAAGTTTAACACGGCACGTGAACTCTTACTTTTCACATATTTTTGTAGGTTTTTTTCTTAGCACACATACCTACACTTGACCTGCGGTGAAAACCAGATTTCTAAACCCACACATGAAAAACACAGCAGACCGAGTGCAGCGCTCCAACTAGGCCAACACCTGTTCTGTACTTCTCTGCAGTTTTTTCTTAAGAGTCAAACGGCTTAGATCATTCTGTACGCTGCACTGGAAAAACTGCTGTCACCCAAAATGTGTAATGTGTGTGTGTGCGTGTGTTGTAAAAAATAAGGTAGTAAAAAGGACAAGATGTAGGCCTGAGGGGGTTGGTTGACTGTAGACAGGCAGCATTTTTCCACATGGATGTTTCAGTGCAGATGGGCGGCCGTGGCCTCACTTTAACAAGTTTGTGTAAAATGTAACCAACCCACAACACAACTACTTATTAAGCTGCTGTTCAGTAAAGTTTCTTCAAGAGATTAAAACGTCCTACCTGCCACTGTGTGAAATATGTTGTCGTGTCTGTTTGTCTTTATGATGTTCCCAGAGGAGCTGATTCCATCTGCAGAAACAAAGAGAGAAATAAATAAGTGAAAAAAGAAGCCCATATGCAACAATAAAGGAAAAACTGTCAGTTTCTTTTTTTTTTTTTATCTAAAATTCTCCTTTTGGTCGTGAAAGTGTCAGTAGCGCGACAGTGTAATCTGTTCCAGAGAGGGTTGTTGCCATTCCTGCTGGCAGCCAGCAGAGGCAAATAAAAGTCAGAGATGACTTAATGCTCCTTAAAGGTTTTGTATGAGCAGGACCTGGACACCTGACGGGTGTGGCTGGGCACCATCTGAGCTGCTCCTGTGATGTAACACCAACCTGTCAGGTCTTATTAGTGCCCAGGTCTGGACAGAAAAGATCACAAAGAGTGTGTATAGTGGCAGAAATAAAACACTCTCAAATGGTACAGAAGTAGGCAGCTCTGAAATAATCGGTGTGTGTGTGTGTGTGTGACACTGGCCCACATCTGTTCAGCAGCAAAAACCTCATGGGGTCAAACAACAGGACCGAAAGTGAAAAAAAAGAAGTATAAATGAATGTGAATAATAGCTAACTGAGACATAGCTGATAAGACTTCAAAGTTTGTATGTAGGTTCAGAAGTAAGTCTTAATGTTTCTTCCACCTGAGCACAGTTTTACCTGTCAGCCTGTTTTTATAATATCCTCTGAGGAGCGTGGTGTCCATGATAAATAAACTGTAGACACCGATGAAAGATGAAAAATAACTCTAAACACATACAATAGGAAGCATTAAGCTGTTAAATATAGCCTACTGTGAATTACAGTTGAGCGCTCGCGAGCAATTAGTATAACAAAGCGAACACCTGCGCAGGTAGCTCAGCCCTGTATCTTCTCCCCGCGATGTAAAACTCTGATTACAAAAAAAAAAAAAACACACGCACGGGACATTTAACAAACTTCTAGCCGCTCCCACGTCAGGACCTTTGTCACCAGCCAGCCGGTGTTTCCTACCTTGAACGACAGAAGCCGTGAACACCTCTAAACAGCCTCTTGACACAACTCCGACTCCAAAACACTCAAGTTTGAAGGTAAAAATCCAGCGAGTATCGAGTGGAGCTCGGCGCGTAAAACTCAAGAGCGACAGAGAAAAAGCCCGACGGGAGGTGATGGAGAGATCCGCTGGTGTTGTCAGCAAACACAGTGCAAGAGAGGAGGAAAAGAAAAGAGACTTATCGGAGGCAAGTTGCAGAAAAGAAAGTCCGGCCCCCTCCAGTCCTGCCCCCTCCCCTCCGTTCTCCTGCCGACAGAAATAGCAAGCGAGGCGGGCCCCACCAAAAATAGCCTTGACTTCACACGGACCTTCAGGACTATTGTTTTCCTGCGCCGCCTGATTTTCATTGGGTGAGCACTGCAGCCAATCCGCGACTGGTTCCTCATAACTTTTCCAACAGTCTTTAACTTTGTCTCCACAGTCTCTAGAGTCTTGTGTCAAATAAAGTGCAGCAATGCCCCCTCACTCACACACATACACATATACACATATACACACACACCACCCTACACTGTGGCACCATCTGCTGTCAAAATCCATTAAAACCCAGCCTTGTTGTAGCGCCACACTGAGATGCCCTCCTATGGTCCAGACACCCTCATTTTTGAAGGACCATTAAACTTTTCAGTCAGATTCTACCTCCTGTATCTTTACGGTGCTACGAACTCTCCACAGCTTTCAACCGATATAGATCACTTTTAATGATTTCATGAGTAGGTAAATGTTTCCAAAACCACAACCAGCCTGGTCAGTGTGTTATTCTGGTCTTGTCAGGGTGAAACAACCTCAGACCAGCATGTGACTCCTCAAGATGAAGCACGTGTTGATGAGTCTGCTGCTTTAAAAATCAAAGGAACCTGCATCACTGACTCACACTGGTCTGCTTTGTAATAAACGGCCACTATTGATCCTGAATTGCTTCCTGTGCTAAACTGTCTCTTTGTGTGTAGGTGGGGAGACGAAAACATTTTGGTAACGTTCACGCGCCAGTTCAGTTTATGTCCAGTTAATGCTTAATGTCTCGGTAATAACACAGAACAAATGACTATTAGCTGTTGGTGCACGTTCCTATACAGAATGACATCTCAAAAAGACACAAGCCTTTTCTTAGGAAACAAAAATCTTCTCTAGAACTTCATTTGGTTTCCTTTTTCACTTGGACTTCCTGTCAGTGAACATGTTTTGGTTCCTATAATGAAAAGCCGCAGAATAAAAATAAATCACTGGACAGAATTTTCTTTCGCTGAGGAGGAGATCAGTAAGACGTTCCCTTGTAACCCTGTTTAATAATAACATGTTACGGTTTGTTGAGTCATTTCAGGAGACCTTTAAAGTTTCATCTCATGTCAGAATCAGTTCTCTTAAATACACTTAACACTGCTGCAATATCGTTTTTCATCATATAAAAACATGCTGGCCTCAGTGAGCTGAGATCACACCGACAGCCTCACAAAACGTCTTTGTGATTAATCTGCGGTGGCGTCCGACCGTGTAAACGAGGAAATGACTCCTGGACGTTGTTTTCACTGCTGTTGAAAGGCTCTCATTAGAGGAAATGTTTGGAATAGTTACCACGAGCCTAATAACCATGTCATATGTTGCTGAGCTGCTTGTACAAATAGTTTTCATCTACTGTACTCTATTGTACTGGCCCGAAGCATGTAGAGCTGTAATCTCTTTGAGATTAAAGCTGTACTTTGTGCATGTGCTGTAGGATTAAAGGTGAAATCTGTATAGAATCAAAGCACATCTAAGAAAGCCTGTTATGAAACAAAACACACCTATAGTGGCATTGTTAGTGTCCACAGCACTGTTCGGTCAGCAGATCAGTTTTAATGTTGCAGAGGAGGATTGGGGAAAGAGCTGAAAAGCTGAGTTCCCTCTATGAAAATGTCATCTAACTGCATTTGGAAATCCATTTGTTTGGATGTGGAAAACCAGATGGTAGCTCACATCCCACAGCAGATATTCCTATATGGAAAAATACCATTAAAATTCCCATAACTATGGTACAGCATGCTGAGCACGGAGGTATGTTTTCTACTATTCCAAAATTATCCATAAATAATTGTCAAGGATTTGGCTTTCCATGGTAAATTACTAAAAAATATTTTTAAACAATTTTTAATACTACAGTTCTTCAGTAATACTGCATTGACTATAAAGCAGTATGTTAATTGCTATAAATGAGTATTAGTATCATAACATTACAAGCTATTTTATTAGATTTTTTTTTAATATACCTATTATGTTTTTTATTTAGTGTCCGTTTATGTTTGCTGCTGCTACAATACTGAAAATTTCCCCATCGTGGGAGTAACAGAGGAATATCTTATTTGACCTTATAAAATGTATTGTGTTTTATTTTAAAGTTACAATGCCCCTGCTGTAATTATATATTTACTATAATTAAATTACTGTTTAATTTCAACAATACCAGTTAACATTGTGCAGGTTACAGTCAACCTACTATAAATGTTTTTTGCAGTAAATAAGCTGTTAATTGCTAGCAGTTAATTTATGTAGAAATCAGACTATATTTCTCACAGTCTGAAACAAGCCCAAGAAAAGATAAGAACACTGAATGCACACGTCAGGACAAGCAATGGGGTGAAATGGTTGAGCAGACTGTAAAATGTGGTTGAATATGAAGTAGTATTCACCATCTGCGTATGCTGACATTATCAGATTTTTGACTTCTTTTGATCTATTGATTATCTATAATGACTCAGTGTTCTTCACATGTGGGTTATATTGGTGTTTTTGTGACAGACAAACTGGAGGGCAGACGAGTTTGATTTAAATGGAACAAGTGGCAGTTCGTTCTGTACAGTTCTCTGTCATTGCAGGTAAATCTGTGCTCGCTGTTGTCACGACCACCTAGCACGGCGGGGCACCCTGAGGAGGAGGTTGGAGGAAGCAGAGCATCCTGTCAGCGCTCAGACACCTACAGCACACACACACACACACACACACACGTTAACTGTGGTGGCTTATGTGACGCAGGGCCGTCGTTTTCTCAGATTCTCCGGTCCAGAGTTTTTCCCAGAATCAGGTCGCTGTTTTGTGCAGACGCTCACACTGAGTCACACACAGCACATCACCTAAAGCATCACATCACATGTGCTGAATCGTAGCGAGCCTGATGGAAGTCCTCACTCCTTTCACTGTTTAATCATAAATCCATGCATCTCTGCAACGTTAACATTAGCAATGAATGAAAATGCCACATTCAGAATATAACAATAACTATATGGCTGAATTGACGACTTTTTCCACTCTGTCTTTTCCCTGATTTCCTTATCTTCTCTGCCATTAACCCTATCTGCATAGTGCAGTTTTAAAAAAATTTTGAGGCAGAAACTGACATTTATTATGAGTTTCACTAGCACTTCTCAGTGTTTTCCCCACTATCAACCGTCCTTCTGTTTCCACAGAGCACAAGCGTGTGCGTTTTATCCTTTTTTCCGATCTCAGTGTCAGTCGGGTCAACAACTGATGTTTCAGACCAATACTGAAACCAAGAAGCGTGCGTCTGTCTACTGCTGGTGGCTCTGCATCGTCCGCTCGCTCACCCTGGGGCGCCTCTGAGAACGGGGGGAACCCAGCACCATTCCCAGAAACCCTCGGTGCGTGGGTGTAAGAGCGCTTCATAACTCCGTGTGTGATCGCATTTGTGTATGTTCATCGACATAAAGTGTGTGTGCGTGAGTGTGTGCATATGTGTGTGCGCACATGTGAGTGTATATGTGGTTAGTCCATTCAATTACACAATCTACCATGCAGTCTGAATCACATCCGGTTTCAGACTGAAAATAACAAAACCACAGGGTGACAGAAAAGCAGTGCAGCAGGCAACCGCCCACAGGGAGAGAGGATTATAGACATATACACACACACATACACACAGTCCAGCACTGGTCAGTTGGTATTTTCCACAAACAGCATGTAGTTGATCTAAAAAGAGATTTCCTTTACACAAACAGGGACTGCATTTCACTTTCTTATCTTGTTTTTAAGATTGAAAAATAAAGAGTTTACCAATTTATTCCAAAACCCTGCACTTGCAGCCATATGAAGTACTGGCATTATTCTCAGTTAACCCATATGTGAGAGCTTATAGCAACTTGAACGCTGTTGAGTTCTTACCCTGCGCCTCAAATACAAAGGAAATCCCTGCTAATTCAACATGGCTATAAAGACAGTGTGGTCAGTGCTGAAAATTTAATGCACCACAGCTTCAGTGCCAAAAGAAAAGAAAGAAAAAAAAAAGTTGGAATCAAGTTGAGTTTTCAGAAACATGATCAGTCATACTTTAGAAGTAAATTGTGCTGAAATGACACAGTTAAAAACAGCCAGTCTGACGTATGTAGCTCTTTTGTCAGTACTATATGGGGCAGGATGTGGTCAACTGTGAGCTACATAGTTGCCTCCCACCTGCAGAGATGTGCGCTCCTGCTACAACACAACATTCGACACAAGAAGCGATTCTTCACACACACACACAAAAACTGTGCAAAACTCACAGAACGACAATGAGAAAACACAAAGGTGGAGTCTGAAATATTATTTTACTTTTTTTTTCTGTCCAGTGTTTCTGCAGAACCAAATCTTGAAATGTCAAATTTCAATATTTAAGATAATCTATGTTGCAAAGACTTAAACAAGATCTGCCTGGCTATGTGTGTGTTCTGTCTTCTCTGTGAACATTTGTGTGTCTGACACTTTATCTCCCATGTGCGGACAGTGT
This sequence comes from Trachurus trachurus, assembly GCF_905171665.1. Classification (NCBI taxonomy): domain Eukaryota; kingdom Metazoa; phylum Chordata; class Actinopteri; order Carangiformes; family Carangidae; genus Trachurus; species Trachurus trachurus. Next base: position 11,019,344 of record NC_139901.1, read on the forward strand.
GTCGTCGTTAAAAAAACGCAGCCCATGCGCTTGTATAAACATGAATGAGCCTGTTTTTACGTAACAGAACAGGGTATGACCCTTATTTCCACTAATTATGAAACACAGTAGTCTCAGTGAGCCAGTTAAACACAGTTAAAGCACAAGCATTACAGGCACTATCTGTACACTGGAATTAGTGGGGATGGAGGTTTTCGAGGGAAGGAACAAGGGAGTTAAGGGATTAAAAAGATAACGAATAGACAATAAGTCAAAAAGTGGGGAGTGAGGAGTTGAATGGAGAGTAAAAGAAGAAAAGAGATGGGATGAGAGAAACAGAGAGAGAGGCTGAGAGCACTGTAATAATGTTTGGCCTTGGTCTGCCAGTGGGGTCCTTCCCCTTAAGAAGCCAACAGGAATGTGAGGAATGCTGCATGAGAAGAAAAAGGAAGGAGTGGAGGAGAGAGGGAGAAACAGAGGAGGACTATGGGAAAGAAAGAAAAGCCAAGAAGGAGAAGCAGGGAGGAGGAGGAGGAGGAGGAGGAGGAGGAGGAGGAGGAGGAGGAGGGAGAAATAAGATAGAAAGAGGGAGACAGGAAGTTAAAGGCAGAGAGTAATATGAGGAGGAGTGCGGGGGGGTGGGGGGCGGCAGACACTGAGGAAAAGACTTATTATCTTTAGTGGGCTGAGAAAACACAAGAACAAAGAGGATAAAAATAATAAGGCTGGAAAATATTTGGGAGGAAAAAACTTGAGCTCTATTTGTGTGTTTTTATTTTTTGTGCATGTGGATATTCATGTATGCACACAAGCATGTGTTTGTGTGTGGTTACAAACTTGCATTTGTGTGCATGTGTGTATGTGTGTGTGTTAGGGAGAAAGAAAGACAGAGAGAGAGAGAGAGAGAGAGAGAGAGAGAGAGAGGGAGAGAGAGAGAGAGAGAGAGAGAGTGAGAGAGTATCAGGGTGTGGCACCAAACGCAGAGTTTTCTTTTCCCCTCAAAGTTTCTCTCTGCCAACAATCTTTCTCAGCGCCAGAAATTTCACACCTGCAGGATCCTACAGAAAATAATCTTTTCCCATGGTTGACAGATTGTCCAGTAAAAATCAGTCTTGTGGAGGTCAGCTGCTAATCACGAGAGACAGACGGACAGACGGACGGACAGAGCACACTCAAACCGCACGATTCTCCAGCTCTGTGGCAGGTATAACATGGAGGCTACGGAGTTATTTAAAGCACTGAAAACACAGAATATACTGAAACTGAAGAAAATTACACAGTTTGCCTCCAGAGATTGAACTCACTGAAGACAGAGCTGCAGACCCAGCAGGCCAAAACACAGCCACTAAAAACAGAGTTGGCATCAGAGCCTGTGGTTTGAGCATCTGCTTTACTCGATAAAAACATGATCATGCTATAGAAATGTAGTATTTCTGTGAAAGCAATAACTTCATTATTGACTGCTAGAACTGAATTTAATCACAATTACTACAGTTTCCATGTCATAGAAAGACGTCCAACACACTGGCTAAAGCAAGAGATATGTAGCTGCTTTGAACTAAATTGAATTTCAAGTTTTTTGTCTTACATTATAATTCTGTAACAATTACTTTACTTTACTTTTTTTAAGTTGCACATTATATAACCTGCATAAACAATGGAGGAGAGGTGAAGGCCAAAAAAGGCTTATGAAAATACCTTCCCTTTGTAAAAAAAAACAAAAAACAAACAACAACAGCGGCGGTCTTCAAAGTAAGAAATTCATAACATAAAAAATAGAAAAGAAAAGAAACTAACTATTGGTATATTACTCAGTTATGAAAATAGAAGTTGTTATGCAGTTTTGTATCCAGTCTGAAAACTCACACCAAATGAAATCCTGCAAGGATCTATAAATATGTATTTCATTTAAACATTAGCGTCTTTAAATTAAGCTCTGACACATCATCTGACATAAAGGTCATAATGGGATTTAGTCTTCAACACATCGATGAAAAAGAAAAAGCCTGATGCACACATACATCCCTCAGAATGGCTGAGCAAACATGAATGGAAACCCAAACAAGACACAATCACACATTCCCTTACAGACTGCTCACACAAGCATGTTTTAAATATTTCCATGGTGTGTGTGTGCATGTGTGTGTGTATGTGTGAAACAGTGATAGACAGAGCAGAGTGTCTGAAAGGAGCAGCCACGCTGAAAGCCTCGGTGACATGTGCCGTCCACAGAAACACAATGCATCGCTGACAGACATTTTCCACAACAGAGCAACGGTGTCGTGTGTGCAGTCATCACTAACCAGTGCTGAAAGGTTAAGTGAAAACAGTAATGTGACTTTTTTTTCCAGGGGCATAGAGAAAAATTAATTATGCCTTGCGATCTGAGGAGTAACGTTACAGAAACAATATCAGTCATAGTGTAAATAAGAACTCGAAGCTGCAGTGCCACCACAACCAAAAGGACAGAGATACAGTAAATACTTAAAGTGACAGATGGTCGTATGTGAATGAATTACAGCCTCTCGTGAACGTTTGATCTGGTTAAATTGAAAGTGAACTGAGGTCAGCTGCTCCGGCGACAACACAAGCGGAGTGCCTATAATAAAGGGCTCGAGGATCCTTTACACCCTGAGGATGTTTGGAGTTACGGCAAGTTTGTTTAAAACACAGTCAGAAACCATGGCAACCGCAGGAAAATCCCTGAGATAACACCCGCACGCACACACAAATATACACATCCACACACAAACATAGGATCTCTCGAAACGCAAAGTCAAATCAAATCAAAACTTACCCTCCTTTAACACCCACCACTCTTAACAACAACAAGCCTGAGAAGCGTGAGCGTATGTGTGTGTGTGGGAAACACCCAGACAGGCCAAAAATAGCTCAACACTCGTTCCCCATCTCTCACTTTCAGTCCCTCGCTCTCTTTCTCTTTTCATTCTCTCTCTCTCTCTCATGTCTCTCGCTTGTTGTCACTACAAACCATCAGTATAGGAAAAAAAAAAACCTTAATGTTCCCGTACGGAAAATATCACCCACTTAAGAGTGCACTTGAATGTGAGAATATGAGACTGGGTATATGACTGAGTGTATGGGGGGAGTAATGACTATTTTGGCCATGACTGTTGCACAGGAGGGAAACATTAGTAGGCTGAAATTTGGTCTGACACGTTGAGCTGATGAGGGAGGTTGGACACTCCTTAAGGAGAAAATAAGAAAGTAATTCTGGGTATTTTTTTTTACTTGTGCCAAAATGAAGTTAAATTTGGATCAGAGCAAAAAAGTAAAAAAAAAAAACACACACCATTAACCATGTCGATCTTCATCAGGATCTCTTCTCCTGCATCTTTTTTTCCAGGATGCCACCCCACCCACAGATATCTTCCAAAACCGTGGTGGCAGCTCTGTCAGTTTGTTTACCTTCAGGATACCCAATTACAAGTGAAGCAGGGCTTGTAAACAAAGGTCACATGGACTCACAAGTAGCCTGTTTACCGGACAGTTTTAGTAACCTGTCATCCTGCAAAGTTAGAGATTTCATTTAAACAAAATTTAATTGCAGACTTTGTCAAATAAGCAAGGGGCGGTTGGCTTGGAGGTGTTTCTCTGGCAGATCATCGACCTTAGCTGCGTTAGCCCGTCTCACTGTGATGTGCTTAAAGGATCATTGTGATTAATCACAACTCTCTTAGTTTTGGCCGTCACATCTTTCTGCTAATAGCTCCACAGTCAGTAGTAATTGCCGAGGTGTGAGATTGTGGATACCCAGGCGAAAGACGTCTCAATCAAACATAACTATGGCAAGTGTGGTGACCCAAACCTGTACCAAGAATCAGGCCGACATGTGTGAAGGATGTTTAAAGTTTGGGTAATAATTTTACTGCTCACCGCTAAGTATATCTGGCAAACCTGGGTGTTTCACAAACAGTCTGATTAGTCCGACTGCTCGTGTTTCTTACCCTGTCTCACTTCTTTTCAGCCTTTTAACTGAAATGATTTACAATAGAGAAATCTAAACAGAATTATTGTGACTGACTTCTTTTAGCTAGACAGCTACTGAGTTGGTGTTGTTTCATACGTGACGAAAAACTATAAAAATAAAACCTTATCTGTATCTGTTTTTTGTTTTTTTTCATCTGCTGTCATAATTTCAACATTTATCTAAGGAGATTTGGTTGCTTTGGCAAAAACGTTAATGTTTGCGCTTAAGACTAGTTAACAGGCCGCTCTAATGAACAGTATCGGGCCCTGCTCATTCCAAGTTTGGCTGTAAGACGAAACAACAAAACCAAAATCTCGTGTTTCAGGTCATTTTGTGTTATTAGATAAGATTGTTCTCCGCCTCGACAGACCACAGACCACAGTTTTCCCAGAAGAGCCTCTCACTTTCTGGCATCTCTGTGTAATTATTGGGTGGCATTCGAGTTTGTAAGCCATTGTTCTCACGGGTGCCAAAAGAGAGAGAGTGACCTGAGATGGCCTGTCACAAAGCACCTGTCTTGCTCTCTAAACACACCCAACACAAAGATGATGTGTTTCATTTTGTTCTCGCGGTGGGCCTGGAGGCGTCACGGAGGCAGTGCTTTGCTCAAAGGCACTTCAGCAGGGCAGGTAGCCAAATAACAGAAGTTTTGAAAACCTCAAGCCAACCCTGGAGCTTTTACCCAAACCCAGTTGACACAGTTCTACGACAATACGAACTGTTGATTCATATTTGATAACAGTAACCTTAAAAAGCCACAAATGGATGTCAGTGTTTTTGCAGGACTTATCAATTTATGTCATGATCGTAATTAAAATATGAGGGGGATGTTTCATCATTTTTGACTCACTGTCTGTCTGGCTGAGATAAGATACAGTGATGTAAACTTCATTGTCCCCGCAGGGAAATTTATCTTGGCTGGTGGATCCTCTGCAGCGACGGGGATGAAAACAGCAACAAACAGCAGCGCGGGGATGAAAACATCACATCACAGCTCTCTCACCACACACTGACGCACACTTTTCACACGCTCAGACACATCGTATCTGCCGTCTGTCTGTCTGTCAGTGTCTGTCGTGTCGGTGGACGGCGGAAAACAAAGCGTCTTGGTCGGGAGCGTGCAGCGTTTTCCCCGGTGTTCCCAGTGAAAGGTTACACCTCTCCTCTCCACTCTGCCCTCTGTGGGGATTTAAGAGACAGAGCGAGAAAGAGAGACAGATGGCTTTTCCTCGCAGGATATCCTGTTCTAAGTAGAGCTGCTGGGCTCACTCTGACCTCCTCACCCCTCTTGACCCGTCACCCGCTCATAGTTTAGGCTCCATGTCTTTTACCTAAATCTCTCAGTTTTGCTCTTGGCCTCTTTGCTCTCTCTCCTTCCTCACTCCTCCATCACACTCACACAGGTGTCACTTTGAATTTCCCTCCTTCCTTTTTCTCTTTGCACTCAATACTTCCAGCCTTCTTCTCCCTCCTCATATCCTCTGTGTTATTTTCTCTCTCTGATTGCCTTTGCTCCATCCCGTAACTGCTGCTAAAGTCACATCGTCCTTTACGAACGCAGTTCATTAACGGGGACACTCTGACATCCCTGGAAAACCACAAGCAAAACACACACGACAGTTGTTTAAGTTCACCATGAGCCAGGAAGCTACACAGCGTCCACTGAATTCTAGAAGTAGAAAACACAGAACCATCAAAAAAAAAAACATCTCTAAAGAAGAAACTGCTTCATCACACTTTGATTTTAACTGGGTGGGGAATGGAGAGCAGTGATTGGTCAGTGGCTCTGAGGTGGAAATGGAGACAAGGATTTCAGGAATGTAACCTGAACAATTATAACATCAACTCTGATAGAGAGGGAGACCAGTACAGAGATACTGTATGGTGTCTCCATAGGCAAGACAATAAAATAATGAACTAGTCTCTAGTTCTAGTGATGAGTTCAACTGAGCGAATATTACATTAAAATAAACTGCAAACATGCCTTTGGTGTCTATGCAATGCATTAAAATTAAGAAGCACCACTATGTGATATGGTCATATTTAACCATTTGTATGCTGTTAACTTCAAATATATTGTACAGTTGACACAAGACTCTCTGTTTGTCACCACTGATTGACTGATTGTCCATTACATAAAATCTGCAACATACAACACACAGTGGCACAAATGGTTATATAAGCAACAGACTGAAACATTATATTTTCTAGGTGTGTACAGAACAACAACTGTAAACTCTCTTTGTTTCTTCTAACCTTGTTCTCTTTGACGATTTCTTTTACAATTTCCTGTAACTTTAAAAATGACCCATTAGCCAAAATTTCACTTCTCGTCTGACCTCGTGCGTCACCCGCTTGAATATCCTCCTCTCGGAACAACTGACAAAAAAAAATCTACCAGTAAATTTGAGATTACTACATTTTCCTGAATCAAGTGTGATTTCCACACTACTGCTGCTGTTTTCGCATGATGCTGAAGACTCATAAAAGAAACTATGATGTCAGTACTTCAGCAGCAGTGGTTTGAAAACCGCACACATAGAAACTGCCATTATTATACATATTAATTTGACTGTCATGCGATAACAAAAACTAAAATTTTAGTCCCCCCCCCCCCCCTACTTTCTCTTCATGTCAGCCTCTCTCTCTCTCTCTCTCCCACACAGCAGTAGGGCCTATAACTGGTATCCATTAGCTCATGAATGGTTGTTTGTGTTTTTTTAAGCTCAACAGCGCCACCCCTGGCCTGCGTGGCCAAGCTGGGTGATAACCAAACATTTGCTGTGATTAGAGGAGTAATTAGCCAATCATCCTCTGACCTGCGAGCCAACCCCGAGGTCAAAGAGACAGAGAGCGCTGCTCCCCAGGTGCTTTCCCATGAAAACCATCAGGTGGCAAATATATAGTGGAGTCATTGTATGAAGACA